>NC_143080.1:14227857-14828928 GCF_052426305.1 Pelodiscus sinensis | reverse complement strand
TGTATGTCTAAGTTTTTCTAAATAGTTCTTAACTTGTTTTCTCCACCTCTGCCTGCCCACATCCTCTAGGGATGGAGATTCCACCTTGTGCACTAGTCTGGGAGCTGACCTTGTCTATGAAGACAGAGGAAAAAAAAAAAAACATTGAGTAAGAGCCCCACACCCTCCCTGATCACCCTCTTATTGCTAACATGCCTGTAGAAACCTTTCATTATCCTTCACATCCCTTGCTAGCTGCAATTCCAATTGTGCTTTTGCCTTCATGATAACTCCCCTGCATTCTTGAGCAATATATTTATACTCCTCTCTAGTCATCTGCCCAAGTTTCCACTTCTTGTAAGCTTCCTTTTTGTGTTTAAGCTCACCAAGGATTTCTCCGGTAAGCCAATCTGGTCTCCTACCATATTTACTTTTCTTACTGTGCATCGGGATGGTTTCTTCTTGTGCCTTTAATAAGGTTTATTTAAAACACAGACAGCTCTCCTGGATTCCTTTCCCCTTCATGTTAGCATCCCAGAGGATCCTGCCCATCAGTTTTCTGAGGGAGTCAAAATCTGCTTTTCTGTAGCCCAAGGTGTGTATTTTGCTGCTCTCCTTTCTTCCTTTGGTCAGGATCCTGAAATCTACCATCTCATGATCGCTGCTTTCCAGGTTGCCACCCACAACCGATATCCGAAAAGGCAATACACAAAAACCTGTTGGAGAACACTTTAATCGTCTTGGACGCTCATTAACGGATCTCCAAGTCACTGTTTCGTTTCAGACCAATTCCGCAAGCCAAATACACAGAGAAGGGTTGGAATTTAATTTCCAACATGGTATGAATTGGCATGTCAGCTGGCTCACATATTATGTTCCACTTCTTAACTTAACCAGCCAACCAAGGAAGGTGCTAGTGGTTCTCATCAGCCTCTTGTAACTATTTAGTCTTTAAGGTGCTACTAGACTATTAGTTGTTTTTTAAGTTTTTCTTGTTATAGACTAACTCGGCTACCCCTTGAAGCTTTTGAACAAAGTTCTAAGTAAAAGTAAGTTGTCATGGGATAACAGGGATGGTCCTCTCATGGATTGGTAACTGGTTAAAAGACAGGAAACAACAAGTAGGAACGAACATTAAGTTTTCAGAATGGAGAGAGGTAACTAGAGGTATTATCCCAGGGTCCATACTGGGACCAATCCTATTCAACTTATTTATAAATGATCTGGGGAAAGGGGTTAACAGTGAGGTGGCAAAATTTGCAGATGGTACTAAACTGTTCAAGATAGTTAAGACCAAAGCAGACTGTGAAGAGCTTCAAAAATATCTCACAAAACTAAGTGATTGGGCAACAAAATGTTATGTTGTTAAATGTAAAGTAACAAATTGGAAAAAATAATCCCAACTGTACATATAATGTGATGGGGACTAATTTAGCTATAACTGCTCAAGAGACAGCTCTTGGAGTCATTGTGGCTAGCAATGTGCAGTGGCAGTCAAAAAAACCAAACAGAACGTTAGGAATAATTTTAAAAGGAATAGAGAATAAGACAGAAAACATCTTATTGCCTCAATATAAAACCATGGTATGCCCACATCTTGAATACCGTGTACAGATGTATCACCTCATCTAAAAACAATATTAGCATTGGGAAAGGTTCAGAAAAGGGCAACAACAATTAGGGGTTTGGAATGGCTCCCATATGAACAGAGATTATAAAGACTGGGACTTTTCACCTCAGAAGAGAGACTAAAGGGGACAGGATAGTGGTCTATAAAACCATGACTGGTGTGGAAAAAGTGAATAAGGAAAAGTTATTTACTTGTTCCCATAACATAAGAACTAGGAGTCACCAAATGAAATTAATAGGTAGCAAGTTTAAAACAAAAGGAAGTTTTTCTTCACTCAGCTCACAGTCAACCTGTGGAACTCCTTGCCAGAGGAGGTTGTGAAGACCAGGACTTTAACTGGGTTCAAAAGAGAACTAGATAAATTCATGGAGGTTAGGTCCACCAATACTTCTTAATGAGAATGGGTAGGAATGGTGCCTCTAGCCTCTGTTTGTTAGGGGCTGGAAATGAATGTGATGGGAGGATTCACTTGATTCCCTGTTCTGTTCATTCCCTCTGGGGCATCTGGCACTGCCAGCAGACAGGACACAGGGCTAGATGGACCTTTGGTCTGACCCAGTATAGCCGTTCAATATTTCATATAATCATCATGCTTGGGAAGAAAGCCTAGCTCTGTGCAGTCAAACTCAGCTTACCTTTTCTAGTAAGTAGTTATTGATATGCCCACCTATTGGGTCTCCTTTGAAATCAAAGTTGATATCCATGTATTTTCCAAATCTGCTGGAGTTGTCATTACGATTGGTTTTGGCATTGCCGAAGGCCTCCAATACACAGTTGGACTTCAACAAGATGTTTTTCACTCTAGGAGAAATAATCAGAAAAGGCAAGAGAACAGTACAAGTGTAGGTAGTGTGTTCCTAGATGTTAAGTGCAATCTTTTTGCAGACATAAATCATGCTAAATATGAGTCAACAGTGTGACACTGTTGCAAAAAAAGCCAACATGATTCTAGCATTCATTAACAGGTGTGTTGTGAGCAAGACATGAGAAGTCATTCTTTCACTCTACTCTGCACTGATGAGGCCTCAGTTGGAGTCTTGTGTCCAGTTCTGAGCACCGCATTTCAAGAAAGATGTGGAGAAATTGGAGAAGATCCAGAGAAGAGCAACAAGAATGAGTAAACATAACCTATGAAGGAAGACTGAAAGAATTGGGCTTGTTTAGTTTGGAAAAGAGAAGACAGAGAGGACAAGATAGCGGTTCTCAAGTATCTAAAAGGGTGTCACAAGGAGGAGGGAGAAAATTTGTTCCTCCTGTCCTCTAAGGACAGAACAAGAAGCAATGGGCTTAAAGTGCAGCAAGGGAGGTTTAGGTTGGACATAGGAAAAAGTTCCTGCCTGTCAGGGTGGTTAAACACTGGAATAAATTGCCCAGAGATGGAGATTCCACAGAGTAGGTTAGATAAATGTCTATCAGGGATGGTCTAGACAGTACTGGATCCTGCCATGAGGGCAGGGGACTGGACTCGACCTCTCAAGATCCCTTCCAGTCCTAGTATTCTATGCCTTTGGGAGGGCATTAGTAGCAGCAAAGTTGTATTACATTCAAATGTGTGTCCTGATTGAGCCAGAAGGGAGTACAGGGATCATCTAGTCTGACTCCTGTATAAACTCTGGCCAGAAAACTTTTCCAAAATAATTTTCCAAAAGAAAGAGGGAGAATAGACCATGAGCCTCAGAAATTTTTTCCAATGGTTTAATAAACATTAATAGACATTCAAGTCTCAGTGTATCTAGCATCAGCTTCCAATCACTGGACCATGTTAGACCTCTCTGCTAGACTGGATAGCCAATTGTTAAATACTTGTTCCCTATGTAGATCCTGTAATCAACACTGTAATCAAGTTGCCTCAGACTTCTTCTTGTTAAGCTAGAATCAAATAGCTCAATCTATGTCTAAGGTATGTTTGCTAATCCTTCATCATTCTTGTGGCTCTTCTACGAACCCTCTCCAATTTTTCAACATCCTTGAATTACGGACACCAGAACTGGACACGGTATTCCTGCAGCAGTCACATCAGCACCAGCCAAAATAACTTCTCTACTCCTACTGAAGATTCCCATATTTATACACCTTAGGACTGTGTTCTCTGTTTTAGCCTCAGCATTACACCAGGATCTCATGTTCAGCAGATTATGCACCATTTACCGCAAATATTTTCCAGAGTCATTGCTTACCAGGATATATTCCCATCCTGCAAGTACGACCTACATTAGTTGATCCTAGATTTATAAGTTTACACTTAGCTGCATTCAAAATACATTTTAATGCATAAAAAAACTCATGTCATCAGAAGAATTGAAGTGTTGCCTGATGGGCATATTTAGAAGTGCATGAACATAAAATGCTGGACTAAAATTAAGAGTGTATTCTTTCTGTTCAACATCTTATTTGTCATGAACTGAATGTACATTTAGTTCCATGAAGTTTATCTGATACCTTAGCTAAAAACTTAATTTCAGGGCATTGTTTGCAAATGGAAAGTGCAAAGGCTTGAATTATATTATCTATTTTTCAAAATGTTCCTCAAGTCAAAACTACCTTCAAGAAACGATGAATGGACATGAAAACTTCACGCAATTATAAATGCAGAAATATACATCAGGAGTTACCAATATCATGGTATAAGAACATAGAGCTATTTTTTCACCCGTACATTTCTGTAAAGCCCTTACCTTTCCACCTCTGCTCTCTGACTGGGATTTGTGATGGCTGCTATATATTGCATAATGTATTTACTGGCCTCAGTTTTTCCAGCCCCACTTTCACCTGAGGACGCAAACAGCAAAGTACCATAAGCCAAGGAGAGATTAAAAAAAAACCAATCAAAACATTAATCATGTCATTCTGCTTCTCTACATTTTGAGATAGGAGGTGTCTGATACCAATGTAACCTTGCCTAATCAAGTTACTGTGCTAACTTTAAACTAATAATGAGAAAAGATTTCACAGGTTGGCAGAGGATCAAAGGGGATATTGTTAGAGGGAAAAGGTTGGCATGAAGCGGCTTCCTGGCAACAATGCTGTGAGCTGTAATACAAGAGACTACTGTTCAGCAGCTATCTTGGGTCTTTTGCTCCGCAGGCTGCTAGAGCATATGGATACCATGGAAACTACGTGCCAGGATCTGAATGGCAACAGTTCACTATATAAGCATCTCCCCCACTATTTACAGCCATGGCAAGCAATTAGCTTCAGCCATCAAAACAGAAGACAAACATCAAGCACAGTCATCTGGGTGGAAGAGAGAGTCCTTGAAGAAAAGACAGCAGGTTTCTTCCCAACCATTTCTTCAACCAGACTGAGTGTTACATGGAAGGAACTCATGCTCAAATTACCACCACACAATGCCATTGCTCCTGGAGGAATTCTATGGCACTATGCACAAGCAGAATTTATAGCTGCCTTTGCTTTCCAGCACAAAAATTAATTGGAGAGGTAAGCAAAGGGAAGCTTCAGGACTTGCTCCACAGCAGCATGGGCATGTGTTTTCAGGCATCCACAGCAGCTGGCAGAGGTGTAAATCATTGCAGGCAGTAGGGACACACTAGCCAATGCCAGGATAGCACCCCACTTCACATCCATCCAAGCCCCTTGCATCTGGACCCGCACCCTTCCAAGCCTCAATCCCCCTTGCCAAGCCCCACTCCACCATACCCAGTCCTTCCTGCCAAGCCCCATGCAATCTTGCATCTGGATCCCAAACGAGCCCTATCCCCTAGCATCCACACCTCCACCTCTGGATCCAAATCATCCCCTGCTAAAACATGCACAGACAGTCCCCTCCCCCTCTGCAGAGCCCTAACTACCTTAACTGAACTTCCCTGCAGTGTCCCATTGCTCCTGCACATGGCGTTGTCCCAGAAAGCCCCTGTGCATCGAGAGAACACCTGCACCTGGGCCCGCCACTAAGCCCCTAATACTCAGAATGTCCCACACAGAACCCACTTGCTCCACATATGGATCCCCACACAGTGAGCCCCTCCAGGGCTGAGCCTGTCTGACCACACCTGGTGTGTTTGATGCAAAGGGGCCGATGTTTCTGGGGAAGGCCCAACGTTTATGCTGTGTCAAGGCCGGGTGTTGTCTTACCCCACTCCCAAGCAGTCAGTGGCCTGTGCTTCCCACTGCCATGTTGCAATCTCTACGTATATTTACTGACAAATACAATTTGCACAATTGTGAAACAGCATACAGAATGTTTTTGTGCACGCCAAGTTTACTTTTTGGAGCACAGTTCCCTCAGGAGCATAACATGTATGGATACTTAAATCAATCTACAAGTTCTTGAATTAGACAACTGTATTTGAATGATACAGATATATGTTAATTAAATGATGAACTGAGCAAAGTTCTCCGGTTAGCAAATGTATCAGTAGCCAAACTGTTCTACATTCTTGCTTGCTTGAATTTCATAAGGAGGGTCAAATAATCCTCAGGTAGTGAGAACAGGTTTTTCCACCTTACCTGATATTACAATGCAGGTGTCTTTTGAGCGTCTCTTCATGGCCTTATAAGCAGCATCAGCAATTGCGAAGAGGTGAGGGGGCCTCTCATATAGCTCACGGCCTTTGTACTGATCAATCATGTCACGACCATAAATGTTCAAGTTTTTGTAAGGGTTCACAGAAACCACCACTTCCCCAATAAATGTGTAGATCCGTCCTCTCTCAAACCTATGCAGGGAAAGCCAGAGAGGAGAGGTTAGTCAAACGTAATCATTCAGAATTTGTACTCTGCATCCAAGTACTTTTTACTTTTTTGCAATATAATAAAAATACTGCTACAAAAAAGCTCTCTATTCAGCACACATGGCACATCCATGTGTCACTCTAGGTATTCAGGTAACGGGACTATGAATCAAGACCGATTTTGAATCAAATCTGCTTATAGAAATTACCGCCATTAATGTTTCACTTGAAAATGTTTGATAAAATTTTGCCTGATGAGGACGACTGCAAAACTGATTAAGTCTATAACAAGTGAAGCAATACCTTTTATTGGACTCACTTCTGTTGGTGAAAGGGACAAGCTTTTAAGCTTCACAGGTGACCTGAAGAAGAGCTCTGTAAAGCTGGATAGTTAGTGAAAGGGACTAATAAAAGTGGGTCCAACAAAAAATATTACTTCACCTACCTTATTTCCTATCCTGGGACCACCATGGTTACAGCAACAGTGCAAAGATAGTTTAGAATCACACATTACACCTTTGCTCTGCATATACCACCCCACCAGCCATTCCGCATTCTTTTGAGATATTTCTATTACAGCTTGAGCCCTACCAAGATGCTGAATATGCTGTACACATTATTTTACTTGCTTGGAGTAAATATTAAATCGTTTTTTGAATTCAGTAATACAAAGATGTATAAAAAACCACTGGTGTTTCTAATCCACCTGCCTAATTAAACCAGAGAAGTCTGCTATCAGATGTTAAGTTCTAAAGTCCTTAGGGGCAGAGGTGGACAACCCATTGCAGACGAAGAGCCACCATAGCAGTGGACACAGCAAAGTTGTTGAGGGAAGGGGAGAAGAAAAAACCCACCGCGCTGGGGGCAAAGAGGTGCTGGTACATCCATCCCAGGGCACGGCTTGCTTTTTTTTAAAAAACAATTTTTCACCAGGTCTTCGCAGCCCTGCCCTTCTTTTTTTGGGGGGGGTGGGGAGGAAGGGAAGGAGGGCTCAACAACTTTGCCTCGGCTCTTTACACTGTCTTCACTGCTATTGTGGCTCTCAAAAAAAAGCACTGGGAAGGGGTGAGAGGTGCAAGCTCTGGGAGGGAATTTGGGTGCAGGAGGAAGTAGAGAAGAGGCTGCTGATTCAGAGAATGGGGTTCCAGCCTGGAGAGTGTTGGGGTCAGGTGGAGCGTTGGGGTGCTGAGCAAGCTGCAGACTTGTGGCTGTGAGGGTGCAGGAGTTTGGGCTGGGGTGCATGAGGGGCTCAGGGTAGGGAGGCTGGGAGTATGATGGGCTCAGGACACAGATTTGCAGTGTGTGGATGGTGCAGGAGTGTTGTGGCAGAAGACTGGGGATGTGGGGGTGCAGGAGTTTGGGGATATGAGAGGCTCAGGACACAGGGTTCCAGTATATGACAGGCTCAGGTTTGGAGTCGGGGGGGGGGGGGGGAGGGGGGTGTGCAGGAGTGTTATGATGCTGTGGCCAGATGAGGGCTTGTTGGCCAGGCTTCATTTTTAAATAAAATATTGTGTCAAACACAAAATGTTTCAGCCTTGTCTTTATTTATGAGAGGGGCAGGGAACCCACAGAAAAGTCAGTCGGGGCCACACAAGCGAGATGCAAAAATGTGGCCCCAACTGTGCTGGTGTGGGCAGAGGACAAGGTGCTGGGGCAGGGTGCTTGTGAGTGTTGGGTCAGGGTACTTGTGGAGGGGAGGGGGGTCTGGCCAGGAGAAGGGGACAGACAGCTGGGGCCAGTACCTGGGGATCCCGGGTCTCAGGAAGCATGCTAGCTGGTCTTCCCCTTCCCTCCCCCAGGTACCTCCCCCTGTTCGAACCCAATCCCCCTCCCCTTCCCCAGAGCCAGGAACACACACACACACCCCAACCCAATCCCCCTCCCCTTCCCCAGAGCCAGGCACACACACACCCCAACCCAATCCCCCTCCCTTTCCCCAGAGACAGGCCCCCGGCCCCCCTCTATATTAATATAAAAAACTATAAATACAATTCAAAACCCCTAAAAATCTATTCAGAATAAGACGCCTCGTTTTGAAAAAGTGGTTCTCTTAGCCAAATAGAACTCACGTGAATAGTTTCAGATCATTATTTAAGGAAATTTTAGGGGGGGTGTTTGTTTTGGAAAGAATGAAACTGCGGAAGTTAACCCATCTATTTACAAACTTAACTATATGGTCCTTGCTTGTGGTCCACTATGTAACAGTATCTAATTGGTGATACAACTCTGTAACATTAGGTGGCACCATAACACTTTTATAAAAAACAAAGCAAGAGATTTCAAGATTGCCCATGGAATAAAGAACAGTTCTGAAATCGCTTTCGAAATGCCTTGTTCACCACAATGGAGAACTCTGGTTCTTCCATTGCTTATTACAAAGAAGAATGATGAATGGAGTACAGTAGTAATTACAGTACACACTGCAGTCCCCGTGTGGAGGCTTGGTGAGCTTTGTGGCACACCTGTTAGAGCACGTGATTCAGCAGATCAGTTTCCAAAAAGATCAGCTTGCATCACCAAAAGTAGTTTTGGTCACACCAGGACAACTGAACTGCACATGGTCCTGATGAACATCCTGCTCATTAGAGAGCTGAAAATCCAAAGCAAAGTTTTGCAACTCATTACCATATTTTAATGTTTTTCCTAACCCAGCGGTCACCAACCAGTAGATGGGGATCTAGTGGCAGATCTTGGAGCCTCTGACAGGTGATCCTGACGGGTTTGGCCAAGAAGCTATCAAGTGCCAGCACTTCAACTGCCCCTCCCCCTACAGCTGCGCACCTCCTGCCCTTTGCCTTGGATCTGCCTCCCGCTTGCTGTGCAGGGCAGGGGCGGAAGGGGAGGGTGCTGATGTCAAGGTGCCCCCTCTCCCACTCTGTACCCTTTCCCCACAGAGCAGAGAGGGGGCACACCAGGACCTGGGATGGAGTGTGCAGGCTGCTTTTGGGAGTGGTGCAGGGCCAGGGCAGGGGTGAGCCTGCCTCAGCCCCACTGCGCCCCCACCCAGGAGCCCCCCGAGGTGAGCAGTGCTCGGTCGGAGTCCACATCCTGAACCCCCACCCCAGTCGTGAACCCCCTGGTTCATCCCAAACCCTGCCCTAGTCGGGACCACCCTTGCATTCAAACACCCTCCCCGAGCCTGCACCTAGAACTCCCTCCGGCCCCCCCAACAGCCTGCCCCAGATTCAGTTCAGAGCCCCTCACACTCCAGATCCCTTAATCCAAGATCAGAGCCTGCACCCCAACCCGCTGCCCTTGCCTGGTGAAAGTGAGAAAGGATGGGGGAGGGAGGATGGAGAGAGCAGGGGTGGGGCCTTGGATAACAGGCACAAAGGAGGCGGGGCCAGGGTATTTGGGTGTGAGGTAGATCTTGGATTGCACTTAAATTCAAAAAGTGATCATGCTTTAAAAGGTTGGAGACCACTACCCTAACCTGTCCACAGCGGGCCCAGGCTTTTAAGCTGGCTCCCGAAGCAACGGCTCCTGCCTGCCACCCCATCGCTGCAGGAGACAGTGGTGGGGGGAGAGGCAGGTCTGCAGAGCTGGAACGCACAGGTCCCTGCGTGTATCAGCTTCTGCCTGCCCCTCTCACCCTCGATGCTGCTGCCTCTCTACCAGAGGCAGCAGCGTGGGGGGGCGGGGGGGGGGGGGGAAGAGAGGAATGCATGTAGTTGGCAGGATTAACTGATAATCCTAGGCTTACTGGTTGATCATGAAGTCTACACATTGACATCCCTACTTGGTACAGGCTGATGATAGCCAACCATCTACTGATCTGCTTCAGAAGCCTCCCTGTTTGTCAAAAATTTAAGGAAATCTGAGACACGCCTGCTGATAAAGCAATTTTCTACTTGTAAACGGTTAACATGGTAATACTTTGTCATACAACAGAGTCACACATTTGCTATTTCCCAGGTGATGCCAAGGCTGGAAGAGCTCCCAGGATTCTGGATCAATTATGTAGAGGAGGAAGAGGAAGAGGTTTTCCCTCTGAGGTATAACAAGGAAACATGTCTCACCATAACAAATTTGTCTCTAAGGGGCTCTGAATTTGTGGATCATGGGTGTTTCTGTCCAAAGTTTAGATTTTTAGTACCCTAGTGTGATGGGGCGAGGCAGCCCCGCACTGAGCCTGCAGGGCCCAGCCAGGGTTACCTGGCTGCAGAGGCCCCTTCTCCGCAGCCCTACCAAGCATGCCCGGGATGTAGCTCCACCATAAAAGCCTGGGGAAGAACTCAGTCTGGGGTGGCAGCCGGAGGAGAAGGACCGGTGAAGGGGGCTCCTGCACAGCGGTCAGAGACTCCAGAAGAGGCTGGTGGGGATGCAGGGGCAAGCTGGTGCACCCCAGAGACTGCCCGCCAAGGAGACACCAGCCCGGAGGCCGCGGCAAGCTGGACGAGTACATGGGAAGGAACCCCAGTGAACCAGGTAGGAAGTGGCCCAGGGCAGGAGCAGAAACCGCCTCTCCAGCCCCGAGAACCTCGGCGCATTTCGGCTCGATTGCCCCACCGAGGGAGTGACCCGCTATCCGGTCACTCACAGGGCCCTGGGCCAGGACCTGGTGGAGTAGGGTAGGCACAGGTCTCCCTACCTGGGGTGCATCATCGCTACAACCCTAAACTGTGTTTCGGACTAAGGCCGAAGGGCCTTGCCTTAAAGGGCCAGACAAACTGCGTTTTGGACTCAGGCGGGAGGGGCCCACCACACCTAGTTAAAATTCTACTAAGTACTGCACAGAGCTGTGCTGAGTTCATGGGCGGAGGGTATAATGGACGGGAGAAGGTATTGCCTTCCCAAACCGTCAGCCTGGCCCCACCCATACTCTGCCCGTGGAACGCCTACTGCTCCGGGCCAGGAAAGCTGGGGCTGCGTGTCGCCTGACTTCCCACGTTCCAAGGCTGGGGCCACGTGCCGCCCGCCTTCCCCATGGTCCAGGGCTGGGAAGACTGTTGCCGCACGCTGCCCCACCTCCCTGTGGGGCTGGGAACTTGGGTTTGCTCCCATGGGAGCAGGTCCTGGGCAGATGGGCTAGGCTGAGGACTTGCCTCCCTCTCCTCCTCTCCCCCCCCCCCCCCAAGCCCAATCTTCATCCACTGCCCCGGCTCAGATGTTCCTAAATTCTGAGCTTTTCTCCCTCACCCTCCTTGTTGATAAAGCCTCTTTTCATCAGGCAGTGGAGGGCTGCCCTGCTGCAGGCCAAGAACAGCAATGGCTGTTTTCCTAGCTACATTTTGGCTATGATTCTTCTCGAGTAAGGAAAAATAAGAACTAATGAAAGTAAAAAATAGCCTGTAATGACTACAGTCCAAACTGGAAGGTTCAGCAAATATGAGATTCCCCATATCCACTGAACAAACTTAAAAAAAAAAAAAAAAACACAACAAATAGTCTTGAAGCACCTTAGAGATTAACAATGTAGACGGTATCATGAACTTTTGTGGGCACAAGCCTCTTCAGATGAATGGAATTAAGGTGCCCAGGAGACAAATAAATAGAGAAAGAAAGGGGATGGGGAGGGAAAGAGAAAGGGGAAAAAATGGTCAATTAGAGTGTCCATGGTAAATGAGGCTGGCAAAGTAGATTCTAAGTATGCTAAGTACCAGGTGCTTGGCTTTTTGTGTCATTAGGGTGTGGAATGTCAGGAGTCATCCAGTTACCGTCTTTGTTTAAATCTCTAGTGCAGGTATCAAACTCTGCAGCTTCTCTCTCTGGCTGGTTTTTGAAAATGCCTTGAAATAATATGGACACCTTTAGAGTAGGGATGTACTAGTCAATTGATTGGTAAGCAAAAGCTTATAGGTTAATGCTATAGACTACATGCATTTCCTCCTCCTCCCTCCCCTTGTCAGTAAATATTTTAGCAGGCTGGCCAGCAGGTTGGCTCACACTGGGTCCAGGACCTACCCCTGCTGCAGCTCTGAATTTAAAGTGTATTAGGAGCTGGGCGTGCATGCAGCCCAGCTCTGCTCCAGCCTGCACCAGGTCCTGAGAGGACCAGCTCCCACCTGGCATCCCATGCAGCTGCCTCTGATACAAAGGCTGCAGCACGGAGTGGCAGGGGACTCCTCCGGAGTGGGGCCAGAACGCACTGGCCGCTGTCCCAGTCCCCGGGGACTATAGAATAGTCGACTAACCAATAAGAATTTGTGAGGTTACTCAACTATAATATTAACAGTTATTTAACAGCCCTACTTTAGAAGCAGTAGTGAGTGCCCGGGTAAGTTAGAACGTTACCCAGCAGGCTTCTGTGTGTTACCATTTTGAATATTTGATTTGTGTCCATTCATCCTTTGTTGTAGAGACTGTCCAATTTGGCCAATATCCATGGCAGAGGGGCATTGCTGGCATCTGATAGCATCTCTCACATTGGTGGATGTGCAGTTATATGAGCCTCTGATGTGGTTACATCCTGTGATGTCGCTTGTGTTGCTATGTGAACAGAGTTGGCACCAAGGGCTGATTGCAGGGTTGGATTCCTAGGTGAGTATGATGGAGGTGTGCTGCATAGTTTCTGGAAAGAATGTGTTTGATGTTAGGGAGTTGTCTATGGATTGGCCTGTCCCCCAAGGCCTATGAGAGTGAGAGGTCATTTTCCAGGCTAGGTTGTACATATTGTTGATAATGCACTGGAGGGGGGCTGTAAGTGATGACCAGTGGGGTTCAGTTTTCTTTGTTGGGCCTATCTTGAAAAAGCTGATTCCTGGGTACTCGTCTGGCTCTATCAATCTGAATGTCTCCGGGTGGGTATTTCAGTTTTAAGAATGCCTGATATAGATCCTGTAGGTGTTTGTCTTTGTGGAATTGGAACAAATCCCGTAGTATCGTAGGGCCTGTCTGTGAAATGTGTGCTGGATGGAAGTTAAAAGCATGTAGATAGGTGTATAAGGGGTGGAAATGTGGCTGTGTAATCTTACTGTAACGGCAAGGAAGTGGATTATGTCGTTTTTAAGTTTATTTGGTTAGGGTGTGTCTACACAGCAGGGTTTAACTAAGCTATGCAAATTGAGTTACATCAATTGCGTAGCTTATTTTGAAATTGGGAGCATCTACACAGCACTTATTTTGAAATAGAGCACTCTTCCTCCAACTTCCCTTACTCCTCATACAAAGAGGGTTACAGGAGTTGGGAGTAAGAAATCCTCCAGCTTGACAGTATTTCAACGTTATTTCAAAATAACTGCCTGCTATGTAGATGCAGACTAAGTTATTTCAAAATAATGTTGCTGTGTAGACTTGCCCTTACAGACTAACACAACTACCCCTCTGAAACTCCTAATCTGCTGTATTGCAAGGTTACACAAAATCCAGGTTCCAGATCCATTCAAAATTATTACAAAACTCAATGGGAAAGATCCTCTGCCAACCAGATGCATGTCAACACACATGTTGTATTAAATAATTCAATTCTGTGTTTAGAACAGTAGTGGATTTTTCATTAAAAGCCAGGAGAACAGTAGACAAACCACTGTCCATACCTGCATATATCAGTGACACTTCCATATGCATGCCCTTTCCCTAAAAGTTTACATTTCCAGTAACAAGCAGCTCTGATCTCACCTAAAAGATGTAGCATTTTATTGTAGAGATTATGTTGCCATAAAGAATAACTACATCTAGTATCGCCATTATTTTCTGGATCTCTCTAATATCCTGGAACCAACACAACTACAATTACACTCTACATTGTTCCGGGGTTCATGGTTTGCTACTTTTGAGATCTAGTCACCATTAAGGGAAGTCACAATATTTAACCCCTATATAAATCATTTGCAGTAAGGGTCAGGAATGCTGGGTTTATTTTTTAAATTAAGTCTTTACAATTCAGAATTGTTACAAACAACGACAAGAAGTGAATACAAACAGATAAGCCACAACAACAGAAACAAAGGTATAGGAGAGGAGCGTGACAGTATTTTAAAGAAGCTTTATTAAAGGCACAGTAAAAAAAAATTTAAAAAAAAAAGCAAATATGATAGGCGACCAGATTGGGAAATCCTTGGTGAGCTTAAACACAAAAAGGAAGCTTACAAGAAATGGAAACTTGGACACATGACTAGGGAGGAATATACATATACTGCTCGAGAATGCAGGGGAGTTATCAGGAAGGCAAAAGTACAATTGGAATTGCGACTGGCAAATGATGTGAAGGATAACAAGAAAGGTTTCTACAGGCATGTTAGCAAGAAGAAGGTGATCAGAGAGGGTGTGCGGCCCCTACTGGATGAAGGAGGTAACATAGTGACAGATGATGTGGGAAAAACTGAAGTATTCAATGCTTTCTTTGCCTCCATCTTCACAGACAAGGTCAGCTCCCAGACTACTGCACCAGACAATGCAGTATGGGGAGGCGGTGGGCAGCCCTTGGTGGGAAAAGAACAGGTTAGGAACTATTTAGAAAAACTAGACATACCCAATTCCATGAGGCCGGATTTAATGCATCTGAGGGTACTGAGGGAGTTGGCAAATGTCATTGTGGAGCCTTTGGCCATTATCTTTGAAAACTCGTGGAGATTGGGAGAGATTCCGGATGACTGGAAAAAGGCAAATGTAGTGCCCATCTTTAAAAAGGGGAAGAACAACCACCAAAGGAACTACAGGTAAATCAGCCTCACCTCAGTCCCTGGAAAAATCATGGAGGGGATCCTCAAGGAATCCTTTTTGAAGCACTTGAAAAGGGGAAGTGATCAGAAATAGTCAACATGGATTCACCAAGTGCAAGTCATGCCTGACCAATCTGATTATCTTCTATGATGAGGTAACTGGCTCTGTGGACATGGAAAAGTCAGTGGATGTGATATACCTTGACTGTAGCAAAGCTTTTGATATGATCTCCCACAACATTCTTGCCAGCAAATTAAGGAAGTATGGATTGGATAAATGGACTGTAAGATGGATAGAAAGCTGGCTAGAGACTGTCGGGCCCAACTGGTAGTGTTTAATAGCTCGATGTCAAGCTGGCGGTTGGTTTCTAGCAGAGTGCCCCAAGGATCAGATCTAAGGCCAGTTTTGTTCAACATCTTGCATCCTCAGCAAGTTTGCAGTTGACACTAAGATGGGGGAGAGGTAGATACGCTGGAGGGCAGGGACAGGATCCAGAGTGACCTGGACAGATTAGAGGATTGGGCCAAAAGAAATCTGATGAGGTTCAACAAGGACAAGTGCAGAATCCTGCACTTGGGACGGAAGAATCCAAAGCATGGTTACAGGCTGGGGACCGACTGGCTAGATAGCAGTTCTGTAGAAAAGGACCTGGGGATTACAGTGGATGAGAAGCTGGATATGAGTCAACAGTGTGCCCTTGTAGCCAAGAAGGATAATGGCATATTAGATTGCATTAGGAGGGACATTGCCAGCAGATCTAGAGAAGTGATTATTCCCCTGTATTCAGCTCTGGTGAGGCCACATCTGGAGTATGGTGTCCAATTCTGGACCCCCCTCCCGCCCCCCACACACACTATAGAAAGGATGTGGACGCATTGGAGAGGGTGCAGTGGAGGCCAACCAAAATGATTACGGGGCTGGAGCATATGACCTATGAGGACAGACTGAGGGATTTGGGTTTGTTTAGTCTGCAGAAGTGAAAAGTGAGGGGGAATTTGATAGCAGCCTTCAACTTCCTGAAGGGAGGTTCCAAAGAGGATGGAGAGAGGCTGTTCTCAGTAGTGACGGATGCAGAACAAGGAGCAATGATCTCAAGTTACAGTGGGAGAGGTCCAGGTTGGATATTAGGAAAAACTATTTCACTGGGAGGGTGGTGAAGCACTGGAAGGGGTTACCTAGGGAGGGGGTGGAATCTCCATCCCTAGAGGTTTTGAAGTCTCGGCTTGACAAAGCCCTGGCTGGATTGATTTAGTTGGGATTGGTCTTGCTTTGGGCAGGGGGATGACCACTTGAGGTCTCTTCCAGCATTATGATTGTATGACAGGAGGGGGGAGAGAAACCCATTAGTTTGACTATTTTAGTTCAAGTTCACAAAAAAAAAAAAAAAAAAAAAAAAAAAAAAGCAATATAGTGTCCTTAATACAATGAAGGAATACCAGACACAGAGCACATGTAAAGCTATTTTAGCAGTCAGTTTTCTGAGAGGTCCTTAGTACTTGAAAGAAAGGACATTTTACAGGGTAGTGCATGGCAACTTTTTATAAGTCAGAGTAACTTGACCAAAGAATAGTGAAACTCACTTCACCCCCAAAGTTAAGGATTCAATAGATCTAGCTGCCATAGAAAGAGGCACTACAAAAATCAGAAAGCTACTGAGACCCACTGCCAAAGTGCGCTAATATTTAGCTCTCTCTAGTTGAAAGCTAGAATTCCTCCCACCTCACAAATGCGAACATCAAAAATAAAACATTGTTCTTATTGAGGAAATGATGCAACTTCAAACGCACTAAGTACAAATAAAGAAAAAGTTACTTGGCAAGAGTTGGAACCCATACTTCAAAACATCTGCAGAATACATGCTGTTAAAGGCACCCTACCATGCAACTCCCACTCCAAATGTGCCAGTTAAGAGCAGCAATTATCAACACTGCTCCCCTGCACTGAAAGCAACATGCATAGTTGGGACCATCAAGTGATAAGCTCACTCTGCAGGACTACTGTGTATACAATTCAGTTTACTTTCTGAGATAGTGAATACAGAGAATAACTTTATAAACTTACTGATGTGTCAGAGCTAGATTCTTCTCACTATTGCATAAGTATTAACAAAACTTCAATTGATAAATGAATATTTTAAGTCCCTTCCAGCTAACTGTCCAGTATTTTGGGGTGAGGACTTCGTTTTTATGACTAAGAAAAGCATCCAGAATAAAGCCACTAGAAAATCTCATTGGAACACATCTTAAAAGAACTGATAAGCAAAGACATTACTAGCCATTTGTGGGAGGAAGGCTGTCTGGTTTGGTACACGTTCATTACTCATCTGTGCACTGTAGGTCTTATTCCCGAGATGCTCAGACCACAGCAGTGGGAACAATGGCAGGAAGCAGCTCAGAGAAATTAGATAGTGGCCCAGCTAGTGAACCAGGACTGAATCTGCACGTTTCGATCAAATTCCTGCTGACACAGCGGCACATGCTCTCGCCACTACCAGGGTGCTAGGCTAGTGCCCAGTGTAGAGAAAGGACCCCCTACTCCCTTTTTGAGAGGGTCACTCCCTCCCCTAACAGAGCACTTGGCTGCTAGGCATTACCGCCCTGCTAACACAAACAAAGCCATTGACTTTGGCCACTAAACCTTACTGCCTTGCAGATTAGGGCAAATCTACTAACTCTGGCTAGTAGGCCTTGCTACCTGGTGGCAAATACAGTAAACTTCCGATAACCCGGCACCTTTAGGACCCAGGGGGTGCCGGATTATCAGATATGCCGGACTATCAGAAGGGTGGGCTATGAGGGGTCTGGAGTGGGGTGGGAAGGGATGCCACCCCAGACCTCTCATATCCCCCCCTTACGATGCCTGCAATAGAGCAGCTGGAGTGCTGCCGGGTTGGTCCCGCAGCACCAAAGGACGGCACTGCGGGACCAACCCGGCAGGACCCCAGCTGCTCTGCCCCAGGGGTCCCCGATTCAGCCACTGCTGAAACAGATCAGCGGCTGATTCCAGGAAGCCTGGGGCAGAGCTGCTCAGCCCGGGGCTTCCTGGAATCAGCCGCTGATCTGTTTCAGCAGCGGCTGACTTGGGGACCCCTGGGGCAGAGCAGCTGGGGTGCTGCCGGGTTGGTCCCGCAGCGCCATCCTTTGGTGCTGCGGGATCAACCCGGCAGCACTCCAGCTGCTCTGCCCCAGGGGTCCCCAAGAGTAGCTGGGGTGCTGCCGGGTTGGTCCCGCAGCCCCGAGGGGCAGCGCTATGAGACCAACCCTGCAACACCCCAGCTGCTCTGCTCCCAGCTTCCCAGATTCAGCTGCTGGTCAGTTTCAGCAGCAGCTGAATGGGGGAAGCCTGTCCGGCTGCCCCAGCACTTCCGGGTTCCTGATAGTGCCAGACCATCAGGAGTCCCGGAGCATTGGATGCCGGACTAATTGAGTTTTACTGTATATTGATTGTGGCTACAAAGACATAAATGCTCTACATTGCAAGGAAAACTGACCACACTCCCCCCTACATTGGATGGGGTACCCCCAACCTTGTCCTATAAGTACATCAGTAGAAGACTGTATAGGTTGTTAAAGACTAGATGTTGTGCTCACATTTGATTAAAACATTAATCAGTAACAGTTTATAAACAATAAACGGAACATTTAATATCACTTATTTCCCCCTTTCTCCTTACCATACAAATGCATGGGGGAAAAAGAGCGCCAGAGGCTTAGAGCACTACTATGAAACTCAGGAGATCAAGGTTCAATTCCCTGCTCTGCCACAGACTTCCTGCATGGCCTTGGACTTGACAAAGTCGGGTGCCTCCTGTCCTGATCTGCACAAAGGGGAGAACAGTACCTTCATACTCTACACTGAAGGGGAAGGGAGGGGGAGTTTATAAACAAAGATACATGCAAAAGATTGTGACATAGGCGGACCCTATGAAAACAGATAACTATAACCATTGATACATACATTAGAGACTATTACTTTCACCACAGCAGAGAAATTCCTACTAAATGCCATATTTAGCTTGCAGGGGGGAAAATGAAAAAAAATCATTAAGTCATTATTACCCTACACTTTTAGAACCATGCACTAACAGAGCATTGAAGTTATAGAATATACATGTAGGTTGACATAAATTCATTGAAAATAACAGATTCTCTCCCTGCTGGGACAATCCAAACGAAGCTAGGAAAATTAGTTTTCAGATAAGAATGCTTGATATGTTCAAGCTCTAACTGCTATGTATTATTAGAGAAAGGATCTCTGTAGATCAGTGGTCCCCAACCTTTTGGGGCTGCTGGGCACCCGGGGCCGGGGACACGCCCCGCGCCCGGGGCGCAAGAATGGCTTGGGCCAGCCCTGATCGCTCAGCGGGCACGCATAAATGCCCCAGCGGGCAGCGCGTTGGGGGATCACTGCTATAGATGGTTGTTCATAAAATTATTTTTCAAATACTTAACCTCAAACAGTTTAGGGTTTTTTAAAACATGCTAGCTAACATCAACTGATTAAAACTCTACTGTAGCTTGTGCAAGCTTGATGTTAGCACGTTAGCTAACTGAGGACAGAATAGGATGTTATTAATAGAGAAAACTGATTTATTAAACTCCACTTTGACAGTGAAGTTGCACACACACACACTAATTTTAATAAGTTAGACATGTATAGCTTCCTCTCTGGACACAAATCAGCAACAGATGGTTACCGCATGCTTCTGAAGAAATTGAATTGCTCTGGTCAAATGGCCTTCTGTGTGCTTCTCTGTTACAACTGCAATTTTTTTATATGCAACTCCAATCTTCTTTCATCAATATTAAGCACTATTTAAAGATTTACATTAAAAATGCGTATTTGTCTTTCAGGCACAGAAGAATTAAGTTAAAGTCTTACAATAAATTGTTCATAAATCATGTGAAAGCAAATAATCCCCAAACCAAAAGAACTAAGATTGAAACAGGGATGGGGAAATGTTCAGCCAATACTTTCTCCTTACTACACTTAGAATAAAGAACATCCAGTCAAGTCATTATTACCCCTTTTGCCCCTATAAAAAAAAAAACCCACAGTCCAAGTCCTCACAGAATTCTTAGTATGTCACCAAATGTTTTCATTTGTGCCATGAATCAAATTTCAAATCTAGTTTTCGCTGGTGGACTGTGCTCTAGAAAAAAAGTATTTCATCGCACTGTTCTGAACTCCTAGTTAAAATGTTGCCAATTTAATAAAATAGGAAATGCCATTCACTGTGCATTCTGCACCACTCCTTTCCTGTATGGGATGGAACAGAAAGGGCAGGGCAAGAAATAAGTAATTCATTCATCAGCAACTTTCACAATGACCTGCTAAGAAACAGGGTAAAGTCTCCTTTCAAGGCTATACACTGGGAAGGCTATGAGCATAGGAAACTATAACACTGACTCCCACAGGAAATCAACTAAACAGCAGTGCCACAGCCTTTTCATCATCATTCAGTCAGTCATATTACAGCAAAGATTCATTTTACAAGGCTGACTCAGTTTAGACACCACAACTCTTGTTTTATATACAGGCAGTCCCCGGGTTACGTACAAGAGTAGGTTTGTTCTTAAGTTGAATCTGTATGTAAGTCGGAACTGGCGTCCAGATTCAGCTGCTGCTGAAACTGACCGCCAGTTCTGACTTACATACAGATTCAATTTAAGAACCCCAAGCGTCCCCAAGTCAGCTGCTGCTGAAACTGATCAGCGGCTGATTCCAGGAAGCCTGGGGCAGAGCAACTCTGCCTCGGGCTTCCTGTAGTCAGCACTGGTCAGTTTCAGCAGCGGCTGACTTGGGGACGCCTGGGGCAGAGCAGCTGGGGTGCTGCTGGGTTGCTACAGTAGCACCGCTCCTCGGCGCTACTGGACCAACCCAGCAGCACCACAGCTGCTCTGCCCCAGGCGTCCTGATTCAGCCACTGCTGAAACTGACCAGCAGCGGCTGAATCACGACCTGAGGCAGAGCAGCTGGGGTGCTGCCGGGTTGGTCCAGTAGTGCCCAGAGCGGCGCTGCAGGACCAATCGGCAGCGCCCCAGCTGCTCTGCCCCAGGGTCCAAAACAAAAGCCTCGTCTGCTGGGGGGGGGGCACACTAGCTGCGCTCCCCCCCAGCAGACCAGGGACACGGGGAGCAGAGCCGCAGCGGCAGCGGGGTGCCGCGCCTCTGAGGCTTTGAGACTTTGCCAGAGCAAAGCCTCAGAGGCGCGGCACCCCGCCGCGGCTGCGGCTTCAGTCCCGGTGCCTGTGGTCTGCTGGGGACGGTCTCCAGCAGTCCAGGGGCACCGGAGCAGCTTACGAACAGGGCTCTCTCGGCCCGGAGCTCGCAGGTAGCAATCCGCCACCTTGACCTCCGGGGCGAGAAAGCCCCGTTCGCAAGTGCGGATCTGACATAAGTCGGATCCGCATAAGTCGGGGACTGCCTGTAACCAACTTTGCAAGCCATAGAGAGATGGTTACGGTGGCTAGCAATAAAGAGAAATATCAACCTGTTGAGCCTCTTCTAACTCGAATTAGAGTTTTCACAACAAACTGAAGTTCTGAGACCTATCAAGTGATAATCACAGATTATGGACAGATTCCCTTTGTCAAACTAGACGCTTGAATATTTAATAAAGCCCTTTCCTTAAAAAGCTACAAGATACTAACCTTGTAGTGGTGACGGGCAAGCTAAACCACTGAACAGAGGAGACACTGAATACTTCCATTTCTGTTTGCATCAACGGGCAGCATGAGCTGTCCCTCCGGCACGTTTAGGGCAGCTCTAGAAAGCTTCTTTGTACAAACAAGACTGGGCCGCATTCCAACACAGGGAAACTCCCGCAGGTTTTGTTGCCTGGGGTAAGGAGACTCCTTTACAATTTGATGTCGAGCCGGTCCGCCAGCTGGTGGCCTGGTGTGCCTGGCCACTGGTCCTGCTTTGCCCAGGCCCTTTAAATTGCCCCCAGATGACTCAGAGTTGAGAAGGGGGTGGCACAGCACACTCCAGGCAGTGGTGAGGGCTGACTGCCCCGGCCCCACTCCTTCCAAGAGCCCAGAACCAGCCCTCCCGACGCAGAGACCAAGCTGGAGCAGCACCGTGGAATATAGGAACCCTGCCAGGTAGGGGTTTTAGATAGCAGGTAACAGAAATGTCAATTAACTGCATGAATACTAAGCGTTTAGTCGACTATTCTATAGTCCCCGGGGGCAGGGCTGTCAGCCAGCATGCTCTGCCCCACTACCAGGCAGTGTCCTGCCACCCCTCACAGTGTCGGAGGGGCCCAAGGGGAGTCTCTTGGCGTTACAGATTAGCCCAATGTCAACAGAATGAGGTCCTGGGCCACCTTATAGGTCTCAGGGGTGGATGGCATATTCACATCCCCCATCTGGACTCTCCAAGGATAAGGAGTCCAGCTGTATTCGACTCGAAGGGTCCAGCAGTGGCACTGGAGCCAACGGCGCTGTATGGGCGGCTTTCTTCAAAAGTTGCTGACTCCGGATGTGACCCTTTAAGGTTCTTAGCTTTCAAAGTGAGGGATGGCCCCATCTCCCACAGCTGTCTTTCCAGATTCCAGTGGATGAGAAGCTGGATATGAGTTAACAGTATGCCCTAGTAACCAAGAAGGCTAATGGCATATTAGGGTGCATTAAGAGGAGCACTGTCTGTCGATCCAGAGAAGTGATTATTCCCCTTTATTCAGCACTGGTGAGGCTACATCTGGAGTCTTGTGTCCCAATTCTGGGGGCTCCATTACAGAAAGGAGGTGAACACATTAGAGAAAGTCCAGCAGAGAGCAACGAAAATGATGAGGGGGCTGAAGCACATGACTTACAAGAAGAGGCTGAGGGATTTGGGCTTATTTAATCTACAGAAGAGCAGAGTGATGGGGGGATTTGGTAGCAGCCGTCAACTTCCTGAAGGGAGGTTCCAAAGAGGATGGCGAGAGGCTGTTCTCAGTGGTGATGGATGGCAGAACGAGGAGCAATGGTCTCAAGTTGCAGTGGGGGAGATCTAGGTTGGATATTAGGAAAAACTATTTTCCTAGGAAGGTGGTGAAGCACTGGGATGGGTTCCTTAGGGAGGGGTTGGAATCTCCATCCCCCAAGAGGTTTAAGTCACAGCTTGACAAAGCCCTGGCTGAGACCATTTAGTTGGGGTTGGTCCTGCTTTGGGCAAGGGGCTGGACTTGATGACCTCCTTGATGAACTCTTCCAACCCTATGATTCCATGAAAATTACAGTTTGAGCTAGGGATGTCAGTGTGTAGTTTATACAATTAATCGATAAGCCTGAGCTCATCAGTTTATCCTAACTACACGCACCCTTCTGCCACCCCTTTCTGCCTATTAGAGGCAGGAAAGGGAGGAGGCAGGAGCTGGTGCCCTTGGGAAGCTGGATTTTAAACAAGCTCCCCATGTGTGCCAGCCCCCAAAGAGCTACCTGCCTGCCCCTTCCCCTGCTATTTCCCACAAAGACAGCTGCATGAGGGGACAGGCGGGAGCGGGACCCTGGGGAGAACCAGCTTAAAAGCCAGCTTGTCCCACAAGAACCGGCTCCTGTGAAGCTGCCTACCCCACTTCTGCACCACTGCCTCAGATAGGCAGCAGCGGGAGGAGTGAGGGGTCCGGCAAGAGCAGTATATGCAGGAAGCCAGCTTTCATGATGGCTCCCTGAGCGTACTGGCTGCTGTAGAGCTGCCTCCCTAACTCTGCACTGCTGTCTCTGTATCAAGAGGCAGCAGGAGGAAGTGGGGGAGGGCAGGTGGGAGCCAGTGCTCATGGGAAGCTGGCTTAAAAACATATAACCACTGAAAAATGTACCAAGAAACACATTTGCTAGCATCCCTAATTTGAGCACTAGATGCTACAAACTCTAACACTCATCTTAAACCTCAGTAGGACTACAGGCAGTCCCCGACTTATGTCGGATCCGCACTTACGAACGGGGCTTTCCCGCCCCGGAGGTCGGGGCGAGAAAGCCCCGTTCGTAAGCTGCTCCGGTGCCCCTGGTCTGCTGGAGACCGTCTCCAGCAGACCAGGGGCACCGGGCGGGTTCCCGCGCTTCTGAGGCTTTGCCAGAGCAAAGCCTCAGAGGCGCGGGGAACCGCCGCTGCTGCCGCTTCAGTCTGGGTGCCTGTGGTCTGCTGGGGACGGTCCCCAGCAGACCACAGGCTCCCGGACTGAAGCCGCAGCCGCGGGGGGGTCTGCGGCTCTGCTCCCCGTGTCCCTGGTCTGCTGGGGGGGGGGGGGCGCAGCTAGTGTGCTCCCCCCCGCCCCCCCCCAGCAGACCAGGCTTTTGTTTTGGACTCTGGGGCAGAGCAGCTGGGGCGCTGCCGATTGGTCCTGCAGCGCCCGCTCTGGGCACTACTGGACCAACCCGGCAGCACCCCAGCTGCTCTGCCCCAGGCGTCCCCAAATCAGCTTCTGCTGACACTGACCAGCGCTGACTACAGGAAGCCCGAGGCAGAGTTGCTCTGCCCCGGGCTTCCTGGAATCAGCTGCTGATCAGTTTCAGCAGCAGCTGACTTGGGGACGCCTGGGGTTCTTAAGTTGATTCTGTATGTAAGTCAGAACTGGTGGTCAGTTTCAGCAGTGTCTGAATCTGGACGCCAGTTCCGACTTACATACAGATTCAACTTAAGAACAAACCTACAGTCCCTATCTTGTATGTAACCCGGGGACTGCCTGTATTTGTATGCTTGAATTCAATGGGGTTATTCAGATGAGCAAAATTACATATCTGCTTCACTGTTTTCAGGATTAGGGCCTTCATTTTCTTTACTAGATTATAAAACTCAAATATACCTACCAGAAGTGGTATTTAAAAAAAAACATACTATTGATAGTTATTTATTTTAAACTTTTAACAGTACAAAATTTCAAATGAGTTGTACAAACTCTCAATTTTATTAATGGGCTTTTTGAGAAGTGTATTTTTTTAATTATTTAACATAATTTAAATATTTAATATTTTGCTGTCCCGACCTGACTTCCCGCAGGTCAGGTCGGGACAACCAAAATCGGTGGGCCCCAGGGCTGGAGAGATAAGGGGCACCCTGACAGTAAGTGGTGAGGCAGGTTCCTGGGTTCCTGCATGGCCTAGCAGCTTGGGCACTTGCCTAAGAAGGACAGGGTCATGGGTTCTGGTCACACCTCCCCCAGGTAGGCTTGGGTCTGGTCAGCCCCAGGGCTGGAGAGATAAGGGGCACCCTGGTAGTAGGGTGGGTTCCCACATGGCCTAGGGTGCTCACCTGGGAAGGACAGGGTTGTGGGTTCTAGTCCTGGGCCTTGCAATGTTTATTTTTCTTAAGCCTTATTAATTCAGACTAATCAAATGGCTTGTCTTTACCTTCTAATTTACCATAATCTGCAATCATTAAAAACTAAAAACTTGGTTCAACAGGGCCTCATTTTTCTCAAATCCCATAAACTCTACCATACTCTATTCAAGACTGGTTTCAGCTAACAAAGCTATGCCAATTGTTCACTATATTCATTTGCTTTATTTTTATAGCTTCAGAGGGGTAGCTGAGTTAGTGGGCAGTGAAAGCTCATGATGCCATCTACAGGCAGTCCCTGACTTACGCGGATCCAACTTATGTCGGATCCGCACTTACAAACGGGACTTTTCTCGCCCCGGAGCTCACGGGCGGCGGGTCACCACCCGTGTCCTCTGGGGCAAGAAAAGCTTCTTCCGGTCTCCCTGGTCTACTGGGGGGGTCCAGCAAAGCCACTGGACCCGCCCCCCCCCCCCCCAAGCAGACCAGGGACACCCAAGCAAAGCTGCCCAGGCGGCGCGAGTCCCGCTGCCTGGGCGGCTTTGCTCGTTTGCCCCGGAGCAAAGCCGCCCAGGCAGCGGGACTCCCGCCGCCTTGGCGGCTTTGCTCCTGTCCCCCTGGTCTGCTGGGGGGGTCCAGCAAGGCCGCTGGACCCCTCCCCCCCCAGCAGACCAGGGAAACCGGAGCAAAGCCGCACCCTGGGCGGCTTTGCTCCCGGGCAAACAAGCAAAGCCGCCCGCTGCGGGCGTGCTCAGCGGCTTTGCTCCCCGTCTCCCTGCAGACCAGGGAGATGGAGAGCAAAGCCGCGGAGCATGCTCGCAGTGGGACAGCCCAGGCGCGCCCGGGCTGTCCCGCTGCAGGCGTGCTCAGCGGCTTTGCTCTGGTGTCCCTGGTCTGCTGGGGGGGTCCAGCAAAGCCGCTGGACCCCCCCCAGCAGACCAGGGACACCAGAGCAAAGCCGCTGAGCACGCCCGCAGCGGGACAGCCCGGGCGTGCTTGGGCTGTCCCGCTGCGGGTGTGCTCCGCGGCTTTGCTCCTGTGTCCCTGGTCTGCTGGGGGGGGGGGGGGGGAGGTTCAGCTAGTGCCCCCTCCCCCCAGCAGACCAGGCTTTTCTTGCCTACACCTGGGGTAGAGCAGCTGGGGGCTGCCAGGTTGGTCCCACAGCACCGCTCGAGACCAACCCGGCAGCACCCCAGCTGCTCTGCCCCAGGGGTCCTGATTCGGCCGCTGCTCGTCAGTTTCAGCAGCGGCTGAATCAGGACGCCTGGGGCAGAGCAGCTGGGGTGCTGCTGGGTTGCTCCAGTAGCACCGAGGAGCTGCGCTACTGAAGCAACCCAGCAGCACCCCAGCTGCTCTGCCCCAGGTGTCCCCAAGTCAGCCACTGCTGAAACTGACCAGAGGCTGACTACAGGAAGCCCGAGGCAGAATTGCTCTGCCCCAGGCTTCCTGGAATCAGCCGCTGATCAGTTTCAGCAGCAACTGACTTGGGGACGCCTGGGTTTCTTAAGTTTAATCTGTATGTAAGTCAGAACTGGCATCCAGATTCAGCCGTGGTTGAAACTGATCAGTTTCAGCAGCGGCTGACGCCAGTTCCGACTTACATACAGATTCAACTTAAGAACAAACCTACAGTCCCTATCTTGTACGTAACCCGGGGACTGCCTGTACATGTTTTGTTAGTCTATAAAGTGTTACCAGACTATTTGTTTTTTTAAGTTTATCTATTTTTATAGATGCAACTCCTAACCTTTCTCCATTTTGTCTTTTAGATTCTATGTCCTCTGGGTGCAAGAATATCTTATTTACATTTCACAATGGGCCCCAATCCCAACTAAGGCTTTTGGTCACTACCATAGAATAAAATACTTACTAGTGACAACAGCACGGTAATTTTTTTACATATTCTTCACAATTTGCTCCAAGCCATTAAGCAGCCATTTATCACATACCCCTGGCTGGGTGATTTCACCAAAACTGTAGTTCAGAAGTAAAGCCCTTCTTTCATTCACAACGGTAAATATTATTTCAGGCTTCGCAAAAGCATGACAGAGGAAAAAAATGAAATGTTTCCTTCTAAGAAAAACTAATGCAAGGCTAATAGGGAAAATATGTCTTTGTAAAAACAAACATTACCACATTTCTAACAGGTCCTGAAAGCAACCCCTTCTTTTTAAAGTAACTACAATTTCAGTCCACATAACTTTGATGTTGTTGACAGTGCTTGAAAGCAGAAGAGAGTCACATCAAGCTCTACCAGCATGAAGTTTCAATAGTCACAACACACAAAAAAAGTCAATGAAAGTATACATAATGAGTTTTCATGCCAAAGTTGAACAGACTTGCCCCACTAAGCTGACTTTACTTAAAGTAGAAAAATTATTTAAACATTTCCCAAAGATGGGTCTGCATAAGCTGTAGAAACTTTGGTGAGGAGTTAGAAGACTCATTGGTACATTACTGAGTTTTCAAAATTGATATACAGTATTCACAGAACCACTATAATTTACATTCCCTGACAATACTCGTAACACGTAGCCAAAGTAGATTGGGTATTGGGTATTACATTCCTACTTGAAAGAGGTTGAAATTCAAAGTTTTATACACCGGCTGCTACTTTACAATCCTATCCCCAATCCACACAAAACATTCCTATTGAGGTGAAGAGCTGGTGTGTGAATGAAAGGCATGAATGGACACTGATCAGCTTTCACTTCAAATTATTATAATGTATTGTGATGGTCAACAGTTGTTTTATCATAATATACACTCAGTCTGGGACTACAGCTAAGACAAGCCACAGATGTCATTTTGGCACTAGCTAATGTCCCTCAAAAGCCTTATAGATGTTGACTTTCCTTTAACATGCAATACAAAGTCTGATCCATTTGGACAGATATTGTCCAGCGATAGCCTTATCTGTATGATCACCATATTCTACAAATGGATTAGGAGCTTTCCTACATTCTTTTGATCCATTTAAGTAAAAGGTACTTTAAAAAAAATAGTGCCAAACATCTGTAACCTCACCTCCCCAGAATAAGAGGTCTGGGAAAGAAGACTGAGAGTCACTGTTTGGGTCTGTTCCTATTTTAAGCAAATCGCCGGGAGAGAGGATAAAAAACAACATTTGCTAGAGACTAGAGAGAGGGTCGGCCATAATGGCTCACTTCGCTAGCTAATGTTATAGCTAGGGATGTAAAATACTGGTTAACCGGTTAAACATTTTAAATGGTTAATCAATTAAGGAGCAGGGTGGGAGCAACCCCCCCGTCCACCGCAACTGGGCTGGAACGGCCCCGCCTGCAACGTGGCTGGGCCCACCACAGACAGGGCTGTTCTGGCTGTCCAGAGCAGTGCCTGTCCGTGGCAGGCCCCACGCTCCTAGAGCAGTCCCTGCCTGCTGCAGGCAGAGCGCTGTTACAGACCTTATCAGCTAACCATTTAACCTTTCACATCCCTAGTTACGTGCACTGTGGGCTCTGCAGCACAAAGCTTTAATAAATGTCATACTACAGAGCCTGCAGCAAAGACGCCCCCCAGGAAGGCTCCACTAGGCTCTGCAGTATGCAGCGAAGCCTCCCCAGAGGCCTGCCTGTCCTGCTTTCAGGGAGGCTTCGCTGAAGGTTTGCCAGCCAGCTCCCCAGGAGCATGCCAGCAGCGTGTGACCTGCAGGCTCGGCCTGCCACAGACAGGGGTTGCTCCAGTGGGTCCCAAGGGACTGGCACAGCCCCCTACCCGGGTCCAGTGGGGGTATGCTCCATCCCCTACCAGTTAACCAGAACCAGTAAGTAACTGGTTAACCACTTACACCCGTAATGGAGACATACTGTGAAAGAAAACTGGGGATCATAGACACCAGTTGAATTCAGGGGCTATTAGACAAAATTCTAAATAACTTAAATAAATTAGAATGGTTCCTAATGGCTGCATCCCATCAGTGTCTTATTCTCTTTAAGAATGAACATAATACTGGCAAATATGAATCATAACAGAAGACAAACTATGCCAAAATTCCAAACTGTATCACTGGCACAGTTGTATCTGCCCGTGGAGGAGACGCTGAAGTTGATACTACAAAGCTACCTTTCCATAATACGGGCTTTGTCTACATTTTTTTCCCAAAAAAGTTTTAACTTCGGATTATTTAAATGGAGCAACTGTGTTAGATAACCTCTCTTCACAACAATACTAAACTCTGGCTATTAGTTCAGCAATATTTTGCAGTATATGTGGCATTATGGACCAAAGTAAACAAAATTCCTGCCTGCTAAATATCTTTCTTCATCAGAAACATGCCAGTTTAGCTCAGACTCAGGGAAAAAGGGAATTATAATAAAATTATAAAAAATATGGGAATTATATTCAGTCTGATCTGGATTCCTCTGTGGTAGATGCAAATTGCCAACATCCAGTGGAAATGGAATTACTGCTGTGAACAGCAAACTGTGGCCACCAGGAGCTGCAGTCAGAGCAAAATATCTCACAGCCCACCAGTGGATTACACTGATGGGCCAAGGATTGCTGACTTCTGTAGGAAGAGCTTGCGCACACAGACAGACAGAACAATTTTAGCAGCACAGAGCAGACAAGAAAATTCCATGACAGCGAACAGCATTTTGCCAGATAGATTCACAGAGTAGAGAGCCAAAAGGGCACTGTGAACATTCAGTATAATTTCCTGTATTATGCACCGCAAGACTTCTCCATAGTAATTCCTCTTTGAACTACAGCATCATCCAATCACTTCTATTTTTCCTCTTGCTTACATTTGTAACTGTTTAAACACATCTAAAAATGTATTGAAATCAATTTCTCCCTAGTTTCTTGTACTAAAATTGAATAAGACATACAAATCTAGGCCACCATGCTGCAATGAGCTCTATGCAGGTAAATTCCTGTACTGATGGAGCCCCAGTGAAGTCAACAGGACTCCTTGAAAATTCAGGGAGTTCAACCCCAGCTAGAGTTCACTGCAGGCTGGGACTTGGGAGGGAAAGGTAATAAGAAAGGTTTTTACTGACATGTTAGCAATAAGAGGGAGATCTGGGGGAGGAAGGAGGGAGCAGGACCCTTACTGAATGGGGTAGGTAACCTCGTGATAGATGATGTGAGAAAAGCTGAAGTACTCATTTTTTTCCCTCTTTTCAAAGGTCAGCTCCCAGAAGGCTGCACTCAACAGCACAGTACAGGGAGGAGATCAGCAGGAAAAACAGGTTAAGAACGATTTAGAAAAACTGGACATACACAATTCCATGGAGCCAGATAAAATGCATCCGAGGGTGCTGAGGGAGTTGGCTGATGTAACTGCAGAGCCCGTGGCCATTATCTTTGAAAATTTGTGGCAATCGGGGGGAGGTCCTAGACAATTGAGAAAAAACAAACGTAGACCCCATTGGGAATGTTAAAGCAGATAACCATGTAACTGCTGAAATTTTCAGCTGTTAAATGCACCTGCACCACATTACAGAGCCAGCACCACAGGGTAGCAGACAGCTCCCCAGGAGTGGAGTGGGAGTCTGTATCCACACAGACGGGCTGTGTCTAGACTGGCAAGTTTTTCCGCAAAAGCAGTTGCTTTTGTGGAAAAACTTGCCAGCTGTCTACTCTGGCCATTAGAATTACTGCAAGAACACTGCCGATATCATGTAAGAAATGAGTGCTTCTTGCGGAAATACTGTGCTGCTCCCGTTCAGGCAAAAGTCCTTTTGCACAAAAGCTGTTGCGCAAAAGGGCCAGTGTAGACAGCTCAGATTGGTTTTGCGCAAAAAAGCCCGGATCACGAAAATGGCAATCGGGGCTTAAGAACATAAGAACGGCCGTACTGGGTCAGACCAAAGGTCCATCTAGCCCACTATCCTGTCTACCGACAGTGGCCAGCACCAGGTGCCCCAGAAAGGGTGGACCGAAGACAATGATCAAGCGATTTGTCTCCTGCCATCCCTCTCCAGCCTCTGACAAACAGAGGCCAAGGACACCATTTTATCCCCTGGCTAATAGCCTTTTATGGACCTAACCTCCATGAATTTATCCAGCTTCTCTTTAAACTTTATTATAGTCCTAGCCCTCACAGCCTCCTCTGAAAAGGAGTTCCACAGGTTGACTACACGCTGTGTGAAGAAGAACTTTCTTTTATTAGTTTTAAACCTGCTCCCCATTAATTTCATTTGGTGTCCTCTAGTTCTTCTATTATGGGAACTAATCAATAACTTTTCTTTATCCGCCCTCTCCACACCACTCATGATTTTATAGACCTCTATCATATCCCCCCTCAGTCTCCTCTTTTCTAAACTGAAAAGTCTCAGTCACTTTAACCTCTCCTCATATGGGACCCGTTCCAAACCCCTAATCATTTTAGTTGCCCTTTTCTGAACCCTTTCCAAGGCCAAAATATCTTTTTTGAGGTGAGGAGACCACATCTGTACACAGTATTCAAGATGTGGGCATACCATAGTTTTATACAGGGGCAGTAAGATATTTTGGGTCTTATTTTCTATCCCTTTCCTAATAATTCCTAGCATCCTATTTGCCTTTTTGACCGCCGCTGCACTCTGTGTGGAAGTAGAACTGTCCACGATAACTCCAAGATCTCTTTCCTGATCTCTTTCCTGATTTTCCTGATGGGCATACTGCACGTCTAGTTGGGGTTATTTTTCCCGATGTGCATTTCTTTACACTTATCCACATTAAATTTCATTTGCCATTTTGTTGCCCAATCACTCAGTTTGGCGAGATCTTCTTGGAGTCCCTCACAGTCTGCTTCTGTCTTGACTATCCTAAACAATTTGGTATCATCTGCAAATTTTACTACCTCACTGTTTGCCCCGTTCTCTAGATCACTTATGAATAAGTTGAATAGGATTGGTCCCAGGACTGACCCTTGGGGGACACCACTAGTTACCCCTCTCCATTCTGAAAATGTACCATTTATTTCTACACCCTTTGTTTCCTGTCTTTTAACCAGTTCTCAATCCAAGAAAGGACCTTCCCTCGCGAACAGGTGATTGCTAACAGGGAGTTTTGAGAGGGAGTTCTCCAGGTGAAGGAGAAGCAGATACAGGACTCTTGAGGGAAGTGTGTTTTGTTATTGGGGCTTTCTCAGTGTGTGCAGAGCTTGTGTTTGTTTAGTGTGTGGTGGTTTGTGTGTTTTGTTTTGTTTTTCTTCTTCTTCTTCCCTCCTCCCCCCTGTTTGAGTGAGGCTTTAGAGGGAGAGTTCTCCAGGTAGAGGAGAAGTAGATACAGGAGTCTTGGGAGAAGTGGGTGTTGTGCTTGGGGCTTTCTTGCTGTATGCTGAGCTTGTGTTTGTGAGTGAGGGTTGTGTGTGTTCTTTTTTGTTTATTTATTTATTTATTTATTTATTTTCCCCTGTGTTTGAGAGTGAGGTTTTTTTTTTTTTTTTTTTCCCTTCCCCCCTCCCCTTGATAGAGTTTGTGCTGTGATTGGTAGGGGCTGTGATTGGCAGGTGGAAACTGTTGGCTTCTAATTAAAGTTTGAATTGTAGAAGCCTCTGCTGATTGGCTGAGCCTTGGTAGGGGGAGGGGCTTTATAAGGCAGTGGGCAAGCGACCAAGGAGCTTGCGAACAGGTGATTGCTAACAGGGAGTTTTGAGAGGGAGTTGGGAAGGGCGGGAGGTTCTCTTGTCTTTCTTTTTAAATCCCTTCTCCAGGACAGCAGCGATGGTTGATGATGCGTCTGCTGCTGTTGTTACCTGCACGGCGTGTGCCATGTTTGTCTTCCTCCCGGAAGAAAGAACGGATTTCATCTGCACCAAGTGCAAGCTGGTCGAGATTTTGGAAGAAAAAATTAGAGGACTGGAGGCCCAAGTGTCGACCTTACGCTTGATCAGAGAGGATGAAGACTTCCTCGATAGAAGGCAGCAATTGATCCTTCAAGCACGGCAGGCAGAGGAGCCAGTGAGGGCAGTACGCGACCAAGAGGAGAACTGGCAGCATGTAACTTCTAGAAGGGGAAAAAGGCCAGCACGGGATTCCCCCGATGCTATAGAGGTAAGCAATCGCTTTCAAGCTCTCTCCACAGGCTCTGCAGTGCTGAATGCTCTGGAAGGGACCTCACAAGGTAGAAACCAGAAGGGAGCACCATCTACTGAAAGGCATGGGATGCGTAGTCCTAGGGATGGGGGTTCCACGGCCACCACCCCCAAAAGGAAACGACGGGTGGTGGTGGTCGGGGACTCCCTCCTAAGAGGGACTGAGCCATCCCTCTGCCGTCCGGACCTGGAATCTCGAGAGGTGTGCTGCTTACCGGGAGCTCGCATTCGGGATGTCACTGAGAGGCTTAGCAAGCTGATCAAACCTTCAGATCGCTACCCCTTCCTGCTTCTCCATGTAGGAACGAATGATACGGCCAAGAATGACCTTGAGCGGGTTGCTGCGGATTATGTAGCACTGGGAAGAAGGATCCAAGACTTTGGAGCGCAAGTGGTGTTCTCGTCCATCCTCCCTGTTGAAGGGAAAGGACTGGGCAGGGATCGTCGAATTGAAGACGTAAATGCGTGGTTGCGCAGGTGGTGTCGCAGAGAGGGCTTTGGTTTCTTCGACCATGGGACTCTGTTCCGGGCGGAAGGATTGTTAGGAAGAGATGGGATCCACCTAACGAAGAGAGGAAGGAGCATCTTCGCGGGCAGGCTTGCGAACCTAGTGAGGAGGGCTTTAAACTAGGTTCGTCGGGGGACGGTGACCAAAACCGTGAGGGGAGTGGGAAAGTCAGATACCGGGAAGAAATGCATAGAGCAAGGAGCGAGAAAGGAGGACCCCAGTTTCGAATGGAGAAGATAGTGCAATCAACTGGTTACCTGAAGTGTTTGTACACTAATGCGAGGAGCCTGGGCAACAAGCAGGAAGAACTGGAGGCCCTGGCCCAGGCCAAGAAATATGATTTAATTGGGATAACAGAGACTTGGTGGGATGACTCGCATGACTGGAGCGCTGTCATGGAAGGGTATAGATTGTTCAGGAAGAATAGGCAGGGGAGAAAAGGAGGAGGAGTTGCACTATATGTAAGAGAGCACTATGATTGCTCTGAACTCCAGTATAAAGAGGGAGAAAAACTTGTTGAAAGTCTATGGGTCAGGTTTAAAGGAGCAAACAGCAGTGATGTTGTGGTTGGTGTCTGCTACAGGCCACCGAACCAGGTGGATGAGGTAGATGAGGCTTTCTTCGAACAACTGAGCGAAGCTTCCAGATCGCAGGCCCTGGTTCTCATGGGGGACTTTAATCACCCTGACATCCGTTGGGAAACCAATACGGCAGTACACAGGCAATCCAGGAAGTTTTTGGAGAATGTTGGGGATAACTTCTTGGTACAAGTGCTGAAGGATCCGACCAGGGGCCGTGCACAGCTTGACCTTCTCCTCACAAACAGGGAGGAACTAATAGGGGACGTAGAGGTGGGTGGCAACCTGGGAAGCAGTGATCATGAGATGGTAGATTTCAGGATCCTGACCAAAGGAAGAAAAGAGAGTAGTAAAATACACACCTTGGACTTCAAAAAAGCAGATTTTGACTCCCTCAGAGATCTGATGGAAAGAATCCCCTGGGATGCTAACATGAAGGGGAAAGGAGTCCAGGACAGCTGGCAGTATTTTAAAGAAGCCTTATTGAAGGCACAGAAAGAAACCATCCCGACACGTAGCAAGAGAGGCAAACCTGGTAGGAGACCGGATTGGCTTACAGGGGAAATCCTTGGTGTACTTAAGCACAAAAAGGAAACTTACAGAAAGTGGAAACTTGGACAAATGACTAGGGAGGAGCTTAAATGTATAGTTCGAGAATGCCGGGGGGTTATCAGGAAGGCGAAAGCGCAAATGGAGTTGCGACTGGCTAAGGATGTGAAGGATAACAAGAAAGGTTTCTACAGGCATGTCAACAAAAAGAAGGTGATCAGAGAGGGTGTGCAGTCCCTAATGGATGAAGGAGGTAACCTAGTGACAGAGGATGTGGGGAAAGCTGAAGTACTCAATGCTTTCTTTGCCTCTGTATTCACGGACAAGGTCGGCTCCTGGACTCCTGTGCTAAGCGACACAAGATGGGAAGAAGATGGACAGCCCTTGGTGGGTAAAGAACAGGTTAGGAACTATTTAGAAAAACTAAACGTACACAAATCCATGGGTCCAGACTTAATGCACCCAAGGGTACTGAAGGAGTTGGCAAATGTCATTGAGGAGCCTTTGGCCATTATCTTTGAAAAGTCGTGGAGATCGGGCGAAATCCCGGATGATTGGAAAAAGGCAAATGTAGTGCCCATCTTCAAAAAAGGGAAGAAGGACGATCCAGGGAACTATAGGCCGGTCAGTCTTACCTCGGTTCCTGGAAAAATCATGGAAGGGATCCTAAAGGAATCCATTTTGAGACACTTGAATGAGAGGAAAGTGATCAGGAATAGTCAGCATGGATTCACAAAGGGCAAGTCGTGCCTGACCAATCTGATTAGCTTCTATGATGAGGTAACTGGCTCAGTGGACATGGGAAAGTCAGTGGATGTTATATACCTTGACTTTAGCAAGGCTTTTGATACCGTCTCCCACAATATTCTTGCCAGCAAGTTAAGGGAATGCGGATTGGATAAATGGACGGTAAGATGGATAGAAAGATGGCTAGAAGGCCGGGCCCAGCGGGTAGTGATCAACGGTTCGATGTCAGGATGGCGGTCGGTTTCTAGTGGAGTGCCCCAAGGTTCGGTTCTAGGACCGGTTTTGTTCAATATCTTTATTAATGACCTGGATGAGGGGATAGATTGCACCCTCAGCAAGTTTGCAGATGACACTAAGCTAGGGGGAGAGGTAGATACGCTTAAGGGCAGAGATAGGGTCCAGAGTGACTTAGACAAATTGGAGGATTGGGCCACTAGAAATCTCATGAGATTCAACAAAGACAAGTGTAGAGTCCTGCACTTGGGACGGAAGAATCCCAAGCATAGTTACAGGCTGGGGACCAACCAGTTAAGTAGTAGTTCTGCAGAAAAGGACCTGGGGGTTACAGTGGATGAGAAGCTAGATATGAGTCAACAGTGTGCCCTTGTAGCCAAGAAGGCTAATGGCATATTAGGATGCATTAAGAGGAGCATTGCCAGCAGATCCAGAGATGTCATTATTCCCCTTTATTCGGCTTTGGTGAGGCCACATCTGGAGTACTGTGTCCAGTTCTGGGCCCCCCACTACAAAAAGGATGCGGACGCATTGGAGAGGGTCCAGCGGAGGGCAACCAAAATGATTAGGGGTCTGGGGCATATGACCTACGAGGAGAGGCTGAAGGACTTGGGTCTGTTTAGTCTGCAGAAGCGAAGAGTGAGGGGGGACTTGATAGCAGCCTTCAACTTCCTGAAGGGAGGTTCCAAAGAGGATGGAGAGAGGCTGTTCTCAGTAGTGACAGATGGCAGAACAAGGAGCAATGGTCTCAAGTTGTGGTGGGAGAGGTCCAGATTGGATATTAGGAAAAACTATTTTACTAGAAGGGTAGTGAAGCATTGGAATGGGTTACCTAGGGAAGTAGTGGAGTCTCCATCCCTAGAGGTGTTTAAGTCTCGGCTTGACAAAGCCCTGGCCGGGTTGATTTAGATGGGATTGGTCCTGCCTAGAGCGGAGGGCTGGACTTGACGACCTTCTGAGGTCTCTTCCAGTTCTGATTCTATGATAAGGGGATGGTTGGATGAAATAACATGATCTTGGTAACTAATTGACCATTCATTTCCAGTTGGAAATAGGTCAATGGAGGGATGATAGGAGTTGCTATAGGGAACTTTCTGGGTGTCTGGGTGTCTGGCTGGTGAGTCTTGCCCACATGCTCAGGGTTTAGCTGATCGCCATATTTGGGGTCAGGAAGGAATTTTCCTCCAGGGTAGATTGGCAGAGGCCCTGGAGGTTTTTCGCCTTCCTCTGTAGCATTGGGCACAGATCACAGCTGAAGGACTCTCTGCATGTTGGGGCCTTCAAAGTATTGGAAGGCTTCAATATCTGAGACATAGGTGAGAGGATTATTCTAAGAGGGGTGGGTGAGATTCTGTGGCCTGCACTGTGCAGGGGGTCAGACTAGATGATCATAATGGTCCCTTCTGACCTTAAAGTCTATGAGTCTATGAGTCTTATCCCATGGCCATGTAATTTACACAAGAGCCTTTGGTGAAGGACCTTGTCAAAGGCTTTCTGAAAATCCAAGTATACTATATCTACTGGATCCCCCTTGTCCACATGTTTGTTAACCCCTTCAAAGAACTCTAATAGATTAGTAAGAGAGGATTTCCCTTTACAGAAGCCATGTTGACTTTTGTCCAACAAATTATGTTCTTCTACATGATTCACAATTTTATTCTTTACTATTGTTTCGACTAATTTGCCCGGTACTGAAGTTAGACTTCTGTAATTGCCAGGATCGCCTCTAGAGCCCTTTTTAAATATTGGTGTCACGTTGGCTACCTCCCAGTCATTAGGTACGGAAGCCGATTTAAAGGATAGGTTACAAACCACAGATAATAGCTCCGCAATTTCCCATTTACGTTCTTTTAGAACCCTTGGATGAATGCAATCCGGTCCCGGAGATTTGTTAACATTAAGTTTTTCTATTTGTTCCAAAACCTCCTCTTATGACACTTCAATCCGGGACAGTTCCTCAGATTCATCACCCACAAAGGACGGTGCGGAGTCAGGAATCTCCCCAACGTCCTCAGCCGTAAAGACTGAAGCAAAGAAATCATTTAGTTTCTCCGCAATGGCTTTATCGTCCTTGATTGCTCATTTTATAGCTCGATCATCTAGGGGACCCACAGGATTTTTTAGCAGGCTTCCTGCTTCTAATGTACTTAAAAAACATTTTGTTATTTCTTTTTGAGTTTTTGGCTAGCTGTTCCTCAAAATCTTTTTTTGCTTTTCTTATTACATGTTTACACTTGATTTGACAGTGTTTATGTTCCTTTCTATTTATCTCACTAGGATTGGACTTCCACTTCTTAAAAGATACCTTTTTGTCCCTCACTGCTTCTTTTACATGGTGGTTAAGCTACGGCGACTCTTTTTTAGGTCTCTTGCTATGTTTTTTAATTTGGGGTATACATTTAAGTTGGGCCTCTATTGTGGTGTCTTTAAAAAGTTTCCATGCAGCTTTCAGGGATTTGGCTCTAGTCACTGTGCCTTTTAATTTCTGTTTTTCCATGCAGCTTTTAATTTGTTTGCGCAAAAGTGCATCTAGATTGGCACGAACACTTTTCCACAAAAAGTGCTTTTGCATTAAAGCGTCTGTGCCAATCTAGACGCTGTTTTCCGCAAATGCTTTTAACAGAAAATTTTTCCGTTAAAAGCATTTGTGGAAAATCATGCCAGTCTAGACGTAGCCACAATGTTTATCGGTTAACCATGTAAATGATTACCCTGTTGCATCCCAGTGCCCATTTTTAAAACAGGAAGTAGAATCTGGGCAACTACAGACTAGGGACGTAAGTGCCCCCACCAGAGGCAGCAAAGGGGTGGGGAGCAGGAGCCGGTTCTAGGGTGAGATGATTAAACAAGTCATTTCCCCCAGCACTGTCTCCACAGTGGGGACGAGGAGGCAGGGCGGTAGCAGGGACACTGCACCACTGCTTTTTAAATGTATTAATAGCCTGCCAGCTCTTAACACATTTAAAATCAGAAGCGCAGCAGGAGGGACCCAGGGCGAGCTGGGACTGCGGATTCCCGGCTCTTGCCGGGTCCCCCTTGCAGCACACCAGCCTTTAAATGTATTAAGAGCTGATGGGACCCTAATACATTTAGAATGCCGAGCCGCAACGGGGTTAGCTCCTGGCCACTGCTGCTCCCCCACTTATCAACTAAACAATGGAAAATCTATCAACTAGTGCAGTGGTCCCCAACCATCTGAGGCTGCCGGGCTCCAGGGGGAGTGGCCATTCGCCTGCCAGGCGCCAGAGGGCGGGGACACTTGGGCGCCCAGGGGCGGGGCTCCCCCCATAGCCGCGCGCCTGGGGCTGGCGCCCCCCAGTGCTGCACCGCCCCCCCCCAAGCGCTGCGCGCCCAGAGCACGGGCGGCTAATTCACGCCCGGGGACGGCCCCCCCCCGCCAAGCGCCGCGCGCCCAGAGCCGCCCCCCCCCGCCAAGCACCGCACGCCCAGAGCCGCCCCTCCCCCCCCCGCCCAAGTGCCACGTGCCCGGGGCCGGCCCCCCCTCCAAGCGCCCGGGGCCGGCGTCCCCCCCCCCCCAAGCACCGCGCATCCAGAGTGCGGGCGGCTAATTCGCGGCGTTCCCGGGGCCAGCACTCACCGTGCGCCATGCGCCCGGGCTGGCTCCGGCACCATGCATGCGCCACGTGCCCAGGGCCAGGCCAGCCCCGAGCACTTGGCGGGCGCACACAAATGGCACCGCGGGCACCATGGCGCCCACGGGCACAGTGTTGGGGACCACTGAACTAGTGGACTAGTTGATTAAACTAAATTTAACATTCCTACTACAGACCGGCCAGCCTCACCTCAGTCCCCAGAAAGATCGTGCAGGGTATTCTCAAGGAATCCATTGTGAAGCACTTGGAAGAGAGGAAAATGACCAGAAATAATCAACATGGATTCACCAAGGGCAAGTCATGCTTGACCAACCTGATTGCCTTCTATGATGAGGTAATTGATCCTGTGGGCATGGGAAGATGATGAGCATAATATACCTTGACTTCAGCAAAGTTTTTGATACCGTCTCCCACAATATTCTTGCCAGCAAGTTAAATTAGTATGGTTTGGATAAATGGACTGTAAGGTGGATAGAAAGCTGATCAGATCATCAGAGTAAGGCAGGTGGGGGGAGGGGGCAAAGTGTATAGGGCCACTTGCCCCTCCTGCCGGTCTGTCAGAGCAGCCCCCGCTCCAGCCAGCAGGGCCCCGCCCCCACTGTTTCCAGCAGGCATTGGCTGCGGTGCTTGGTGAGTGCGGGCAGGTGCCAGGCCGCAGCCTGTTACACATCACCACTGCCACTCGCCCACCTGCCTTATGTGCCCTCCCCCCTCCCTGCACTGTCCTCTGCCTGCTTTGTCCCTTTCCCACCCCCCAGCCCCGCTGCTCCTCCAAGCCCAGGGTGCTAGCCCGGAAACGCCAAACCCTCCCCAGAGCAGTGGCATGGGGAAGCCTCCTTGCCCCTCAGCTAAGCAATTCCATCCTGTTCACACCCAAAGCCCATAGGCTCCACAGCAGCCCCCAGGCCAGGGATTTAGCATCTTCTTCACCTGCCCCCTGGCCCTGTGCTCTGCCCCGGGGAGTGTGGGGCTGCTCTGTCCCAGGAGCACTCTCCTATGCGGAGCCTCTCTGGCTGGCTGGGTTCTGCTGGGTTTGCTGGCTGGGTTTGCTGAAGCCTCTCTGGCTGGGTTTGCTGAAGCCCCTGCAGTCAGGTTCCCGAGGTATAATGCGTCCTTAGGGCTTAACCTCTTCCTGCTCGCACTGTAGCCAAGGAGCAGGAGCTGGCTGGGTTCTGCTGGTGGCCAGCAGCAGCCTGCAGGTGCGAGCTTCTTTTTCACACTGTGCAAAAAGAAGGGACAAGCTGCTTCCAGCTCCATGGGAGCAGCGGTGGGGGGGGAAGGGAGAGAAATGAGCTCCCCTATATCATCCTTCAAACCCCCCTCCCCTGCAGCTCCCATCCCTTTCTTCCCACACAGTGCTGAAAGACTTTTGCTGGCCACATGGTATGTGATCCCTGGCAGAAATTAGAGAGGGACATGACCCATTGTGCCCCCCACGCATTACCCGAGGAAGACACTGTCAATTACCAGGAGAGCTTCAGATCCCAGACAGGCAAGGAGGGCAGAGAGCTCCAGGCAAAGAGGGCTGGGTCAGTCAGTCACTCTGCATGTGAGAAGGGTATGGGAGTATGTGTGTGTAAAACCTCCCTGCCTGAACCCCAAAGCCTTAACACCATAAAGGGCTCAGCTGGGCAAGATTTCTTTTTAATAGGGGCTCAGCCAACTTAACGTTCACTTGAATGTTTGTACATTTGTTTGCTATTGAACTCACTTGAATATGAGTAATTGTATCAAATGCCCTATATTTAGCAAAGGGAAATATGGTCACCCGAGGCTTAGCCCCACCTGTGGGGCTACAGGAGTGATGGAGAACAGGCTATAACTCAATGAGTATCATATACATACACGTTTAAGGAGGACAACACTGAAGGCCAGTAGACCCTAAGTTAGAACTACCAACAGGATTTCTGGGGGTTTTTTTTTTTTGTTTTTTTAAAAAAAGAGAGCCTTTATACATCTTACCCCTTGTCCACAAACCTACACATTGCGATACTGAGCAGACAGAACACCTTCTCAGTGCCCTGATATTTGTCAGACTCTCGCTGTCTATCCCCAACTGGATAGACCAGACTATACCTGCACAAAGAAATGACAGGGTTTTGTATAAAAGAAATTTTCAATGTTGCAGCACGTTTTGGGGAAAGTTTCTTAAATACAATATATAAAAATATTATGGGAAGTAAAACTTTATTCTTATGATTCTTCAAAGCATTTATGCATTCAACAGTAACAATGACTTACATAGTTCCTCCATTTGCTAAGAATGAATTTAGTACCATTTAAGGTTGTTAACATTCTTCCCTAGTTAATCACTGTTTCACTGAAACATCTGCCCAACATGACTGCTTTGCTGAAGCTGGCTAACCCACAGCATTATGCTGTTGTGCAACCTTAGGCCATTCAGACAGTCTGCAGTTACAGGAGCATGTGCCAATCATGTAGGGTAAAGCAAAGTGGTAGAAAAAGTTGGGACCTTTTAAAGGCAGAGTATGGCTTGTAATAATAGGACTAAAAAGCAGTACCCATCCCCATGACATAACCATTGTGAAACCATCAACAAGCCCCATCATTTAGCAAGAGACATAATGCTAAAAACATTACCCAAAAGCTAGTCCCATTCCAATGAAAGAAAACAACTTGTACTAATTTCCCATCTTTAGGTGGTTTCCACTATTGGACACCTACTCATAGAAGCTTTTGAATAGAAACATAGAACGCTAGACCTGGAAAGGACCTTGAGAGATCAAGTCCAATCCCCTGCCCTCATGGCAGGACCAAGGGTTAGCAACCTACGGCACACGAGCCTCCCCACCGGATCTACTCTGACCATGCGCCCTCGAAAGCCCTGCCAGACATTTCACTACTTAATAGGAAGTGACTGAGAAATGGCTCCGTGCACTGACACTGCTCCTTGTGCGGCACAGCAGCCTCCTGCCTTCCCCTGCCAGCTTCCGGTAACGTGCCGTTTCTGGCCAGTCTGCCACCCACTGCCCCACCACTGTGCACCATGCAGCTTCCTCGCTCCCCCCGCAGGACTGCCTCTATCATGTGGAGCCTCCAGTCCAGCCACGCTGCCACCTCTTCCTCCTGGCCACTGCCGTTGCTAAGGGGACCTCCGCACGTTAGAGTTGCTGGTGAGTGGAGCAGCTAGCATGGAGCCAAATGGCTCGCAGCTGGCCAAGCTGCCACAGCATGAGCAGAGCCTCTGCCTACAACCGAGGGACAGGCTGCCCCTTCAGGCCACATAGCCAAGGCCTTGGAAGCCTACATCACCACCCCCCTGGCTGGCCCATCTGTCACTCAAGGAGCTGGCTGAGAGCACAGCCTTCCGCCTTTGAAATGTAGAAGATCCCCAGTGGGGACTCTTGTTCATTTCAAAGTCTGAAATGCTGCATGGAGCCCAGGGCCAGTGGAAATGTACAGGAGCCCAGCAGGGGCTCTTTCATGCTGCCGCTGTTCCCCTCAGAAACCCCTCCTCTTCTCTCTCCCCACCCCCCGCCTTGCTGCCGCTCTCTGATAGATGCAGCAAGGGGGTGAAGCAACTAGTGTGTCAACTATCCAATAAACTTTTGCTTATCAGATTAATCAACCAGTTGACTGTCGCTTACATCTCTAGACTGAGCTTGTGCCTTCACCTTCCTAATCTTGCCCCTACATACTTGCGTTATTTGCTTATATTCATCCTTTGTAATTTGACCTTGTTTCCACTTTTTATAAGACTCTGTTTTGTTTTTTAGATCATGTAAAATCTCCTGGTTATGCCAAGGTGTATCTTGCCATTTTTTCTATCTTTTCTACACAGTGGAGTAGTTTGCTTTTGGACCCTTAATAATGTCCCCTTGAAAAACTAGCAACTGGTTGAAAATTTCAAAGTGGAAGGCAGCTTAGGTGAAAGTGATCATGAAATCATAGAGTTCATGATTCTAACAAATGGCAAACGGTAGACCAGCAAAATAGAGAGAGACAATGAATTTCATGAAAGCAGATTTTAGTAAATTCAGATAACTGGTAGGTAAGGTCCCATGGGAAGCAAGACTAAGAAGAGAGGCAACTGAATAGCACCAATTAACCTCATGTAAATACATTTTTATTCCACAATGAAACAGTCTTATTCCAAATAAGCTAATTCAGAATAAGCACAGCCATGCATTAAGTTAATCAGGAATAGTTAACACCCTCCCTTATTCAAGATTAAACAAGACCTATATTGCGATTATAGTCTTTACTGTAGTTTCTTTAGGGAGCAAACAATCATTAGTGTCTCTATGTTGCTCCCATAGGCTCTGAACATTCCTGTCTAAAGTGTAATTTTCAAAGTCACTTCCTCAGTCCCTGATGCCTAAGCATCTACAATACACCAATTTAGTCTTTATAATGACCTCAAGGTAAACAGCCTTCTGTTCAGTATTCCCGCAGCAACTTCAAGAGAGACACTATCTATATTGTGCTTTATGTTGAACAAATGAGACATGGGTACAATCCAAGTTTAGCAAGAAAAGATGCAGAGGGGGAAAAAGACATTAGGAAAGAATTAGGAGAAAGGGAGAGAGGAAGGAACACTTCACATTTACTGGCAGGCCAAGCAACAGGAAGAAGTTACTCACCCTGTGCAGTAACAATGGTTCTTTGAGATGTGTGTCCCTGTGGATGCTCCACTCAGGTCTCGGTGAGTCCTCATGCCACTCATTGGAGGTTTTTGGTGAGCAGTGCTCCTTGCACCGCACCGGCACAACCAGCATCTCTCACTCCTGCTGCTTGCTTAGTGTGCACACAGTGCGAGCCCCCTCAGTTCCTTTTCTACCTGAAGTCCCTTAAAGACTCCAAGCAGAGGGGAAAGAGGGGTAGTGGAGCATCCACAGGGAGACATCTCAAAGAACCATCGTTACTGCATAGGGTAACTTCTTCATCAAGTGGTGTCCTTGTGGGTGCTCCACTCAGGTGACTCAGTAGCAGTACCCATCAGATAGTGGTGGGCATTGGAATCATTATGTAGAGGAAGGAAGGACTGCATCTGCCAGAGATGTGGAGGGTATTAGCTCTTTCTGTAGGATGTAATGTTGTGCGAGGTTTGATGGGAGGACCATGTAGCAGCTCTACAAATGTCCACCAATGGACCTTGTAGGTTCTTCATTCTGGAACCATGGAGAAGCCATGTGAGTTTCAGAGTTTTTAATGTTAAGATGGCATGTCTTGCCGTGGTGCTGCATTATTTAGGAAGGCTGCTGTTGTGGCCATCACATCCATGATGATCCCTGATAATCTGTGGTGGCTGCTTCTCAGGAAGTTCATAAGCTGTGTATGTGCAGCTGGCAATCCATTTGGATAGACATTTTGCCGAGACGGCTGTTCCTGTGTGTGGCCCAGACCAAGCAACAGAGTCTATCCAATTCTCTGATTCCTCTAGGTCTCTCCAGGTAGAACACAATCTCTCATCTCGCATCTAATGTGTGCAAGACTGCCTCCTTGGAGGAGGTATGAGGTTTAGGAAAATATCCAGGTAAGTAAATGTATTCGTTTAGGTAGAAGTCGGATATGATCTTTGGGAGGAACTTTGGGTGAGGCCTGAGTATAGCTATCTTTCATAAAGGTAGTGAAAGGTGAGTCGGCCATGAGGGCTGCAATTTCACCTACATGTCTTGCTGATGTTATTGCCACTACGAAGGCCATCTTCATGGACAGGGATTGTGTTGATGTAGTGGCTAGCAGTTCAAAGGGTGGCCTGGTGAGCATGTCAAGAACCAAATTCAAGTCCTTCAGTGACACCGGGAGATGCAGGTTTGGGCACGTTTTCTGCAGGTCTGTGAGGAATCACTTCACCATCAGATGTGCAAAGAGAGAGAAGTGGTCCACAAGTTGGTGGCAGTCATGGCATTCCACAAAGTGGACACAGATCAAGCTGATAGAGAGACCTGTATCACTAAGGTCCATAAGATACTCCAGCATGGTAGGGATAGGGGCGGTATTGGGGTGTAGGTGGCAAGTTGTGCATCATTGTTGAAAACGTGTCCATTTGTTCTGGTAGGTGCTTCTTGTGGAGGGCTGTTGACTGTTCAGTAGGATGTGTTTGACCTTGTCCAAACAGGTAAGTTCTTCATTCTGGAACCATGCAGAAGCCATGTGAGTTTCAGAGTTTTTAATGTTAAGATGGCATGGCCTGCCGTGGTGCTGCATGAAGAGGTTCAGCACTGTGGGGAGAGGAATGGGCTGATCTACTGAGAGGTAGCACAGGTAAGGGAACTGAGGTTGTCTTGCCCAGGAAGGGCCTATCAGAATTACTGTGGCCTGGTCAGAACAAATCTTGTTGATCACTCTGGCAAGTTGAGGGATTGGTGGAAAGGCATAGAGTAGGGTAGTCGTCCAGCAGATGGTGAAGGCATCCCCCTCCAATCTCTTGCCCAGTCCTGCTCGAGAGCAGAACTTGTGGTATTTGTGGTTGAGTGCTGTTGCAAAAAGGTCTATAGCTGGGAAATCTCACTTGCAAAAGACGGAGGAGAACATTGGTGTTGATCTCCCACATGATGTTCTGAGAAGTGTCTGCTCAGTTTGTCAGCCCTCACATTCTGCTGTCCTGATATATATGTGGCGGTTGGAGTTCCTGATATACCAGTTCCAAAATCCGATTGCTTCTGCACATAGTGAGGGTGATCGGGCACCTCCCTGTCAATTGATGTAAAACACAGAGGATGTGTTGTCCATGAGGACACGAATGGTTCTGCCCTTTATCGGGGAAGGAAGTGGGTGCATGCCTTACCAATGGCCTTGAGCTCCAGGATGTTGATATGAAGGTCTCTCCCCCATTGGGACCACGTGCCCTGAATTGCCCTTGCGCCACAATGGGCGCCCCAGTCCATAAGTGATGAGTCTGTCATTATAGTTACTGACGGATCTGGGTAGTGGAAGGGTATACCGGCAAGTAGGTTGGTTGGAGAAGTCCACCAGCTGAGAGACTGTAGTACTGGCAGAGGAAGTGTAAGACACCTCACCCAGAGGTGTGTTGCATTAGAATATAGGTGGTTGTGAGCAAATACTGTTGGCAGCGCATGTGTATCCTTGCGAATTGGACCACAAAGGTTGGGGCTGCCACGTGCCCCAATAATTGGAGGCACATCTGGGCTGTGGAAAAGTGAATATGCTTGATCCCCCGAATAAGGTCGCAAAGTGCCTTGATTCTTTGTGGTGGCAGGTAGGCTCTTGCAGTCACGGAATGTAGGAGTGCTCCAATAAATTCTCTCATGTGTGGGCTGTATGGTGGTCTTACATATATTGATCAGCAGGCCAATTAAGGAGAAACAATCCCTGGTGTCACCGCTATAGTTTATTGACATGTGGATCATTTAATAAGACAATCATCGAGGTAGGGGAAGATGATGACATTCTGTCTTATGAGAAAGGCTGTGACTATGGCTAGCGCCTTTGAGAACACTTCAGGGGCCATAGAAAAACCAAAGGGGAGGACCCAGTATTGGGAATGGTCTTAACCTGCGACGAATCTGAGAAATCTCCTATGGGCAGGGTGGATAGTTACGTAGAAATATGCATCCTGAAGGTCGAGGGCTGAGAACCAGTCCCCTTTGTCCAGTGCGGGTATGATAGGTGCAACGATCACCATTCTGAATTGTGTTGAGGATGAACATGTTGAGTTTCCTGAGATCCAAGATTGGTCTCCATCCCCCTGGTTTTTTGGTTGTTAGGAAATAATTGGAGTAGACACCTCTTCCTCGGTATTCTGTGGGAACGGGTTTTATTGCTCCTAGGGTTAGTAACTTTTGTACATCTGCTTGTAATAGGAGCTCATGAGATGGGTCCCTGAAGAGGGACAGGGTAGGGGGTTGTGTAGGGGGCATGGATGAGAAGGGGATTGTGTAATCCGATTTGACAATTTCCAGGATGTACTTGTTTATAAATTTGGGCCCATTGTTGGTAGAAGGGTCTCAGGCGGTGATGGAAGGTGTCATTTGAATGCACTGGATCTATGGAGTAGTCACTCAGACCCCCGACCAAGGCTTCAAATTTGTTTCTTGTGAAGTCGACAGTGTTGGAGGACTGGTTTTGCTGTGTCCTCCTGTTGGAGCATTGCTTGGGCCTGTTGTCATATGGTCTCTGTTGTCTGTAATCTTTATAATTATAGTCCCTTGACCTTTGGTAGGGGGTATATTAGTGTCTCTTATTAGGTGGAGTGTACATCCAGAGTGCAGTGTGGCATGAGAGTCCTTCATTAAGTGTAGGACATTGGTCACCAATCAGTAGATCGGGTTCCACTGGTAGATTTTGGAGCCTCTGACAAGTGATCCTGACTGGTTAGGCCAAGAGGCTGTCAAGTGGCAGCACTTCAGCTGTCCCTCCCCCTACTGCTGCGCATCTCCTGCCCTTTGCCTTAGAACTTCTCTAGATTTGATGGCAAAGCTCCTACTAATGCAACCTAATATGCCATTAGCCTTCTTGGCTACAAGGACACACTCTTGACTCAGATCCAGCTTCTCATCCACTTATCCCCAGGTCCTTTTCTGCAGAACTGCTATTTAGCCAGTCAGTCCTCAGCCTGTAACAAAGTTTGGGATTCTTCCGTCCAAGTGCAGGACTCTACACTTGTCCTTGTTGAACCTCATCCGATTTCTTTTGGCGCCATCCTCTAATCTGTCTAGGTCACTCTGGACCCTGTCCCTGCCCTCCAGCATATCTACCTCTCCTCCTAGCTTAATGTCATCTTCAAACTTGCTAAGGGTAAAATCCATCCCCTCATCCGGGTCATTAATAAAGATGTTGAACAAAACCGGCAATAGAACTAATCCTTGGGGCACTCTACTAGAAACTGACCACCAACCTGACATCAAGCCATTGATTAGTATCCACTGGGCCCAACAGTCTAGCCAGCTTTCTATCCATCTTACAGTCCATTTATCCAATCCATACTCCCTTAACTTGCTGGTAAGAATATTGTGGGAGACCGTATCAAAAGCCTTGCTAAAATCAAGGTATATCACGTCCACTGACTTTCCCATATCCACTAAGCCAGTTAACCTCATCATAGAAGTCTTCTATTCCTGCATGCTTCTTCCTGGGATTTGTGATCTGAATTGCCCCAAAAAAGCACACGTACCACAGCGATTCACAGATCAAAATTCAGTCTTTGATCCATAGTAGCTGAGGTGTGATCTATTAATTGCTTTAAAAATTAGAGCCAATGCTTTCAACTGGCATCAGAAGCCCATCTAAAGCCACGAGAGCAGTGTTTCCCAAATGGTGTTCCACAGAACCTCAGGGATCCACGAAGTGAAAATAAGGGTTCCGTGAGAAAATTCCATTACCGTATATTCCGGCGTACAAGACGACCTCTGAAGTTAAAAAACATCCCCCAAAAATCGGGGGTCGTCTTGTACGCCGGATGCCCCGCCGCCGGAGCCCCTCCGCGGCTTTGAAAGCCTCGGGGGAAGCCGGCGGGGGGGGGCATCCCAGGCGCGCATGGGCTGCCCCCCCGCCGGAGCCCCTCCGCGGCTTTGAAAGCCTCGGGGGAAGCCGGCGGGGGGGCAGCCCAGGCGCACCTGGGATGCCCCGCCGCCGGCTTCCCCCGAGGCTTTCAAAGCCGCGGAGGGGCTCCGGCGGGGGGGCAGCCCATGCGCGCCTGGGATGCCCTGCCGCCGGCTTCCCCCGAGGCTTTCAAAGCCGCGGAGGGGCTCCGGCGGGGGGGGGGGGGGGAGGGAAGCCCAGGCGCTCCTGGCGGCTTTGCTCCCGGTGCCTCTGGTCTGCTGGGGACCATCTCCAGCAGACCAGGGACACCGGGAGCAAAGGAGGCGGAGGGGCGCTGGGGTATAAGATGAAACCCTATCTTTTAATTAAAAAGATAGGGGGTCGTCTTATACGCCCAGTTGCCCTATACGCCAGAAAATACGGTACATTTTATGATTAAAAAAAATTGTACACAGTAAATGTGATTTTTGTTATTAAATATATGCAATTAAACTAATCTCATGACCTTGTTTAGCATTTGTTTAATATTATCCTTCCTTGCTTGTGGCCTACTTTTTCAGCTCCATATACAAGACTGTTATTAGGGGTTCCACAAAATTCTTTCGAGATTAAAAGGATTCTGTGGCCAAATAAAAGTGGGAAACACTGCACTAGAGGGACACAAGCATGGGCCTGATGTTATCACAGTGGTTTAAACCATGTAGAAGGCATACAACAACATTCTGCTTGTGCAGTTCTTCCCATTCAGCTTCAGAGACATTATGGTAACAGCCCAGTGATGACAAAGGCATAGGTTACCATAGGCAGCAAAAGGAGAGCCTCTTAGCAAGCCAAAAGGCAGTATTTTGAGGAACTGATGCTACCTGGTCATCCAAGTTCTGCTATTCCCAATATTCTTTACACTACTGCAACTGACTAGCTATGCCCTTCAGGTCCCTGTGTGAAAGAGGTCACCCCAAAGTAGCCTCTTCCCAAATACATAGTGCTTAAACAACACACAACGTGTGCAATGCAATAATAACTTGACAAGAAACAAAGATATCTCTAATAACAAGGCTAGGAGCACACTGCATTGGATTATGATCTCCAGGTCAAGACTACAAAGCTAGACTCTATAATTACTGTATGCAGCTATAATTATATTATAAGTCTAAGGGCATTCAGTATTCTTAAAGATGCATCTCCTAGAATAATGCAATTGTGTGAGAATCTCATCTTTTATTTTAAAAAGGTTTCTAGTCCCATGGGTCTCGAGAAAGCCTTGACCCCAGTGTACCCTTAAGGCCCAAAAGCAAAGGGCAAAAAAAAAAAGTTGTAAATAAAAACCCCTCATACTTTTGGACTTTTGAAAGCACAGGGCCTACTATTCTGAATATTCCCCCCTCAAATCACAAGCGGATGCTGTTACTGAAATGGAAGCATTCCACGAAAGTTAAGAGTGGTTGGGTGGTTGGTTTTTTTTTTTTTTTTTTTTTTTTTTTTTAAGTCTCAGAGTTACCTGTGTTAATCTGAACTTTAAAAACAAGTAGCCCTGTGGCACCTTAGAGACCACAAAATATATATAGTATCGTGAGCTTCCATGGTCATATAATCTGATGAAAAGGGTACTTGGCATTTTAGTCCTCACAATGTGCTTGGTATTACTCATACACACAGGAACAAAGCTGACAATCTTTTGCAGCAACTTGGTTATTAGAAAAATGTGTGTTGCATTCTGTACTCCTCAGTGACGGATAAAAAATGATGCAGGGTACATGGAAGACTGCTACTGTATTTGTCTTTGTCCATCTGCATGTGTATCTAGATTAGTGAGCATGTTTGTGTTAATTATGTGACACACAAGTCAAACACCCAACCTATTTTAAAAGGTGGCCATTAGTGTCACCAATAGGCTCTTGAATTAGACACATTATGGAGAGGTTGGGATAATTCACTTACTTTAGAGTGCTTCAAGGATAAAACAGGCCTACCTGTGTTTTCATATGGAAAGTTAAGTGAATTTTTTTAGATGAAAACTTTCCAAATCTGTGCCTTTTATCTAGTCCCCATAGTGAAGTGGCAAGAAGTTGACACTCGATGTAGAAAAACTCTGTGTGATTATGTCTACATTGCAATTAGACATCCATGCTGGCCTGTGCCGGCTGACATAGGTTCACAGGGCGCAAGCAAAAAGGCCATTTAATCATGGCGTAGATGTTCAGGCTCAAGACACAGCCTAACCTCCGGGATCCTCCTACACAAACATCCACATCAGGATTCAGCAGCCGTTTAGTCCAAACCCAAGTCCAGCAATTGTAGCGCAGAAGTACTTTGTCACCCCACTGAAAGGGGAGGGTGTAGAAAGAAAAGTTACAATGGAGAACTATTTTGACAGCCATGCTGTAATAACCACCTTCACAAGAGTATAGCACAGCGAAGTATATTTAACTGGATGCTAGCACATGCTAAAGTCTAAGATACCAGAAGAGGCATTTGGAGGTGCCAATTACCTAATAGGGCTGCTATGTATACCACTGCTGGTTATTTGAGATCTCCAACAGGTTTTTCCCCTTTCTTCTTCTAAACACTCATACTGACACTGTTGCATACCCACTCTTATTATCCCTGTCTGTTTGCTATCCTGCAATTTATTGTGGCCTATTATTGATGGCACAGATGTAGCATTCCTGAAATGCCTTGTGTATGCAAATTTAAGAGTCCCAGCGTAACACCAACCGGTGGGACAGAACCAGGTATTTCTGAAGCATAGTGCATGAGCATCTACCACTTGAGCTAGTTGGCTCTCAGCTAAGGCTGTAGGTGGAGCAAACTCATTCTCTTTCTGTAAGTGGTCTAAGTGTCATTATATGGGAGAGTGAGCTACATTCATGCAGTGTGTGGGTTACAAGAGCACAGGAATTTGCCTTTAAATTGAAGAGAAAGAGAGAAGTTACTTGAAGCAAAATTTCAAAATAAACTTTGTAGAGATGGGCGCAGTATAGGAAGGGAAGAGATCAAGGTTAAATATCACATTCACTCATGCTTCAAAAGAAAACTCTTATCTTTTTTACTTGCAATATAATTTTACAGCACCTTAGTTATAGCTTTTATAATAAGTGTGAACACTAAGAAGATAGACCATGGTGCAGCTGAGGTCATCTTAGCAGAAATGCTTTCGGGAGAGCTGCCGGATTAATAGTGTTTTATGTAAACCCATCTAGAAAGAAACTGCACAATGTTTATACAAAGATATCAGCTATCAAGATCTAAGCCATGAACAGTTCCCAACATATAGCAGCAGTTAAAAAAAAAAAGTGAGCAGCTGCTATTCCTAAAAGTAGACACTGGCAACACTGACTAAGTCAATATCTGTCAATACTACTGAAAGGGAAAATGTAACTTGGCCACTGAGATATAAAGGTAGGTCATTAAGTTAGGCTGTGTAAACCCTGTTGGCACTTTTGCTGACAAAAAACAAAAGTACTGTTTACACTAGTACTTGCTGCAGCAAAGCTTTTATACTTCAGGAGAGGGGGATTAAGTGTGACTGTTGGTTATGTAGTGCCTACTTCAGGGGTGAAATGCTACAACAAAAATAATGGTCAGTTCTGTGTATAGTAGAGCTGTTAAAGTTGTTTTTCTGAATAATTTCAAGTTTGATAAAACAGATTTTTATCAAAAGCTGGAATATTTCTGTCAAAAATTTAAAGATTCTTTTCAATGCTTTCAAAATATTTGTATAGTAAATACTTATTTTCCCAATCAACTTTAAACTGCATATAAGTTTTAGAAGGGTAATTCAGACCTACGGTACTCTTGACATATCTTCAGAGGATGCAGTTTAGTACAGCTCATTAAGTTTCAAAGAATTACCTACCAACAGACAAGAGATGCCTGAGATGTCTTACTTCTGAAGAGAATGCTTCTTTGAAAGAAATTCCATATAACCATAAACAAACCAAAGCCATCACACAGAAAGAATGGAGTAAAGATCCCTAACATTTATGTCTGGCTAGAGATCATCATGCCATCAGTGCAGGGGATGTGAAAGAAGATTCATACTCTCTACACACTTACACATGGACATAATTTATACGCACTGCTCATTTGTAAAACATCTGTAAACTGGCTGCATTAAACATTGTTGCTATCTTGATGTGATGCAGATCAAACTGAAAAAGAAACTTTCCTATCAAGGTCTATTGCCCACAAATTATAGGTCTAACCCTTGATCTTATTTTAGCAACTCTCCCTACTAATTTGCCTGTGCTTTGGAAAAGTAAGTAACGTGTTTTGAATTATGAGAGGTTACAAGGACATTTTTGTGGTGAATTTGGGCTTTCATTTGCAAAAGAACTCAATGCTACAGAAACCCTTTTGAAAATAACATTTTTTTCATCATTCCTGAACAATTTTCAGTGAAGGTTAATAGCTACTGTCCCACTAAGCTGTTTACATCCGGCTTTAGAAGAATACCAGTGCTATTTCTGCTTTTGCAGGGAACTGGAAAATAAGTGTTAGTTGATCGTCTCAGAACAAAGCACTTATTTCTTCCAACTTTTTTTAAAGTCAGCTGAAACAAGAGAGCCTTCCATACAAGTCAGAAGCTATAATGAGATTTTTCGAAGAAAGCGAAGACAAAATTTTGCCTGTGTTCAAGCGCCAATGTTCTAGGACCCCAACAAAATAAGTTACATCTAAAACTGCCTTTTGCAGGTTCCTTTAGGCTTTACATCTATATTTAAGAAATAAATCTATATTTAAGAAATAAATCTCAAACAAACTAATATAGACAACAGCTTTATGACACTACTTCCTAGCTTTTCATAATCTAAAAGTCTCAATGGGGCAGCAGTGTTAGTCTGTCTCTCAAGCTCATCTGAAGAAGTAGGGTTTGCCCACGAAAGCTCATGACACTACATATAGATTTGTTAGTCTCTAGGGTGCCACAGGACTACTTGTACTCATAACCTAGAAAGCTCAGTTACAGTGTGTTTTGCTATGCATGAAGGACAAAGGTTATCTCTAGAAAGAGAGGACAAATGAATACTTTTGTTTTTATTTCTTGTAAACAAGTGTAATTTTTATTTAATCAAGCAAAAAAAAAAAGTCATTCCATTTTATTATTGGTATCACTGTAGTACCTAAAAGTGAAAAATCCAGGTCATAGCCCCATTTTTATTGAGATAAGGATAGGCACTAAGTTTGTACAACTATCAGCATTTCCATAGGCTAATAATGCCAGATTTCACTGTGTGAGTGTAATACAGAGGACTGTTCCAATGAAGGGGGCTGTGATGACTATAGTGGGAGGGGAAAGTGATTTATTAGCTACTGGAAAAGGGAAAGAAGTCCAGCTCCTCGGTTGAGAGAAGTCACACCTTAACCTGCTAAACAAATTAAACAGTCTGTCCTGCTACAGAGAAATGTTCAATACATCTGGCATTGGCCACTACTGGAAGACAGGATACTGGGCTAGATGGACCTTTGGTCTGACCCAGTATGGCCATTCCTATGTTCTTAAATGTCACAAATTGGATTGCTCATGGGGCTTTTTTAAACCTCCAGGTTTTGAGTTCATTCTAAAGGCAAGTAAAACAGAAGAATTATTGGTAAAGGCAATGCTAGTTTAGCAGCCAGAATAAGGCAATGAAACAGGTATTACTAATTAATCTTTTGGAAAACAGCTGAAACTGTGCGCAAAACAATCAAACCAACTGTTGTAATCTTTTCATCATTAGGAATCTCAGAAGTTTGATCAATGGCACAGAAGAAATTCCAGTATACTAACTTTGAAATAGAAAAAGTATATTTTCTCAGTCCACCAAGTATTTTAAAGCATTAAAAAATTAATCCCATATCTTAGGTTAGGCACACTTCACACATGCAAATTTAAAACTTTACATATGCATGTAAGTGGAGGTAAAGAGAGACAGTGATCATTTTAAGGCTTCGTTTAGGAGCGCTCATAATATTATAAGCTGATTGCTATGGTGCTAAGGGGGAGGATAGCTCAGTGGTTTGAGCATCGGACAGCTAAACCCAGGATTGAGAGTTCAATCCTTGAGGGGGCCATTTAGGGATTTGGGGCAAATCTGTCAGGGATGGTACTTGATCCTGCCATGAAGGCAGGGGACTGGACTCAATGACCTTTCAAGGTCCCTTCCAGTTCTATGAGATAGGTATATCTCCATATATTATATCCCTGTTTTGGCCAGGACAGCCCCTTTAAGTTCTGTGCCAGCCACCCCACTTTTTTTCTTCAAGGTTTGATAAGTTGGCAAGAACAAATGGGATAAATGGCCACTTTTGTCAAAAAAGCAAAGTGTGGTGAGGAGAAACATGTGGGGAGAAAGCAGAGATGACAGCCCTCTGCAGGGGTGGAGTCAGACGGGGGGGGGGGCAGGAGGGAAGGAGCAGCATTCCAGCATGTACCCCCTGCAGGGTTCCAGCTAAGGACAACAGCCTCATATGGGGGAGTGGACAAGGAACCTTGGGTGAGTGGCTGGGGGGAGCATGGTCACCCTAATCATACAGTTTTGACTAACATTTTGCTTTGCAGTAAGATGTAACCAAGCCTGCAGAGACATTCATGTAGGTGATCATAGTAACAAAAATAATTCAAATGGGAGGAGCCACAGAAATAATCACTATAGGAAGCTATTCTTTATTTTTATTACTGTTCTGCAAAGCAACTAAGGTTCCATTGTGCTAGGCACTGAACAAGACAGCCCATGCCAATAACAGCTAAGTGTAAAATGAGGCAACAGGTGGATACAGACAGATGGGGAGCACAAGAAAGCAATGAAAATACTGATCAGCACAGTACGGAGTAAACACCGTTCACCACCTGCCTAACCACCATCAAGTTTTTGTAACTCTCAAATGAGGAGAGGCTTAAGGATGGATTTAAAAGAAGGAGGAGGATACAATTCCTTGCAAGAGGAACAGCATGAGAGAAAGTGTGAAAGTGCTTGTTGGAAAGTACCAAATGAGAAATCCAGATGGACATATTTTGCAGAATAGAGGAAGTATCTGACATCTCAATGAACTTATATAAAGGGAAGAAGGGAATAGGGATATTAAATATTGGTTAATTGAATAGTCGCTAACCTCATGAAGTCTTATCAGTTACTCGACTATTCTATAGCCCCCAGGGGTGGGGCTGGCAGCTCCAGCCCCACTCCCGAATTGCCCCCTGCCACTACATACTGCTGCCTCTGCTACTTCAGGCAGCCCAGCTCCCTGCACCCTGGGCTACTGACCCCACCAGGGTCCTGGACCTACTGGGCACCCCGCTGCGTTGTACCTAGCAGCCCAGATGCAGCATCAGCCCTCCACTGGGACTCTCTTGGTCCTGGAACATCCATGGTCCTACTGTATGTCCAGAGGTTCAACCTGTATGTGCCCCCCATTTTCTAGCTGTATGTGCCCCCCAGTTTTTCCAGGAAGCCTTTGACAAGGTCCCTCACCAAAGGCTCTTAAGTAAGTTGTTACGGAATAAGAGGGAAGGTCCTCTCATGGACTGATCATACAATCACAGAACACTAGAACTGGAACGGACCTCAAGAAAATCAAGTCCAGTCCCCTGCTCTCACGACAGGACCCATACCATCTCTAAGACCATCCCAGACAGGTGTCTATCTAACCTACCCTTGAATATCTCCAGAGATGAAGATTCCACAACCTCCCTAGGCAACTTACTCCAGTGTGTAACCACCCTGACAGGTAGGAACTTTTTCATAATGTCCAACCTAAACCTCCCTCGCTGCAGTTTAAGCCCATTGTTTCTTGTCCTATCCTCAGAGGCCAAGGAGAACCATTTCCCCCTCCTCCCTGTGACATTAGATACCTGAAAAACCGCTATCATGTCCCCTCAGTCTTCTCCTTTCCAAATTAAACAAGCCCAATTCTTTCACCCTTCCTTCATAGATCATGTTCTCTAGAACATGTTCTTTAATAATTCTTGTTGCTCTTCTCTGAACCGTCTCCAAATTCTCCACATCTTTCCTGAAATGTGGTGCCCAGAACTGGATACAATACAGTACTCCAATTGAGGCCTAATCCGCGCAGAGTAGAGCGGAAGAATGACTTCTCATGTTAAAAGGTAACTGATTAAAAGACAGGAAAAAAGAGTAGGAATAAATGGTAAGTTTTCGAAGTGGAGAAAGGTAACTAGTGGGGTCCCCCCCAAGGTCATTACTGGGACCAATCCTATTCAACTTATTTATAAATGATCTAGAGAAAGGGGTAAACAGTGAGGTGGCAACATTTGCCAATGAGACCAAACTGCTCAAGACAGTTAAGACTAAAGCAGACTGTGAAGAGCTTCAAAAAGATCTCAAAAGAAGTGACTGGGAAACTAAATGGCAAAAGAAATTTAATGTTGATAAATGTAAAGTAATGCATATTTGAAAAAAATCCCAACTATACATACAATATGATGGGGACTAATTTTGCTACAACTACTCAAGAGAGACATCTTGGAGTCATAGTGGATAGTTCTCTGAAAACATCCAGTGTGCAGCGACAGTCAAAAAAGCAAATAGAATGTTAGGAATCATTTAAAAAGGGCTAGAGAACAAGACAGAAAATATTTTAGTGCCTCTATATAAAACTATGGTACGCCCACACCTTGAATACTGCATACAGATATGATCGCCTCATCTCAAAAAAGATATATTGGCATTGGAAAAGGTTCAGAAAAGGGCAACAAAAATGATGAGGGGTTTGGAACAGGTCCCATGTGAAGCGAGATTAAAAAGACTTGCACTTCTCAGCTTAGAAAGGAGGAGACTAAGGGGGGATATGATAGAGGTCTATAAAATCATGACTGGTGTAGAAAAAGTGAACAAAAAATGTTATTTACTCATTGCTACAATATAAGAATTAGAGGGTCACTAAATTAAATCAATAGGCAGCAGGTTTAAAAAAAAGTTTTTCTTCATTCAGCACACAGTCAATCTGTGGAACTCCTTGCCAGAGGAGGTGGTAAAGGCTAGGACTTTAAGAGGATTCAGAGAAAAACTAGATAGATTCATGGAGGTTAGGTCCATCAATGGTGTCCCTAGCCTCTTTCTCTGGAGGTGGTTGACAGCGGAGGGATCACGTGAGCATTCCCTGTCATGTTCCCTCTCTCCGGGGCATCTGGTATTGGCCACTGTCAGCAGACAGGATACTGGGCTGGACCGCTGGTCTGACCCAGTATGGCCGTTCTTATGTACACAATTACAGACTGCGATCAAGTCACCCATTAATCTTCTCAGGAGTTTAGTCATAAAGCATATTTTCTAATCCCTTAATTATTCTTCATGTCTCTTCTCTGAAAGCTTTTTAATTTACAGTTCCAAAGGGATGTTGACAAACACTGCAACTAGACCATATTCCATCAATGATCACACCACTGCCAAATACAGGGGTAAAAACTCTCTGCTCCTATTCGAGATTCCCCTTATGCATCCAAGGATTGAATTAACCTATTCAGCCACTGCCAGACATGGGAGCTCGCATTCATCTATTTATCTGCAGTGCCACAACCCCCAAATCTTATTCAGAGTTATGCTTTCCTAGGACAGAGTCTCCCATCTTATAAAAGTATGGCCTCAGAGAGGATGTGAAGGACAGACAAGGAATAGGGCAAATGAGATTCCAAGTTTATACAGATTTCCAACTCTGGTTGAATTTAAAAAGATAAAGCAGAAGAAATGAGTCTTAAAGGATGCACACGGGAAGGTAATCTAGCACAAATTAACTCTGAAATTACAGTAATATTTTTCTGCATGGGATTTCTCTCTCATGTCTCACTAAGTTTACGGAAGAGTCACTCCCTAATTTGTTGCTAGCTGTCTACTATTTAATTTTGTTCACTGCTCTCTCTTGAAAGTATCCATCACATACATGGCTATGCATTAGTTAGGATGTCACTACCAGCTTGAGATGAGATTCAAAATTTCTCTTTAAGGGATAATTTTGTATCTAGCATATTACATCACACAACTTCCTCACGTGACAAGCATTAGAACACTTCATTAATCACCACCTCACTCACGCTACTATAAACAAACTATTGCAAAATGTTATGCTAAGAAAAGGAGATATTCATGAAATGGAGAGGCAAAACAGATGTGTGAAAGATTCTGTGAGGTTACAGTTAAGCTAAGCTTGCATTCAGACAAATTTTACTTTAAACATCTTTGTCTAAAGATTTGTTCATGTGGATTTTGCTCAAAGCCCTCCTGTCACATCAGTTTCCAAAAACTAAGCTAAAATACACTTAAGAAAATTGAAAAGTCAGACCTACATACTCCTATTTCTTACTTGTCCGGTAGATACTTCCTATTTAAATAAGATTTATGCCCCTTTCCACTAGCACAGATTCAAGTGGAACCTGCCCAAGCTCAGAAGCTTCATTGTGACTGACTGGAAGGGGTTTTCATTCCATTCAGTCCAAATGCTGACAACAAGACAGCTCTTCCAAAACTAAATTACTCTAAGGAAGCCAAGAGACACTGATAAGACTTAAAGCTCATGACCCAATACAACTGTTAAGACTCTAAGATGCAACAGGACTTCTCGTCGTTTTTAAAGGCACAAACTAACATGGCTACCCCTCAGACTGTTTGAGTAAAGAGGAGGGCCAAAGAGTGGCAGCATGCCTCTCCAGGAGGCAGAGATACCTGTAACACCACCTCTCTCAAACAAAATCTAAAGTCTGAAGATCCAGACTCCATCATTATATGAGCAACACACTATTCCACATTGCAAGCAAACACTGAAATCAGTGTTTCCTGTAAGCAGGGTGCTTGTGCAGCCACTCAGCAGAAATTCAAATGCTGCTCAGCTAATTAGAAGAGTGCTCACAGATCAGTTTTGTGCTTCTATTGGTCAACATAATCATAGAATACCAAGACTTGAAGGGACCTCCAGAGGTCATCAAGTCCAGTCCCCTGCCCTCATTTCAGGACCAAATACTGTCTAGACCATCCCTGATAGACATTTATCTAACCTACTCTTAAATATCTCCAGAGATGGGGATTCTACAACCTCCCTGGGCAATTTATTCCTATGTTTAACTACCCTAACAGTTAGGAACCTTTTCCTAATGTCCAACCTAAAACTCTCCTGCTGCAGTTTAAACCCATTGCTTCTTGTTCTATCCTCAAAGGCCAAGATGAACAAGTTTTCTCCCTCCTCCTTATGACACCCTTTTAGATACCTGAAAATGGCTCTCATTTCCCCCCCCCCCCCCCCGTCTTCTTTTCTAAACAAAACAAACCCAATTCTTTCAGCCTTCCTTCATAGGTCATGTTCTCTAGACCAGTGGTCCCCAACCTTTAGAGGCTCCCAGGCTCCCAGGGGGCGGGGCCACTCGTGCATCCGGGGGCACGCCAGGGGACGGGGATGCCCTTGCACCCGGTGCCGGCCTGTGCCCCAGGGCCGGGGTTGGGGCCATCCAAGCGCCTTGTGCCGCGGGCCCAGGGCTGGCGCCGCGCGCCTGGGGCCGGCCCAGGCTGTCAGCGGGCACGCACAAATACCCCGGCGGGCACCATGGCGCCCGCAGGCACCACGCTGGGGACCACTGCTCTAGACCTTTAATCATTCTTGTTGCTCTTCTCTGGACCCTCTCCAATTTCTCCACATATTTCTTGAAATGCGGTGCCCAGAAGTGGACACAACACTCCAACTGAGGCCTAACCAGCGCAGAGTAGCGGAAGAATGACTTCTCATGTCTTGCTCACAACACACCTGCTAATGCATTCCAGAATCATGTTTGCTTTTTTTGCAACAGCATCACACTGCTGACTCATATTCAGCTTGTGGTCCACTATAATCCCTAGATCCCTTACTGCTGTTGTCCTTCCTAGACAGTCGCTTCCCATTCTGTATGTGTGAAACTGATTGTTCCTTCCTAAGTGGAGCACTTTACACGTTTGCACATCTTTTGGTGCACATACAAAAGATTAGAGGGGAAGAGCCCTTTATTCAGCACTGGTGAGGCCACATCTGTAGCACTGCATCCAACTCTGGGCTCCCCATTACAGAAAGGATGTGGATGCACCAAAGAAAGTGCATATATGACTGGAGCATATGACTTACGAGAGGCTGAGGATGTGGGCTTATTTAGTCTACAGCAGAGAAAAGTGAGGGGGGATTTGATAGCCTGTAACTACCTGAATCGGGGGGGGGGGGGGGATCAAAGAGGATGGAGAGAGGCTGTTCTCAGTAGTGATGGATGTCAGAATGAGGAGCAAAGGTCTCAAGTTGCAGCGAGGCAAATCTAGGTTGGATATTAGGAAAAACTATTTCCCTTAGGAGGGTGTGAAGCACCAGGATGGGTTCCCTAGGGAGGGGGTGGAATCTCAATCCCTAGAGGTTTTTAAGTTCCAACTTGACAAAGCTGATTTAGTTGGGATTGGTCCGGCTTTGGGCAGGGGGCTGGACTCAATGACTCCTGAGGTCTCTTCCAACTCTATGATCCTGTAATAAGATTGATTCAAATCCCACCTACAATTAGAATAGTCCAGCGGTTCTCAAACTGTGGATTGGGACCCCAAAGTGGATTACGGACCCTTTTTAATGGGGTCACCAAGGCTGGGGTTAGACTTCCTAGCTGACACCTGATCCATACCACCCAGGGCCAAAAGCTAGGAAATTCTGAGGACATCAAGTGAGGGAACAGTAGTGCAGTTCTTCATATCTGATCCATGTCTCCAACAGTATTTACAGGACATCATAGTCAACCTCTGGAAACCATGCTTATTCCTTCCTTTCAGGATGGCCAACTATGGAATGCAGGCATCTTCTAAACCTGGTATCTCAAACAGGCCTCTGGAGGGCTGCATGTGGCCAGATCGAAATTTTTTGTGGCCCGCCACTACGTTTTTATAAAACAGAGTGCGGCCCACTGGCCACTCGGCGCATGTGGCCAAGTGCAGATCACAGACATCCGGCCAGCCACTCTGCGCACAGCACCACAGTGACTGCTCACTGCCAGCCGGGCCACTCTGCACAGGCATCAAGTACCTGCTCACAGCTAGTCACTATGCTCATGCTGCCCCAATGCCTGTGGAAGAAATGTGTGGCAGTGACTCCGGGACCCAGGCGTTAAGTGAGGGCAGGGGTGGCTGGGAGTGCCTGGCTCTAGGGGAGGTGGGAGGCATTAGGTTGGGGGGGGGGGGGCTAGTTCTGGGGGAGGGATGAGGCATTGGGTTAGATCAGGGGAGCTCTGAGGGAACACAGGAGGATTGGGTTAGAACAGGGGTATAGAAGTGCCTGGTTCTAGAGGAGAGGGATATTTTGTTAACATTTTGTTATTTATCTATTTATTCCCAAATAAAAATCACAAAATGTATATTAATTTTAGATCAATAAATATTTCAATTTTTTGCAACTGCATGATTATTATATGTTTATGCAAAATCTCAAACTTACAAAGTATCTGAAATTTTCACAGAAGGCTGTTCTATTTGATTAACCACTATACTTGTTTTTATTGTTTTGATTTCAACAAAACAAGATATGTATCATAAAAAATTAAAAAGTACCTTAAATTTATATTTAAATTAAAAATTATTTTATATGGGCAAACAACAATTTTACACATGAAATTATTGTATTATATTAAAACAAGTCCTGAAATAATATAAAATATAACTAAAACAAACTATTATAATAAATAATTATGACTTTCTGATAGCTTTCAGGGCTACCAAAGAAAATTTACTTCTATCAGTTTTTGCTTGTGCAGCTCTCAGTAGGCTTCGAGTTTGACATGTCTTTTCTAAATCCTTCATTCTTATAGCTTTTTGAATAAAAAAATACTTCAACAGGGAGATTATGTCAGATAGACCAAAAGTTTGAAACCTTTTTCATTTGCAGACCCCTACAAAATTTTTGAATAGAGGCGTGGATGCCTTCGGAAATCTTGTCTTGCAGACTCCCATGGAGTCACAGAACACAGGTTGAAAACTGCTGTTCTATGGTAATGAAAATCATTAGTGTACCCCTTAATCTCCAGACCACAGATTGAAAGCCACTGTGATTAACCCTACATAGTCTGAGTTCCTCAGATCCAAAACAGCCTAGCTACAGAGAGCATCAGTTTAAGGTACTCTGGACCAATGTGAAAACATCCTTGGCCTCAGTCTTCAACACTTCATCCAGGAAAAGAAGCAAGAGTTTGTTTTCATTGGAGACAGGCACAAACAATATAGCGTCTATACAGAGCACCTCCTTGAGTGGGCTCATCGGTTAATCATGTAAACGACTATAAGTTCACATCCCTAAAGTAAGCCAGCATAGATAACATACGAGTCTAATTAACTGATTGTGGTTTATGTTGACAAGGAAGCAGTGCTACAAATTCTCCACTACTTGGGAGTTTCGTAAGGGGTGGTGGCTTCATGCCCAGGTCATGTGTGTGCTTCACTCCCAGAATCAACATTAATTGCTATTTTGCTGATCATTTCTGCAGTGAATGAAACACGCCAGATAGGAATCGAGAGTTGCTGCAAGGAGACATGCAAGGAAGAGGGAGAGAAAAAGGAAAAGAGAATAAGGAAGAAAATGTGACCATAAAGATATGTAAACCATCCCTAAAAGTTTATATACTACATAACGAACAGGTTCTCTCACTTGATTTTTCTGGGACTCTCCCAGTGATATCACCACTAGATGATCACTGTGGATTGAGGGACTATCTAGTCCTAAATGTAAAACCAGGTCCACAGGGCTTAAACAGAGAATTTGGGCCCTCTACACAAAAAGATTGACACTCATGCATGGTCAAATATAAAAAAAGTCATCAGGATGGCAGGTCCAAGCAATCTAGCCAACCCAATTAAGTTTCTAAAATACACTATTAAAACTATCAACTAAAAATCAGCAAGGCACAAAGCTGAAGAAAAGAACCAAAAAAACAGGCAAAGTAGCAGTCCTTTATATACTCTTTCACCAGTGTTTAGGTTTGTAGAATGGGAATTTACAGCCTATATTCCCTACAAGGAAATATTTAAAAGGTAGAACTGTATTACAGATACGTCATCAAGCAACGGGAAACACCCTATGCAAACACAGGCATGTTTGGGAACTCAAGTACATGACTGGGAGCAACAAATGTAAATTAGCACTCTGTCAACAGCACCATACCCCCACTCCCAGACATTTTATTAGGAATCTTCCACTTCTCCAAAGCTGATGAATGCTATCCAGGGTAACCGATAAGCCTGGGTTCATCGGTTAATCCTAATGACTACATTCGTGCACCCCACGGGGGGGGGAGGAGGTCAGTGCTGGTGAAGAGTCGGCTTAAGCTAGCACCTCCCACATGCCAGCACCCATGAAGCCACCTTCCTCCCCTGCCTCACACAGCTGCCTCTGACAGAGAGGCAGCAGCAGCACAGAGTGTGAGGGGGGCAGATGGGAGCCAGTACACATAGGTAGCTGGCTTTCAAGCCAGCTCCCTGTGCATACCGGCTCCCATGGAGTCACCTCCAGAGGCAGCAGCAAAGGAGTGGCAGGGGGGACAGGCAGGAGCTGCTGTTCACAGGGAGCTGTATTAAAAACCGGCTTCCCCCAAGCACTGGCTCCCGCCTGGCCCCCTTCATGTAAATATGCAGCCACTGAAAAAATCAGCAGTTACATGTTCACAAAAATAAACATTTGCTAGCATCCCTAATCCACAGGTGATTGGTGAAGATGCACACGAGGGATGAGGGGGCGGGGCCCAGGTCTCAGCATCCGCAGCAGTGGCCCAGTCCCCCCCCCCCCCCACACACTGGTGGTGGCAGCGGGGGGAAGCTGAGTAACATGACTCCACTCTCTAGCTGCATCGCCCCACGTGACGCACTGGCAGCCACATTGCTCTGCTTACCCCAGCGGTCAGTGGGCCCAACCCTGCTGCAGGACCAGCCTCCCGCCCCCGGTCCTCTGGCCATCCAGATGCTCGGGCTCCTTGCCCTCCTGCTTGTGTTGAGGAAGTCTGAGGGGCCATGTGCTCTCCCCCTCCGTGTCACCAATGATACTATCACAGTGAGACAGGAGAGGCATCCATTACTTTCTTTCTGACCAACAAGAAAATAGTAGCCCATTACAACAAGACTGTCAGTCCCAGGATATTAGTCACAAGGTGCGTGAAGGAGTATCTGCAGCCATGGGTAGCCCGTGACCCAGCCGCTAGAGGACACTAGCCCCCCGGAAGACAAAAGCCCTTCCCCTTTGTGCCCGATGTGCCACTCTTGTCCCTCCCCTTTTGCCCCCTCCTCTGTAGGAGCTTGGAGGATGCACACATTCCCGCAGCCCCCACCCCCAGTGCTGAGCAATGTGGCCGCAGTGTCCCCCAGCCTCCTAGACTCAGTGCTCTGGCCGTCCACTCTCCCAGCTGGCACAGCCGCAGTACCTCCAGCCTGATGCCCAGACAGCACAGCCACAGTGCCACCAGTGCTGGATGGTGTAGTCCAAGAGATGGGTGGATAGTGCAGCCCCAACATCAGCAGCCCCATGTCTCTGTGGGAGGCAGGCCAGCCAGCCTGGGCCGAGCACCAGGAACAGCAGAGGGGGGTCTGGTATCACACCAGGCTGTTCTGAGAGGCACACCGCCCCTATCCCTGTGATACCTGCTATCCATGACTGCAGTCATAGGACAAGATGTTACAAATCATTGTAAATAAGCCATAAATTCAGGGTCTCTGTTTAGTCCATATTTTCTGGTATCTAGCAAAGCAATGAACTTAAGCTCCTAGCTTATTTCTTGAAATGGTTGTGCAGGTAGAAGTGCAGCACTCTATCTTGAATAGTCCAATACAGCCTAAACTATAGTAACCAGAAGCGAACATTCCGTAGTTGGTGGGTGGCTTAAGTGAAATTACTATTTCAATACCTAATTGAGAGATATCCACATCACAAAAAAAGTCATGCACTGGAAACCAATTGGCTCACAAAAGAAGAAGTGAAATGATATGGTATCTAACGTAATTCCTAAAAACAGTCCACCGGTCAGATAAAGCACATGGGCAAGCATATACTGCAGCTATCCATGCTAGCAACAAGTTGTATATATCCAGCTAACCCACGTATTTAAAAGCTGAACAGGGCGACTAAACCTGTGGTTCTCAACTAGTGGTCCATGAACCACTGGTGATCCATGGAGATTTTTTTGGTGGTCCACAGGAACATTGTCCAAAGTCACATGGCATGAGCAGGTGCCACCATTAGGCTGTTTTACGCCGCATTCACAAGCACGCGGCGCGTCATCCATAGCATCACCTTGGAGGCAACCACGTTGTGTTGCCAGTAACTTCCATCTGAGGCTCTGAGCGTCAATGTAGCTGCCACCATCGTGCTGATCAGTTGCTGTGTCGTTCGTCCTGTGCTACATGTACTGTTTTACAGGTGTGGTGTAGTTTGTTAATAATGGCAATGACAGGAAGAAACGTCAAGCACAAGTATTCGAAGGACTACATCAAATTCAGCTTCACTTGTCAAGAAAAAGAAGGCGTGGATTTGCCACAATGTGTTATTTGTTTCAAAGTCTTGGGGAATGACTCACTGAAGCCAGCTAAGTTGAAACTCCATCTAGAAAAGTGTCACCCCAACTTGTTGCAAAAGGATGAAGATTATTCTTAGTGGCAGTTATCAGGTCTGAAATGGCAGCGCCTTGACTAAACAAGTGCATTCTACAATAAGACAAGCAATGCAGTGTGTGCTTCCTACATTGATTGTTGCATACAAAGTTGCACAGACCAAGAAGCCTCTTATCACTGTAGAGCAACTTGTGCTCCCCTGTGCAAAAGAGACGGTGTGGCTTGTTCTTGGTGAGGAAGCAGCAAGGAAGCTGAACGGTATATCTGTCTCTACCAACACAGTATCGAGACGGATAAATGATATATCACAGAACATCAGTGAACAAGTTGTGGATGAAATAAAGAAGTTTCTATTGTTTGCCATACAATTGGATGAATCGACCGATGTCGCATTGTGTTCTCAGCTATTGGTGTTCGCACGATACATGGTTGAGGGAGACCTTAAAAGACGAGTTTCTTATTTGTAAGGCTCTTGATACCACCACAAAGGTTCAGGATGTGATGGAAATTGTTAATTTCTTTGAAGTACATGGTCTGGATTGGGTAAATCTTGTGGGTGTTACCACTGATGGTGCACCTGCCATGCTGGGCTCAAGATCAGACTTCCAAGCGCTGGCGAAACAGCGCGCTCCAATGGTAACCGGAGTTCATTGCTTCATTCATAGGGAAGCTTTGGCATCAAAAACATTGCCTGATCAAATGAATGCAGTTTTCAAAGGGTTGGTGATTCACCACTTTCACCTCAAATCATCAGTTCTGAACACCAGACTGTTCAAAAGATTTTGCCTGGATATGGGTTCTGACTTTGATGTGTTGCTGTTTTTCACTTCTGTATGGTGGTTGTCAGCAGGGAACGTACTCAGAGTTTTTCAATTGAGACAGGAGTTAGATTTATTTCTCCAGGCTCAAGGGAAAGAGGAATCCCGAAATGTGCTGACGCAGTCAAATTTAGAACTTGCGTATCTTGTCGATATTTTTGGAATCTTGAACCAACTACATCTTCAGCTGCAAGGGAAAGGTGCAAATCTGTTCTCTCACCAAAGCATCATCAAGGCTTTTCTTGACAAATTGGAACTCTGGATCGTAAGAGTCGAAGGCAATAATTTGGTTCAATTTCCATATGTGGATGCCATGCTCAGGGAAAAGGAAGCCATTCGGACGCAAATTCTCGATCACTTATGGAAACTATGAGATGAATTCCAACTATGCTTTCCGGAGGTGGACAGGACAAAGGATGGATTATCTTTCATCAGGAATCCATTTACAACAGATGTTAATAGTATTCCAGAGGATCGATCCACAGGAGGAATTCTTGGATCTGAAAAATGATTTTGTGGCTCAAGACATGTACCAGCAGTCTACCATAGAGAAATTTTGGGCCAGCGTGACCGGGAGTTACCCAAATCTGTCAGCACACGCAGTCAGATTTCTTTTGCCATTTGCATCAATTCTCATGAGAGAGACTGGATTTTCTTGTTTTTTGCATATTAAGTCCAAACAGAGGAATCGGCTTGCAGTGGAAAGCGATATTCGTTGTGCATTATCAAGTACCACTCCAAACACTGAAAAGCTTGTCAGAGAGAAGAGAATCCAAGAATGTGTTAGTAAAATAAATTTCAAACCAAAATGTTCGTTGTCTGCTCTTTTCTATCAGATCTCAAAAAGGAGGTGGTCCACGAAAATTTTTTGATTGGCCTGGTGTTCTATGGACTGAAACGAGTTCAGAACCACTGAACTAAACCATTTGTCTTTCTACCACTGAAGATATCCCTTGGGAAATGTTGTTGTAGGCACTGAAGCTGATATGGTTTCCACTCCACCCACATCTGGCTTTTCTGGGAACTAAATTGAACACAACCTGCCTGTGTTAACCAATGACCCTGAACAAAAATAGTCCTGGAGAAGCCAGAATTACGGCACAAAGTGGACCCAGTCCAAGTATGAGTTCTAAAGAAACCCACAATTTCAAATTAGTATGAGTGTAACCAGACGGAATGGAAAAAATATTCCCAGTTTGAGGTAAACACATGCCACAAGCACAGACAAATCCAATGGCATCTAAACCTTCTGCAAAGCCTTCAAGGAGCTACACATAGCAACATTCAAAGCCAAACATAAAACCATAAGAACTTAGAGCTGATCATACCATACTTAGCTATTTGGCTATTGATCTCACTGCTAGACAAATCACACAAAGGATAAGAGCAAGAGAAGAATCTATCAGTTCTTCGATTAAGACAAAGGATATTTATAGGACGAAAGGAAAAAGTCTGTTTAGTAGTGCATAAAATATACAAACTAAATATTTAACACATTTTCTCTATGCTAAGTATTCCCTAAATTAGTGTTTGTATCTGATCGTATTCGATTCAGACCACAAAATACTTTGAGATACTTTTGTAATTTTTATAATATTTTACTTGTTTTGTACATTAAAAATAGACAAAATGGGTGTTCTTCAAAATCAGCAGGAATCTGTTAGGGTACGTCTAGACTACATGCCTCTGGCAACAGAGGCATGTAGATTAGGCTACCCGGCATAGGAAAATGAAGTGGCGATTTAAATAATCGCCGCTTCATTTAAATTTACATGGCTGCCGCGCTGAGCCGGTCAGCTGTTTGTCGGCTCAGCGCGGTAGTCTGGATGTTCCGTGGTCGACATCAAAGGCATTTGTCGACCTCCCAGGTATGCCTCCTGGGATGTCGCCAGAGGCATGTAGTCTAGACGTACCCTTAATATTACATACAGAAAACTTCATAAAACTTGTAGATTGCAAACTCAAACACTCAAAAGTTATGGAATGCCAGATTTAAGGCTGCTTGGGCAGTATTAACTCTACCTCCACATGCATCCATCCACTTAAAGAGAGATGAAGTGCCTATTGGTTTGGATTACATGTTTTATAGTCTTGTAAGTTCAAAAAACACATACATAATAGATCAAGCTATTATTTAGCCTCATATGGTCCAGAAGAGACCATCATGATCATCTGCCTGACCTGTACATTGCAAGCCATAGAACTCCACTCACCCACTCCTGAAATAGACCCATAACATCTGGATGGATTACTGAAGTGCTCAATTAATAATTTACAGACTTCATGTTAAAGAGAATCCAGAATATACAGTAATTTAAAGCTGCAAATGACGCATGCCCCATGCTGCAGAGGAAGGCAAAAAAGCCAGGTCTACACTACAAACTTAGATTAACAGAAGCCGCCTCATGTCATGTCATGCATGCATCTACACTATGCCTGCCATCAACCTAACTCATCTGTAACATCAAATTCATTACTCCACCTCTGTGACAGTTGTAGCACTTCATTTGATGTCGATGGAGCAACAGAGAGGCAGTGTAGATGCAGAGTTGTGCAAGTCAACCCACTGGCCTCCAAGTGTCCCACAATTCTCTGCTATGACTGCTCTGGAGATTGTTTTCAACTCCACTGTATAGCAGCCAAATACACAGGAAACAGCCCCTTTCCTGTAAAAGCCCCAGGAGTTTTGGAATTCCCATTTCCTGTTTGATCAGCAGAGTTCATCAGGCCAGCTGATAATAGCAACTCAATGACCCAGACGTACTCCAGTCTCGAGTACACAGGAAGTTTGGATTTTATTGGTCTGCAAGGAGCATAGTCTGGATCAGGCACAACTCGATCCAGACAAAAAAAATGCAGGCATCTACAAAAAGATCAAGCAGGGCATAGCCGAGACAGGCTACACCAGGGACATACAACAGTACTGCATGAAAATCAAACAATTTCATGCGGGGAAGCAAACAATCATTTTGGTTCTGCACTACAGACATGCCACTTCTACAATGAGTTGCATGGGATTATCAGCAGCAACTCCATCAATAGCTCCCCAAACAGGGCATGGATACCTCCCAGGAGTCTGAGTCCCAGGCCATCTCAGGCAACAAGAGAAGAATGGGAGGCAGGAAATCCATTCCCCTCAAGATCCAGGGGCTATTTTTAACCCCAGAGCAGCTCAGTCAGTTGCAGGACAGCTTGGCAGCCAAGCATGCTTCGAGGAAAGACACCTCTGGTAATAGTGATAGAAATGTAGCCGTGTTAGTCTGGGGGTAGCTGAAGCAAAATGCAGGACAATGTAGCACTTTAAAGACTAACAAGATGGTTTATTAGATGATGAGCTTTCGTGGGCCAGACCCACTTCCTCAGATCAAATAGTGGAAGAAAATAGTCACAACCATATATACCAAAGGATACAATTAAAAAAATGAACACATATGAAAAGGACAAATCACATTTCAGAACAGGAGGGGGATGCGGGGGGGGGGGGGAAGGAAGGTAAGTGTCTGTGAATTGATTATATTAGAGGTGGGGAGAGTGGGATGTCTGTGAGCTAATGGTATTAGAGGTGATAATTGGGGAAGCTATCTTGGTAATGGGTAAGATAGTTTGAGTATTTGTTCATTCCTTCTCGGAGAGTGTCGAATTTTAACATGAATGACAGTTCAGAGGATTCCCTTTCAAGGGCAGATGTAAAAGGTCTTTGTAGCAGAATGCAGGTGGTTAAGTCATTGAGAGAGTGTCCCCTTTGTGGTTAAAATGGCAAGAAACTGTTTTTTCTTTGTGATCTTGTCTGATATTTGTTTTGTGGGCATTAATCCTTTGGCGAAGTGTCTGAGATGTTTGTCCAATGTACATAGCAGACGGACACTTTCGGCAGGAAATCCATTTGTCCACATATTCATTCTGCTGATACCATTATTGGACCTAACCAAGTGAGTTATAAGACCAAGAACACATATTCCTGCGCATCCAGAAATATAATTTATGCTATCATGTGCCGAAAGTGTCCGTCTGCTATGTACATTGGACAAACATCTCAAAGGTTTCTGGGGAAAGCTGCCTTATTTTTTCCCACCACAGTAGGACACTTTCACACAGCTCTCTAGTATTAACTCAGCTGGCGGCATTGTGATGTACAGAATAGTAGCATAAGAACAAGGTGGGTACCTAGATGCTTGCAGCATCTGCTCCCTTTCAGCCTGTCACCCTCAGGAGATTGATATCACGTAGGGTACATGATGTAAGTCTCATTAAAAGAGCTTGTCCCGCAAATAATACAAGATGTGATCCACCGCTCATGGCGATTTTCAGGTCCCTCTACCATGGTTTCCCTAACATGCTGGTGGTTTGGACAGCAGGTTTTGGTGTTTACCTCAGAATCTGCAATACCACCAGCAGCATTATGGTAAGGGAGGAGTAGGCTTCTTGTATTCGGTCATGGCTGCAAACACCCTCCTCCTCCTGAAGCCACTTTGGACTGGACTTGGGGAGACAACGCTGGTGCCCAGTCTACAAGCAGCATACAAGGACCATCACCCATTCTGCTGGGCCATTCTCACCATGGCTAGAACAGCAAACTTGTTCAATGAATGGACAGGGATTCTGATTATTTTCTGGCTTTTTTTACTGGACCCCAGATATGCAGAGACAATCGATGCCTTGTGTTTTGTATGCCTTACAGTGGAAAGCTTGACCTTCGGCACATCCACACTAATGGAGAGATTAGAAGATTGAAAAAAGGCTGAATGATAACACATTCACTGAGATAAGGAATGCCTCAGGTACAGGTGCTAGCGAACTCAAGAGTCTGGAGGGTTTCATAATCTGAAAACTGGACATGGAGAGCATCCCAGAAATACAAGCATAACATGCAGGATAATATGCGGTGAATTATGAAGGACCAGACAGACATGTTGGTGTCTGGTTGAATGTCAAGAAAATAGCTTACTAGACTCCCTCTGCAGCCTCTATAGAGCAGCCCACAAATATTACCCTATTTCCAACATTTCAAGAAGTGTGGGGGGGGGGGAATACACAGTATCCCATCCAATCCATACTACAAAAAGGTACTAAAACAAAAGGGGGCCATTCACAAAACCTCTGATGCAAGACTTCTGTGCTTTCAGACAAGCTGACTTGGCTTCTCCCCTCCCAATTTAATGATACCTTCTGCCTCAAGTTAAACTATATTCTTGTTCTTTCCGTTTCAGTTCTTTCAGTTTCTTTTAAGAATGAAATGTTCTGTTTATTCCATGCAGGAGGTATTGGAGGTGGGGGGAGGTACAGGGAAACTGCTGCAACAGAGAAGATAGTATGAGAAGGCACAATGCAAATAAGTGGCACACCTTACTGTGGCTCATTATGGAAACAGGCTTACAAAGCCTCTCACAGATACAGTACTCCTCGCTGGGCTCATCTTATTGTCCTGGTATTAGTAATGTTAACCAGTAAGCAGGAAGTTTACTGGTATGCTTACTGGTTACCCAGCCCTTGCCAGTTAACACCAGTGACAGCTGGCCATGATGGGCGCAAAGGGCTGGGTGGTAGGCCCCCAGTAATGGTGAAGCTAGTGGCAGGACCACATGGCTGCTGCGGGGCCAAGGAGTAGGACCTATGTCACGTTGTTGGGTTTTAATGTGAGTAGGCAGATCATTGTTGCACCAGCTAGTGTGTGTTTGCCCCAAATTTGGTGCAAAGTGGGCCATGTGAGATGTCAAATAAAAGCTTAAGGTATTTGTTCTATATTAAATAAGATAGAGGCTAGTATGACAACATGCATTGCAAATGCACAGTGAAAACATTTAAGATGAAACTTATCAAAATATTGAAAGGCCTAAATGACCAATCAGCCTGATCCACTGTTCATTTCTATTTGCTGACACCAACTGTAACCTACCTTCTTCTAAGAGGAAGGGCATAATCAAGTTTGGTATAGACTGGGATTAACTATTTTGTACTTCACCAGTAGTAACTAAAACTACTGGTATTGAACCAAACAGTAAAATGGTGTAGTAGTCAGAGCACTGAACTGGGAGAAGATCTGGGTTTCTACCTCTCACTCTGCTACTAACCTTTTCCTTGATCTTCAGCAAATCCCTTCACCTCTCCTCCTTTGTGAAGCACTTTGAAACACTATTATTTAACCACCTTTATTTTGTCTTTTGGCCTCTTATTGACTTTAAATTCTATTTCTCCAGACTGCACTTTAAGGAACAGAGTTCAGATCTCAAGAACTGCAAGAAATTATCTTAAACAAAATTACTTAACCTCCCTGTTTTATATAAAGTTTCTCAGAGATAATGTATAAAAGATGATCATGATTCATACAGAATGGTTGGAAGGCCAAACTCAAACCTGATACAGGCAGTCCCCGGGTTACATGGACCCAACTTACATCAGATCCCTACTTACAAACAGGGTGAGGCAACCCCGCACTAGATGCTTCCCCCCAGCAGACCAGGGAGACGCAAAGCTAGCACACACTTCCCCCCCCCCCTCCCCCAGCAGACTAGGGAGACGCGGAGTGGCTTTTCTCAGCAGACACCTCAGCTTGAGAATAAAAGGACTGAGGGAAGTGAGGTGTGGGAGAATAAAACTGAGCTCTGGAGAAATGTTTGGCTACAGTTTCTCCTACAATATGTACCAGTTCCGACTTACATACAAATTCAACTTAAGAACAAACCTACAGTCCCTATCTTGTACGTAACCCGGGGACTGCCTGTATTTCCTATCTTTTGAGGGCTGAATTTTGCAATTAAAGCTATTTTAGTGTAGTTTGCATATTTTAAAAAAACTAAAATTTTATAAGTAAAAAATGAATGTTGTGTGTCATGTAGCCACATCTTCAGGTGTTCATAAGGTTGGAACTCTGAACCTTCAGCATAACATCACAGACAGTTACCACTTGTATGCCAGCACTTACTATGTTAGCTGGCAGAGCAGAAGACTTAGTGCAAGATGGTGGGTGCATAAGTTGCACTACCATGTCCCAAGATCCAGAAGAGAGATCTAAGGAGGCCCTGTGAATCTCTGGAACTTGTTGGTGAGATGACAACCAGGACAGAAGCAAACCTCACTCAAATTCATGGAAAGGAGTAAGGTGCATTCCCACCCCAAAGCTGTCTCTGTCTAGACTAGGGATGTGAAAGGTTAACCAGTAATTAACACCTTTAATGGATGATGCTTACCAATTCTGGTTAACCAGTGAGAGCTGAAGCAGCTCCTCACCCGGCGGGCGCAGGCAGCGCGCTGCTCTAGCTCCAGTCAGCGTGCTGCTCTAGCTGCGCAGGGACCGCAGTTCATAGCCCCAACACCTGGATCAGCCCATCAGCAGCAGCCCTGGGTGCTTCACAGGCAGGGGTTGCTCCAGCCAGGCTGGAGTGGCCTCCCACCCCCTTCCTCTTTAATCAGTTAAGGGATTAAACATCATGTTTAAGGTGTTAACCAAACAAACAGGATTTAACATCCCTACTCTAGACTCCATTATGTTTAGAAGGTGCAACAAATCTGAAATGTCTCCCAATATCCCCCTAGCTGCAGAGATGAGTTCTAACTTCACAAAGTCTCTTCCTGACTTTCACAGAGGGTCTTTGCAACACTGCTCCTCCCACAGTCTCATTTTGGGTGCTCCTCTACTCCAACACATCCAGTGGTTCTGCAGATAATTTAATTCTGCTACTGCTTAGGATGCTGACACTGATCGAGTATGCTGTTGCCAGCAGGATTCTTAACAGCTTTATTAACAAAGGCCCTGTCAACTCATTCTGCAGCTGCCGGAGGAGAGCTGTGAGCAGCCACAAATGTGAGTTGAACACCAGAGAAGAGACAACTTTAGTTTGACACTGACCCACGGAAACCCAGTGGGGCGCAACTCTTGGAGCACTGGCTTCGGAGTCAGGAATTTCCTTAATGGTGGCTTTGACAGTGTCCTGCTGGGACTAGGGGCGAGTCCTAGTCGCTTCCCACCGGGATTCCTGCCCCTGCGGACCGGGGCGCGCTCTGCCTGCGCACGGGGAGCAGCGAGCGGGCTGCGTTTGCAAAGCGAAGGCGAAGCGCTCTGAAGTCGCGTGCGGGGGAGGGGGGGGGCAGACTCGCTCCCCAGGCTCGCGGACCCGGGGCGGGGCGGGGCGGGCCGGCAGCTCGGACACCTGCACGCGGTGCCCGGCGGGGGGGGGCGCGTCCCGGGGCGGGCACTGACAGGCAGATGCTGAGGGCGGGAGACTCACGGGCCGCCCCCCCAAGGCCCCCACACAGCGCCCCCCGGCTACTGACCCCCCGGCTACTGACCCCCCCGGCCCCCACACAGCGCCCCCCCGGCTACTGACCCCCCCGGCCCCACACAGCGCCCCCCCCGGCTACTGACCCCCCCCCCCCCACACAGCGCCCCCCCCCGGCTACTGACCCCCCCCCCGGCTACTGACCCCCCCCCCGGCCCCCACACAGCGCCCCCCCCGGCTACTGACCCCCCCGGCCCCCACACAGCACCCCCCGCGGCTACTGACCCCCCCGGCTACTGACCCCCCGGCCCCCACACAGCGCCCCCCGCGGCTACTGACCCCCCCCCGGCCCCCACACGGCGGCCCCCCCGGCTACTGACCCCCCCGGCTACTGACCCCCCCGGCCCCCACACAGCGCCCCCCGGCTACTGACCCCCCCGGCCCCCACACAGCGCCCCCCCCGGCTACTGACCCCCCCGGCCCCCACACAGCGCCCCCCCCGGCTACTGACCCCCCCGGCTACTGACCCCCCCGGCCCCCACACAGCGCCCCCCCGGCTACTGACCCCCCCCCGGCCCCAACACAGCGCCCCCCCCGGCTACTGACCCCCCCCCCGGCCCCCACACAGCGCCCCCCCGGCTACTGACCCCCCCAGCACCAGTCCCCCACCCCCACACAGCGGCGTCCCGGGGCGGGCGCTGAGGCCGGGAGCCCCCCGGGACCCCCCCTACCGCAGCCGCAGGTTGGCCATGAAGTCGGGCATGGAGACCGAGTCCAGCAGCACGAAGTCCGCCTTGCCGAACTCCAGGCTCTCCTGCTCCGCCATGGCGCCGCGCGATCCTTGCCGCCGCCCCGCCTCACCTGGGGCGCGCGGAGCCCGCCAGGAGCGGGCGGGGCCTGCCCGGGGTGGAGCGGCGCGCGCCCCGCCCCTCGCGCGCCACGCCCCGCCCCGCCGGTCCGCCACGGCCCCGCAGCGCCCCCTGCAGGCTGCGGCTCCCGCGCTCCCCGGCCTGGGCCCCAGCGCCCCTCACGGGGTCCCCCGCCCCAGCGCCCACAGTGCTGGGGGGACCCATACTCAGGACCCCACAGTAGGGTGCTAGATCCCACAGCCCACAGGGGACCCCAGCACCCTGCATTGGGAAACTGGATCCCTCAGCCCCAGGAGAACCCCATTCCAGAGCCCCACATCAGAGAGCTGAATCCTACAGTCCGTGAATAAGGAAAAGTTATTTACTTGTTCCCAAAACATAAGAGCTAGGGGTCAGCAAATGAAATTAATAGGTAGCAGGTTTAAAACCAAAGGAAGTTTTTCTTCACTCAGTGTACAGTCAACCTGTGGAACTCCTTGCCAGAGGAGGTTGTGAAGACCAGGACTTTAATAGGGTTTAAAAAAGAGCTAGGTAAATTCACAGCGATTAGGTCCATCAATGGCTATTAGCCAGGATGGATAGCAATGGTGTCCCTAGCCTGTTTGTCAGAGGCTGGAAATGGGCAACAGGAGTGGGCTCATTTGATGATTCCCTGTTCTGTTCACTCCCTCTGGGGCATCTGGCATTGGCTACTGTCAGAAGATGGGATACTGGGCTAGATGGACCTTTGGTCTGACCCAGTGCTGCTGTTCTTATGTACTTATGTGAATCCCGGTGACTCAGAGGACCCCCACCTCCAACATACTTTGGAGACATGTCCAGAAATTCTAACAAGCCAGCAAAGACTTGTTTACCTATTGATTTTAGCATGACTGCTCATGAAAACTTTGGAGGTGGCTGAGTTAGTCTGTACAGGAAAAAACAACAAATGGTCTGGCAGCACTTTATAGACTAACAAAATGTGTAGATGGGATCATGAGCTTTCATGGGCACAGCCCACTTCTTCAGTCACCTGAAGAAGTGGGCTGTGCCCACAAAAGCTCATGATCCCATCGACCTGTTTTGTTAGTCTATAAAGTGCTACCAGACCATTTGTTGTTTTTTACTCATGAAAAGTTAAACGTGTGTAAATCTGATATTGGAGCTACCATCTCTTTAATTGAAATCAGGGTCTTTAGGCTGGCATGAAATCTGCAGGTGAAGCCAATGAGCCAATAAGACAAGCTATGCTATCTCATTGGTCTCTGTAGAGGTATCTGTTCCATTATAAGCAGTGCAGTGCCCTGGCAAGGGCTAGGAGTGCCTTTAGTAGTACTAGTTCTACTTTTTTTAAAAAAAACCAGTGCTGGGCCTGTCAGGTAAGGCATGGTAGTTATACAAAATGTCCTGTTTGCAATTGTGTTATAATTTTTATCTGTAGGATGAGTGCTTTCCCAGAGCCTACCTAGTAATGTGACTTGCTATTTGTTGTCTTTCTAAAGATCTGAAACTCTGGGGGGGAGGTGTACCTTTTTAACTACTAGGTCTATGTGGAAGTGTAAACCTGTATAAAAAGGCTCCACAAAGAGCTCAGTCAATTGTGCTGTCCCAGCTGCCCACTTGTCACTTTGCTGGCAGGATTGAGGGGGCCTTGAGTCTGTCAATAAGCTTGTAAATGCCCTTCTTCCTCTTTGTGATCTTTAACACAACAGCTGAGATGCAGCTTCCTCCTGTTCCCTGCCCAAGGAAGCCAAACTGTGACTGGGGAGATGCTCTGGCTGTCAGGCTCTACAGTAGTAAAAGGAAGGTGGGTTACTCCACCTACATATATAAAGTCCTAAAGCAAGTAAGTCCTGATTCTACTTGTGCTACAGTAAGTGCTTAAAGCAAAATGTTGCCTTGGTGCTTAGTGTGATAATTCAAACAGTCCCTCCCACTTTAGCTGCTCAGTGTTCTTGGCAAGCATGGCTGGCCTATGTTAGGCACTAGTGGTTACAGCTGTGTGACTGAGACCTGCTCGGAGCAGGGTAACAGTATTTTTGACCTCTCCTTTAACAAGCTGCAGGAGCTTTCTCTGTACCAGGGCTCCAATGCCACTTATGATTGTCTTTGCATTGCTGCAGTGTAAGGAAGGTTTTGGCTAGGATCCTGATAATATGACCTGTTATGGTTACTTAGCCTCTAAGACATGCTTCCTAAGCAGCAGGCAGCTGGAGAAATGTAGGAGTGACTGTCATATTTGCCTGGCTGTGTTAATTGTCCTACCCATAATACACCAGAGTCCCTCCTTCTGGGGAGCACAAAGCCATTACCAGCTACTTGTGCTGCTGCTTTCCCTTAAAAGACTGTAACCCTTGTGTCTAAAACATGTCAGTGGCCTGTGTCTGGATATGATGTTGCTGCTTACTTCCAGGGGCACCCAACCAATGCTGGGAGGTGGGGAGCACAGCATCTTGCTCAGTCTTTGTAATGTGACAGGAGATCTGGGTACACCGCTGTGAGGGTCCAATCAGGGCAAATTGTTTAGAACCAGGGCTACTTACAGAGGACCCTAGTCCGGGGCTGTAAGGCACCAAACCAGACACACCCAGCACTTCAGCTGCTACCCTGGCCAACAAGAAGCCTCACAAGCAAATCCCCCCAGTGTTTCATGTGCCCCACCTAACAAGTGAGAGGTTATAATGTGCTTAAAAGAAGCACCTAGGCTCTCTTTCAGGGGGATAAGGCAACATGCTGAATTTATTAAACATACCTAGATCGATCAATACTTACTACATGCATGATACATTACACTCATGCTCTCATACAAGCACAAACTATCTTGTTGTTACCAAAAGTTGCTCTCCCTAACTGCACGGGCCAGGTGAGTTAGATGGGGGAGGGCTGGAGCTGGGCTTCTGCCAATCAGGATCAATGCTCCCATGTTGAAAACACACAAACCCAGGGTCCCTCTGCAATATGCCTCTCATTTATCCCTCTGAAGCAGCCTTAAAGGCAAGGTGATGACTAATTGGCTGCATGAAAGAGTTCTTCCAAGGGCAGGTACTTGTTGCTTGACTCCCAAGGTGTCTCTGTCCAGTCTTCTTAATGAGATCACTTTACAGGTATTGTCTTAGATCTGGCTCCCAGACCTTCTCCACCCTTGCAACTGCTGCTGGAGGTGCTCACCTTCCATTCTCCATTCACACCTCATTCATTTCAACAGGACAATCAAGGGAACGGGAGAGCTAAAGACATTTTTCTTACAAGATTTATATATAAAAAGGAAAGTTTCCCTTAATACAAAGTTATAGGAGAAATGTTAGATTCCATGAGAACTCTTAACAAAGATATATCTAAAAGGACAAGATATGAGAGAATATTATAGGGGTTTAGCCACAATAACCCACCTCCCTTCAGAAACCTCAGCACTTCCTGTGCCCTATCTTACACAGGTGAGAGGTTATAACCCATCTTACCAACTCTGAACAGGTTCTCCTGGTTACAAAGGACCAGCCATAGTCCCAGGTCAACTTATACCTTAGGTCTTGCCCAAAAGAGCCTGCTGGGCCAATCCTCTAGAATCTAAAGGTTTTTAATAAAAAAGAGAAGGTTGTGAGTAGGGTTGTTAAAGCATGTTACATACTTCAGTCACCAAGCTCATGATGCAGGCTGTTAGCAGAGATGGAACAAATTGCCAGCTTGAATGTCTCTAGTGTACATCCTGAGTTGGGATGGGTCAACGCTCCTTCCTGCCTTTGTCCATAGCCAAGGTGTTTCTGAAGTCAGAGCAGGAGTGAAGCCCAAAATGGAGGCACCCCAGTATTCTTATAACCTTGCCCATGTGAAGGGAAATCCATTGTTCTCCTGAGATGCTGCCTCAAATGGAGCTGATTCATCATGTCTTTTTCAGGCAAGGAGACCTGGGGTACCAGATGTGCCCTCCTTAGGCAAGGGATCATTGTGTGCTCCTCAGGTGTAAATGGGCAACACTTAAGAGCCATTGTCCATGCAGCATTCACTGGGCTGCCACCCCTCACAGTAGGGCTGTGTCTAAACTGGTGCGATCTTGTGCAAAAACTTGCTGCCTGGCTATGCTGGCTGCATGTTCTTGTGCAAGTAAACTGACATTCTAACGTATGAAATCAGGGCTGCTTGCACCAGAACTCTGACATTCCTGCTCAGGAATAAGCCCTTTTGTGCAACTCTTCTTGCGTAGGAGGCCTGTGTAGACAGGCAACATGAATTTCTTGCACAAGAAAGCCCTATGGTTAAAATGGTCATCAGAGCTTTCTTGCTCAAGAGAGCATCTACACTGGCAAGGATGCTTTTGTGCAAGAGCATCCTTGCCAGTGTAGACTTTCCTGTGCAACTACTTTAATGCAAGAACTCTTGTGCTAAAGAGGTTTTGTGCAAGATCACACCAATGTAGATGTAGCCTAGGTGGGGTGACACCTACCACTTAAGAGCCTTTGGTGAGGGACCCTGTCAAAGGCTTCCTGGAAATCTAAGTATACGATAGCCACTGGATTCCCCCTTGTCCACATGTTTAAACCCCTCCCAAAGAACTCTAGCAGATTAGTAAGGCATGATTTTTCCCCTTACAGAAACCATGTTGATGTCCCTAACCAATTTTATTCATCCGTATGTCAATTTTATTCTCTACTATAGCGTCAACTAATTTGCCAGGTACTGATGTCAGATTTAACACTCTGTAATTGCCAGGATCACTTCTAGAGTCTTTTTTAAAGATTGGCATCACATTAGCGATCTTCTAGCCATTAGGTATGGAAGCTGATTTAAAGGATAAGTTTCAAACAACCATTCCACAATTTCCCATTTGAGTTTTCAGAACTCTTGGGTGAATGCCATCTGGTAACAGTAACAAGTAACTGGGAAGTTTATCAATTTGTTCCAAAACCTCCTCTAATGACACCTCAATCTGGGACAATTCCTCAGATCTGTCACCAAAAGAATGGCTTAGGTTTGACAATCTCCCCCAATATCTTCAGCCATGAAGACTGAAGCAAAGAATTCATTTAGCTTCTCCGCAATGACCTTATTGTCTGAGGGCTCCTGTAGCATCTCGATCATCCAAGGCCCCCACTGGTTGATTAGCCTGCTTCTGATGTACTTAAACATTTTACTATTACTCTTTGAGGTTTTGGCTAGCTGTTCTTCAAATTCCTTTTTGGCTTTTCTAATATTTGTACACTTAATTTGACCAAGTTTGCTTTCTATTTTCCTCACTAGGGCTGTCTAGACTACATCCCTCTTTCAACAGAGGGATGTAAATTAGTTACTTTGAAATTGCAAATGAAGCAGGGGTTTAAATATACTGGGCTTCATTTGCATAATGCCGCTCTTTCGAACACCGATTCTTTCAAAATAGTGTTGTCTAGACACAGTTCTGTCAAACAGCAGGCTTTTTCCTCACTCTTTTTTGAGTACAGGAGCTTTCAAAAGCCTGCCATCTTCGACAGAACTGTGTCTAGACCAGTTTTACTTTTGAAATGGTGCTTTTTGAAAGTGCCATTACACAATTATGTAAATGAAGCATGGGATATTTAAATCCCTGCTTCATTTGCAATTTTGAAGTGTCTAGACTACATCCCTCTTTCAGAGGGATGTAAATTAGACACAGCATAGGATTTGACTTCTACTTTTTAAAACATGTCTCTGCTGCTTGTACCTGGTTAAGCCACAGTGGCACTTTTTTGGTTCTCTTACTGTACTAAATTTGGGGTATACATTTAAGTTGGGCCCCTCTGTCTTTGAAAAGTTTCCATGGAGCTTGCTGAAATTTTACTTTTGTCGCTGTACCTTTTAATTTGTTTCGTTTCTGAAATTGAGTGTTGGGCTGCTGGGGTTTCCCACCGCAGGGATGTTAAATTTTATTACATTATGACTATTTCCAAGCAGTCCAGTTAGTTATACTTGAACCAGATCCTGTGCTCCAACACCAGTTTGGGTGGGTCACCTGAATTAACTATCCATAACTCCAAGAGCTGCTTTGTTAAAGTTAAGAAGGTTGCTGAATGTTGCTTCATTTCCTTTCTCTGGAAGGGTATCAAAATTAAAGCACACACCTTAACTTTCCATTTCATGGCCTAACTCCACATGGAGGTGGCAACAGGCCTCGTAAATACTACAAACCCTTTTCCATAGCTTGGAAACCCTGCCACTTCCTGTGCAGTCAGGAATCAGGCTGTAAAAACTTATCTGCCATCTCATGCAGGAGATCAGACTCACTGCAGTGATCCCCTATGGCTACCAAAATCTATGGAAGTTCTCAAAACTAGTTTCCCTAACAAAGCTGCTGTGCCTTGGAGGGTTATGATTTTCATGGCCAAGTTGTGTGCTGTAGGCTTTCGTGCACTCAAGCCTTACTTTTATACTCTGGAGGAGTATCAGCCAGTGGCGAACACCCTTCATTTGCATGTACGGCAGCTCTGTTGGTGTGTGGAAGCCAGGTGTTCAGAATCCCCGGTTCCTGTTAGCCTGCACTAGCAGCAAGATGTCTTAGGGCTAGTGGTGCATTGCTGAACATGCAGTGAATTGGTGCACTTCTGAATAAATGACCTGTCACGGCTGTTCCTTCTCTGCCAGACTCCTCAAGTCTCAGGGGTCTCCTGCTGGGTTGCTGATGTCTTAAATTCTCTGGACAAACCACAACTGTTCGGGAAAGTTGCCTTGGAAGCTGCCAGGTTGTCTCTCTACAACAAGAGAAGCCTCATGACCTGCAGGGAGGTCCATGCTGCAATGAAGTTGGTGCTTCTGCATGAGCTCTCCAAGCAAGACAGGTGTGAGACCATCAAAGCTGTCGCCAAGTCTGTTGGCTGTAAATGAACTTTTATATTGTATGACTTTTAATGCTTGTGAAGGATGAACATATAATAAAGTATTGGAACTCTGGCTGCTTTGTGAGGGTCAGTTACTGAACTGTTTCTTCAGTTGAGGCAGGAGGTATTCCAGTACTGGGGATGCTAGTTGGGTAGTCAACTCCTCACAAGCATAAGCTCATCAGGTAGCCAAATGGAACAAGTAGTCAAGAACTCCCTGCTACCTCACTTCCCTGCTGCCTCTATGAGGGTGGGGGCAGGACCAGAAGCCACTTCTGCCTGTGCCCCCTTTGCTGCCTCTATTGGGGGGGGGGGAGGGGGAAGGTAGGGAGGCTGCTTTACCAGCCTCCCCAGGCCTAGGCACCAGGAAAGCTGCAGAGGTGCCATGTGTGCCCTCCACCTCTGGCATCCAGCAACAAATAACACTTGCCCCGTCCATGCAAGATCCACTCTGCTGTCCAGGAGAGGACATGCCACTGGCTTTCCTGGCAGTATGCTGGGCCTGCCCCTTGCCATTCTAGCAACCTAACATGGTGAGGCAAGTGAAGTGGAAAATCCTGAGTGGCTCTAAATAGGGTGAAGGAGTCAGCAGAGGAACTTCCTCACTCACTGTTGGCAGCTGCCTGTCCAAGCGACTTGGAGAAATCCCGCTGCTTAAGTTTGTCACTGCTGAGAGGAGGCAGCTGTTGCTTTGCAGCCCTGGGACCTGCATGAGGACTCACTGCTGGGGGGATGGAAGACTTTAGCCAAATAACTAATCAATAGTCAATGCAAATTGTATTACTAATTGCCTTAACTGATAAGGGAGCTTCTGCCTTTGAAGTGTAAACAGTCCCCCTTGCTACATGTCAAAGGTGACAGTGTTAAGGCAGTGGTCCCCTAACATGGTGCCCACGGGGCATTTGTGTGCCCCTGCCAAGTGCTCAGGGCTAGTCCCGCCCCAGGCGCATGTGCCGTGCCAGCCCCAGGTGTGCTGCGCATACATGGCCCTGGGCACATGAGGAGGAGGAGGGGTGGGGGTGTGTGCAGGCCCTGGGCACACAGCTGGGGGGAGTGCTGGCCCCAGCTGTGTGGCAAATTGGCTTCCCCGCCCTGGGTGTGCAGCTATGGGGGGGTGGCAGCCCCCAGCACACAGTTCTGGAGGGTGCCAGCCTCAGACTTGCAGCGAATGGGTGGCTTCACTGTGGCCACGTGGTGCTTGGGGTTGCTAGTCCCAGGCATGTGGCTCATGGGGGTGTGGTGTATGTGCAGCCCCGCCCCTAGGTGCGCATGTGTCCCCACCCTCTGGTGCCTGGCAGGCAAATGGCTCTGCCCCCTGGTGCCTGGCAGCTCCAAATGGTTGGGGAGCATGGGGCCACCAGGGGTCTTGCTGGCCCTGTGGTCCCACAGCAGCATCACAGGGTGAGCTGGGGGGTCCCCAGCTGACCCCAAGCTCCACACAGCTCTGCTGCTTTGAAGCACTCCCTTCTCTTCTCCCTCCCTCTCCTGCTGCCTCCTTCTGATGGAGGTAGGAAGGGGACAGGGCAGCAACTAGTCATCACATCTCTAGCTGCTCTAAGGCTGAAGGGTTCTAGCAGGGCTGGCCCACAATATTTTGGCACCTGAGGCAGGGAGCTCAAATGATGCCCCCTCACTTGGGCCAAGAGTTTAAAAGGTCTCCTGTGCCCTCCAGCACAGCACCATCCCTGTGCACCTAGAGCAGAGACAATATAGATCAGTGGTCCCCAACCTTTTCAGGTTGGCAGGTGCCAGGGGGCGTGGCTGTTCACCCGCCAGGGGGCGGGGCCCCCTCCATAGCCACACGCCCGGGGAAGGTGCCAGGGGCCGGGGCACGTGCGGCGCCAGAGCCGGCAAGGGTACGCGCGGCGCCCCCGGGGCCGGCACCTGCCAGCCCAGATTGCTCCGCGGGTGCATGTAAAGAGCCTGGCGGGCGCCATGGCGCCTGCGGGCACCGGGTTGGGGACCACGGATATAGATGCACCAGCAGCAGAACAACTTTCTACACTTTGGGTCCTACTGGCACCTCTTCTCTTCCCCCCCCCCCTTCCCCCCCCCCACCACCTCACACACAGTCTGGCACCGGAGGCGGCTGCCTCAGTTGGCCTCATGGTAGGGCCAGCCCTGGCTTCAAGTGCGTTGTGAAGGTCGACTGAGGGCTTGCTCCAGCAGGCAGCCTCTCCAGAATAAGGGATTGTGACTCCAAACTGCTCAAGTCATTGTGGAGTCAGCTTGCCTGGGGCCACTTGGAGGAAGGGGCTGTGCCCAACTTTCATCCTTCAATCGCCATTGGGGCCGCTCCAAGCTCTGTAGACCAGGCCTGGAAACATGGGATCTCCCTAAGCCTGAGCCCCCGGTAGTCAGTCCTGCTGGAGCAGGTGCTCTGGTGCCACCCACTATAGGGCTATGTCTACACTCGTGGCTTCTTGTGCAAGTAATATGCAAATGAGGGTAAGTGTGGAATATTGCCGAGCCTCATTTGCATACCTAGTGAGCCACTTTTTTTTTTCTCCCCCAGAAGAGGCTCTTGCACGAGATGTACCATCTACACTGCCCCTTCTTGCGCCAGAAAAGCCCTCTTGTGCAATGCCGTTACACATTACTTTTCAGGAAGACCGGCGTTGAGCAAGAGGGTTTTTCTTGCGCAAGAGGGGGCAGTGTAGATGCTGCTCCTTGCACAAGAGCCTCTTCTGCAAAAATGGTGGCTCATCAGGTATGCAAATGAGGCTCAGCAATATTCCACGCTTAGCCTCATTTGCATATTACTTGCATGAGAAGCCGCAAGTGTAGACATAGCCTAGGTGTCCAACCTGCCCTTGGACTGAAAGCTCCCTGGAGCATGGAGTGGCTGTGTTGTCCACACCGCACCTAGCACCCTGGGCTAGAGCCTCGGCCTCCAAGGTGTGACGTGAAGCAGATGCCTAGATGCTGGGCAGTGCCTGCAGTGGTGCATGGGGTCAGCTTACAGGGCTGCACAGCATGCTTCCTGTCTGATGCCCCCTCTAGCAGGGGTGGCTGTGGCCGGGGTAGGGGGCCATTCACTATTGGCCTTTGCTAGGTGTGCGAGTACTAATGGTGGCTTTTATCCAGCACGTGGAACCTTTCTCACAGTCTGCTGAGCATCAGCCACTCCTTTGGTCTGACCCATGCACCCTAACGGCAGCCAACTTGCTTGGCCACGTGGAACTCTGCTCCCAGCACCCTACTCGGGCAGCAGCTGCCGAGTCAAGCGTCCCTTCGCTGGGAAGTCGCTCGGCCTTAATGTTGCTGCTGTGCCCAGGCTTTGCGTGAAGCGGGGAAAGTGGGTTTTTCAGGAGCCTTGGGCGTGAAAGCCACAGGCAGGGAGCCTGTAGCCACAGCAGAGGAAGCCTCCACCATAAACTTCCTTTCCTAGCATGGAAGGATGCCCACAGGCGCCTTTAGCTGCCAGTGATCACGGCAGTTGGTGGCTGAGCTTGTAGCTGCTCTATAAAAGCCTCCAACTCCCCACGGGCTGCAGAGCTGCCCTGGGCCCTGGGGCCGTTCCACAGGGAGCCCTTGTGCTGCTCCTAATTGTCCCAACCCTCCTGGAAAGGCAGGACGCTGCCAGCTCCTTCCACCACGCTCGCTCCTGCAAAGTTACGGGCAGTGGCTCTACCAGGAGTGCAGCAGCTAGGAGTGACGCCAGCCTGTCAGCAGGAGGGAGCGTCCCTCCGCAGTCTGTCACTTGCTTCCTCAAAGGAGCCCGGGTCTGGGGTGGAAACGGGATCCAGTGGAGTGGGCACAGCAGCCGCACGCACGAGTGCACGCCACAGTGGCTGAGCCGGGGCGCTGGCAGGGAGTGGAGAAGCGCCCCTCCACCCGCAGCCTTGTCTGCTGACGGCCGATGCCGGAGACACTTATACCCTGTGCAGTTCCTTAGGGGGTCCTACCACCTGCTTGTGGCCCATAGCTGCAGTCTAAATTGGAACGGACAGTAAGTGGGCTGCGAGCCAGGTGCATTTAACTCTGCTCCTGGCAGGCCACCAGATGCTTTATTTACCTGCATGCCTGCAGGTATGGCCTCTCGTGGCCCCCACTGGCCCCAGTTCACCATCCCTGGCCACTGGGAGCTATGGGAAAGGGTGGCCCAGCCTGTGCCCCCTCTCGCAGCTCCCAAGGGCCAGGAGTGGTGAGCCATGGCTGGTGGGATGCCACGGTGGCGGGTGAGGAGAGCAGCTGCTGGCCCACCTGGAGCCAAGCGACACACCCACAGGCGGCTTATTGCCCACCCCGATCGAAACGCCATTACTAGAACTTTGACAACCCGGCTGTACCCCCTTCTCTCGACACCAGAGTCTTGGCTCTGGCTCGCCGCCCACCCAGGGAGCCATGCAGTGTGGGGCTGTTCAGTTAATTTGCTGGAGATGTAGCTTGGGATGGACACACTAAATCTGAAGCTGTCAAAATTGTTCTGGGGGGCTCGATTAATAGTGGGATTTAGGTGACTGATTACAAACCTGCAGGAGAGGGAGCTGCCCTGGCCCCTTTATGCCCAATATCCCGGGGATCAGGTATTCACCTGAGGTGGGGAAAACTCAGGTTCAGATCCCTGCTGGGGACCAGGCCCTGCTAGGTTTCCCAGCATGTGGGCGGGTCCAAACTCTCAGCTCTAAATCTCTCCTCGGGAAGCTGTTCCACTTTGTATAAATAAAGGGCACAGAGGCTGGAAGCCGGGTACCCCCCACCAGCCTATAGAGACATGTTCGTTCTCTGGCTCAGTGACTAGCTGAGTATTGTGCACAAAGGGGAAGAGCTTTGAGAAGAGGAATCCACCCCAGCCAAGTGGAGGACTGGCTCCCCTAAATCCTAGGGGAGAACCCTAACCACTGGCCTATTAAGGGGCGCTGCTGCTATCATCTTAGAGAGCAAGGGTGGGCAATAATTTTTTGCTGGGAGCCACTTCCAAAATTTTTGAAGTAGCCCGGGACTGCACCAGAAGGAGCGGGGCCAGAATGCTTCCCTACCCACAGACCATGATTGGTCTCGGGGTGGGGGAGTAGGTGAAGTCTTTGCCCTCACCAGGTTCCCCCTAGGCACCCATGCCCCTGGCAATCAGAGCTTGGGGGCGGGGGAGCATGCAAAGTCTCCTCCCACTCTGCCAGGTGCTTCTAAGCACTATGCGCTCCTGGCAGGGCAGAGGAAGCTCTGTGTGCTTCCCCCCAGACCCTGATTAGCCTGGGGGCGAGGGAATAGCAGGACCTCTGTGGTCCGGATGAACCAACTTGGGAGGGGAGGCCCTTTTTCCCACCCCTGTTATAGACTACTAGGACACTAGAACTGCAAGGGACCTCAAGAAACATCAAGTCCAGTCCCCTGCCCTCACAGCAGAACCAAGCACCTTCCAGGTGTCTATCCAAACTGCTCTAAAATATCTCCAGGGACGGAGATTGCACAACCTCCCTCAGCAATTTATTCCAGTGTTTAACCACCCTGGCAGTTAGGAACTTTTTCCTAATGTCCAACCTAAACCTCCCTTGCTGCAGCTGCAGTTTAAGTCCATTGCTTCTTATCCTAGCTTCTGAGGCCAAGGAGAACAATTTTCCCCCCTCCTCCATGACACCCTTTTAGATACTTGAAAGCCGTTATCATGTCCCCTCTCAGTCTTCTCCTTTCCAAACTAAACAAGCCCAATTCTTTCAGTCTTCCCTCATAGCTCATGTTCTCTAGATCATTCATCATTTTTTTTGCTCTTCTCTGGACCTTCTCCAATTTCTCCACATCGTTCCTGAAATGTGGTGCCTAGAACTGGACACAATATGCCAATTAAGGCATAATCAGTGTAGAGTACAGCAGAAGAATGACTTCTTGTGTCTTGCTCACAACATGCCTGTTAATGCATCCCAGAATCATGTTTGCTTTTTTTGCAACAGCATCACACTGTTGACTCATATTTAGCTTGTGGTCCACTATAATTCCTAGATCCCTTTCTGCAGTACTCCTTCCTAGACAGTCGCTTCCCATTCTGTATGTGTGAGACTGATTGTTCCTTCCAAAGTGGAGCACTTTGCATTTGTCCTTATTAAACTTCATCCTATTGACCTCAGACCATTTCTCCAGTTTGTCCAGATCAGTTTGAATTCTGACCCTATCCTCCAAAGCTCTTGCAACCCCTCCCAGTTTGGGATCATCTGCAAACTTAATAAGCATCCTCTCTATGCCAATATCTAAATCGTTGATGAAGATATTGCACAGAACCGGTCCCAAAACAGACCCCTGCGGAACCCCACTTGTTATACCTTTCCAGTAGGATTGTGAACCATTAATAACTACTCTCTGAGAACGGTTATCCAGCCAGTTATGCACCCACCTTACAGTAGCCCCATCTAAGGGTGTGTCGAGACTACATGGCTCCGTTGCCAGAGCCATGTAGATGAGTTTACTAGACATAGGAAAATGAAGTGGCGATTTAAATAATCACCACTTCATTTACATCAAAATGGCCACCACGCTGTGCCGATCAGCTGTTTGGTGGCACAGCGGGGCAGTCTGGATGGTCCGCAGTCGACAGCGGAAGCCTTTGTTGACCGCTCCGGTAAACCTCATTCCACGAGGCATAATGGAGCAGTCGACAAAGGCTTCCATTGTCAACAGTGGAGCATCCAGATTACCGAGCTGTGCCGCCAAACAGCTGATCGGCTCAGCGCAGTGGCCATTTTGATGTAAATGAAGCGGCGATTATTTAAATTGCCGCTTCATTTTCCTATGTCTAGTAAACTCATCTACATGGCTCCGTTGACGGAGCCATGTAGTCTATACATACCCTAAGCTGTTTTTGCCTAGTTTAGTGATAAGAAGGTCATGTGAAACTGTAACAAATGCCTTACTAAAGTCTAGGTATACCATGTCCACCGCTTCTCCTCTATCTACAAGACTTGTTATCCTATCAAAGAAAGCTATCAGATTGGTTTGACATGATTTGTTCTTTACAAATCCATGCCGGCTGTTACCCATCACCTTATTTTCTTCCAGATGTTTGCAGATAAATTCTTAATTACTTGCTCCATTATCTTTCCTGGCACAGAAGTTAAACTGAATGGTCTCGTTTGAGTATTCTAGGATGCCCTGGTGACATGCAGACATCTAACTTTTTAAAGTAATTTTTAACTTTTAATTTTTTTATTTTAACTTCTAAACCTACCTCATTTCCACTAGCATTCACCATGTTAGGCATTCCTTTATTATCAAACTCCTTGGTGAACACCAAAACAAAGAAGTCGTTAAACACTTCTGCTATTTCCAAGGTTCCTGTTATTGTTTCTCTGGCTACACCTAGACTGCACTGCTTTTTCGGGATACTAGAGATAAAGGAATGTGTACACTTTTTCAAAAAAAAATTCAAAAGAATGGACGTGCTCTTTTGCCATCCCTGAAAACCTATGAGGAATAAGGGATGTGCCTAAAGAGCACTTTCTTTCGCAATTTGGCGCTGTATGGACGTGCCAAATTTTGAAAGAGCCTCTTTTGAAAATTAATAAAAAAAATACTCTTTTTCCAATTTAGTAGTGCAGTCTAGACGTTGCCTCTCTCTTCACTGAGCAATGGGCCTCCCCTGTCCTTAGTCTTCCTCTCGCTTCTCATATATTTATAGAAGGTCTTCTTATTCCCCTTTATGTTTCTAACTCAGTGTTTCCTAATGCCAGGGTTCCTAAAAGTGAAAATAAGGGTTTTGTGAAAAAATTCCATTAAAATAACATTTTATGATTAAAAAATAATAATAAATAATACTATGTGATTTTTGTTTTTAAATATGTGCAATTAAACTAAATGTTGATCTCATGACCTTGTTTAGCATTTGTTTATTATTATCCTTACTTATTTGTGGTCTACTTTTTCAGCTCTATATATTAGACTGTTATTAAGGGTTCCGCAAAATTCTTTTGAGTTTAAAAGGGTTCCGTGGACAAATAAAATTAGGAAACACTGAACTAGCTAGATTGAGCTTGTTTTGTGCCATTACCTTTCTGATCTTCCCCCTACACACCTGTGATGTTTGCTTATATCCATCCCTTTTAATCTTGCTATTTTTGTGAAAGTAACTCTTAACTTCCTTTGGATAGCTTGAAAAAAGCAAACGGACCCTTGTGTTTTCCTCAAATAGAGGAGTTTGCTGCCTCCTTTTATTTGGAAAAGTCCACACTTTGCCCCCAGAAGTGCAGCAAGCCAGAGATCAGCTGTGCACTCACCTCTCGAAATGAGTTAATTATCTTACCAGTCTGTTGTGGGATGCAGCGATGGGAGCACGTGGCACCAGAACTGAGCTTTGAGGGAGAGTTAATGGGGCTGGGGCACATGAACGGGGAAACAAGCTTCCTTCCCCTCTGCCAACAATGAGGCCTCGGCATGAGTGATGGCAGAGATGACAGCTGCTATTGGCGATGTTCAATACAGACCCCATTGTACAATGGTTGAGTACAACACGCTTGTCCCAACATGCCCTGGACTGTGACTCCTATGCCACATCTACACTAGCCCAGTGCTGCTCTGTGGCCTCTTGCTGTAGCTCTCCCACCTACTGAAGTTCTGGACTCTGTTCCTGCCTTAGCCCCTCTTTTAGCTCAAACAAGAGCACCTTGAGCTTCTAAAGCCAGAGGCCATGGGTTTGTTCCTCTGTGGATGACCCTCTAGGGCAGCGGTTTCCAACCGCCGGTCCATGGCCTGCTGCTGGTCCACAGACCTCTGGCTGCTGGGCCGCGGTGGCGGCTCTGGGGGCCAGAGCTGGAATACACCACTCCCGCCACAGCTGTTGGGAGAGTCTGCCCTGACTCTCAGCTAACTGTCGCGAGAATCACAGGTCTGATGATGAATACCCAAGGGGGGAAGGACAGAACCAGGTGGACAGTTTTATCAAATAAAAAATATTTATTTATGACAGTGGTGAATTTATAGTATTATTCTAAGATTTTTAATAGACCGTGTTAATAATGAATTTACAGTATTTATTATATTTATTCTATGGTTTCTAGTAAAACGTGTCAGAGATATAGGGATGGGAATGGCAAGGGGAATAGTCTCTAATCTTAAAATATCCAGCTACAGTAATAAAATAACAGTGATAACTACAAACTCTTATGTACTTCCCACAAACAACTACAACACTAAGCTTATACAACAAGAAAAAATCAAATCATACATACCAACTTACACAGCACACGGAACATTTCACAGATATCGGTTCGGGTGCGAAGGCCTTGGTTACGCCCGAGAGTCGGGGGAGGTGGCTGGTCGGTTGATCAGGCCGGCAGCGCTTTGAAGTATACAAGAAGGCACATGCACAGTGGTATGTGTGTTGCGAAGACCTCCTAGAGCGAACTGTGCCATGGGTATTTATCCCGAAATCTGCACATCGCTTTCCTGCGCTTACATATTACCATATATGGCCCAATGGTCACCAAGTGGAGGGGTCGGTGTCCCAGGGGTTGGGCCGAAACTGTGCAGGTTTCATGCGACCAGGTAAGCCCCGTAGTTCTCACGCCAAGGTGACGGGTGGGAGAGTCAGGCTATTTTCCCCTGTTCACACCTTCCCGCAATGGTATGCAGGAAGGGTGCAGCCGGTTTCTCTCAAGGAGTCAAGAGCGGCCTGGCCAAATTTTTTACTGGGGGGCAGTTTCTTTTCTCTAAAATTAACCAGCACCGGGCAGGGCGGGGTCTCTTGCCGGACATGGAAGTGCACTTTGCTGCATGGTGGGAGGGCCATGTGGAGCCCGGCCCGGTAGCCTTGAGTCTAGGGGCATCATGGCACAAACTAGGAAAGATGGTGTCCTTCAGAGAGCAGTTACGTGCTTGAAGTAGCAATGAGTTCGATTCTCTGGCCTGTTTCATTCATGAGGCCAGTCAAGGTGATGATCAGGGTCCCTCCCGGCCTTAAGATCTATTAACGGGCAAGAGCCGAGCAGGGGACAAAAAAATCCACAGTCTGAGCATGTTGTCAGCCTCCGGGCACGGCAGCTTGTCCTAAAGTGCAGGGATGCAGAGTAGCTCAAATCTCCATGTGCATCTGCAGGTCCTGACCCTCTACAAGAGGAGTCGTTACTGCCTGAACTCAATCACCATATCAAAGGCAGCACCCGATTTACAAACCACTCTCTGGGGTCTATCTAGCCCTGCAAGGGACAGTGATCTCCACTGGGATAAAAGATGGCACAGGCGTGGGAATTAGGGGTGCCCAGAGCAATATGGGGGCTCTGCTACCAGCTCTGCACTTGGAGTTCCTGCTGCTCCCCCGTGCACCCGGGGCTCAGCTGCTGGCTCTGGGCCAGTTCTGTGCATTGGGGATGTCTGCTTCAGCCCCGGGATCTAGCTGCTGCCTCACATCTGGCTTTGCTCCAGACCTCAGTGGGGCAGGCAGGACAGAAGTAAGGGGGTTGTGCTAGCCTCCCCCCCCCACTCCTAAAAATGTTCCTGCACTACTGGAGGGTGGGGTACAGAGGCATCTTCTGAAGTCCTGCTGCCAAGGCAGCAAGCAGCAGACAGTCTGATGATGGACTGTCTCATTAAATCCTCAGTCACTATGTCGAGATAACGTAAATGTTCTCATTACAGCCTGGGAATTCAGCTGCATAATTGTACCATAAACCAGCTGCTATTATCCCTTACTGGCGTCAAGATCCATGTGGACTGAGCAGCAACAGTGCATTCATGTCAGCTTTCAGAACAGGACCCCTGGAAACCTTCAATGGCTAGCTCTACAAAGTGGGGAGAGGGGGCTTTTAACAGACTTTTTTCCCATCTACTTATGACAAAGAATCACACATTTTGAATTTCATACCTCAGACTGCACTGGTACATTTTTGAAAAGGGATCTGAAATGAAAATAAGAAAACAGAAAAATTGGAATCACATGACAATCATAATTGACTTTATGTTTTTCAACAGAAACTGCTGTAGAAAATTCAAGCCATTAAAAGAAATTACAATAATTTGAAATTGACTCTCTGACTCAAAACTGACTTTTGAATTGCATTTTCCTACTCCTGTTGAAATAGAAATTCAAGCACAACTTTAAGAGTAGCCTAATGCTAAGCTATCACCTCTAGAGTTGGCTGAATAACAGTGGGTTTTTGTGAGGGTTTTTTTGTTTTTTGGGTGGCAGGGTTTGTTTGTTTTTCTTTTCGTTTTCTGACAGTTCTGAAAATATGTTTTAAATTCACTTCAGGTCACTCACAGATAATTATTTTTTAAATCTATTGAATTGAAAAATAAATCAATTCAATTGTTTCAAGTCAAATAAAATATTTAGACTTTTGGTTTTTTTAATGTTTAAGCAAACAAATACAATTGAAAGAAATGTTGAAACAAAAAGTCATTTTGACTTGAAAAACTGGAATATTTCACGGAGAAAATGGAAAGCATTTAGTAGGGAGTGCTGCTGCAGCCGTGTTGGTTCCCGGACACTAGAGAGAGAAGGTGGCTTAGGTAACATTGGTCCAAGAGAGACACGCTTAGGGTATGTCTACACTACAAAGTTAGTTCGAACTAACAGACGTTAGTTCGAACTAACTTTAATAGGCGCTACACTAGCGCTCTGCTAGTTCGAATTTGAATCGAACTAGCGGAGCGCTTAGTTCGAACTAGGTAAACCTCATTTTACGAGGACTAACGCCTAGTTCGAACTAGCTAGTTCGAACTAAGGGCTGTGTAGCCCTTTAGTTCGAACTAGTAGGAGGCTAGCCCTCCCCCGGTTTCCCTGGTGACCACTCTGGCCAACACCAGGGAAACTCTATGCCCCCCTCCCGGCCCCGGACTCCTTAAAGGGGCACGGGCTGGCTACGGTGCCCGTGCCAGGTGCAAGCCTGCCAGCACCTAGCTAGCAGACCCTGCACCTGGCACGGCACAGAGCCACCCACCCGATGCCCCCCAGCCCACCCCCTCTTGCCGGGACCAGGCTGGCGGCTCCCGGAATTGACCTTCATATGCAAATTAGGCACAAAGACTAGACCTGGATGGCCCATTATAACTCCAGCTCTCCTTACGTTCAACACCCAATTGACATCAAAAGCTAAGTATGGGACACTTCCACCCCACTCAATTAGCCTCAGGAGCACTAGCACTGAAACTGAAGGGCACCTCTTCCCCCTCCTTCTCCTTCTTTCTCTGTTATAAATTGCGAGGTTTCCCCCCCTTTTTTTACTCAAGCTCATCTTCCCACGAAAGCTCATGGTACGATCGATGTATTTTTGTTACTCTCTAAGGTGCCACTGGACTACTTGCTGTCTTTAAAGTTACAGACTAACATGGCCACCCCTCTGAGATTTTTAAACATGCAAGGCATTGCATTCAGCAGAATGAAGTGGAAATCCATCAACTGCGCAAGAAAACTCGCACAGATCCAAACAGGCATCATCTGCCTATCCAAGCGCAAACAAATGAACATCGTACCAAAAGGGCTAACAGTGAAAACCACATTACAATCTACATCCCTTCTGCAGGCTGGTTAGGTGGTTCCTTGGCAGCTCCCGCTCAGTGATCCCATTATCATTGCTAAGGGCAGGCAAAGTTCTTACTACATCTCAGAGATTTGGACCAGGTTCCTGGAGTAGTCTGAAGTGCCTCCTTTGCAGATGATGCTTTGTCATTACTGTGGGCAAGCTGAGTTATTGTGGGGCAGGAGTAGCCAGTAGGTGGACCACGGGCCAAATCTGGATCACCATATGCTTTTGAACAGACCCCAATCTTTGAGTTTACTTATTGTTGTTATCATTGTTTTCTATGGAGTCTGGACCTGGACTATTCCTTGACCAAGAAATCTGTACCTTGATAAAAAGGAATTGACTACACATGTCATCCTACCTGCAAGCTTTCCCCAAATTCCAGCCCAATGCACTTGGGTGGAGAACCCCACATTTCTCCCAACAGGCCCAAATGTCCTGATTTCATCCTGCAACCTTTAGGGGGGCATGGGCTTACCCCAGGGCTGGATTACCCAATAGGCAGACTAAGCACATGCTTAGGGCACCAGCAAAGCAGGGGCACCAAAAAAATGAGATTTGATGGTAAAGTATTGTTTTTATTTTGAATTACATATGGGGGGCACCATAATCTTTTTAGTGCTTAGGGCCTCTAAAGATCTTACTCCGGCCCTGGCTTACCCAGAAGGAAATGCCTCAGCTGGGTTTGTGCCAATGACATCATATGCCCCTTAGTGACCTGCATCCTTTGGGCTTTCCTGAAAGTGCCGGGAGTCCTAGTGAAAGTGAGATTTGTCCAAAGGGTAGGAAATGCCTCTTGATGTGCAACAACAATCTCTTGGCGGATACCGAAGTGCCAGTGCCAGGCTCTGAGCAGTTCTCCACTGAAAGGAGTCATATAAAATAAAAAAGGAGTCATATAAAAAATGGAAACTAGGACGAATTACAAAGGATGAACATAGGCAAACAATACAGGAATGCAAAGGCACAAAATGAGCTCAAACTAGCTATGGGAATAAAGGGAAACAAGAAGACTTTTTATAAATACATTAGAAGCAAGAGGAAGACCAAGGACAGGGTAGGCCCACTGGTCAGTGAGGAGGGAGAAACAGTAACAGGAAACTTGGAAATCGCAGAGATGCTTAATGACTTCTTTGTTTCGGTCTTCACCGAGAAGTCTGAAGGAATGCCTAACATAGGGTATGTCTACACTACAAAGTTAGTTCGAACTAACGGACGTTAGTTCGAACTAACTTTCCTAGGCGCTACACTAGCGCTCCGTTAGTTCGAAGTCCATGCTCTAAGTCCTCCTTTTATGCCCTGCCGGCACTGCTTCCGGCCATCCTTAAGCCCTGTTCAGAGTCCACTCAATGTGGACTTGCTAGTTCGAATTAGCAAAACGCTAGTTCGAACTAGTTTTTAGTTCTAGATGCGTTAGTTCGAATTAGCTTAGTTCAAATTAACTAATTCGAACTAAGTTAGTTCGAACTAGCGCTGTAGTGTAGACGTACCCATAGTGAATGCTACTGGGAAGGGGGGAGGTTTAGAAAATAAAATAAAAAAAGAACAAGTTAAAAATCACCTAGAAAAGTTAGATGTCTGCAAGTCACCAGGGCCTGATGAAATGCATCCTAGAATACTCAAGGAGCTGATAGAGGAGGTATCTGAGCCTCTAGCTATCATCTTTGGAAAGTCATGGGAGACAGGAGAGATTCCAGAAGCCTGGAAAAGGGCAAATATAGTGCCCATTTATAAAAAGGGAAATAAGAACCCAGGAAACTACAGACCAGTCAGTTTAACTTCTGTGCCAGGGAAGATAATGGAGCAAGTAATCAAGGAAATCATCTGTAAACACTTGGAAGGTGTCAAGGTGATAGGGAACAGCCAGTATGGATTTGTAAAGAATAAATCATGTCAAACCAATCGGATAGCTTTCTGTGATAGGATAACGAGTCTTGTGGAGAAGGGAGAAGCGGTGGACGTGGGATACCTAGACTTTAGTGAGGTATTTGACACACTCTCTCATCAGACCTTCTTATCAATAAACTAGAGAAATACAATTCTTTGAAAGAATAACAAGTCTTGTGGATAAGGGAGAAGCAGTGGATGTGGTATACCTACACTTTAGTAAGGCATTTGATACGGTCTTGCATGATATTCTTATCAATAAACTAGGCAAATACAACTTAGATGAGGCTACTATAAGGTGGGTGAATAACTGGCTGGATAACCATTCTCAGAGAGTAGTTATTAATGGTTCACAATACTGCTGGAAAGGTATAACAAGTGGGGTTCCGCAGGGGTCTGTTTTGGGACCAGCTCTCTTCAATATCTTCATCAATGATTTAGATATTGGCATAGAAAGTACGCTTATTAATTTTGCAGATGATACCAAGCTGGGAGAGGTTGCAACTGCTCTGGAGGATACGGTCATAATTCAAAATGATCTGGACAAACTGGAGAAATGGTCTGAGGTAAACAGGATCGGGTGTGTCTAGACTGGCAAAAACTTGCCAGCTGTCTACACTGGCCGCTTGAATTTGTGCAAGAGCACTGACTTTGTAATGTACAAAATCAGTGCTTCTTGTGCAAATACTTTCACGCTCCCGCTCGGGAAAAATCCCTCTTGCGCAAGAATACTTGCACAAGAGGGCCAGTGTAGACAGGGAAGAACTGTTTTGCGCAAAAAAGCCCAGATGGCTAAAATCTAGGGCTTTCTTGTGCAAAATCGCGTCTAGACTGGCCACGGATGCTTTTGCGCAAAAGCATCTGTGCCAATATAGATGCTCTTTTGCGGAAATACATTTAACAGAAAAACTTTTCCGTTAAAAGTATTTCCGCAAAATCATGCCAGTCTAAATGTAGCCGATGAAGTTTAATAAAGAAAATGTAAAGTGCTCCACTTAGGAAGGAACAATCAGTTTCACATATACAGAATGGGAAGCGACTGTCTAGGATGGAGTACTGCAGAAAGGGATCTAGGGGTTATAGTGGACCACAAGCTGAATATGAGCCAGCAGTGTGATGTTGTTGCAAAAAAAGCAAACATGATTCTGGGATGCATTAACAGGTGTTTTGTGAGAAAAACATGAGGGTTGTGTCTAGACTGTCTGCACTGTCTACACTGGCCGCTTGAATTTCCACAAGAACACTGACTTCCTACTGTCTGAAATCAGTGCTTCTTGCAGAAATACTATGCTGCTCCCGTTTGGGCAAAAGTCCCTTTTGTGCAAAAGTTTTGCCCAAAGGGCCAGAGTAGACAGCTCAGATTTGTTTTCCGCAAAAAGGCCCCAATCGCGAAAATGGCGATCAGGGCTTTTTTGTGGAAAAGCACATCTAGATTGGCACGGACACTTTTCCGCAAAAAGTGCTTTTGCGGAAAAGCGTCCATGCCAATCTAGATGCTCTTTGCCGCCAATGCTTTTAACGGAAAACTTTTTTTTGCGGAAAATCATGCCAGTCTAGACATAGCTGAGAAGTCATTCTTCCGCTCTACTCTGCGCTGGTTAGGCCTCAGTTGGAGTCCAGTGTCCAGTTCTGGGCATCGCATTTCAAGAAAGATGTGGAGAAATTGGAGAGGGTCCAGAGAAGAGCAACAAGAATGATTAATGGTCTAGAGAACATGACCTATGAAGGAAGGCTGAAAGAATTGGGTGGCTACGTCTACATTGGCATGATCTTCCGCAAATACTCTTTAATGCAAGAGTTCTTGCGTTAAAGTATTTGCGCAAGAGGGCGTCTACATTGGCATGTGCCTTTGCGCAAGAGATGTGTTTTTGTGCAAGAGCATCCGTGCCAGTGTAGAAGCTCTCTTGCACGAGAAAGCTCTGATGACCATTTTAACCATCGGGCTTTCTTGTGCAAAAAATTCATGTTGCCTGTATTCACTGGCCTCTTGCGCAAGGACAGTTGTGCAAGAGGGCTTATTCCTGAGCGGGAGCGTCATAGTTCTAGCGCAAGAAGTACTGATTTCACACATTAGAACATCAGTGTTCTTGCGCGAGAACTCCCCGCCAGTGTAGACAGGCAGCATGTTTTTGCGGAAAAGCGGTCGCTTTGGCACAAGATCACGCCAATGTAGACACAGCCGGTTTGTTTAGTTTAGAAAAGAGCAGACTGAGGGGGGACATGAGAGCCGTTTTCAGGTATCTAAAGGATGTAATAAGGAGGAGGGAGAAAACTTGTTCATCTTGGCCTCTGAGGATAGAACAAGAAGCAATGGGCTTAAATTGCAGCAAGGGAAGTTTAGATTGGACATTAGGAAAAAGTTCCTAACTGTCAGGGTGGTTAAACACTGGAATAAATTGCCCAAGGAGGTTGTGGAATCCCCATCTCTGGAGATATTTAAGAGTAGGTTGGATAAATGTCTATCAGGGATGGTCTAGACAGTATTTGGTCCTGCCATGAGGGTAGGGGACTGGACTCGATGACCTCTCAAGATCACTTCCAGTCCTAGTATTCTCTGATTCTATGGGTCAACAGTGTGACCCTGTTGCAAATGTAACCCTTCTGCCAGGAGGCCTGGCAGTAACCAGGGCCGGGTTCAATATCTTGGGGTCCATCTCACACAGAACCAGATTGAGCCCCCACCCAGTAATCTGGGAAATTCACACGCCTCTGGGTGCCTCTGAGAGGCAATGCTTCCCCACTCGCAAGCACTGAGTCTAAGTGTAGGAAAGAAACATTTAGGCTGCGTCTAGACTGGCAAGTTTTTCCACAAAAAAAACTTGCCAGCTGTCTACACTGGCCGCTTGAATTTGCACAAGAACAATGACGATCTGATGTAAGATTGTCAGTGTTCTTCCGCAAATACTATGATGCTCTAGTTCGGGAAAAAACCCTCAGGGCCAGTGTAGACAGCTCAGGACTGTTTTGTGCAAAAAAGCCCTGATGGCGAAAATGGCGATCGGGGCTTTCTTGCGCAAAACCACGTCTAGATTGGCACAGACGCTTTTGCGCAAAAGCACTTTTTGCGGAAAAGCGTCCGTGCCAATCTAGACGCTCTTTTCCGCAAATGCTTTTAACGGAAAAACTTTTCCATTAAAAGCATCTGCAGAAAATCATGCCAGTCTAGACATAGCCTTAATGAAACAGAGAGAGAAGTCATACGGCATTAACTTGGGGAAAACACCACAAACAGAGTTCATAACCCAAACATGAGCTAAGCCTCCCCCAGCCAAGAATCACCTGAAGTCCAAAGAGTTCGACACCCCAAAAGTCTCTGTCCCTGGTCTGTGCCACCCAGAGTCCCCAAGTTCACCCGCAGGGTTTCATCTCCCACCCTGGGTAGAAATGGGGGTGGGGGGATAGAGAGGAGGCACCTTACAACACTCCGCCATGCTCCACCAGCTGTCTCAGCTCCGCTCTTCACCTGCCACCGCTCTACACCACGCCCCTGGTCGCTGCTCCTTGCCTGCCACCGCACCTTGCCTGCCACCGCTCTACACCACGCCCCTGGTCGCTGCTCCTTGCCTGCCACCGCACCTTGCCTGCCACCGCTCTACACCACGCCTCTGGTCGCCGCGCCTCGCCTGCCACCACTCCTACCGGCCATGTTACGCCACTAGCCAGTAATTCCCACCAGCCACTCTGCTGGCCACTACCGCTTCACTGGCTGCAATGGGTCTGGCTCTCAGCCAAACCAGTGATTTCAGCTCTCAGTGATTTCAACTCTTTAGCCACCAGCTGGCAAAGGAATCAAGCTTCCACTAGACTAGCAAAAGAAAAGACTCCTTGGCTACGTCAAGACTGGCATGATTTTCCGCAAATGCTTTTAACGGAAAAGTTTTCTGTTAAAAGCATTTGCGGAAAAGAGCATCTAGATTGGCACGGATGCTTTTCCGCAAAAGCCAATCTAGACGCGCTTTTGTGCAAAAAAGCCCCGATCACCATTTTCGCGATCAGGGCTTTTTTGCGGAAAACAAATCTGTGCTGTCTACACTGGCCCTTTTGCGCAAAAGTTTTCTGCAAAGGGGACTTTTGCCCAAACGGGAGCAGCATAGTATTTCTGCCAAAAGCACTGATTTCTTACAGTAGGAAGTCAGTGCTTTTGCGGAAATTCAAGCAGCCAGTGTAGACAGCGGGCAAGTTTTTCCAGAAAAGTGGCTGATTTTCCAGAAATACTGGCCAGTCTAGACACAGCCCTCAGGGGCTATTTCTATACTCGTGGCTTCTTGCACAAGAACATCTTGCGCAAGGGTTCTTGTGCAAGAAGTCTTGCACAAGAAAACGTCCACACTGCCATGTGCGCGCTGTGCTTTTGCGCAAGAGCTCCCATGGCAGTGTGGACGCTCTCTTGCGCAAGAAAGCTCCAACAGACATTTTAGTCATAAGGCTTTCTTGTGCAAGAAATCCCTGCCGAGCGTCCACACTGCCCTCTTGCACAAGAGCTCCTGCACAAGAGGGCTTACACCTGTCAAAAAAGAGCGCAGCTCTTGCACAAGGAGCCCCCTCTTACCACGCCGTACTGTAAATTTACTTGCGCAAGAGTAGGCGGGCAGTGTAGACACTCTGCGGATTCTTGCACAAGAATGGCCATACTTGCGCAAGAAACCGCAAGTGTAGACACAGCCATCCAGTCTGCTTTAGGTCTGTCCTTAAAACAAAGGGGGAAAGGGGCAGGTTGGGCCACTCTTATAGCTCACACCTGGCAGGTGTGAAACAGGCTGACTCAAGCCCTTTAGCCCTTCGCCCCAGCTTAGTTCACTCATCTCTGGAAGGGGGGAGGCTTGTCCTCAGAGACCTCTTACCATGACGGTGGTGTCTCTCCTGCAAGCACTGGTGGCATGTTTCACAGTTCCTACATTTAGGGGTATCATGATTAGTGACCCCTACAACACTCCCAAGTTCTTTACAAGTCTCCACATTCCATTCCAACACTGACCCTCCATCAGCCCTGACTGAATGGGATTTACATAGCCACACCTCGTATTCTCTCCAGAGCTGTATTTACATATCAACAGTTAACAGTTAATTACCTTGCAGAGCTAAACAACTGTAGTGGGCACACTCACCCCTCCTTTTAGCTGGCTGATAGCAAGCAGCAGTTCAGCCCCTGCTTACACAAAAAAGCAAACATGACTCTAGGATGCATTAACAGGTGTGTTGTGAGCAAGACATGAGAAGCCATTCTTCTGCTCTACTCTGCACTGATCAGGCCTCAACTGGGCTGTGTCTACACTGCACCCCTTTTCCGGAAAAGGGATGCAGATGAGACAAGTCGGAATTGCAAATGCAGCAGGGGATTTAAATATCCCCCGTTTCATTTGTATAAACATGGCTGCCACTTTTTTCCAGCTCGGGGCTTTGCCGGAGAAAAGCGCCAGTCTAGACGGGATCTTTCGGAAAATAAAGCCTGGCGCTTTTCTCCGGCAAAGCCCTGAGCCGGAAAAAAGCGGCAGCCATGTTTATACAAATGAAGCGGGGGATATTTAAATCCCCCGCTTCATTAGCAATTCCGATTTGTCTCATCTGCATCCCTTTTCCGGAAAAGGGGTGCAGTGTAGACACAGCCCTGGAGTATTGTGTCCAGTTCTGGGCATCACATTTCAAGAAGGATGTGGAGAAATTGGAGAGGGCCCAGAGAAGAGCAACAAGAATGATTAAAGGTCTAGAGAGCATGACCTGTGAAGGAAGACTGAAAGAACTGGCCTTGTTTAGTTTGGAAAAGAGAAGACTGAGAGGGGACATGATAGCGGTTTTCAGGTATTTAAAGCGTGTCACAAGAAAGAGGGAGAAAAATTGTTCTTCCTGGCCTCTGAGGATAGGACAAGAAGTGACGGGCTTAAACTGTAGCCAGGGAGGTTTAGGTTGGACATTAGAAAAAAGTTCCTAACTGCCAGGGTGGTTAAACATTGGAATAAATTGCTTAGGGAGGTTATGGAATCTCCCTCTCTGGAGATATTTAAGAGTAGGTTAGATAAACGTCTATCAGGGATGGTCTAGACAGTGTTTGGCCCTGCCATGGTCTAGACAGTGTTTGGCCCTGGACTCGATGACCTCTTGAGGTCCTTTCCAGTCCTAATATTCTATGATTCTATGAAGCCATTCTGGCTATGTCACTATCCCTCCAAAACATAAAGAGTGGGGAAGTATTCTTGAAGTTCTGACCGTTTCCCGTCCGTTTCACTGCCTGGGCATGCCACTGTGTGTCCATTGCTCATTGCCGAAGACATTTACAACAGGGCTACTCAACACGTGGCCCATTTTTTTGCGGCCCGTGGTGCAGTTTGGATTTACGCAGGGCTCAACACTCGGCCCATGGGTGGAGGCCAAAACAAAAAAAGTAGTCAATATAACGGTACTCTGTTGAAATGCATTTTAGTAGTCAAATTCCTGGACTGCCATTGCTCATTAAAAGTGCTGTCATATGGGTGGAAATGGGGTAACTATTGCATTTTATTAATATCAGCAGAACTGACTTCAATGGGGCCTGTGTGTTGTGTAGTCTTGCCTTCATCTTTGTATTCATGCCCATCAGTGTGAAATAAGCTATGTGCATATGCAACCACACTTAAGTTGCAGCCCTCGGCATGTGCTGTGAGGTATCATTGTGGCCCCCAGGGCTTCCAAAGTTGAGTAGCCCTGCTTTACAACATGAAATGATTTTCACTGAAGCAATAAAAATGGTGCAATGGAACAATGATTGTATGAGAGTCTGTAAAATTCAGACATGGGGCTTAATGTACTTGACAGTATCACAGTGACATGATGTAACAGAGCAGAGAAGTCACAACATGGTTGTCAAGACTGCGCCCAGATTTTCATTTGGGCAGGCAGGACCAAAAACATTGTCTAAAATCTCTGTGTTTAGGGGATCAGTTTCAAAGGCTTAATGTTATGAATGGCTTGGATTAAGGCATCTTAAAGGGCAAAGCCGAAAATGACTTATGACTGTTCCTAAAGGTGCCATTTAGCTACAATTTTCCCAGCATCTAACTTTTTCCATCCCTTTTTAAAACAACTAGAAGAGCAGGCTGAGGTGTGAGATTCAACACGTCTGATTCTTTGCTAAGAGTAGTTGGGAAGAAAGTTTGTTGAAAGTGTCAAAGGATTTTATAGGAATAGATACTTCAAAAGTTCCTGCCATTACAGCTCTGTTGATAGACTGACTGTGCCTGATTATGACCTACACTGTTGCTGACCAACAGGGATAGTGATAGCGCAAGGGGGTATAGCTGGTATTTGCTGCCCTACCAGAGGCTCTACTGCCTTCAAGGTGTCCTGGCAGATGGGAAGAGAGAGAGTTCAGACCTCCTGGGGTTGCCTGGAGAAGCTTTCTGTGATCTGGTCCTCCAGCATGAAGAGGGGCCAGGAACAGGCAGAGACCGATCGGATACTAGCAGGCTGGATAGAAAGAGCTGTTTGCTTCTACTAAGAGCCTGTTCCGGGTAATGCTTGGACGATACCCAAGTAATCTGCCTTCTCAGGGCCTGCCCTGGACAGAGGCTGCGCTGGATCTCTGTGAAGCACAGTTGTTTGCTATGGGCTTCACGCCCACCCAGCTACTTTGAGTTCAGTGTGTGACAGACCCACAGCATCAGACCATGGCTCCAGCCTTAGAACAGAGTCCTGCAGACATCCCTTCAGCAGGCCAGACTCCCAATGCCACTGGGAACCCCGTGCAGTGAGTCCAGCTGAGACAGGCCTTCGAAGGACACAGGAACACTCGTCAGGGACTAATGTACTTCGCCGAGACGTTGCCATGACGGGCGCGGGAGGAGAGGGGATGGCAAGTGGATGAGGAGAAAGCCGACTGCAGGAGAAGTTCAGGAGCTTGGAGATTCCTGGAGCTGTAGAGCCCTGCCCATCTTCTCCCGCCAAGCACCAAAGTGCCCCATTATTGTTGTCTTACCATAGCCCCTCCCCTGTGATTGTGATCCCAACCCCCTGCAAGCTCAGCCCTGCCTTCGCCTGCCCTTCTGCAGTGATTCTAGCCCCACTGTGTATAAACCGCACTCAGACGACTCTGGCTCTCGTAACCTTTGTCCTTAGGCTGTGAGCTTGCCAGAGCGGAACCGTCCTTGGGCATTTGGAAAGCACCTGGCACAATGGGACCTACGCCAAAGAACGATTCCCCCCACCTCACAGTCCCGCCCATTGCTAGTTACACTCCTCTTTGAACTTCTAAGCCCTTTGCCCCAGAAACGACTGAGGGGCCTGGAGTCATTCTGCATTTCCTGGTTCCCCAGCGCTGGAGTGCAGTGAAGGGCACAGTCCTGTTTTTCACCAGTAACCTTAACGCCATCGCACAGCTGGGAGGTTCAATGCAGCAGTTTCCTGGCTGCTGGGTGTCACAGCAAAGCTCCAGTGACCCCCAAAGTGCCCTTTTGGAACTGGAACACAGGAACTGGTTTGCCACTTCGCTCCAGTCCCAGATTAAGAATCACAGGGCCAGATCCCCATTGGTGCCAATCAGTTATGGCCTCATTGACTTGCATGCAGCTGCAGCTCCATGGGCTTGCACCAACTCAGGGTCTGGCCCCTAACCACTGTGATGAGCAGTGAGGCTGTGAGGGTCATGGGGTGTCACTGCAGAAGCTGGAAAACACCAGTAGGTGGGGCTGTTCGGTCACAAATTCAGCGCCACGTTCTCAGGTCCAGCTAAGGGGGGGACCCGGAGAGTGCGGCCGCCTATCTGAGGCCTGCAATTCAAGGGGCCTGGGAAGCCTGATCCGCTGGATGCTGGAGGCTGACAGGCTCTGCCCACACGGCAGCACAGGCCGGCACAGGGCAGCACAGGCAACGGCAGCACAGGCCAGCACACGGCAGCACAGGCAATGGTAGCACCGGCTGTCACACGGCAGCACAGGCAATGGCAGCACCGGCTGTCACACGGCAGCGCAGGCAATGGTAGCACCGGCTGTCACACGGCAGCACAGGCAATGGCAGCACCGGCTGTCACACGGCAGCACAGGCAATGGCAGCACAGAAAATGGCAGCACAGGCAATGGCAGCACAGGCAACGGCAGCACCGGCTGTCACACGGCAGCGCAGGCAATGGTAGCACCGGCTGTCACACGGCAGCACAGGCAATGGCAGCACAGGCAATGGCAGCACCGGCTGTCACACAGCAGCACAGGCCGTCACATTGCAGCACAGGCTTCTCCCTCACCGTCCTGCTGCACCCCTCAGCCAGCCCCTTCCCCAGGCTGCTGCCAGGGCAGGTCACTGGGTCTCTTGAGGATCAGACGGGAGCTGACATGCCGTTCATTATAGCCGTCTCCTGCTGCAGCCAGGCAGCGCCGGCCTCTCTGGCGCAGAAAGGGGCAGAGCCCCGCCGGAGACACAGCGCCAGCAATCAGAGCCCCGCCTGCCTTGGCTGTGCCAGCCCCCAGAAAACCCTTTGGGGCATGTGGGTCAGCGCCTGCTCCAGCCTGGGCCAGGTGAGTGCTTGGGAGGGAGGCTCCTGCTCTTGTAGCTCTGCTCCAGGAGAAGCTAGATTGTCCCTCCCATTCAGCCTGGAGGAAGGGCAGTGCTGTGGCTGCATCTGCCTGCTTCAGCCGGGGTTCACCAGGCCCCCCAGCGCAGTGAAATGTGGCCCCGAGTCGACACGGCCGCCCAACAGAGCGTGACTCTGAGTCACCAGTCCCACCAGCCGGGGCCAGGTCGGAGACCCATTCAAGAGCCACTCCATTTGCTCGCTCCAGGGTTACATTTTCACCCGCTTCTCGCGGGGTCTCGTCACCTTTGCTGCCTGGCCCCCGGTGCCAGCAGCTGCTGCTGTGTGACGGGAGCAGGGGCACTGCCCCCCGCGAGGGCAACAGCGGGGCAGGAGCTTCGTGCAAGAGTGGGCCCAGGAACAGGACGTGTCCCACTCCCTGCTTGGCGTGCAGGGGGGTCGGTGCCTGCTGCTCTAGAGACAAGGGTTCCGGTCCCGGACTCCCGGCGCGCGAGGGGGTTTCGCTTTCTGCAGCTATCGCACCTGCCAAACATTTTGGAGTTTTCAGTTAAATGTCCCTGTCAGAAAACAACTGAACCGCCACCAGGAGACGCAAACTGAAGCTCCCTCGCCAGCCTCCCCACTGTGCAGGCCGGTTCTCCATGCCCAGGGTGTGCCGTAAGGGCTGGCAAGGGGCCATGACCCTGAGAACGGAGCTTTCAGGAAATCCTCTCCTGACTCATCTGCAACTTACAAACTCCTGATCCTGGCCTCTCTGCAGACCCCTGCAGCCTTGCTCTGAGGAGGCAGGAGTGCACTGAAGCTCAGGATTCAGAATCACTAGCCCTCAGGCAGATCTCTGGTCATAAACCAGCAGGCACTTACCTGGCTTCCCTGCATGTGGCCCTCAGCCCCTCGGGTGTGTGCAGCACAGAGCATGCACACCTAGGCCCTGCACACACACCTACGCCCTGCAGGCACATCTGGGCCCTGCGCTTACACCTAGGCCCTGCAGGCACAACTACATCCCGCGTTCACACCTGGGCCCTGCACGCACACCTGGGCCCTGTACGCTCCCCCAATTATGTGCAGCAAAGAGCACAAGGGGGGGTTCTGCTGGGCGAGAAGGTTCATCACTCGGTCTTTCTCTGCACTGAGCTCCCTGCCCACCCATTCTCTTACTTTCAAGGCGCAGGAGAACGGGGCAGAGATGTCGTGGATGCTACTGAGAGCCTCTCCTGCCACGGAGGCACTTAGCCACATGCTCCCCTCCCAGGCCTCCTTCCTGGCATGCACCTGCTGTCACATGGGACCCGTGAGCAGCCTCTCACACCCCGGCCCTCTGCACTGCTGGGCCCAGGGGCCAGCCTTAGGTGCACGTTGACTGTTGGTCTGCCTGGCTCAGCCAGACACGAGCCATTCCCAGGAGCTGCACTTCTGGCCTGAGCGTCCTTCATCATGGGCTGTGATTTCCCCCTTCTGCCACGTTCCTGGAGTGCTCCAATGTAGGCCTGTCCCTGGCCGCTCGCCATGTGCCTGCCAGGGCCAGGGGCAGACGGAAGGCCCTTTGGGCAGCGACCTTCGCAGAAGCCATGAAAAGCCTTTTCCTTCCTTGAATCCATGTTGGCCTTCTCCACCTCCCCCACACCCGGAACAGACCTACTTTCATTTCCAGGCACTGGGAAATCACATGCTTGCCGGCTCCAATGCTGACGTAACTGCAGCTTCAAAACGACAATTGCAGAAAAGTCGACTTTACAGCTAAAAATATAGTCTGGCAGCACCTTAGAGACCAACAAAACATGTCGATGGGATCAAGAGCTTCTGTGGGCACAGCCCACTTCTTCAGATGACACGTCTGCCCCTCCCGTCTGCTCCTGGCCCTGGCAGGCACATGGCAAGCGGCCAGGGCAGGCTGCTGCGTTCAGCCAGGGACAGGCCTACGTTGTTTTTTAAGTTTGTCCAGTTACAGACGAACTTGGTGTGACGGACCGGGCCGTGTCTGGGCACAGCTGAGGGCGTCCGCTCAGGGCGAATTGCTCGAATCCGGGGCTCCTTACAGCCCCCCCTGACTGGTGACCTCTCCAAACAGGCCACAAACCAGTCACAGAGCGCTTCAGCTGCCTGCCTGAAGCCTCCCGAGCAAAACCCCTCCGACACCCCAGCAATATCCGTGCCCCAGATGGCCCCGGGCCTCATACACAGGTGGGGGGTCCTAGCACCCAATCCCACCTACCCCGAACAAGTTCTGTCCGGTTCCAAGAAACCAGCCACAGATCCCTGGTCAATTTATCCTCTGGACCTTACCCACAAATCACGCTGGGCCAATCCTTTAGAATCTATATCTAAAGGTTTATTATTACAGGAAAGAAAAGCATGAGAGTAAGGTTATTAAAGTACAGTACGTTACATGCACCGAATCTCCCAGTTCTCGATGCAGGCTCTAGCAGAGATGTTGCAGCTGCTGGTTTAAAAGTTCTTATTGCACATCCTACGATCAGGATGGGTTCACAGGTCTTCCGGGCTCTTCAATCCCTGCAGTGCTGCCTCTGGGATGAAGTGCTGAGCTGAGAACAAAATGGCATCGACCACATGGCCTCTTTATACCTCCTTCCTCGCCTCTTCTAGTATGTAGCAGGTCACCTGGTCCTCAGCCTCTCTCTGCTGCCAGCTCTTGGATCTCCGCCCTCCTGCTTTAGGTGTGTCTTTGGGCCATCAAGGGCCATTGTTCCACAGGGCTTCACTACTCAGCCTGTCCATAGCAATGCTCAACCACATTCACAGAAATATTCAGCTTCCACACAGATTACAGATTCCTACCTACACACACAGACATTATACACTCACATAAATAGCGTACATAAGATCAACAAACAATAATCTCCCATTCAATACCCCACATGGCTCCCCCCACACCAATTTCTGGGGCCAACACCCCCACCTAGGGGTGCAGCAGCGATCTGGCTGCTTCCCTCCAATTCAGCAACGTGACATTCGGCTCCCCCTCGGAAGCTTTAGAACTAACCCAACCCCCATCCCGCAAAGACACAGACCAGGAGCGAGGTGGACGGCTGGCCAGAGCCCGCGGGCTCCCTGCCCGCAGCACGCCCCCTTCCCAGCAGTGGCAGGGGTGCCCCATGGCTGGAGATCCCAGGGAGAGGAGGGCCGCTGGCAGCAAATGGAGCGTGAAAACGGGCACACATGTGCAGCAGTGGGAGCCGAGCAGACTTTCCCATGCAGCTTATTTCTTGTGGAGCTCATGTTTCGTTTCCCAGGCCCACTGGTGGCTGCTGCACCCGGCTTCAGCATCAGTCAGGGAAGAGTCTCCCGTGCAGCCAATTGCTACTGCACCGCTCTGCCCACGGCAGCTCCCCACCTTCGCCTGGGAACAAGCCTCTGGAGCCACAGTCACGCCCTGGTCACTCCCCTCGCAGCCCACCCGCCGAGCCCAGCGTGGCCACGCCCAGAACCTTCCCCTCCCTTGGGCTTTGGAAGGCTGGTGCAAGGTGCTGGCTTTGGGATGGATGGTTCCTGTGTATCAAGGGCACATGCCCAGCTGGTCTCCTCGGTGCTTGGGGGCCTGTCTGTGCTGTCAGTTCACGGAAGTTATCACTAGAGCGATGCTGCCCACCCGAGTCCTGTCCACACACAGACACCTGCGTGGTGCCGCTAGTGGGCTAGTTTTAGCGAGCCCCGTCTGACAGCTGTAACATGGCCCTCTGCAGCATGGACGCAGGCTAGTGCCAGCTGGGAGCCAACCAGGGCTGTCTTTAGGATGTCTGGGGCCTTACGCAGCACTATGCCCCATGGCCACGGGAGGGATGATTTTGTAGAGAAGCAATTTTATAACCCTCAGCAACAAACCAATGAAATGTTTTTAAAGAACATGTTAAACGCAGGCCCCGGTGACTCACCCAGTAAACTCAGAACCTGATGGTCTGTACCTGGGGTTTGCAAATGGATGTCATTCGTCAGTGGCTGCTAACCGCTCTGGCAGGGTTTGTCACTTTCATATGACCTAGATCCTCTCCGGAGGAGGCAGAGCCATAGAGCAGGGATGGGAAGAGGCAGGTGGGAGGACATTAAGACCTAGCGGTGCCCCAAATTTTCAGGTGCCCCATGCAGCTGCACATTCTGTGAATGGGTGAGGACAGCCCTGGAATTGACCTCCCAGCCTGGGAGAGAGACTCCTGAGACTAGCGCTGGGAGGGTTCGAACTAGCATGCAAAAATACCAATGGGAGGTGGTTCTGGTCCAGGCGGGAGCGCCGGCTCTGACGTACACCATGGCAGGTGGGCTTGAGAGCCTGAGCTCCCCTGATTGGACTAGCATGATCTGGCCCTGGGGCTCAATGGGTCACTCCTCTCTGCAGTGTGGACAGCCCCCAAGTGGCCACGGGAAGGGCTTTTATTTGAGCCTTCTGAGTGTCGCGCCTTGAACATGGTGCACAACAAGACACAGCCTTTCACGGATGGTGGGTGGGCACATGGGGAAACGTGCAGGCAGGTGTAGGGCAACCCATGACTTCAGCAGGGGTCTCAAGCTACATGGAAACACTGGTTTTCGGTTTGCCCCAAGCCCTCATCCCCACAGGCTCCCTGGGAAATAGGCCCGGGGGCTGCATGAAGCATGCGGCGTGGTCACTGCTGTGCTAGGTGCTGCTGTCTCCCCAGTGGCTCGCTCGTGGGAACGGGGCCAGGCACCCCTTGGGATGACAGTGCGGTGGGATTCGGTCTGAGTCTGCACTGCCAGACCCAGCTACTGCTCCTGCGGTTTCCCTTTGGGAGTGGGTGTTTTGTGTGGGCAGAGAGTCGTTTTTAACTCTTGAGCCTGCTCTTTTACGTCTCTCGTGATTTGCCCTGTATTGTCCTTTGAAAAAGTGACAGTTTGGTGGCACCCCCTAGTCAGAGAAATACAGTAACTCGTATGCATGGTTTCACTATGGGTTTGGCCCAGCGCCCCTGGAGGCAGGGAAGCCAGGCTAGCACTGAAACAAAAGTTCTAGGCCGGGCTTTGGGCCAGGGCCAGGGCCAGCGAATTCTATGGGCCCTGGTGCCCGGGCTCCAGGAATAGGTCTGGCCTGAGAGCCCTGCTGGCTAGAGCAACTTCCAGCCACTCGCTCCACGTGGCTGCTGGCACGTCTCTGTGTCCTCTGGGCTGGGGGGAGGGGGCTGAGTTTCCAGATGCTGCTCCTGCCCTGAGCCTGCAGCCTAGACCCCCTTCTCCACCCAAACTCCCTCCCATAGGCGGGGTGGGGAGTAGGGAGTTTGGGTGGGAGAGGAGTGTAAGCTTTGAGCTTTTTGGGCACCACCAAAATTTCTATAAACTTGCCCCCCCTGCTTCAGGCATGGGCGCCGGGAACAAGCACCTTGCACCAGGCAGCAGAGTTTGCCTGAAACACCCAACCTGGCTGCCCCCAGGTGCTAAGCCTGTTAGGCAGGGCCAGGTGGGTTCTGCCGACTCTCTCAGGCAGGGGGCTTGTTACCAAGGTTTGAGCGGCCCTGGGGAACTGAGGCACCAGGGGGCTGAGCTGTGCTCGTGGGAGCACTTGAGCCCATAGGAAAGGGCTGAGCTGGTCTCTGACAGCGCATGGGGCCGAGTTTCCACATTACAAAGTGCGTGGGCGGTGTCTGGGGCTCCCTGGGAAAGGCCCCAGCTCACACCCCTGCAAGCATCGCAGGAGACACAAGCTGCTGAGCGTGCAAGCCAGGCTCTTGGGGCCTAGCAGACTTTTTTTGGGTCAGTGGGGCACTCTGCTGCGTCACTCCTGTGCTAACGCTGGCAGGGTTAGACGCTCGGGTGATAAACGCTCCTCGGCAATCAGAGTCCCTCGCCTATTTCAAGCATTTGATGCTTTTGTAAACACATTTTTCTCTTTCTTCATTTAAATCTTTTTTCTGGCTTAGAAATAACCAGGGAGTCTCATCTGGGGACCTGTGTTTCTTTCTCCCCCCAGGGGCCTAATCCTACAAAGCCTACTGTCCCAGAGTCAATAGATACCAGGACAGCGGCGGGCCAGGGAGGCCACAGGGAAGTAGGTGGACCGGGTGAAGAAGAGACGGACCCTGCGCAGCATCATGATAGTCCTGGGGGTGAGGGGCAGGAGGTGTGAGCGTGTCCCTCCAGGCCAAGCAGGCGTGCAGTCACGCAGCCCTCGTGTGGCCCTTTGCACAAATCCACAGGGAGCAGCTCCCGGCTTTCAATTCAAGCCACGTGCAGGTCTGTAAGAGGCTCATCAATGCTCAGTTCCTGGACTCAAGCAGAGGACAAAGCCTCAGATAAAACCTGGCTGGCAGCAGGCCCACAGCCAAGCGTCTTGCTGCTGCAGAGAAGTTTCGCATTTGGCAGAAATGGAACCTTCTCCAGATTTCCTCTTCACTCCCCCACCGCACGCTGGTTCTCTCTTGCTCGGGTTTGCACAGGAAACGGGTGAGAGCTCTCAAATGACTCTGAAGGCTTCGGCCCCGCCTAAGATGTTGGAGCCGATCGTTCTGATGTTACAATATTGGGCAGCTGCCAAAGGAGGCTTTGCACCCCATTGGCTGACATTCAGCTCTGCTAGAGGAGAGCCACTGTTGAGTAGTGATAGGCTCATGCCATGCCTTGTCCGTCTAGGTTTCAGATTCCCCCACAGTTCAGGTCTTTGCAGCTGGGTTTTGCTCAGGCCCATCTTACTTCATTTAATAGTTGGGTTCCAAAACCACTGCCCCCCACGGGCCCGAGTTTTGAGCCTGTCTGGAGTGCCTGAGGAAGGGAAGATCAGCAGATCAGAGGGAAGGGAACCAAAAAAGGCCTCTTACACAACCGTACTCAGGAACAATGCTGACACCCTTCAAAATAAGGGGCAACAAATCTGTTCAGCCCATTTTTATGGGCGATTCCCAGCAATTAGGGGGAAACTTTTCCACGTGAATGTGCCGGTGCCCCAGACCTAACGGCACACAGCGCACACGACTGCGGCTTCCAAAGGACCCTGGGAGGATCTAAGCAAACTCGTAGCTGCATCAGCGTAATGGGAGTATTTTCATACCTCGGAACAATTGTAACTATGGGAAGCTACCGTGTCCAGTGGAAATCCTGGCCTCTGGCTGCCACTGGCTGCACTTAGTGAAGCGTAGGCTCTGTCCCTCACTTGGTGGCACAGTCATTCCCAGGTATCCAAACAGGTGAACAGCTCGTCCGTGTTCCAGAAGGACTCAAAGCGCCTGAGGAAAGGCACTAGACCGACAGCCTGAGGGAGACCAAAGTCTTTCTCTACATAGCAAAGCCATCGTGGGAAAGGGCAGTTCCAGCTCCTCCCCTATGCCTCAGCCCTACCCTGAAAATTCACCCCGAGCAAAGCAAACAAGACCTTGCTCTGCTTGGACGCTTCAGCCCTTGGCATGGCCTTTTTGGCAGGAAAGTCCATGGCTCTGGTGGATTTGCAAGGACCATTCGTCCCAGGACTCACGCTAAGGTCCTGCTGCGTTTCCGAGGGGCTGTGATGATGCACTGCCCCAGCCTGGCAAGCAGCTGGAAGTTGGATCTTAGCTGCAGCGTCAAGCATCTGACAGCCACAAGCAGCTGGTGTGTCTCTCTGCCTCCCATGTGGGCAGTGCAAAGTCCAGCTGCACTAGAGTTCGAAAGCCTGGGCGAGGTCCCTCCCTGAAATAAGGAAACTTGAAATGAGTGAGGGGTTATTTATTTGCGCTTTGGGTGGAAGCTGCACATGCTCAGACTGAATCTGCAGCTGGGAGGGCCAGGCGTTTCTTAAAATGAGGACTCCCGAGGAAACGTCTGAGGTGTTATTTTCTACCCTAGTCTTCAATCCCTTTTGGCATCACTGGAAGGGTAGGAGGAGAAGCCTCTTGCTACATATTCGCATGTCTGTGTCCTGTGCTAAGGCACCTCCTTTCCTTCCTCAGTCAATCTGAGGCTGTTCTCCTTCCGGCAGCCAATCAGGCCTATTCCACAGGGGTTTTATTCTTCACTCTGGGTTCTTTTTCAGGGTTACTCGGCAGGCCCAACCAGTTCTCTTAAGCACAATGAAATGAATCAAACTTACCACGCAGACAGAAATACCTTCCCCTGCCGGGCGTAGCCTTAGGATGCCGGCTCCTGGTCACTTGCCCATCCCCAAGCAGCTGCTCCTGGGCTGGTTTCCCAGCCTTCCACCCAGGAGAAGCCTTTTCTTCCTGCTGCAGCTTTTGTCTCCTCTCTCTTCCCTGTCTCACCCAGGTGGTGTCTTGTCAGTTCCTAACACACTGGGCCTTCCCCATGCTAGGTGCAAGGTCTGCCTCCCCCTATGCTCTCAGCTCTGTCCCAAGTACGTGAGTGCTCGGTGCAGGGAGACTCTGTAGGGCAGGGGGATCAGAGGTCCAGGGTCTGGGTTTTGGTTCTACTTCTAATGTGCTTGGGCAACTCCCTGAGGGCTGATTTTGACAGTCTCAGTATTTGAGTGCCTGGCTTGAAAGGCCTTTGCCCTGATTTTCAGCACTGCTGGGCACACAGCTCCAACTGGAGTGATGGGCTCTGGAAGGGAATATTGGGCCCCAAAATCAGAGGCTATTTTTAGAAATCCTGGCGTTAGCTGCTCTGCGCCCCAGTTTGCTGTCCACCGGGGTAAGGACACTTCTCTCGCAAGGTAAACGGGAAGCTTCAGCTTGACTGGGGTTGGTTTGCAGACCCCTGACATGCTCAGATGTGCAACAAAGAGGCCAAATGTAGTTATGTTTCCTCAGGCCTAAATGAAAGCCAGGACCACTCACTGTCCTCTCCCACATGCAACTCAGACTGAGAGCTCGCATGGAACAGGACACACAGCTGTTGAAACAATTACATGTGTTTCCTGACAATAAAGCAGAGCCAAAAGCAGAACTTCTGCAGAAAGACAACTAATTTGATCATAATTTGGCACAGATAAGAGGAAGCCTTGCAGAAGCAGATTCACCGCAAGGGCAAACTCTGATAACTGCACTCTGATAAATGTTTAAAAAGCCAAGGAAAAGCTTTGGAACACAATGAGCCTGACTGATTTCACACTAGCGTGAATCAGGAGTAATTCCAGTGAAATCAAAAGATTTACATTGGTGTAAAATTGGACTAAGTTAGATCAGAACCAAGCCCATGCTACTTAGATTCAACTCCGCTTATGGCAAACACCTATTGATTTTTTCCCTCCCTCTTTTATCTATTCCTGATCGGAGTGGATAAACCCTGCATTCCTTGTGCCGTAAGGAGCCCACAAAACGTAGCCTTCAATATTCCTGTTGCACCCAAGAAGGATGGTTTTGTGTCTAAATCACAGGGCTGGGAACCTTGATTTCTGGGTTCTGCTTCCTACTCTTCTGCTTTTTTGCCACTTCCCTATTCAGGGTCAGCAGCCTTTGCAGCCTACTTTCACACATTGGATTGTATGCCCGGCTGCTGTGCTAATTGCTCTAAAACCTGTTGATATTCAGTCCATGTACTGAGTCTTTGGCCTCCCTCTCGGTCATCGCCCATTCATGATCATTATAAGAACCTCCTGCCAAAAGAACTCCCATGTCTCAATGAGACGTGCCCATACCAATGTAGCTGCCTTTCCCTCAACTTGTCTTAGGTTGGAGTGCATTGAACCCCACACAGCCTTGCCTTGCCTTGCTCCTTTCCTTTCCTGGACCATCCAACGTCATCTCAAAATCTTCATTTTGATGGGGAAGCATGCTTGTTTCTTTGCTTGGTGCTGGCCACGTCTCTGGTCTGTGCATTTGGATGGATTGATTTGCAGGTTTATACCCTCCACCTTTTAACTTCATTGGCATCCTTATGGCAGAGAACTGGAGTCAACTCCCAGCAGTTGCACCAAGTGGCCATGGTACAATGCGGGGCAGCATTCAGGAGGGCAGCATTCAGGAGGGCACCATTGTCAGCAACCACTGACCCTAGGGTAGGTCAATTCTTTCACTATAAGGTCTGTGCCTGTGATATCCTTTATGTGGGTCCTTCTCCCTCAGCTTTCACAGCCTAAGTCTCACCAGTGTTCTGACTAAATCTCTTCTGCTAAAAACTGTGTTGCTTCTTGTAGGGTCTCTCTCAATTTTTGGCACATATCACTAAGTCATCAGTGATGTTACATGTTCCAAGGCATCCCCTTTTGTATCATGTTAGATACACACCTGGTCTAGACGGTACTGAGTGCTGCCAGGAGGGCAGGGGACTGGACTTGATGACCCCTTGAGGTCCCTTCCAGTTCTAATGTTCTATAATTCTATGTCCAAGACAATGCTCAGCAAACACAAAGCTCAACTCTGACCCCTGGTACAGGCCAGCATTTACTGGAAATTCTCTGTGGTAGCAACATTTGGTGTTGGTTACAATAGTCACTCCATCATATGTATCCCGAAAAAATGGACACATCCTACTGGCTCACCACTCAATAGCAAACTACACTAAACTAATTCTTTGTACGTGACTGTACACCTTCTCCAAGTTCACACACTCCATCTCTTCTTTGACTATCTCCATGAGGATTCATACACTATCAACTGTACTTCCTGGCATAAATCCATCCTGGCTCTTCCGAATTTCCACTTTTCCATGCCGATGCTTTTCAACAATCTCTTCTCATACACAGTGACATCAGCTTAACCGGGTGATAATCAGCTCCCAGTGTAATATCGTCTTTTTTTTCACGGCACAACATAGCTTATACGACATTCATATGGCTTTTCCTCTTTCATAGGAATATAATTGAACAGATTTGTAAAATAATTTGATGCCTTGGGTCCTTTTTTGCCTCCATATAAGCCATGCTATCACCCCTGAATCCACTGGCCTTTCCATTTTTTAAACTTTTTTTTTTTTTTGGTGGATTCTTTAGCTTGAGGATTTCACTACCAAGTCTGCCTTTCGATCATGGTGTCATCACTCCTCAGACTTCAATTACTCTCCACACATCTCGGCACGGTCAGGAAGCTCCACGTTACTTCTGATTTCAAGGTTTTGTCATTCCCATCTGTAGGTTTCCACCACTGAGCCATTTTCTGTGCTCAGAAATCCAGCTGTTGCTGAGGGTTACTGATCTCCGGCGTGGTAATTCTTGATGTGGCCTGAGGCAGAGCGATTGTGAGGTGCTTACGGTCACACACGCAGTCTGCAGCAGAGCCAGGAATTTAATAACGTTTTCCTGAGTGCCACCAGCTGCTTTGGTTTAATCATCCTTGCTCTCTTTGAAGTGATGTGCTTCTAGTTCCTCAGATGAAAGGTACCACAGAAGTGTTATGCAGAGGAAGCCAGCTGTGCAGGGGGAGCAGGTGGGAGTCAGGGGCAATGGGGCAGAGTGGGGAAGTTGGGATGTCAGGGATAGGAGGGCACACGGGGAGTGAGGGGAACTGAGATTTGGCAGGGTCCGGGTGAGGTGCCTACCTGCGCCGTGGCCAAATCCTGGGTCCTGCTCTTGCATTCACCCTCTTGCACGTGCACATAGTTCACAAGGAATGATGCACAGGAGGGGCAATGTAAGTCCACTGCCCCTATAGAAGTGCCAAGTCTAGTAAGACCCAAGGCAGAAGCTACGTTAAATGATCTGACAGTTGGAAATGACACCAGAAGAGTTTTCCTGTGTGTGGATGCTGTAAACCTGGGTCCAGTTTTGTCTTGACCTCACCAGCGCAATCCCCGCTGACTTGGGTACAGTTTCCCAGGGAAGAGGTGGTCTCTGGCCCTTTTCTGCCCTCAGGTAACTCATGGGTTAGGGCCTGTCACACCCTGTTTACAACAAGCACTGTTTGTCTCATGCGTGGGAGTAAATGTCATATCCCAGTGCACAGCCTATTTATAGCACAGCTCTATTTGGGAAGTGAAACTTCTTAATGGCGAAGTTTTCAACTAGCTGCTTCAGGTTTCGGTTCAGTTGTTTCGATCTCCAGCGTTGCTCATTGCACAGGGCACTGAAAAAGAGCTTCCTGGAGGAGTCCTGGAGGCAGCAGTCCGGAGGGCTACTGAACTGAGTGGCTGTGGGAGGGAAAGAAGGTAGAGAAAAGAGTTAAAGCTACAAGACTTGGTTTCTCTGAATGAAAATACGAACAGGTGGTGTCACGGGGCAGACTCACCAGCATGGCGCTTCCAGCTGGTTGCCTTGGGGAATTAGCTTGTTGTTTTGTTGGGCGCCTTCCTCCAGCTCAGTGGCCTAGGAGCGAGGCTGCGCACACACTGCATGCTCAGTGCCGGTGCCACCCATGCGCCACACTCCCGGGGCCAGCGCCACTCCTGTGCCACACGCCCAGGGGTGGAGCTGCCTGTATGCCATGTGTCCGGGGCTGGTGCCACTCCTGTGCTGCATGCCCAGGAGCCGGCAGCGCCCATGTGCCGCGCACCTGGGGCCAGCGCTGCTCCTGTGCCACGTGCCCGGGGCCGGCCCCGATCAGTCAGCGGGTGCACAGAAATGGCCCAGCGGGCGCCATGGTGCCCGCAGGCACTGTGTTGGGGACCACTGCTCCAGCTGGTATCTCCCCATGTCCTCCTTTAACCCCAGAGTCCTCTTCAGGACACTGCCCTCCGGCAGTGCCCCCTCCAGTCTCTCTGAACCCCCTTCGGGGGCGGGGGGGATGTTGTTTACTCCACTGCAGACTCCGGGGTCCTCCCTTCTCCGAGGGCACCCCCAGTTCTTCTCTAAGGGAACACCCCATCCTCTGTACCCACCTTGCCTAGTGACCCACTGCCAGCCTTCATCTAGCCCCTGCCTCTGGGGCAGACTGCAGCCTGTCACGGCCACTCATCACTGACAAAGGTGTGGACCTGCTGCCCCTCCCTGCCATGGCTGCTTCCCGCAGCCCCAGCAGCTTCAGGCCTTGCAGCCTTGGGGCTTACTAGGCCAGAGCCTCCCCAGCACTGCTCTACCTCCAGGAAGCCTCCTGCTTCCCTAGCAGTAAGGTCCCTCCTGCTCTCCAGCCAGAGCAGCCGTCAGTCCTCTCTCCCTCCCTCCTTCCAGGAGTCCTTCTTTATACAGCCCCCAGCTGGGCCCTCACTCTGAGCCCTCTCTTAGAGCTGGAGTTTTGCCCTTCAAGGGCCAGTGCAGGGCAAACAGCCTGTCAGATGGAACTGCTGTCTGGAACAAACTAAGGGCCAAATTCCAACCTCAGTAAAACTGGTGTACGTCTGGCCCAACCCCCTGGAAATCAATGGAATTACTCAAGGGCCCATGAGGAGACTCTGACCATTAAGTTAGAGAAATGTAAGTCAACCAAGAGAATCATAGAAAACAATCAAGTCGGGTTGGGGGAAGAGGAAATAGGCATGTGACACTTCCGGGGTAGCCAGGGTTGTAAGACACATCGCCCCTACCTGCTTTTAGCATAAGGAAACCTCATCAATGGAGCTGGAACCCTTTTAATAGTGGGGGCCGGGCTGTCCTTGGGTTTTATGGGGCCCTACTCAATACTATTCAACTGGTGCCCCTATACCCAATAGCAGCTGGGCGGGTGGGGGGAGATGATTTCTCCTTTGAGTGGTATCCCTGTGGGTGCTCCACTCAGGTCTCAGTGCGTCCTCGCTCCGCTGATCAGAGTTTTGCTCAGTAGTGCCTTTCCGCCCCGCGCCTGCGCAGTCCCCAACTCGTGCTGGTTTCGTCAGTTAGGCGCGCGCGCGGTACGAGCCTCCCTCCATTCCTTTTCTACCGTCCTTGGCTGAAGACGGAGTCACAGCAGCACTCTCCTTTGTGACAGAAAATTGAAAAATAGCATGGTTAATTTACGTGTGAATAGTTTGAGTTGGGTTCTTTCTTTTATGCTAAAAATAAGCTTCCCTGTTTCTTTCCTCCCTACTCCATTTTTCTCCAAGTTCTGATTCCTCACATTCGTTCAACATGCCAGGCTCCCCGGCTTCAAGAAATGTGATTCATGTCGGGACTCAGTACCGGTTTCTGACGGACGCTCGTTCTGTATTAAATGCTTAGGCAAAAGCCACATAGCGCAAAAATGCCCGCATTGTCACAATCTGCATGGCCAGAGCGAGGAAAGACCGTCAAATGAAGCTGAAGACTCTCCTATGGGACAAATCCCTCCAGCCACCAGGGGATAAGTCCCCGGAGACACAGGTGCACTCAACGCCCCATGAGAGGGCTAGTTTATCACCCCACAGAGGCTCTTGAGTGCTGCGGGCTTCCCTGGCATTATCACTGTCAGCTACGTCCTAGGCCGCTCGGTGTCAACTTCCGGCACCGCAGAGAAGCAAAAAACGACCTCAGCTAAGAGAGCTGAGTCGGAACCAAAATGGCAAAACCCCTTTGGCACCTGCCAATGAGGTTGACCAACCGGTACTGGACATGCTGCCACCGCTGGCACCCACAGGCAACCCGGCACCGACAGCCGGAATAAAGAACACTCCAGCACTGGAGCATAAGAAGGCAGCTAACAAGACACGTCACGTAAAAAAAGCCCTGCCCTGGACACACCATCTCCAGTGGTGCAGAGAACAGCTTCACCATGCTCTCCAATATTACCTCACTCTAGCCCGCATAGACAAACTGCAGAAATTCTTTCTTACTCCCCCACGCCATTGTCACTGCGACCTGAACATGGCAGCGTGCAGGAAAGTAGATTTGCATTATGGTACTCATCACCAATGGGATCAGTGGCTTCATGGCGCTCCACTCGACACCAATCCTTTCAACAACCTCCGTAACTTCCGTGGTTTAACCATCCATGGCTGTATCCACCACAACAGTTTCAACCTCAGTGGCCTCTGTGAGAGCCATGGCACCAATATCGCCCCTGCTCCTCCCATCGCCACCGCTCATGAGATACACCAGCCTCTACACCAGCGCATACAGCTACACAGTCTCCGGCCACCACAGCACATTCTTCACCGTCTCACCCCACTCCTTTGATAATAACTCAGGCGGATCCAGTAGATGACGAGAATTTACCTCAATCTAAATCAGAGAGCTCCTCACAGGCCCCACTGTCTTCTTCTCCAGACGAGGCTGTTTTCCAACCATTGTCCTCTCCACCTACAGACGACATGAAACAATTCCAGGAATTATTCCAACGAGTGGCTCAATCTTAGGACATCACACACCAAGAAGTGCAAGACAAACATACAAGCTACTCAAAGTACTCCAACTGGCTACATCCTCCAGGATAGCATTACCCATCAATGAGGCTATGTGCACCATTGGCCTGCTATACCCAGGGTTGTGAGTTCAATCCCTGAGGAGGCCACTTAGGGATCTAGGGCAAATCTGTCAGGGATGGTACTTGGTCCTGCTGTGAGGGTGGGGGGGCTGGACTTGATGACCTCTCAAGGTCCCTTCCAATTCTCTGAGATAGGTATATCTCCATATATTATTACTCTGGCAGAGGCTGGCCTCTATCCCTTCCACCAACTGGAGAGCGGATAGAAAGTACTTTGTCCTGGCGAAAGGGATTAATTGGTTGTGGACTCTTTTTATCACAGATCAAAACACCTTCAATGTAAGTCTGCACCTCAAGGCTGTGTCTACATTGGCCCCTATTCCATAATAGGGATGCTAATGTAGCACTTGGGAATAGGCAAATCCGCGGGGGATTTAAATATCCCCCGCGGGATTTGCATTTTCATGGCTGCCGCTTTTTTCCGGCTTGTAGATAAGCCGGAGAAAAGCGCCAGTCTGGACGCGATCCTCCGGAAAATAAGCTCTTTTCCGGAGGATCTCTTATTCCCACTTTCCGCACTAGGCACAGGAAAGCGGCCATCTAGGGCAGGAGAGCTGCCAGCCTGGCCACCCAGGAGCAGGTTTGCATGAAAATCAAGGTGGTCCACTGAGACCCCCGACCCTGAGCCCTGAGCTTAGAATGGCCATACTGGGTCAGACCATAGGTCCATCTAGCCCAGTAGCCTGTCTGCTGACAGCGGCCAACCCTAGGGACCCTGGAGGGGATGGACCAAAGACAGTGACCAAGCCATTTGTCTCGTGCCATCCCTCTCCAGCCTTCCACAAACTTCGGGCAGGGACACCACTCCTACCCTCTGGCTAATACCACTCCATGGACCCAACCTCCATGAATTGATCTCACTTCTCTTTAAACTCTGTTCTAGTTCTAGCCTTCACAGCCTCCTGCAGCAAGGAGTTCCACAGGTTGACTATTTGTTTTGTGAAGAAGAACTTTCTGTTATTAGTTTGAAGCCTGCTACCCATTCCTTTCCTTTGGTGTCCTCTAGTCCTTCTATTATGGGAACTAATGAAGAACTTTTCTGTATGCACCCTCTCCGCCCCACTCGTGCTTTTATAGACCTCTATCATATCCCCCCTCAGTCTCCTCTTTTCTAAGCTGAAAAGTCCCAGTCTCTTTAGCCTCTCTTCATATGGGACCTGTTCCAAACCCCTGATCATTGTAGTTGCCCTCCCCTCTCCCAGCCTCTCTCTTCCCCTCTCCCACCTCCTTTTCCCAGTCTCCCCCAGTTTTGTTCAATAAAGAGAGATTCTATTTTTGAACACAATTGTCCTTTATTTTGTACATCAAGAAGGGGGGCTAGGGAGGGGTAAGTGGAAGGAGGTGAGGGAGGAATGGGGTACGAGCCCCCGATGGGGAGGACTGGGCTGGCTCTGCGGGCTTCTGGGGGTGGAAGCTCTCCTGCAGCCCCCCAATTGCCCCCTCTCCCCAGATGGCAGCCTGCGGCAAGTGCAGCCGGTCTGATGGCCGAGTGCTCTGATGTGTCCAGTGTGGGTACTCCGGGCAATCCAAGCCAGGACTGCTTTGCAAGCGGGGCACCCCTGAGAACTGTCTGTCCGGGGTAGGGGTCGGGTCCCTTTAAGCGCAGCCCTCGGCTAGCCTGAGACAGCAGCTCCACGCTCTAAGTCCTCATCTGATGCCCTGCCGGCACTGCTTCCGGCCATCCTTAACCCCGTTTCAGGGTCCACTCTGTGTGGACATGCTAGTTCGAATTAGCAAAACGCTAATTCGAACTAGTTTTTTAGTCTGGATGCGTTAGTTCGAATTAGCTTAGTTCGAATTAGCGCTGTAGTGTAGACATACCCCCAGTCCTTCTGGCTGACTACGATCATGCCAGTTACTCCAGATTACAAGACCTCTTACAGGATCTTCCTGAAAACAAGAGACCCCCATCTCCAGTCCATCATCAAAGAGGGCCAAAAACAGCTCTCCAGGCTGCAATGGACACAGCAGCTAGGACCACAAGTACAGCAATAGTAATTCACAGGGCGTCATGGTTACAATCATCAGGAGTCCAAAAAGAATTACAAAGGTAGAGGACCTCTTCTTTGATAGGAACCAGCTCTTCACTACAAAAACGGATGAGGTGTTACACTCAGTGAAAGATTCCTGTACCACACGGCACACTTTCGTCATGTACACCCCATCTAATAAAAGACGCAGATACGCTGCATACCAAAGACCAAGAGACTTGAATTATCACAGGCAACAGCAGAGGCCATATGACAACGGGCCCAAGCAACATCCCAATAGAAGGGGGGCTCAACACAACCCATCCTCCAATACTCAACCCACTTCAAACAAACAGCAGAGGGGGTTTGAAGTTTTGGTCAGGGGTCTGAGCAACCACCCCAAAGAGCCAGTGCATCCCCAGACAATTTTCCATCACTATTTGAGACCCTTTTACCAACAACAGGCCCTTCTTACTAAGGACAAATGGGTTCTTGAGATCATCAAATCGGGCTACACAATCCCTTTTATGTCTATACCCTCTACCAACCCCCTTCCCCGTCCCTTTTCAGGGACCTCTCTCATGAGCCCCTGTTACAAGCAGAGGCACAAAAGCTGCTCAGCCAGCAGTTCCCAACTTTTTCCAGATGGGGACCCATTTTGACAATTCAGGAAGATTTGGTGACCCAAGGCAATTCAAAAATGGGGAAAGGAGAGGGGGCAGAGCCACCTGCGGAGACACTTGGGGACCCTTTTGAAATGTAATGGTGACCCATATTTGGGTCCCGACCCATAGCTTGGGAAACCCTGGCCTAGGGGCAATAGAACTAGTTCCCACAGAATATCAAGTTCTAACTATTTCCTAACTGCCAAGAAAACAGGCAGTCAGAAGCCAATTTTTGATCTCAGAAAGTGCAACAAGTTTGTCCGCAATAGCAAATTCAGAATGGTGACTCTTGCAACTATTATACCAGCACTGGACACAGGGGACTGGTTCTTAGCCCTTGACCTTCAAGACACATCTTTTCATATAACCATACTCAGGGGTAAACAAATTATGGAAAATCCTACTCATCAGACAAAAAAGGGACTCGCCACCCTCCCCCACAAAAAGTATTTTTTTAATGGCATAAATTCCTAATAAGAATAAGAACAGTAATTACTAATAAGTTAATAATAAATATCACCCAGGTTATTAATAAATATCTTATAAACCTCTACCTTTTCTCTCTGCTGCCATGTCTCCTCCCCTTGCTCCATCAGCTCCCCTGGTGCCTGCTGCCCCCCAGCCCCTCACCTTCTGCTGTCCTGACTCCTGCCCTTCTCACTGCCCTCAGCCTTCCTAAGACCTGCCCCCCTTCGCCAGCCCTTCTCTCCGCCCTATGCCCACTCCTCTAGTAGCCCCACTCTGATCGTGTGAGCTACCCCTCCTCATCCCCTCTCCTAAAACCTCTCTCTACACACCTGCCCTGCCGCTCTCCTCTGGTGCTGCTCCCTCCCCTGCAGGTGTCTGCCCTTCTGCTTCACCCCCAGAATCCCTTGGCACCTGCACCCTCCTGGTGCCTCCCCCTTCCCTCTCTGCCCCTGCCCCCTTTGCTTTCTTTTTCCCTGATACCCACCCCCTCACCACCCTCTGCCCCCATTTCCCTCATGCCTCTGTGCCCTCACAGATGCCTTGCTCCATCCCCACCTTCCTCATGCCCACCTCTTCTTTCAAGCCTTCTCCCAGCACTACCCATCCGCCCTCTAGCCCCCAGTGCCCTTACCCTCTCCTCTCCCAGCATCACCCTGTCCCCCTCCCACTGACACCTCCCCTCCTGCCCTTTTCCTCATTGTCTGCACTTGGCCCCCTGGCATTTGTCTCTTCTCACCCCTGTCCCTTGGTGCCTGCCCCTTTCTTCTTCTTCTTCTTCTTCTCCTAACCTCCTCCCCTCAGCACGAGCCCCTTCCCCATATGTTTCCTCTCCCCTCTCCTCCCCACAGCCCAGCCCAGGCCAGCCCCTGCCCCTCCCCAGGGGCCAGCTCTAGGTTTTTTGCTGCCCCAAGAAAAACATTGTTTGCTGCCCCCCCTCCTTTGTTGTTGTCTTTTACACGTTTGCATTTTCCAATGGGTTTTTTTTTGTTTGTTTTCTTTTTTGTCCCCGCATTTTAGCCCTATAAATAGCAAATAGCATTTTCATTCTTTTTTTCCATAAAGGCAAAGGCGCTTCAAGTGAACTCCCCCTTTCACTCGCTGCTGGGTCACAGCAGCCTTTTCCCTGCCCTGTCCAGCCCCTCCCTATGGGCAAGCACCCTTCACTCCCGACCCACAGGGACAGCACAGAGCCAGAGGGGTGCTGGGAACAGTGGGGGAGTACGGGGGTGGCACGGGGAATGGGAGGCACAGAGCCAGAGGGATGCAGAGATCGGGGGTAGCAGGGTGCAGTGGAGGCACAGGGAATGGGACGCGGGGAACAGGAGGGGCAGAGAGATTGGGGTCTAGGGGCAGTGCAGGGAACGGGCAGCACAGAGCTGGGGGGGCAGGGATCGGGGGGAGCAGTGTGCGGGGTGTAAGGGTGGCGCAGAGCCAAAGGGTCGCAGGGAAGAGGGAGAGCAGGGGGTCTGGGGTGCAGGGGAGGCATGGGGAACAGGTGGCACGGAGACAAAGGGGGGCTGAGGCCAGGGCAAGACTGGAGCTGGTGGGGCGGGCCCTGGCTGTGCCGCATGCACAGCCAGCTCCCAGGGACACGTGGCCAGAGCCAAGCTGCCGTGGCCCTTTAAAATCAGCGGGGCCAGGTCACGCCAGCATCCTGGCATCCCGCCCCACCTCCTGACGCCGGAGCTGCACGCAGGTAACCCACCGCACTTCTCCCTTCCCAGCGGTGCTGTACTCCTCTGCCGTCCGGCAGATCGGATGGGGCTACGCCGACTGTAGTGGGGGCTTCGGCCAGCCCGTCATAACGGCCCACCGGGCCAGTCCGCCCCTGCACTCACTAGTTGGAAAAATCTACTCGCCACGGGCGAGCGGGCAAGTGCATTTGTCGAGCCCTGACCATACATGCTGCCCACAGGAGATTTCTCAGGTTTGTGGTAGGACAAGAATGCTACCGATGTCAAGTCCTTCCTTTTGGTCTGTCCATGGCCTTTTGAATATTTTCCAAGACTTTAGCCATGGTGTTGGCCTTCCTCAGCAGGCAGGGCATTATTATTTTTCCTTACCTCGACAACTGCCTAATCAGGGGACCCACATGTCAACAAACAATAACCATGACAAACACTACCAGAGATTGCTTCTCCCAACTGGGCCTCCTTATAAATATCCAGAAATCTACATTACAATCTACCCAAAAGATAGAATTCACTGAGGCACTCCTAGAAGCAGTGACAGCCAAAGCCTACCTCCAACTGCAATGATTCGAAACGTTATGCAACCTTATTGAGAGAGTCAAACATACTCCCTTCACCACAGCACGCACATGTCTTCAAATTCTGGGACACATGGCAGCCACAACCTTCGTCACCTTATTTGGGAGACTGCTGTCCTGGTTTGCAACCGTCTACATTCCCAACCAACACAGCCTTGCAAAGTGCCTCACACTCCCAGAAGTAGTCCTACAATCTCTTGACTGGTGGACCTCTCCAAGCAATTTGCTTGCCGGAGTACCTTTCCATCACCCAGACCCATCAGTAGTGATCAGAACCGATGCATCACTTCTGGGCTGGGGCACCTACTGTGGCACAAAAACGGTACAGGGCAGATGGTCTCAACTCGAGATGCATCTCCATATCAACATCCTGGAGCTCAGGGCCATCTGCAAAGCTTGTATTCACTTCCTCCCCGATAAAGGGGAGCATCATTCGTGTCCTCATGGATAACACACCCTATACGTTCTACATCAGTCGACAGAGGGGTGCCCAATCACGCTCACTATGTGCAGAAGCAATCAGATTTTGGAACTGGTGCCACAAGAACCTGATAACCCCAACTGCCACTTACTTACCAGGCCAACAGAACACCAGGGCCGACAAACTGAGCAGACACTTCTCCGAACAACGTGAATGGGAACTCAGTCTCAATGTTCTCCTCACGATTTTCCGACAATTGGGATTCCCAATCATAGAGCTATTTGCCACAGCAACCAACCACAAGTGACACCGGTTCTGTTCCCAAGCAGGTCAGGGTAAGAGATCAGAGGGAGACACCGTCACCATTTGCTGGACTGGCTCCCCCAACTCTCCACCCTTTGAACCACTAGCCATGGTCTCACCACAAGTGACTTTCATACTGGCAATAACATCTGCAAAATGGCAGCCCTCATAGCCCACCCACCGTACACTACCATCACTAAGGACAGGGTCATGCTCAGGCCTCATCCCACGTTCCTCCCCAAAGTTATGTCAGACTTGCACCTGAATGAACCCATACACTTACTCAGGGTATGTCTACACTACCCCGCTAGTTCGAACTAGCGCGGTAATGTAGGCATACCGCACTTGCAAATGAAGCCCGGGATTTGAATTTCCCGGGCTTCATTTGCATAAGCGGGGAGCCGCCATTTTTAAAACCCCGCTGGTTCGAACCCCGTGCAGTGCGGCTACACGGGGCACGAACTAGGTAGTTCGAACTAGGCTTCCTAGTTCGAACTACCGTTACTCCTCGTGAACTACCTAGTTCGTGCCCCATGTAGCCGCGCTGCACGGGGTTCGAACCAGCGGGGTTTTAAAAATGGCAGCTCCCCGCTTATGCAAATGAAGCCCGGGAAATTCAAATCCCGGGCTTCATTTGCAAGTGCGGTATGCCTACATTACCCTCCTAGTTCGGACTAGGAGGGTAGTGTAGACATACCCACACATACTTTACTAATCCATGTTCACACCCTAGATCAGGGGTGGGCAAAAGCCTCTCAAGTGGGCCGGATTCTGCCGGCCTAGGGGTTTGATGTGGTCCGTGAGGCAATTCCATGCCCCGCCCCTTGGTGCGTTGCCTGGGAGCCGCAGACGTGCAAACCCTTTTAATTGCTTCTCTTTAAAGGGCTCGCATCTCCTGGGTGGCTGCATTGCCTGACAGCCACCCAGCAGGTGCAAGTCCTTTAAACAGAAACAATTGAAAGGGCTCGCAGCTCTCGGTCCCACTGGCCCATTGCTTGGGAGACACGAGGACTCTGAAGTGCTTCTATTCAAAGGACTTGTACCTGCCTGGCAGCTGCCAGGCAACAGGTTAGCAGTGGGGCCAGGAGCTGTCAGCCTGTTATGTGAATTCTAAGCCTCTACCCCAGACAACTCTGGGAGGAGGCTAGCTCCCAGGACCCTCCCACTTTCTCCAGGTCACTTCCATTGGTCAGAAGTCAGGGGGCAGGGACCCCAGGCCAAACAAAGCTCCCAGTAGGGTAGCTTTCAACCCCGCCCCTTCCACCCGAGGCCCACAGCCACTTCTGAAATTTGTGAAGTGACCCCCCCTTCAAAATGTATTGCCCACCCCTGCCCTAGATGCCAGATGAGCCCTCACTTTTTACTTAGCGAGAACCCAGGAGACGAGGAACTCAGACAGACTCTTCATCTCTTGGTCCAGTCCCCACAATGGAACAGCCATGTCTGTGCAATGGATTTCCAAGTGGAGAAATCAAATTTCAATTTCACATGAATTCATTTTTTTGATTGTATCACTTTGGTATATATGGTTGTGCTGATTTTCTTCCACATATTGATCTGAGGAAGTGGGTCTGGCCCACGAAAGCTCATCACCTAATAAACCATCTTGTTAGTCTTTTAAAGTGCTACATAGTCCTGTCTTTTGTTTCAGCTAGACCAGACTAACACGGCTGCATCTCTATCCAGATTAACAGAGTCGCTGCATCCAGAGAAACAAACAACTCACCAATCCCACTGGAGAGCCCCATTCTGCTTAACATGCAGCACTTACATGTGCTTATGTGAACTCCAGCACAGACTGATTTTATAAAGCCTATAGAGTCAAGTAAGGGCAAGTAGAAATCAATGGTTGTATATCAAACAGAATCATAATACGCATTATAGGGCCTGGATTTAATTAACAGGATATTCTCATGTCTTGGAGAACATTGCTCCCCCAGACACCTAGCAACATTTCACAGCCAAACTGGCTGTGATTCTCCTTCCATGGCTCCAGGTGGAGAGCCAAGCAACCCTGGAGTTCAAGATACACCTAGACACGCCTTTGTGTTTTTCAAAAGCCAGACATTCCCCTGCTGTGTGTTTTGTCCTGTCCACACTCTTGTTTACCTGTGACTCAATGCACATGGGCACCCATTCTGAGACATACATCACATGACCAGACAGGGAGAGAGGTGTCCGATACCAGAAAGTGCCCTCTTGCCTGAAAAGAACATTTCCAGTGCATGTAACTGCCTGAGAGCTGCCTTAACTCCAAGACCATAAGAACACACATTGTACTATAGAAACATAACTTCTTACTTACATTTTGCAATGATGACAGTGGCCAGTGGGCTGATTACCGGCTCTCGGTAGAGAACTCACCTGCACTCTTCTGTGAACTGTTATGCACATATCTGAAAGGGGATCCCTCTAAAACCCTGGGCTCTCCCTGGTGCTCTCTTCCAGTTTGCACTGAGAAGTCCCTGGATCACAACATCCCATTTTAGAAAGCGCTTCTGATCAAATCCCCCCTCATTCTTCACTTCTGCAGACTAAACAAGCCCAAATCCCTCAGCCTCTCCTTGTCGGTCATGTGATCCAGCCCTCGAATCATTTTTATTGCCCTCCGCTGGACCCTCTGCAATGCGTCCACATCCTTTTTGTGGTGGGGGGACCGGAACGGGACACAATACTCCAGGGCTATGTCTACACTGCGCACTGTTGCGCAATAAAAGATGCAAATGAGGCGCAGGGATGAATATCACCGTGCCTCATTTGCATACCTAATGAACCGCCATTTTTGCAGCATGGGCTTTTGCGCAAGCAGGAGCTGTCTACACTGCTCCTTCTTGCACAAAAAAACCCCTCTTGTGCAGAGCCATTCTTCCTGAAAATAAGCGACAGAACAGCTCCTGCGCAAGAGGGGGCTTTTGCACAAGAAGGAGCAGTGTAGACAGCTCCTTCTTGCGCAAAACCCCATTCTGCAAAATGGCGGCTCATTAGGTATGCAAATGAGGCACGGCGATATTCATCCCCGTGTCTCATTTGCATATCATCTTGTGCAACAATGCACAGTATAGACATAGCCCAGATGTGGCCTCACCAGAGCCGAATAAACGGGAATAATCACGTCTCTAGATCTGCTGGCAATGCCCAACCTAATATGCCATTTGCCTTCTTGGGAAACAAAGGCACACTGTTGACTCCTATTCAGCTTCTCATCCACTGTAACCCCCTGGTCCTTTTCTGAAGAACTACTACTTAGCTGGTTGGTCCCCAGCCTGTAACAATGCTTGGGATTCTTCCGTCCCAAGTGCAGGACTCTACACTTGTCCTTGTTGAACCTCATCAGATTTCCTTTGGCCCAATCTTATCTGTCCAGGTCACTCTGGACTCTATCCCTGCCCTCCAGCATATCTACCTCTTGTAGTCAGGAGATTTACTGCCATGGTGTCCAGATGGGTCTCTGGCTCTGTTGATAATAATAACCAGAAGGCAGCTTGTGTGTGTTCTCAGTGATGTGGGCCCCATGACCACCGCAGACCCCAAGAGAGCACCCCAAAGACCACAAATCAGATAAGGATCAAAGGTGCCCAGTCAGGTTTATTGTTAAGTGAAGTACAGTCATAGCTGTCAGTCAACTCTACCGAATCACTACACACAAGTATTTACAACAATGGCCTCAGCACAAACAGTGGGAAACTCCCACTTCCTCCTGGCTGGACAAAGACTGCCTCCCCCGCCCCTCCCCCCCATCCAACACACCACTGTATACATGGGCGGCAGGTTTGTATAATTTTTGGTGGTGCCCCATTAGCCACACCCCCTGACTGCTGTTAACCATGCCCCTGACCCCCGGTGGTCACACCCCTGACCCCCATTAGCCACGCCCCCGACCCATGTTAGCCAGACCTCTGGAGGTAATACGCTTGGGGCAAGATGGAGACATGACCAGAAGTAAAAGGTGTCATGTCACCCCTCTCAAAGGACTTTTCCCACCATCCTCCTACCAACAGGGATTAGTTTGGCCCCCAATAAACCCCCCTCATGCAACTATCCTGAAATTGCATTTAACCCAATGTGTGTGACATTAACTCAGGGGCAGAGAGGCTGGGGGATGTGTTCCCTCTAAGGCTATGTCTACACTCATGGCTTCTTGCACAAGTACAGCCATTCTTGCACAAGAACTCACAGAGCATCCACACTGCCCTTCCTTGCCCTTCCGCCAAATTTACAGTATGGCGTGGTAAGAGAGGGCATCTTGCACAAGAGCTACGCTCTTTTCTAACAGGTGTAAGCTCTTGCGCAAGAGGGCAGCATAGACACTCAGCAGGGATTTCTTGCACAAGAAACCCCGATGGCTAAAATGGCCATCGGAGCTTTCTTGCTCAAGAGAGCATCCACACTGCCATGGATGCTCTTGCGCAAAAGCACAGCTCGCACATGGCAGTGTGGACATGTTCTTGCGCAAGACTTTTCTTGCACAAGAAGCCGCCAGTGTAGACATAGCCTAAGAGTTTCCTCTCATGAGCAGAATGAATTTTGTGTTGTGCACCAGTACTGAGTTCATGTGGCTTCTTTGGATGTGCCACCATGGCACCCAAGTTATTAATAAATATCTTATAAACCTCTACCTTTTCTCTCTGCTGCCATGTCTCGTCCCCTTGCTCCGTCAGCTCCCCTGGTGCCTTCTGCCCCTCAACTCCTCACCCTCCCCTGCTGTTCTGACTCCTGCCCTTCTCACTGCCCTCAGCCCTCCTGCAACCTGCCCCCCTCCACCAGCCCTTCTCTCCCCCCTGTGCCCACTCTTCCAGTAGCCCTATTCTGATCATGTGAGCTACCCCTCCTCATCCCCTCTCCTAACACCTCCCTCTACACACCTGCCCTGCCTCTCTCCTCTGGTGCTGATCCCTCCCCTGCAGGTGTCTGCCCTTCTGCTTCACTCCCAGAATCCCCTGGCACCTGCACCTTCCCTTACTCCTGCACCATCCTGGTGCCTCCCCCTTCCTCACTATCCTGCCCCCTTTGCCCTCTTTTTCCCCGATGTCCACCCCCTCACCACCCTCTGCTTCCATTCCCCTCATGCCCCTTTGCCCAAAAGGGCCAGTGTAGACAGCTCAGAATTGTTTTCCGCAAAAAAGCCCCGATTGCGAAAATGGCGATCGGGGCTTTTTTGCGTAAAAGCGCGTCTAGATTGGCACGGACACTTTTCTGCAAAAAGTGCTTTTGCGGAAAAGTGTCCGTGCCAATCTAGACGCTCTGTTCCGAAAATGCTTTTAATGGAAAACTTTTCCGTTAAAAGCATTTCCGGAAAATCATGCCAATCTAGACGCAGCCACACAGTATTCAGAAACCAGGTACCAAAAAATATCCAGTTCCTCTATGGCATTTCTAAACAGAGCTTGGTAACAGTGTTAAAAGCCAACCACTACAGTGGAAATAAAAAGAAACATTATTACACTACTGACAACCAAGCAGTTTGACACTGTGTGTTCATAACTAACACACCAAGATTGTTCAAAGCCTTCTCTAGACATCTATTAATAGCCAATCAGCCCCTCTCCAATTCCTTTTTCTCTAAAGACATTAAGCAAAAATAAAGGACAAAAGAGGAGGCTCCCCCAAAAGAAGGTATGTGTGTGCACATATGGAGCCATAATGCCAGACAGCTGGCTTCTCTCTCACCAGCAGCACCAAGAGCATTAAGGTAGATAGTTCTTCCTGGCGCACACACTGCAGCCTTACTCCTGCCATGTATCCCCCTACTTTCCCTCCATTCCCAGATTTCCCTCAGCCTGTAATGAATACAAAACCTAGTGAGGTGACAGCTCTGTAGCTAATACAACCCACCCTCTTGCACCAACACCGACCCCCCATCTCAATGCGGATTGCAACAGGGAGGGGAGATAATTCCTCAGGGAAGGAAGAACACTGAGCAGAAGCAGCAATGAGGGGGCAGGGGAACTAACCTCTCGGGGAGACAGAGTCTTATCAGGAGATGAGAGGCGGCAAATAACCTGGAGTGGCTGGGAAATCGCTGGGGTCATGGCAGCCAGCAGCGAGTGGTGAGTCTACTCTAACTCCACCACGCTCCCCCGCAGGTATGCAGGTATGTAGCTGAGCAGCTCACACACAAAGCAGCTCGACCCCCCGCCCCCAGGAGGCAAAGGAGCCTCCCGGAAGCAAGGAGTCCAACTTGCCCCACTCGTCACAGCCTCCTGAGCAGTGGGGGCTGGGACACTCTCCAGGCAGAGCCGGGGGAGAGACCTCGCTCCATATTGGTGGAGCAGGGCCCCCGGCTCTGAATATTGCTGGAGCACGGGCACCACGAGCCCATACAACTCGCCGCCTATGACTGTATATACAGGTACAAACCAGTTACACATCACTGCTGACATGTCAGATTGCCACCCTCTGATGCTACTTAGATACCACATCACCCTGTACCTTGTGGTTTGATTAGATCAAGGTGGGCAATAATTTTTGACAGGGGCCACTCCAAGATTTTGGAAAGTGATTGAGGGCTGCGTTCTTCCATGCTATTAATGGAGATGCAGGGTCTTGGGTGGAGGTTGGGTGCACAGGGGAGCTTGGGGTAATGGTCTGGGGTGCAGGAGGGAGACTGGAGTCTGAGAGGGAGTTGGGATGAGGCAGGCAGTTGTGAGGTAGAGCAGGAGACTGGAGTGCAGGCGTTTGGGATGTGACCTAGGGTAGGAGGGGATTGTGATCTGGGGGAGGAGATTGGGGTGCCAGATCTGGGAGGGGGTGTGGGTGTCAGAGGGGGACAGAGGGTTTGGGTATGTTGGGGGGTGGGGCAGAGAGTTGGGGCAGGAAAGGGCTGCGGTGCCAGGAGCAGGCTGTGGCCAAGAGAGAGACTTGTCAGCTGCCAAACTAGCCCACCTGCCTGCAGAGTTAAAATGTTTCCCAGCCAGCCTGCCTGGCCATGTGCTTCATGAATAAGTGAGCCAAGGAGAGGGGGCTTGGTTCTTCTTAGATGCCTGTTACTCCAACAAGCAGCTCCCATTGGCTGGGGTCTGCCTAAAACTGGCCAATGGGAATGTGCTGGGGGCGGGGCAGATCCTAAAACTTCCCCCTTCCTCCTCAGTTTTAAAACAGAAATAGAGCCCTGCAGCTGCATTTCTGCCCGGCTGGGGCTGTGGGGCAAGCTAGGGAGCCTGCCTGGGGTTCCCCACTGCCTCCGTGGGCCGAATGCGGCCCATGGGCTGTATTTTGCCCAGGCCTGGATTAGATCATCTCTATCCATCATACTGTCAGTTTAGACCCTTTTCTGAACCTGGGTCGGTATCTGTGGGGAGTGGGTACCAAGGTCTTTTTTAATGAGCTGCTGGTACCATGTGCTTTCAACTAATGCCCAGTATCAATTACTGTTCTACACCTGAGCCTATTACCAATTAGGGTTTAGCAGACACCAACCATGACATCACCCGTTGCTCCCACCTCTAAACTTAACCAAAGACTCTCAACAGGATTTTCTCCCAATTTTACTGGAGCTCTGAGCAATTGTACTGCTCTCTGACATACAGTGCAACTCCTCCTCCTTTTCTCTTCTACCTGTCCTTCCTGAACAATTTATATCCTTCCATGACAGTGCTCCAGTCAAGTGAGTCACCCTACCAATTCTCTCTTATTCCAATCAAATCATACTTATGTAACCCTTCTGCCAGGTAGTGCCAGCAGCAGCCGGAGCCAGGTTCAATATCTAGGGGTCCCTTTTCATCCATCTCACACACAACCGGCTCAAGCCCCCACCCAGCAGCCTGGGAAATTCACACAACCCTGGGTGCCTCTGAGAGGCAATGCTTCCGCACTCACAAGCACAGAGTCAGAGCGTAGAAAAGAACTTTTATGAAAGAGAGAGAAGTCACATGGCATTAGCTTGGGAAAATACCATAACCATAGTTCATAACCAACCCATGAGTGGCCATCCCAGCTTAAATGCATTGAGCAATGTCCCTTGCCTCTCAGGCTCACTAGTTCAACAATGTAAGGGTCCCATTCACATACCCAAACTTTCTCTGTACCCCACTTCTAAAGCCCCACTTACAGCTCTGTCCAGTCAGTGCGGACCCAGACACATCACTCTGATGACTTCCATCATAGAACCTGATGTGATGCCACCTGTGTGCTGCCCCTGCTGGCTGGTCACTCCTGCCAGCCCCCTACTGGCTGCCTGCTGCTTCCCCTACCGGCCGCCCACCAGGCGTTCCCGCTAGCCGCTCTGCTGGCCACCCACCACTCGTTCCCACCAGCCGCTCTGCTGGCCGCCTGCTGCTGCTCCTACCGGCCGCCCACCACTTGTTTCTGCCAGCCGTTCTGCTGGCTGCCTGCCACTGCGCATACCGGCCGCCTGCCACTCATTCCCACCAGCCGCTCTGCTGGCCGCAATGAGTCTGGCTCCAGGACAAACCAGTGACTTCAGCTGTTAGGGTGTGTCTAAACTACATGGCTCTGTCGATGGAGCCATGTAGATTAGGCTGATCGGCAGAGGGAAATGAAGCCATGATTTAAATAATCGGGGCTTCATTTAAATTTAAATGGCTGCTGCGCTCTGCCGACCAGCTGATGATCAGCTGTTTGTCGGCAGATCGGGGCAGTCTGGACGCACCGCTGTTGACAAGGAAGCCTTTGTCGACTGGCACAGGTATGCCTCGTGATCATCTGCGCAGTGTGAGCAGCCGCCATCCGGCCGTCTCTAGCCATTGCGGGCTTGCCGCACATGCGCATTGGTGGCCCCACGGCCGGAGACCTGGCGACCCGGCGGCCATCCGCGCCCTGAGGAAGAGGCCAGCACCTGCGCGGGAGGTGGGGGTGGGGCGTCTCCGGGAGTAGGCAGTCACGGCAGGCTGACGTCATCCCCGGGCGCCTCCCCGCAGGAGGGGCGAGGGAGGGCAGACATCATCTCCAGGGGCTGACCCAGGTAAGGGCAGGTGGTTTAAAAGGGGAGTTGGAGCCCAGAGGAGCAGCGGGAAGAAAGAGGCTTCGGGGTGGACTAGGAAGTCCTGCTTTCCCTCTCCCCAGGTGCCGTGACAAGGGGGTGAAACCCCAGAGACTCTGAGGGGCCAGAGAGTCGGCACCACGTCCGCTGACACTGACGAGTGGCAATTCCAGAGTGAGAGACCTGGGCCAGAGTTTGAACTTTGATCAAAAACCCAGGGCATACCGGCTAGAACAAGCGAAAGCAAGAGTAAACAGGCAAGGCCGGGCTTAACTGGATTCAGACTAGGGGTTTTTGCTACACTGCCCTCCAGCATATCTACCTCTCCCCCTAGTTTAGTGTCATCTGCAAACTTGCTGAGGGTGCAATCCATCCCCTCATCCAGGTCATTAATAAAGATTTTGAACAAAACCAGCCCTAGAACAGATCCTTGGGGCACTCGGCTAGAAACCGACTGCCAACCTGACATCGAGCCATTGATCACTACCCGTTGGGCCCGACAGTCTAGCCAGGGATTAGGTGGGTGGCTCTGTCCAGCCCTGCAGGTATGTGAGGGGACTCAGTTGAGCAACTCAGGCCAGCCCACACACAGGGCAAGGGGAGGGCTTGGGCCAGCACCACATGCTGTCCTGTTTTCCCTTTTTGAAACATGACCAACCTACTGTGCTGGTATAAACACTGAGCAGTTAGCAACCTGCTGCTGGCGCCACCAAGTTTACAAGCTGGCCTGCAGCTCCCTTCAACAATCAGGTGAGCCAGTCAATTGGGCAGACTTATCACAACCCCCATATCAGCCCATTAAACTGCCTGGATTAGCTAGCCCTCAAGCTCCGTTGAAGGAGTTCACTCCTAACATCCAGAACCTCACCTTTCTAATGGCTAGAAAACTTTTAATGTCCAGCCTGAATTTGTTCAGGGCCAGTTTATATCCATTTATTCTCATGCCAACAGTGTCCTTTATCTTAAATAGTTCTTCCTCCCTGGTATTTACCCCCTGATGTATTTATAGAGAGCAACCAGATCCTCTCTTTCGCAAGACTTTTTTTTCTCAACTAAACAAGCCTTCTTTTGCTAGACTAAACCAAGCTCTTCTAGTTTCCTTCCATTCTCCAAATCATCTTGGGAGCTCTTTGCAGCATCTTTCACAATTAAAAGTCATCCAGAATTGCCCCCAGTATTCCAAATGAGGTTACAGCAGTGTCTCATAGGTGCCTGAGTGCTCCTCTGTCTCTACTGGAAATGCCTCGCCTAATACATCCTAGATCACATTTGCCCTTTTCATGTTGCATCACATTCGTGGCTCAGTCATCCTATGATCAACCCACACACTCAGGTCTCTCTCCTTCTCTGTCACTTCTGACTGATGCTTGTAGTGTAGCAGAAATTCTTATTGTTAGACACTACAGGCATGATCCTGTACTTTATATTTTCTTTCATTCCAATCTTCAAGGTCATACAGATCATCCTGTATAATATTCTGGTTCTCCTTTGTAATGACGATGCCTCCCAACTTTTAATTATCAGCAAATTTCATTAACACACTCCTACTTTTTGTGCCAAGGTCATTAATAAAAATATTAGATAAGATTGGTTCAATGGCCAGTCTTTGAGTAACTCCACTAATTACCTCTCCACTCTGATAATTCACCTTTCAGCATTTGTTGCCTCCTGCTCATTAGCCAGTTCCTTATCCACCTGACAATTCCTGACTGAGCCTCATCTTCCCTAATCATTTCCCTTGCAACACTATGAAGTCCAAGAACATCAGAGCTAATGCATTTCCCTTATCTAAACACCAGTTAGCTTGGCATGGCTTATCTTGTGGCTGGACTCGATGACCTCCTGAGGTCTCTTCCAGCCCCAGGATTCCATGATTGGTGTCGATCCATTCCTTTATTAAAGGACCTTTCATAAACCCATATAGCATTGCATCCCCTTACAACTTACCCTCCACTAATGCAGTTATTCTTCCTTCACAATTTGTTCTAAAGCATTGCATACTATTGAGGTCAGACTAGCAGGTTTTAATTATCCAGATCACTTTTTCCCCTTTCTTAAATATATTTGCATTAGCTATTCTCCAGTCATATGGTACGATCCCTGAATAGATAAAAGTATTAAAAATCCTTGCTACTAGACTAGCAATCTCAAATGTCAATTCTTTCAGTATTCTGGGCTGGAAATTATCTGGTCCTCCTCCAATCTGAGCTCATTATCTTTAAGTTTTTCTTCCACCTCAGACATGGTAATTTCCATTTCTACTTGCTCATTTCCATTAGTTGTACTGTCTGCATGCAGATGTTCCCCATTGTTATCGGTACCAAAAACCAAAGTGAAGTATTCATTTTGTTTTGGGCAATATGTTGGAAGAGTGCATGTTTATAGTAGGGTTGGACATGAAGGATTGTGAATCAGAATACCACACTTAAGGCTCTGTCGAGGAAGAAAATGTGGCTTGACTAGTTAGCAACTCACTTCCAGTTTCTGTTGTTTTGTCAAAGGTTGGGACTAGTGTCTCTTTCCCACTGCTCTAACCATATTTAATCCCAGTGAGACGAAAGCCTACAAGAACCATTAAGGCCTTTTCTGCTTGGTGCAAACTCTACTACTCTAGCAAAGATAATCTGGCAAAGAAACAATCAGAAGCTCCACGACTGAACCTTAATAAAATCTTCCAATACTCAGAAATGTTTTTTTATGGCTGTGACATTTTTCAATCTTCCTCCTCTTTGTGGCAGTTATAGTTCCACATTCATCTGTGGAGGGAAGGTTACCATGGACCTAAGAGGTAGAAGAGACTTGACACGATAATAGTCTAAAGCACTGCAACACTATCTCCACTGAGCATTCCTGAGGTTGGTACAGTCAGTAGAAAGGAATTGATGAAAACATATCAGATCCTGTGGTTCTTGAGCACTCAGAAATGACTGGTGATGCCTGGTGTCACTATTCAGGGTCTCCTTGTGTGCTGACTTGGACTAAGTAGTCACGGAAAGGCCAGCTAACTGCAAAGTATAATACTTTGGTGATTATAACCCAATTTGCATATTACAATGAGATTGTCTTGTGGCTTGCTGCAGTTCCATTTCTTTATGAAAGACTCTTATTCCAGTTGAAGGCTGAGGAATGCTACCCTAAGGGCATAATGGCCCAGTGACAAGAGGGAAGGCTGGGCACATGGTTGCATTCAGACAGCATGCGCTTGAAGTGGAGGGAACTGACAGAGTATCTTTAACCAGAAAAAACAGGATCCTGCTACAGCTAAAGTTTCAAGATTGCTCAGAGCATCGTCCCTGGTGGTTTTTGTTTGAAGCTTCCTTGCTGCAGACTGTATTAGTCATCCTCCCGCAAGACATACAGCATGTCACTTACAAAGGCCACAAGAAGTCTGCCGCCCACAGCCAATCCAAAGGGAGTGAGTGGGTGGCCAGATGCTGCACAAATGCAGAGGGAACACCAGGCCACAGTTTCTAAACAAACTCCTTTCCCTCAAAACTTCTTACAATCTATGGTCTCGTTTACATTTAACTTGTATCTGTCCTAGAGAGAAGACCTGAAATCTCATGGGCAAATCCTTATTTCTCGTATTGAAACCATGAATACAGTCATCTATCCATGTAAAACAGAAGCTGAAAACAAATCAGTTGCGTACGGTGATCAAATATCATGGTTTGATAGGAACAGTCCTGCTATTTATGACCTTGTCTTAGGGTCTTATCCCCCCACTCCCATACAAATTTTTCACACTCGCTGTCTGGTCACGGTGGGAAATATATAACGATTAAAGACTCTTGAGCAGCAGCAGCATATGATACCATGTAAGCAGCCGTTCCCAGATGAGAAGAGGCTGAACTAAGAAGGGGAAAGGCTATCTAGATCAACTTCTGAAAACCTCATTGCTGACTATTGCAAGGTGGTCACATACCAGTGGGGCCAGTTCTAATTCTTGAAAAGGTTTAATTTGGTCTGCCTTCAAGTGGATCTGTCTTAAGTGAATCTGTGATAACAGAGGCTTTCCGCCCCGCCCATAAACACTAATGAAGAGAGAGCCTTGTAAATGTTACTACTTCACCTTGCCCAGCGGCTGCTGGTGAGCGCAGATACATTCAGCAGAGCTCAGTATCTCGGTGCGGCCATGCTCATTCTCCTCTCCTTTTCTGACTTACTTGATACTATTGTAGGCAAACACGGCCTGATGCTTGAGGAGACGCTGTACATGTTGATGGAGCTTTCACGGCATAGCTCCCCCATTTCACTCTTTTCCACATTTTGCTCACATGCTACAGCTGTTGATGTTACGGATGTGAATGTGTAAACATCAAAACAGTTAACGTCGTTTAAGCTTCATGGTTACACGCAGCACTTTGCTGCCTCTGTGTTTAAGCCAGCTCCTTATGAGTACTGGCTCCTGGGGAGGGCAGGCAGGAGCCGGTATGAGTGGGGTTACCCGTACTGGCTCACACGGAGCTGCATACCCCTCCTGCAGCCTCTATATCAGAGGCTGCACTGCAGGGGGTGGGGGTGGGGGACGGGGAGAAGCAGGCAAGAGCCAGTGCTCCCAGGAAGCTGGATTTTAAGCAGGCTCCCCATGGACACTGGCTCTACCAGAGCTGCATATTCCCACTCTCCCACCCCATGCTGCTGCTCCTGATACAGAGGCAGCAGCAGAGGGGAAGTAAACACTGGCTCCTGCCTCCCTCCCCTCTCCCGCCTCTGATACAGCAGGGGGATGGCAGGTGACTCTGTAGGAGTTGCCTCCCCCCCCCATATATAAACATGTAACTGCTGAAAATTTCAGTGGTTCCACGTTTATCCGAATAAATGTTTTTTAACATTCTTAGTTGCTGTATGAATAGCCAATTGTTGAGTGATAGGACTGTGAGAGAACAGTGGCCACCAAGGACTTTGCAATTTAGAAAGGGTGAGAACTAGGTTCCTCCTTCTCAAATCATCCTAAATTTCAAGACCTTAACTAAAGGACAACTTCCTTTTTTTGGCTTTTACAGTAAAACTCCATTAGTCCAGCATCCAATGCTCCGGGACTCCTGATGGTCCGGCACCATCAGGAACCCGGAAGTGCTGGGGCAGCCGGACAGGCTTCCCCCATTCAGCTGCTGCTGAAACTGACCAGCAGCTGAATCGGGGAAGCCGGGAGCAGAGCAGCTGGAGTGCTGCCGGGTTGGTCCTGCAACACCAGCAGCATCAGTTTCACCAGCAGGCTGAATCCGGATGCCTGGGGCAGAGCAGCTGGGGTGCTGCGGGGTTGGTCTGGTAGCGCCGCCCCTCGGCGCTGCGGGACCAACCCGGCAGGACCCCAGCTGCTCTGCCCCAGGGGTCCCCAAGTCAGCCGCTGCTGAAACAGATCAGCGGCTGATTCCAGGAAGCCCGGGGCAGAGCAGCTCTGCCCCGGGCTTCCTGGAATCAGCCGCTGATCTGTTTCAGCAGCGGCTGAATCGGGGACCCCTGGGGCAGAGCAGCTGGGGTCCTGCTGGGATGGTCCCGCAGTGCCATCCTTTGGCGCTGTGGGACCAACCCAGCAGCACTCCAGCTGCTCTGCCCCAGGCATCCCCAAGAGCAGCTGGGGTGCTGCCGGGTTGGTCCCGCAGCCCCGAGGGGCAGCGCTACAGGACCAACCAGGCAGTACCCCAGCTGCTCTGTCCCAGGCGTCCCCAAGAGCAGCTGGGGTGCTGCTGGGTTGGTCCCGCAGCCCCGAGGGGCAGCGCTACGGGACCAACCCGGCAGCACCCCAACTGCTCTATTGCAGGCATCCCCGATTCAGCTGCTGCTGAAACTGACCAGCAGCGGCTGAATCAGTGACTCCTGGGGCAGAGCCTGACTATCGTAAGGGGGGGCTATGATGGGTCTGGGGTGGCATCCCCTCCCACCCCACTCCAGACCCCTCATAGCCCCCCCTTCTGATAGTCCGGCATATCTGATAATCCGGCACCCCCTGGGTCCTAAAGGTGCAGATTATCGGAAGTTTACTGTACTAAGTAAGGCTTATGACACTCACACTTGAAAAAGTGTGACCTCACTTCCAATAGCTGACAGTGGTGTACACATATCAATCCTACACAAAAGGGATTACAGTTGTCTAATAGTATATTTGGCAATGATTTCTAAAATCAAATCTGAATTTCAAAAAGATCTTATGGAGCTACAGCTTGCTATCTTTAAAATGATATCACCTACATCAAAACTGGTGGAGGACCAGCAAAACCATAGGAGCAGAAATCCCACAAAGTCAATGGGAATATGCAGGACTAAGGACCTTGGATTTTGGCCCATGGAACAGTTGGGTATTTAATAAAAAAATAATATATAGAATTATAATAATAATTTACACACACATTGTAACGATAACAACTTGCAGAACTACTTTTCCTTTGCACTTATGGACAAATTAAAATTCCGTGGTTTAAGAAAGAAACGTAGAAAAACTTCATTTAAATGCCTTAGGTTTTAATTACAAGATTGAGCAATAGTAAGCAGGGAGGAACTGCTGGTAGCTATAAGAATCACAATGATATGGCTTACTGGCTATAAATAAAAGAGACCAGACGAAATGCCCAGGGCATGCATGGCAGCTAATGGTCAGAGCTTTGGTGTCCCTGATATGCAAAGTATTCTGTATAGAATGCTAGCACTGAAGAGTGACAGGATTTGCTAAGTAAACCAAAAAGAGAGCAGAAAAAAATTGTCTTAAATACAGCCCTTTTTATGTTTCTTTTCACTGGCCTTGGCCTTCAGGGAGAAACTTGCAGCACTGTGTTAGGAAGGTACTTCTGCCAAACCCTCAGACCTGGTAAACAGCCAGCAATGTAGCATCACAGCCCTGGAAGTCAGCTGCAGCGTGGGAGGAGAGCAGTAGAGTTCCTGTCATTCCAAAGTGCCTTGCGGGGAAAAGGGCTGAGATTAGTTTATTGTTCTTAAACAGGGAAAAGGGACATTGAGGTGCGTAAGAGGTGCTGCCTTGCAAGCGCTGCCTTGCAAGCGCTGAACTGCGTCCACAGGACGCAGGTGCTGGTAGATGTGTTGATTCATTCCTTAGCTGTGAATTTCTTTAGTAGCTTCAGTGCTTTGCTGAGGAGAAAAAATATTCTTGTATCAGTGGAGGAATGGTTTTGCTATTGTGGGGAACTTTCCTGGCTTCTCCATGACCCCGGTGAAATGGGCTAGGGAAAGGATCTGAGTCCCCGCTTCCACTTCCTTTACCCAGAAGCCTCCCTTCCACTCTCCTGTGTGGCAGAGTTCTTGCAATCCCAACAAAACTAAGCCAAAGATTTCTGGGCTGCACAACCCCCAACCTTGTTGTTGTCACTTAGGGCATAGTTAGGGTGTCCCCACTCTGGGGTGCTCTCTCTGCAATGAGTGACTTCTTGACACACTGATCATACCATGCAAAGCAAATATAATGTATTAAACAGCAACCAATTTTGAAAAAGCATAAGGAAAAATGGGAAAGGTCAAAAGAAAACACATGACCTCACTCTGTGGCAAGGGGAAACCACAAAGAGCCAGGGGCACCAGGTTTGCACAAATGTTTTTGGTACCAGAACACGCAGAGCCGGCACCCCGTCCCCACTACAAACTTTTTTTCTGTGACGCGCAGTTCACAGTCTGCTCCTCACACTTCCCAGGCCTCCTTCTCAGGCCTTGGCAGTGCCACAGGGATGCTGAGGGTCAAGCACTTGCTCTGGCACTGGCCACACACCTTCAGGCTCTAGGTGGCAGGACACTTATCCCCAGAGTTAGCTTCCCTCACCCGCGTCAAGGTTACAATCCTCTTCCAAGTCTGGCCTGCAAGGCCTTTTGGCTGGTGGTGTTTCCTGTGCTGGGCTTCTGCCCAGAGTCCCACTGGCTCTCCCCAGCTGCTCACCACATCCAGCTTCAGATTCCTCCAGCCTCATCCTCTGCTGCCCTGCCTCCAGCTCCTTCTCTGGCCCCTCTGGCTCTAGTGGCTGCAGTTCCCCTCCCAGCATGGGACTTGCTCTCTGAGCTGTCTCTCTGTCTGGCACCGCTCTGCTCCCCAGCTTAGCTCGGGCCCCTGGTCTCTCCTTAGCTCAGCTCCACTCTGTCTGATCCAGGCAATTCCAGCTCACAGAGAGAATGGGATTCCCCGCACCTCTGGATTCCTTCACTGGCCATGAAGCTAACCTGGAGCACTGGCCTCTCCCCATTGCTCCTGCGCACTCAGTCTCAGGGTCCTGATTTCCCATCAACCCTATCCCTTCCTTTTTGTACTGGGGACAGCCAACCAACTCCCCTTCACTGAGTTCTAGTGAGGGGCCAACAGGCCCCTTTCACTGGGACACGCCGCTCAGGTTGCTGACAGAAGGCACATGTAGGTGTGGAAAGGAAAATTGACCTGCACCTGAGGAACATAAGAACAAAAGAATGGCCATACTGGGTCAGATCAAAGGCCCATCTAGCCCAGCAGCTCGTCTTTCAACAGTGGCCAATGCCAGGTGCCCCAGAGGGAGGGATCACAACAGGGAATCCTCAGGTGATCCCTCCCCTGTCACCCACCTCCGGAGATGGATACCATTCCTACCCATCCTGCCTAATAGCCATTTATGGACCTAACCTCCATGAATCTATCTAGCTCTTTTTTGAACCCTGTTAAAGTCCTAGCCTTCACATCCTCTGGCAAGGAGTTCCACAGGTTGACTGTGCATTGTGTGAAGAATAACTTCCTTTTATGTGTTTTAAACCTGCTGCCCATTAATTTCATTTGATGGTCCCTAGTTCTTTTTTTGTGGGAATAAGTAAATAACTTTTCCTTATTCACTTTTTCCACACCAGTCATGATTTCATAGACCTCTGTCATATCACCCTTCGTCTCCTCTTTTCTAAGCTGAAAAGTCCAAATTTTTTAATTTCTCTTCATATGGGACCTGTTCCAAACCCCTAATCATTTTTGTTGCCCTTTTCTGAACCTTTTCCAATGCCAAGAGATCTTTTTTGAGATGAGGCAACCACATCTGCATGCAGTATTCAAGATGTGGGTGTACCATGGATTTACAGAGAGCCAATAAGATATTCTCTGTCTTATTCCCTATCCTTTTTTTAATGATTCCTAACATTCTGTTTGCTTTTTTGACTGCCGCTGCACACTGAGTGGATGTTTGCAGAGAATTGTCCACAATGACTCTAAGGGTACGTCTACACTACAGCGCTAATTCGAACTAACTTAGTTCGAATTAGTTAATTCGAACTAAGCTAATTCGAACTAGAGCGTCTAGAACTAAAAACTAGTTCGAATTAGCGTTTTGCTAATTCGAAGTAGCGCGTCCACACTGATTGGACGCAGGGGGGCATTTAAGAGCAGCTGAAACCGGTTCTGGCAGGGCATCAGGACAGTAGTTGCTTTGTGTGGCTGCTGTCTGAGGCTATCTGAGGCTCGAGCTTAAAGGGACCCCCCCCTGGACAGCCGGTTCTCAGCTTTTCCTGCTTGCTTGCCAACCTCGCCGAGGGACAGCAAAGCGTTGGTCTCTGTGCCCGTCTGTGTCGGTGCTTCCCTTCCGGGGGGCCGCCGCAGGTGGCAACATGGAGCCACGGCTCGCCCTGCACCTTCTGGTGCACATTCTGGACTTGCTGCTGCAAGCCTGCCAGCAATGGCACGAGGCTGCCTGGTACCAACTGGTGAACGTCAGCCCCCTGCCTCTCCGCCTGGCTGCCCTGGGGGCCGTGGAGGAGCTGCGGCGGCGCCCCGGCACCGGCGTGCCCCGCCGCGTCTGGCGTCTGGACACCAGCACCGACTGGTGGGACCGCATCGTCCTGGAGCACTGGGAGGACCGACAGTGGACCCAGAACTTCAGGATGAGGAGGGACACCTTCCTGGAGCTCTGCGAGTGGCTCGCCCCTGCCCTGCGCAGAAGGGACACTCGCATGAGACCCGCCATCCCCCTCCAGAAGCGGGTGGCCATCGCCCACTGGAAGCTCTCCACGCCGGACAGCTACTGATCCGTCGGGAACCAGTTCGGCGTGGGGAGATCCACCGTCGGAGCGGTGCTCATGCAGGTACGGCGCTCGTCGGCCACCGAGCCGGGGGGGAGGAGGGCTGCGAGGAGGGGATGGGCCACCCAAGGGACAAAGAGGGGGCGGGAGGAGGCGAAAGCGCCCCGCACCAGAGGGGTCGGGCTGTCCCGGCCGTACTACACGCCGCCGGGGGGGTTGCTTCTGGGAGTGGGGCGCGGGGCACTGCCAGGGCACGCACGCTCCCAGCCACCCGGGCGCCCCACTGATTGGCGCTTTGCTGGGTCTCTCTCCGCAGGTGGTCAAGGCCATCAACCGGGTGCTGCTCCGCAGGGTGGTCCGCCTCGCCGACCCGGACGCCGTCATCCGGGGATTCGGCGCCCTCGGCTTCCCCAACTGCAGGGGGGGCCATCGATGGGACGCACATCCCCATCCGTGCCCCGGAACACCAGGCGTCCCGGTACGTCAACAGAAAGGGGTACGTCTCCGTGATCCTGCAGGCCGTGTGTGACCACCGGGGCCAGTTCACGGACGTTAATGTGGGCTGGTCCGGCAAAGCACACGACGCCCGGGTGTACCGCAACTCCTCCGTGTGCCAGCGGCTGCAGGACGGGACCTTCTTCCCCGACCGCCACATCAGGGTCGGGGATGTGGACATGCCCGTGTGCCTGGTGGGGGATGCCGCCTACCCACTGCAGCCCTGGTTCATGAAGCCCTACACGGGGCACCTCAATCCCTCCCGCCAGGCCTTCAATGCCAGGCTGACCAGGGCCCGCATCGTGGTGGAGGGGGCCTTCGGGCGACTGAAAGCCCGCTTTCGATGCCTCCTCACCCGTCTGGACCTGGCCGAGCACAACATCCCTCCCGTGGTGGCGGCATGTTGTGTGCTCCACAATTTGTGTGAGCGGAAGGGGGAGGCTTTCCTGCCAGCCTGGATGGCTGAGACTGACCGCATGGCTGGACACTACGGTCAGCCCCGCACCACCGCCATCCGGGAAGCCCAGCGGGGGGCTGTCCGGATCCGGGAAGCCCTGCGGGAGAGCTTCCTGGTGGAGGAGGAGGAGGACTGACCTCTCCCTGCATGCCCCACTGGGGCCTTCTTCCACCCTACCCCCCTTCCCCTTTCCTCTCCCTACCTACTGTACAATAAAGACACCTGTTTTTGAAACAAAAACGTCTGTTTATTGAACATAACTGGGTGCGGGAAGGGAGGAATGAGGGTGGGAGAGGGGAGGGGGAAACCTGGGACGAGGGAGCTGAAAGGGAAGGGGAGGGAAGGGAGGAAGGGAAAGGAAAGCTCAGGGGTGGGAGTCCGGCTGCCTCTCCGTCTCGCCACACTGCGGGTCCGGGGGCGTCGGTGGGAAATGGTTGTGGAGGGGGGGGCAGGAGGGACAGGGGGTGTGGAGGAAGCAGGAGTGGAAGCAGGAGCGGAAGCAGGAGCGGGAGCGGGGGGAGCAGGGGGAGCAAGAGGGGGAGCAAGAGGGGGAGCAGGGGGAGGAGGAAATGGGAAGCGGTCCAGCAGGCTCTGGAGGTGGCCTCGCAGGGCACGGCCCTGCTCCTCCAGGGCCTCCAGACTCCTCTGGCGCAGCCTGAGGTCCTCCTGGACCCAGTGGTCCTGGAGACGGAGCTGTTGATCCAGGAACCGGACGTGCTGCCTCTGGTGGTAGTCCTGGTTCCTGGCTGTCCTGCTTGCCCAGGCGCGGGCGGCTGCTGCAGGCGGGGTGGTGTGCCCTGCAGTCCCAGGTGCTGCGGCTGTGGTGCAAGAAGACCAGCGGTCAATTACCCCAGGGGCCCAGGTGTGTGAAACCCAGCTCCCCTCTGCAAGGCCAGGGCCCCTGCAGGATCCCCAGCTGCTGCTCCGTGGTGGGCAAGGCCCAGGCGCACGGTCCCGGGGCTCCCTCTTGCCCCAGCCCCCCGTACACATAAGGGGAACACGAGGGTACTCACAGGTGGATGCCTCCCTGACCTCAGACGACGCAGGTGAGCGGCTCTGTGGCGTGCCTCGGGGGTCCCGGGTCCTGGGCAGGCTGGCGGCAGGCTCCTGGCTCTCAGAGCCCTCTTCCTCCTCCTCTGTGTCCAGGAGCGGTCCCTCTGCCCCGGGGTCAATCACGTCCCGGGGGGCAGGGATGGCATAAGCCCCCAGGAGGCGGTCCAGGGCATGGAAGTGGGGGCAGGCCTCCGGGTCGGCCCCTGGCAGGCAGGCTCGGGAGTAGGACTGCCGCAAGTCCTTAATTTTCCAGCGCACCTGCTCCCGGCTGCGCTGGTGGCCCCTGGCGGCCAGGCTGGCAGCCATGCGGCCGTAGACGGCCGCGTTCCGGTGGCTAGTGCGGAGATCGTGGACATTGGAGGCTTCCCCCCAAACCTCGATGAGGTCCACGATCTCCGCACTTGACCAGGCGGGTGGCCGCCTTTTGCGCCCCCGGGCAGGCTCCTGGGAGCCGCCAGGCTGGTCCTGGGGAGCAGTGGAGGGCTGGGAGCCCTCGGATGGCTGGCTCATTGTGTGGCAGGTGCAGGCTGTGCAGGCATGGGTGCTTGCAGCCTTGCAACTGGCACAAAGTGTGTAGCCAGCCCGTGGCCCTTTAAGGGCTCCGGGGCCGGGAGGGGGGCAATAGAGTTTCCCTGGTGTTGGCCAGAGTGGCCACCAGGGAAACCTGGGAAGCCTTAGCCTCCCACTAGTTCGAATTAAGGGTCTACACAGCCCTTAATTCGAACTAGTTAGTTCGAACTAGGCTTAATCCTCGTAAAATGAGGATTACCTAGTTCGAACTAAGCGCTCTGTTAGTTCGAATTAAGTTCGAACTAACGGAGCGCTAGTGTAGCGCCTAGGAAAGTTAGTTCAAACTAACGGATGTTAGTTCGAACTAACTTTGTAGTGTAGACATACCCTCAGATATCTCTCTTGAGTGCTTACAGCTAAATTTGTCTCCATCATTTTGTATGTATAGTTGAGATTATTTTTTTCCAATGTGCATTACTTTACATTTATCAACATCAAAATTCATTTGCCATTTTGTTGACCAGTCACCTTGATTTGTGAGATCCTTTTGAAGCTCTTCAGAGTCTGCTTTGGTCTGAACTATCTTGAGCGGTTTAGTATCATCTGCAAATTTTGCCACTTCACTGTTTACCCCTTTCTCCAGATCATTTATAAATATGTTAAATAGGATTGGTTCTAATACAGACCCTTGAGGGACATCACTAGTTACCTCTCTCTATTCTGAAAACAAATAATTTCTTTCTACCCTTTGTTTCCTGTCTTTTAACTAATTATCAATCCATAAATGGACCTTCCCTCTTATCCTATGAAAACTTACTTTATTTAAGAGCCTTTGGTGAGGAACCTTGTCAAAGGCTTTCTGGAAATCTATGTACAGGCAGTCCCCGGGTTACGTACAAGATAGGGACTGTAGGTTTGTTCTTAAGTTGAATCTGTATGTAAGTCGGAACTGGCGTCCAGATTCAGCCACTGCTGAAACTAACCGCCAGTTCTGACTTACATACAGAATCAATTTAAGAACCCCAGGCGTCCCCAAGTCAGCTGCTGCTGAAACTGATCAGCAGCTGATTCCAGGAAGCCCGGGGCAGAGCAACTCTGCCTCGGGCTTCCTGTAGTCAGCGCTGGTCAGTTTCAGCAGAAGCTGACTTGGGGACGCCTGGGGCAGAGCAGCTGGGGTGCTGCTGGGTTGCTCCAGTAGCGCCGCTCCTCGGCGCTACTGGAGCAACCCAGCAGCACCCCAGCTGCTCTGCCCCAGGCGTCCTGAGTCAGCCGCTGAGCGGCGCTGCGGGACCAACCGGCAGCGCCCCAGCTGCTCTGCCACAGGCGTCTGGAGAAAAGCCTAGTCTGCTGGGAGGGCGGGGGCGTACTAGCTGCGTCCCCCCCCCCCCCACCCCAGCAGACCAGGAAGACATGGGCGGCGGACCGAGACGCACCGCAGTCCCGCCACCTGGGTCCTCCGCGGCTTTGCTCCCAGTCTCCCTGGTCTGCCAGGGAGACAGGGAGCAAAGCCTCTGAGGACGCCAGCAGCGGGACAGCTGCGGGGCGTCTGGGCCGTCCCGCTGCCGGGTTCCCCGAGGCTTTGCAAAGCCGCGGGGGGGCTCGGGCAGTGAGGCAGCCCAGGCGCCCTGGGCTGCTCCGCTGCCGGCTTCCCCGAGGCTTTGCAAAGCCTCGGGGAAGCCGGCAGCGGAGCAGGCCAGGGCGCCTGGGCTGCCTCGCTGCCCGAGCCCCCCCGCGGCTTTGCAAAGCTTCGGGGAAGCCGGCAGCGGAGCAGCCCAGGCGTGCCTGGGCTGCCTCGCTGCCCGAGCCCCCCCGCGGCTTTGCTCCGCGTCTTCCTGGTCTGCAGACCAGGGAGACGCGGAGAAAGCCCCGGAGTACACGGGTGGCAGGACCGCGAGGTCCCGCAGTCTGTGTCCTCCGGGGCAGCCCCGTTCGTAACTGCGGATCCGACTTATGTCGGGGACTGCCTGTACACTGCATCTACTCGATTTCCCTTTCCACCTGTTTGTTGACCCCCTTAAAGAGCCCTAGTAGATCAGTAGGGCAGGATTTCTCTTTACAGAAACCATGTTGACTTTCCCCCAACAAATTATGTACATCCATGCGTCTGACGATTTTATTCTTTACTATAGTTTCAACTAATTTGCCTGGTGCTGACATTAGATATACTGGTCTGTAACTAGAGCCCTCTTAAAATATTTACATCACATTAGTTATCTTCCAGTCATTAGGTAAAAAAGTTGATTTAAAGCAGGGCTACTCAACACAGGGCCTGCTGCGCATTTGTTTGCGGCCTGCAGCGGGGTTTGGGTTTACGTGGGGCTCAACACATGGCCTGTGGGTGGGATCCTTTGAACATGGCCTCCACTGGGAACACACTCCACAATGGTGAGGCGTCTCCCAGGTATTGTGAGCATTGAAAGATGCAAGCGGATGGGCTGGCTGGAACAGACGGATACAGGGTGTCAGTGTTTCTAGCCCCCAGGGAGGAGGTGCTGGAAGTGCCAAGGCATTGTGGGAAGTGCTGGCTGCTTAGCCTTGTGGGCAGAGCCTGAGAGCTGATTAGCTCACACTGACCATGTTTGCAGGGCCAGCCTGAGCCATTTGTGCACCCTGGACCCCAGGAGCCCGCCCCCGCCCAGCACCCCCTACAATGGGGGCGGTAGCCCAGTCAGTCCATATCTTCAGCCAGCTCTGCATGTTTGGATCTGGCGCCACAGCTGGGCAACCCTGCCTCCATCCCGCACGGAGCGACGGACTCTATTTTCAGTTGACATAAAAGCAGTCTCACCTTCAGCAGTGAGATTTGGTGTTGAGAGGGCTATATTTGAAGAAGAGATGATAGAACTGCAAAACAATAGTATTCTAACAGCTAGGCATAAGAAAGAGGACACTGGAATATTTTGGATGTCCTATGTATAGGAAGACATGTACCCTGCATTACTGAAATATGCCAGAAAAGTGCTAACTTGCTGTGGGTCTAAATATGTCTGTGAAAGTTCATTTTCCTCTATGGGAATCATCAAGTCAAAACTGCGCACCTCTCTTACTGACAGACATCTGACCAACTGTCTCCGTGCTGCTACAATGGAATACAAGCCTGATGTGAAACAGCTGATGAAAAGTTTGCAGACACAGTCTTCACATTCAGGCTGTGTCTACATTGGCAAGATTTTGCGCAAAAGCAAGTGCTTTTGCGCAAAATCTTGCCGCCTGTCTACACTGGCCACGAGTATTTGCGCAAGAACACTGGCGTTGTAATGTACAAAATGAGTGCTTCTTGCGCAAATACTCTGCTGCTCCTGCTCAGGGATAAGCCCTCTTGCACAAGAGGCCAGTGTAGACAGGCAACATTAATTTCTTGCGCAAGAAAGCCCGATGGCTAAAATGGCCATCGGAGCTTTCTTGCGCAAGATAGCGTCTACACTGGCACGGATGCTTTTGCGCAAAAGCACATCTCTTGCGCAAAAGCACGTGCCAGTGTAGACGCTCTCTTGCGCAAATACTTTTAATGGAAAAACTCTTCCGTTAAAAGTATTTGCGCAAAATCTTGCCAGTATAGACATAGCCTGATTGTACTTATACTCCAGTAAATTCCAGTACTGTACTGGCAGTTTTTGTTTGATTTGTTAAAATTATGAAGCCAAAACAAAAAAGTAGTTAATATAATGGTCTTCTGTTGAAATGCGTTTTAGTAGTAAAATTCCTGACCTGTCATTGCTCCTTAAAAGTGCTCTCATATGGGTGGAAATTGGGTAAATATGCATTTTATTAATATCAGCAGAACTGACTTAAATGGGGCTTAATGACTTAAGTGTTGTGTAGTCTTGCCTTAATCTTTCTATTCATACCCGACAGTGTGAAAGAAGCTATTTGCATATATTTGCATATATATTTGCATGGATATGCAACCACATTTAAGTTGCAGCCCTTGCCATGTGCTATGAGTATCACTGTGGCCCCCAGGGCTTCCAAAGTTGAGTAGCCCTGATTTAAAGGATAGGTTACAAACCATAGTTAATAGTTCTGCAATTTCACATTTGAGTTCTTTCAGAACTCTTGGGTGAATGCCATCTGGGCCTGGTGACTTGTCACTGTTAAGTTTATCGATTTGTTCCAAAACCTATTCTAATGATACCTTAAACTGGGACAATTCCTCAGATTTGTCACCTAAAAAGAATGGCTCAGGTTTGGGAATCTCCCTAACATCCTCATTTGTGAAGACCAAAGCAAAGGATTCATTTAGTTTCTCCGCAAGGACCTTATTGACTTTGAGTGCTCCTTTAGCAACTTGATCGTCCAGTGGTTTCACTGGGGCTACGTCTACACTGGCATGAATTTCCGAAAATGCTTTTAACGGAAAAGTTTTCTGTTAAAAGCATTTTTGGAAAAGCACATCTAGATTGGCAGGATGCTTTTCCGCAAAAACACTTTTTGTAGAAAAGCGTCCGTGGCCAATCTAGACGTGGTTTTCCGCAAAAAAGCCCCGATCGCCATTTTCGTGATTGGGGCTTTTTTGCGGAAAACAGTTCTGTGATGTCTACACTGGCTCTTTTGCGCAGAAGTCTTTCGGAAAAAGACTTTTGCCCGAACGGGAGCAGCATAGTATTTCCGGAAAAGCACTGATGATTTTACAAGAGGTCGTCAGTGCTTTTCCGGAAATTCAAGCGGCCAGTGTAGACAGCTGGCAAGTTTTTCCACAAAAACAGATGATTTTGTGGAAAAACTTGCAGTCTAGACACAGCCTGGTTGTTTACCGAGCTTCTTGCTTCTGATGTACTTAAAAACATTTTGCTATTACTTATTGAGATTTTGGCTAGCTGTTCTTCAAACTCCTTTTTGGATTTCCTTATTAATTTGGCAGAGTTTTTGTTCCTTTTTATTTTCCTCGCTAGGATTTAATTTCCACTTTTTAAACAATGTCTTTTTATCTCTCACTGCTTTTTTTACTTGGTTGTTAAGCCATAGCGACACTTGGTTCTCTTATTGTGTTTTTAATTTGAGGTATAAATTTAAGTTGAGAGACTATTTCGGTGTCTTTGAAAAGTCTCCGTGCAAAGTTTGCAGGGATTCTACTTTTGGCATTGGACCTTTTTAATTTCTGTTTAACTAACCTCCTCATTTTTGTGTAGTTTCCCTTTCGGAAATTAAATGCTACAGTGTTGGGCTGCTGAGGTGTTTCTTACCCCACAGGGATGTTACATTTTATTACATTATGGTCACTATTTCCAAGAGATCCACCTGTTTGGATCAAATCCTGTGCTCCACTTAGGGCTAAATCAAGAATTGCCTCTTCTCTTGTGGGTTCCAGAAACAGCTGCTTCAAGAAGCCGTCATTGAAGGTGTCAACAAATTTTCTCTCTGCATCCCGTCCTTAGGCAATGTGTACCCAGTCAATATGGGATAGATGAAATCCCGCACTATTATTTTTATTTTTACAGCCTCTCTAATTTCCCTTAGCAAAAGAATATAGCAGTGGGGATATATTACCGACCACCTGACCAGGACAGTGATAGTCACTATCACTTCCTGGTCAGTAGGGTTGCCAGATGGTTTCAACAAAAATACTGGATACACTTGACATTACATCACAATCTACATTACATCTTATTTAGAAAATACCCGACATTTCTATTTTCTCAATTTGTTTCCTGAACAGAAAGCTCAAATACTGGACTGTCTGGTTGAAAACCGGACACCTGGCAACCCTACTGGTGAGGTGGTCAGTAATATATCCATATTGCTATATTCTTCTCATCAGAGCATGGAATTACTTCCTATAGCGATTCTATGGAACATTTAGGCTCATTTCAGATTTATCCCTCATTTGATTCTACATTTTCTTTCACGTATAATACCACTCCCTTACCCACACGACGTGTTGTGTCCGATAGATGTTGTTCCCTGGTATGACGGTCACGTTGCTTGTCTCGTTCCAAGTTTCTGTGATGCCTGTTATATCAATATCCTCCTTTGCAACGAGGCACTCCGGTCCACCCATTACTGGGTGCGGAGAAGCACATTAACGGTGTGTCCCTACTTTGCGGCCAGACAACGCCGTGAAGCCCGTTGACGGCGTGTCCCTACTTAGCGGCCGGGCGACGCCGCGAAGCCCGTTGACGGCGTGTCCCTACTTAGCGGCCGGGCGACGCCGCGAAGCCCGTTGACGGCGTGTCCCTACTTAGCGGCCGGGCGACGCCGCGAAGCCCGTTGACGGCGTGTCCCTACTTAGCGGCCGGGCGACGCCGCGAAGCCCGTTGACGGCGTGTCCCTACTTAGCGGCCGGGCGACGCCGCGAAGCCCGTTGACGGCGTGTCCCTACTTAGCGGCCGGGCGACGCCGCGAAGCCCGTTGACGGCGTGTCCCTACTTAGCGGCCGGGCGACGCCGCGAAGCCCGTTGACGGCGTGTCCCTACTTAGCGGCCGGGCGACGCCGCGAAGCCCGTTGACGGCGTGTCCCTACTTAGCGGCCGGGCGACGCCGCGAAGCCCGTTGACGGCGTGTCCCTACTTAGCGGCCGGGCGACGCCGCGAAGCCCGTTGACGGCGTGTCCCTACTTAGCGGCCGGGCGACGCCGCGAAGCCCGTTGACGGCGTGTCCCTACTTAGCGGCCGGGCGACGCCGCGAAGCACGTTGACGGCGTGTCCCTACTTAGCGGCCGGGCGACGCCGCGAAGCACGTTGACGGCGTGTCCCTACTTAGCGGCCGGGCGACGCCGCGAAGCACGTTGACGGCGTGTCCCTACTTAGCGGCCGGGCGACGCCGCGAAGCACGTTGACGGCGTGTCCCTACTTAGCGGCCGGGCGACGCCGCGAAGCACGATAACGGCGTGTCCCTACTTAGGGGCCGGGCGACGCCGCGAAGCACGATAACGGCGTGTCCCTACTTAGCGGCCGGGCGACGCCGCGAAGCACGTTGACGGCGTGTCCCTACTTAGGGGCCGGGCGACGCTGTGAAGCCGAACGGGGCACATGGGCCAGGGCGGGCAGGCCCCCGAAGGGCAGCTCGCCAGCGGGAGGAACACCACGCCCTGAGGGCTCGGCCCCCCGCCCACCCTGCGCAGCCCCTGGCCCGAGCCTGCCTGGCCGGACTAGGGGCGTTAAGCCTGCCTGAGGGGAGGCGGGCGCTGCTGCTCTGGAGAGCCCCAGGGCTGTGTAGCTTCCAAGGGGGCGACCCCGGCCCCCCCGCCTCTTTCTGACAGATGGGGGAGCGACTAGCGAGGCGCCCCGCCGGCGCAAGCAGCAGTTGCTGGGCAGGGCGGCACAGGCCGGACGCGCCTGAGAGGATAATGGCGGGAAGCTCGAGGCCACCGCCGGGCTAACGGCCCCCCCGCGCATGCGCGCGGCGGGCGCTCGAAGCCGGGGACTAAACCTTCCACCTGCGTCCGCGCATCGCAAACGCCACATGTCCCGCCTCCCACGCGCGGGCCGACTGCGCACGCGCATTCCGGCGAGTTCCGCCGCGCCTGGAGGGGGAAGGGAAAAGGTTTTCGAGAAGCCCCGCCCACTTCTGGGAAACCACAGGCCCCCTCTGTCCAATGAAAGCCGAGAGCCGGGGCGGCGGAAGAAGCGACCCTGCGGCAGCGCTGCCGACGGGGAGGAGCGAGGCTGCAAGGAGCACGCGCGCGGATTGGTTCTAGGGAGGCAGGGGGCGTGGCTACGATGCCTGGCAGGCCGGTTGGGCGGGGCCGAGGCGGCGGGGGCGGGGCCAGGCAGGTGCTGGGGCAGATGCGGCCCGAGCTCCCCAGGCGCCGTGGAGGGAGCCTGAGGCCTGCGCCGCGCCCGAGGCCCCGCACGGACCGGAGCGGGTAGGTGGGCGCGCGCCGGCCGCTTGGCCCCTCCCCGCGGCGCGCGACCCCGTTACTCGCCGCCCGGCCGGGTCCTACCGCTCCCCCCGCGGCTCCGGCCGAGCCCGCCCGGCGGCCGGCTCCTGTAGGGGGCGCTGGCTCCCCGCCGCCTCGGGGGCGCGTCGAGGGGGAGGGGCTGTGAAATGGGGGGAGTGGGGGCCCGTCGAGGGGGTGGGGCTGTGAAATGGGGGGACTGGGGGCGCGTCGAGGGGGTGGGGCTGTGAAATGGGGGGAGTGGGGGCCCGTCGAGGGGGTGGGGCTGTGAAATGGGGGGGAGTGGGGGCCCGTCGAGGGGGTGGGGCTGTGAAATGGGGGGGAGTGGGGGCCCGTCGAGGGGGTGGGGCTGTGAAATGGGGGGGAGTGGGGGCCCATCGAGGGGGTGGGGCTGTGAAATGGGGGGGAGTGGGGGCCCATCGAGGGGGTGGGGCTGTGAAATGGGGGGGAGTGGGGGCCCGTCGAGGGGGGTGGGGCTGTGAAATGGGGGGGAGTGGGGGCCCGTCGAGGGGAGTGGGGGCCCGTCGAGGGGGGTGGGGCTGTGAAATGGGGGGCTGGGGGCCCGTCGAGGGGGGTGGGGCTGTGAAATGGGGGGGAGGGGGGGGGGCTGTGAGGGGGGGGGCTGTGGGGGGGGGGGCTGGGGGCCCGTCGAGGGGGGTGGGGCTGTGAAATGGGGGGGAGTGGGGGCCCGTCGAGGGGAGTGGGGGCCCGTCGAGGGGGGTGGGGCTGTGAAATGGGCTGGGGGCTGGTCGAGGGGGGTGGGGCTGTGAAATGGGGGGGCTGGGGTCTTAGGCAGTCCCATGCAATAGTAACCCCTAGTCTCTGAGGGGCAAGAGCAAGCCAATCAGTGTTCATATTTACCACCCTAGTGTGAGCATTGCCCTGTTGGGCTCCTTGGCTCCCTTTCCATCCAGATGTAGCTTCCACGTGTCAGCTCTAGAATTCAGTTGTTTAAAATGTGTTAAACAGTAAAACTGCTGTTAACTTTCTAAAGTGAAGATACCAGAAATCTGAGCTGTTTCTGGTCATAAATTGACTTCCTCTCTTAGAACCTTCTGCTGGGAAGCATCAGCAAAGGCTATTTGAACTTGGGTTGATTTAGTTGGGATTGGTCCTGCCTTGAGCCAGGAGGCTGGACTTGATAACCTCCTGAGGTCTTTTGCAGCTCTGATTCTATGAACTTGTTAAACTAAAATAAGAGAGTCTTCGTTTCTGACATGAATGGTTTTGATAGCAACATCTGATACCTAGTATGTTTTGAAAATAACAATGAAATAAGGTATTAGCAAAACATCAGCTTTATTCAGTGGAATACTGAAAGAGTGGCAGATTTGGATGTGTATGATAACTTTAACTATTTAGTTAAGGTATGATAGCTGAACTCTGTTTTGTTCCTTTGATTTCTACTAGTGTGTTGTGCAGCCTAAACATCTTCACATTGTTAACGTTATGTGAAGTATTTCAGCAAATTAACAATTATTTTGTGAAACATTCTTGAACATAGCAGAGTATTCCTAAGTGATCTCATTACTGACTAATATGTATCTTCAGCCTAGAATTCAGTTGAACTTGCTCTTTCTTTTCCATGTGTTCCTATAGTAGCTTCAGAGGAGGCCTAAAGAGACACTTTTAGCCCAGATGGTATCTTTCTACTAATGAACAGACTTTTTTCCTTTTTGATTTGGGGGAGGGGGGATAACTTACTTCTGCCTGCTTTCTGCTTCTTTACAGCAAAAAAGCATTCCTAATAAGTTAGGAGAGTAAACAGCAGACTTTTGCTGTTTTGATTAGGAGTTGCTAGGTGCAGATCTGCAAAAGCTATCCTTTACAGTGGGGGAGGAGAGAAAAAGGCAGAGACCTTGATCAGCCAATCAAAATATACAAGTGAATAAGATCTGGAGTTCAGTTTAACTGCCTGTTTACTCACTACTCATTATCTGACCATCACTTCTCTTTAAAACAACTTTTTTTGGCAAAAGGTTAAAATACTGCTTTGCTGATTAATAAGTCACTGCTGTGGTTGATTTCAGATGCTTCCTGTCTGCTTCATCTTAATATCAGTTAAGCTGGAAACATACGTGCACGAATTGAAAGTGGCAGCTTGACACATCTTGCAAATTGCTTTTTAAATAGGATTTCTGAGCCCTTGTATGAGTGATAATTCTTCTTTGTTTATCCACAGTGTGAGTCTGCAGATGAAATTAGGGTTAGAAGACATCCAAGTTACTCTAAGCATCATAAGGGCTATACATAGGTATATACATTTAACTATCTTAAATCTAGTGGCTGTGCAGTTGTTATAATTGATTGCACATGTAAAAAGTTGAATTACTAAGTGATTGTTGTCATGAAAAGCTGAGTCTCTGAATATCATACTGTTACTTTAACCTTATTAATAGCAACAGCTGAGTGGAAGGAGAGGTCAGTCAATTTTGTACACATTTGTTGGTATTCTTAACTTTTGCATTTAGCATGGTGATGGTGCTTTAGAAATATCTAAATGTCTCAACTTAAGTTGAAATTGTTTGCTATAAATCTTTAAAATATTGCTGTTTGATTAATAGTATTTTTCTCAGATTGGACAGTGAAACTAAATGAGTTAGTTTAGCTTTCTGGGTCTTGTTCACTATTATGATGATGTGTTTGGGGTTCACAAGGTAAGGGGAATGTTTAAATAAATCTTATGTGGAAATGCTTCCGTCTCTACTAAGTTTAGTAAAAACCATTTAAGTGAAAGCTGTTTTTTTCTGTTGACATTACAAAATATTTCATGTAAGGGTCTGGGAAGAGAAGTAGCATGGTTGGTATAAATGGGACCAAATCTTTTGATTGTCTTTGGCAGTGGAGTTTACAATATTTATTATATTTGGTTAAAATTTAGTTCTGTCTACACAGAAAACATTGAATTGTGTAACATGGAAGTTTTTGGTAGCATAAATAGGACACAGAGAGGAATGTCCCTTTTAAGTACCAACTTATTTTAAGTTGGGGATGTAATATTGGCAACTAAGCTTGCTTAAGAAATAAAATACAGGACTATGTAGCACTTTAAAGATGTTAGTCTTTAAAGTGCTACATAGTCCTGTATTTTGCTTCAGCTACACCAGACTAACACGGCTACATTTCTATCACTATTCTGCTTAAGAAATGTCATCTTTTAAAAAATGAGTTCAGAATGTTCTGTTGGACTACTGCATAATGAAGGTTGATGGAGATGTAAAAACAACTAAACTTAATTGAAAATATAACCTTGTCTAGATTGATGCTTACTAACTTAGTATATGCAGCTTCTACAGGAGTTATGTACAAAATCCTTTGCAAACGTTAACTTGAATGAAATGGGTAAATGTTTTATCAAATAGCTTTAGTGAATCTCATCCCATTTCAATATTATGAAAATAACATTGTTAGGAGTTGGCTGGGGCCCTAGACCAGGGATGGGGAACCTTTTTTGGGTCGGAAGTGGAAAAATCAGTCGGGGGGCCATACACAAGTGAGAAGCAAAAAACACAAAACCTCTCACGGACATAGTCCCTAACTGAGGAGAAAGACACTCCCCACATTTCCCTTGCATACCAGAGCCTAGGGGGGGCCCAGCCTCGTAGATTTTTGTGTGCTTACAGCCTCGCGGGGGGGCCACCGCTGGCTCCCCTATGCTGGTTGGGGGCGGAAGCTTGAGCCTTGGGGGCTGCTTCCAGCCAATGGGCCTGAGGTTCTCCGCCTCTCTCCCTAGACAAAAATGAGTGTGGGGCAAGGGAAGACTAAAGGTAGACCTGCTTAAATGTGTGGTATTTCCTTCTGCATTGCATTACATTGTAGTACTGCATGACAGCTAAAAATTCTATTTCATTAATTACTCTGAAGTGTAAAAAGTAAGCCATGTAAGCGGTGCAAACTTACACTCAGCTTAGCAGTGTCTTGTTTTGAAGGGGTTTTTGTTTTTGTTTTGCCTGAGAGTTGCTACTTTCAAGTCCAGGACAGGTGCCCAGGAAGGTTAAAGTGCTTCCCCCACCTGCATTTGTATGTTGAAAGGAATTCATATGCAAATTTGGCACCCTGAACCAAGGTCTAAATTAGGGGTCAGCAACCTTTTCAAACCAAAGAGCCAAACTACATCAAAATTCAGAACAAGTCAACAAAAAACTGTATAAGAATGCCCATTTGCATGACTAAAAATATACAACTTAATATTATTAATTGACATGATGATTAATAATAGTGTAAATGAAACTGTACTCACAGACTTTATTTAATGGGACTTGTGCAAAAAGATGTAGCAGTAAATTTCTTTAAAGTTTACAACATAACTGGTCAAATTCAGGCTCAAGCACACAATCAAGCTACATAAGTAGTTACACATTTTTAAAATTTTGAATGTTTCATTTTAATTTAAAAAGTTGCATGTATTTTGAGACTGACAAAAAGACATATTTGGTTCCATACTGAGCCATATTTGGCTCGAGAGCCATAGGTTGCAGACCCTTGGTCTAAATAAACATAGGAATTGTTCTCGCATTACAATAGGTAATTTCCCATTCAAGTACTCTCACCTTCTTACCACTGTTGTGGATGAACCACTTCCACTCTGATTTCATTAGCACTAATGTCACTTTCCCATCTCTATCTTTTTTTTTTTTTCTTTTTCTCTTCAGCATCCGAGGAAGTGAGTTGTAGCTCAGGAAAGCTTATGCCCTATTACATTAGTCTTTAAAGTGCCACCAGACTCCTTGTTTTTGCTGAAACAGACTAACATGGCTTCCTCTCTAAAACTTCTCTAGAAGGATAACAAGTCATTTAACTCACACTGCTTTCAGTCACCAAACAGCAGGTCTCTGCACAAAGCCTACATTTAATCCGTCAGGTAACTCAGATTTCCATAAATCCTCTTTTTGCTGATACTGATCTTAAAATCCTAACAAATTGATTGGAGAAGGTCCTCCATGTTCTGTTTCTTTAATCCATTCTGAGATTAACTGAAACTTCTACATGCTGACTCTAGTTCACAGACAACCCCAATGCTATGCTGCCATAATATGGCTGGAACTGACAAGTTAAACAGAACTATCTTAATTTCAATTCCATTTGAAACATGGGCAGCGGAAGAAATCTATGTTCACCAACCAAATGGAGGAAGGAATAAATGGCGGGAAAACATCACTTCTCAAATGTTAAAGAAGGCATAATAAACTTGTAAGAACTGTGTTGGGGTTGATCATGTCCTTTTTACAGGACAGAATTTGGCATCTTACGGTTTTATACAAAATTCTCAGTTCCCCAGAACATTTTATATTCTGAGGGTTTCTGTTGGACTTGTAACTTTCAGCAAGGGCTGTTCTCCTTATGAAATCTTTGATGTAGATAAAAGTTCATACAGGTTCCAGTATTTTTTACCACCTCATGTTTAACATCTCAGACATTTGAGCCTTGGACTGCTCTTTGCTTCTGAGTTGCTACCTGTAGTGAGAGTGCTACTTTGTTGGAAATTAAAGATTCCCACATAAACCTTAGTGTAGGCATGGTCTTGGGGATGGGGATGTAGCACTCCCTGGTGGTATTATGTGTAAATTCCAGGCTCCATCCCACAGTTGTGAAGTTTTGTTTTTGGTGGCCAGATATAGGTCATCAGAGTAACGTTGCTAAGACTTAAATTGTATGTTCTAACATCATAAGCATCTTAGGGGTGATTTGAATGAAAGAGCATTAGATTTTTTTTAAAAGTACCCCTCTTAAATGTATAAATTGACTTAGGGTAGCTCTCTCCAATCTGTAGGTTGCCTGGCCTCTGACAAAATGCTAACTTAGAACCATTCCAAAATAGCAATTGGCGGGAGAGATTTGGCCTTCACAGCAGCTGATTGGGGCCAACTATAATGTGTTGTATATCTTTCATACTTTGAAATGTACTGTTCTGGTTCACCCTGGCCCAGCTGTTAAAATTCTACTAGAGTTAGACTTATTTAAAATCACAGAGCGTTTGGCAGGTCAGACAAAGTCCCTGCTCCAGAGTCTACTTCAGTTGGACGTTATCTTCAGATGAAAAACTGAAGTAGACAAGTGGTGCCTCAAAGTAGCAAAATGATCGGGGTTGGGTCTTTTTAAGGAGCTGAAGGGATTTGAGCACTCCATTCTCTTTGAACTTAAATGGCATTTGGGTGCCTAATTCCTTTAGGCTCCTCTGAAAAATCCTAGGCTGTGTGTTTGTGTTTTCAGCATCTGAGGCTATTTGGGGAAAGAGACACTGATGCAATTAGATCAATGACTGTACATCTTCAGTAGTGCTGTACAATGACTTTCCATTCCCAGCCGCTGTTCGTATGGCTGTACCTTCGTTGCCAGAAAGGTGTGTGTTTTACAGTAAAATAGCTAACGTGGCTTGGTTATCTTGCTGTAAAATCTTAGTGGGTACAAAGTGCAGTTAGCTCCATTACTGTTTAAAAACTGAGTGAGTTCAACTGCAGGAAGGTGGTATAGTGTTCGTGGCTCCTAGCTCTGTTGCTGACCCCTCTGTGATTTCTTCATTTTCATGGGCCTGTCCTTTATATTAAAAAAAGAAACAGGTCTTTGTGGTCAGGCAGGGATGAAATCTGGAAGAATTTAACCTATTTGACTAATGAAACTAGGAAACTCTGTCTTAACTGCACACTATAATCATAACTTAAATTTTCTTTCCCGTATCTCTTTTCTTTCCCATGAATTGGTGAGGATGTGATCTCTGCTGCAGTGGCAGGGTGTCAGCCTGCTGGACAAACAGCAACACAGTCCTCAGTTGCCGGGGGGCACGCTTATCTTATGAATAACACTGTGAAATCTGTAGTGTCTGTTCAGAGCCCACAGGACTCTGGGATTTAGGCATCTTACTCCCATTGATTTCTGTAAATTGAGTGCCTAAATGCCTTTGAGAATATAGGCCTTTTTCTCTAAAATGTAACTGAAAAAAATGGTATGCCAAGAGGTGGTAAGTGCCCGTAACCACATGAGTGAGAGTTGAGTACTTGGCACCTCTCTAGGATTACAGCCTCCAGTTTACGTATGTGGGAAGGGCTGAATCTCTCCTGCTGGGGTTGGAACCACTAAGGCAGTGGCCTCCAACCTTTTTAAGCATGAGATTGCTTTTTGAATGTAAGTGTAATCCAAGATCTACCTCACACCCAAATTCCCTGGCCCCACCTCCTTTGTGCCCCCTTCTCCAAGGCCCTGCCCCTGCTCACTCTATCCTCCCTTCCTGCCTGTTCTACCCTCCCTCACTTTCACCAGGCAAGGGAAGAGGGTTGGGGTGCAGTCTCTGATCTTGGATTAAGGGATTTGGCGTGCGAGAGGGGCTCTGAGCTGAGTCTGAGGCAGATAGTTGGGGTACTGGAGGGGGTTCTAGGTGCAGGCTTGGGGAGGGTGTTTGGATGCAGGGGTGCTTGGGGCCAGGGCAGAGGTCTGGGATTCAGGAGGGGGTTCATGTCTGAGGTAGGGTTTCAGGATGTGGGCTCCGACTGGGTACTGCTTACCTCAGGTGGCTCCTGAGTGGTTGTGCAGTAGGGCTGAGGCAGGCTCACCCCTGCCTTGGCCCTGCGCCACTCCTGAAAACAGCCAGCAAACTCCATCCCAAGCCCTGTTGTGCTCCCTCTCTGCTCTGTGGGGATAGGCTACAGGGTAGGAGGCGGGTGCTTTGACATCTTTCCCCTGTCCAGCCCAGCAAGCAGGAGGCTCCTAGGGGTTGGAGATGACAGCTCCAAGGCAAAGGGCAGGAGATGCGCAGAAGTGGCGGAAGGGGCAACTGAAGTGCCAGCACTTGATAGTCTCTTGGCCAGACCAGTCAGGGTCACCTGTCAGAGGCTCCAAGATCTATCGGTAGAACCCGATCCACTGGCTGGTGACCGCTGTTCTAGGGAATGTTGTGGTTATAAATATGATGGCCAGTCTTTCTTATCCAGTCTCATTTCCAGCTCCCTGTTCCTGAGAATTCCCACCACTTAGTTGTCACCTCTCAAATTGTAATGCTAATTTCAGTTAACAGGCAAAACTCCCTTCTCCTTCACAGCCCTGCTCACTTGGATCATGTGTTAAATTGACTGTGTAGCGATTATCACCATGGTTTTTAATAAAAGGCTGGGTTTACACTAGTTCTGTGGGATTTCTCGGGTTTATTTTACATGTTTAAAAAAAGTCTTCCTTGCACTGACTTCAATGTCAGTATAGCTGTGTGTAACTCTCTTCTATTTCTAAAGGACCGGGACTTTGTGATGGGTCAATCCCAGTACATGTATTTAACTAATCTGAGGTATTTAGGAATGATACTAATGTTTTAACTTGAGAGAGAGAGTTCAAGGATTTACCTGGGTCTTAAAGGACATGGAGAGAGTACAAGCTAAGTGTATTGCAAATCAGGAGAGTGTGAATATGAAAATAGCCCTGAACTTGTCTACCATGTCAGTGGTGGCTTGAGTTAGTCCTTTGGCAGGCTCTCGGCTGCTCTGGAGATTTCATAGCACTTGGTCTTGACACACATTCTATAGGGAAGAGGCACAAGGATTAGTGTAGTGAGAAGGATTCTGTCACCAGCACTCATGGCAGCTGTTGTGTGTTCAGTTAGCCTCTGAATATGGTCCTTGCTGGTTTATCTTGTATGCCTGCCTGCCTATTGTAGTTCTGTTGGGCCTAGAGGTGTGTAATCCCATTTAATTAGTTATCTGGTTAAATGTAATGTTTAACTGGTTAACTGATTTAAAGGTGGGGATGGATGGGGGACTGCTCTGGTTAGACTGGAGCGCCCTGACCTGCTGTGTGGGTTGCTGACCAGGGGCTGTTCTGGCTGAGCTAAGGGTGAGGCTTACCGGCTAACCATTCACATCCCTAGTTGGTCCCAGGCTGTTAGGTGGTTCATTTGCAAACCACTCACAGGTATGTGCACTTGGAGTTCAAACAGTTCATTTCTTTCCTAAGGTTGCCCCTTAGGCACCAATCCTGAGAGCTGCTAAGCACCCTTAATGCTCCCTTGAGGATCATAACAGTAGTCACTATGTGCATTTTTGGATTGTTTGGTTATCCCAGGCAGTGACCAGCAAAAGCAGTCTGTTGGTATGTGCTTGGAATGATCTTGTGTTTCTGCCTTTACTGGTTTATTCAGGCATCATCTTTCCATTTTCTCACACTTTTTGTGGAATGGGGGAGGCTGGGACTTACACATTCACCTGCCTACATTTGATGTAGGAATCTGAATTTTCACAAACTGCTTAATACAAAGCATTTGCTTTAGGATCTCACTTTTACTGGTGGATGGACTGGCATGAGGAAATGACTCATGAATAGCTAGAATATACTTTCCTCTTTTTTTTTTTTTAAACACCCACACACATCAACAAACTTTATTGAACTCTTTCTTTCCCTCTCTGCCCTTCTCCCCCCACCCCCAAAAACAAACAAGCTACTCTTAACACACAAGCTGTAAGAGAGAAATTCAAAGACAGGAATACTTCATGCCCATTTCAAAGGTACAGGTTGTAAGGGGATGTACAGAGAATATGGAATCTGCAGATCTAACTGGTAACGTTCAGCAAACAGAATAGAGATGTGTGACCATTCCCTCTGTAAAATGATGGGGGTTTTAAATTACTATGCTTAATTACTGTTTGTAGTTAGGCCGCATGAATATGAGATAAAGGAAAAATCTTCCATCTTTGTAGAATTTGAAATAATATTAATAATTTAGCTCTGATCTGGTCATAAGAGCAGGGAACTGGGACCTAGGATATCACAGTTCTGTTTACAGCTCCCAGGTTCTGTGTGACCTGGGGTAACATATGGTGCCACCCAAATCTAACCTGTCCCTGGCTTCATGTGGCTGTTACAACTTAAGTTGTGAGACTCTTGCGTGAACTAATATTTTATCCTTCTGTAAATTCTAACAAGGGTTTTTTTTTTTTTTTACACAGTGTCTTTGTGAGCCTATGAAATGGCCGTGATGGAAATTGCATGCCAAGGAGCTCCTGACCCCACTATCGGGCACCAGAAGGAGCTTGCTGCTACTAAAGGGCTGAGTGAAACAGTGGGTGAGAAGCAGAGCAGTGTTTGCAAAGTAGAAGATTCAGAGAAAGTTGCCTTCCACAGTCAGTGGAAGATCCTGAAAGATGTGATCACCAAAGGAACAGCAAAAGAAGAGACAGAAGGAGGTTCTGCGTCCATTTCCATCATTGCCCAGGCTGAATGTAAGTTTCACAGTAGAATGCTTTTTATTGAGAGGGGAGTAGGATATTTCATTAGTTCTGTATTCTGGAGAGCTGGGTTCAAATCTGTCTTCGCGATTGCAGGGAGGGCGAATCTGTTGGTGATTTTTTCCAGTTCCCATTTAGCCACTCATCGAATATTTGACTAGCATGGCAATCTCTGCTGAATAAAGGCCGAATAATGGAATAGCAGGGTTATAGCAGACCAGGACTGCTGTATAATGTTGCTCTCACATGTGCCCATGTGTCCCAAGCTGTGCCCTGATTTTATGACCTGCAATGAACATTCTGTGGCAGTAAGTTCTGAGTTTTTTGAGCAAGCTTGAGAAGATGCGTGGGAAGAGTCCTAGTGTTTGGGGAGTGTTGGACGCCAAGAAAAAAATACTGTAATTCTTTATAATCTGTCATGACCAAGGAGCCTAGTTTTCTGTGTTTCCCCTCACCCCCATTCTCCAGTTAAAAATACTGTAAACCTCTTGAAACAAAATACAGGACTATGTAGCACTTTAAAGACTAACAAGATGGTTTATTAGAATCAGGATCTGAGGAAGTGGGTCTGGCCTACGAAAGCTCATCATCTAATAAACCATCTTGTTAGTCTTTAAAGTGCTACATAGTCCTGTCTTTTGTTTCAGCTACACCAGACTAACACGGCTACATTTCTATCACTATGTAAACCTCTTGTGTGTGTGCACATGCACAATTGCAGTGAAATCTGTCAGCAGGAACCTTGCTGCCCAGGGGAGTCAGCATCAGTCCCCCATATTTCTGTGTGTGCTGGTGACAGACTTCTATTTTAGATGTTATTTTTTTCACAAAATGTCAAAACAAGATTTTCTACAAAAATGCAAATTCTGTGTTTTGTTTTGTCTTTTCTGTGGCAAATGGATTGCTAAGATCCTTGGTCATGATCAATACAGTGACTGAATCTCCTGGATCACTGTTGGTCTTAGCAGGACGTTACCACCATTTCCTTGTTCAGACACTTGCTGCCGTCAGTGGAGACTATCTAGTATTGAAACTCCACTGTGCTCTTGTTTTCTTTCACACAGGTGAGAACAGCCAGCAGTTCCTACCCACCTTTTCAGAGAGGCCTTTCATAGCTGACAGTAAACGTTACAGGTAAGAGGCCTTTAAAATAAATGAGTTACAAGTACGTGTGGCATTTACTGATCTAACATCACTACTTCAGTGGTGCCCTTTTGTATTGTCATAGTTTGTTTCTATTCAGAAGTGATGACCTCTGTTTTTTCTAAGGAGTGTGAGAAATTCACAACACTCTCCCCCCCCCCACCTCTGTCTACATTCGCATCGCGTCCTGTCCTGTGACATGCTGCCCCACAAACCATGTTGAAGGCTTTGTGTTTAGCTATCCTTATTGTCAGCGTCTTGGTTTCTTCATCCCTAAAATCTTGGTGTGTTTTTCCCCCCAGGCCCCCCCCCCTCCACCCACTTGAACATTTACACCGAAGTTGCTCGGTGGGAGCTGAAAGACCTTTTTTAGTTTAGGTCCTTGAGTTGGAAGAAGAAAGTTCACAGTAAGGGACGTATTTTTTTAGTCTTCTCTGACTAACTTAGCTGGAGAGACGTTCTTTAATGAATCCTTCCCACATCTGCCTCCGAAAAGCTGTGGGAGGCTGAGCTGGTTGATGGAGGCAATTGGGCAGCAGGAGCAGATCTGTGACCTATTCTCTGGAACCAGTTGTGGCAGATAAAGCCAAGTGGGAGGAGAAGGGCCAGCACCTGTAAGTCTGGTGTTTCAGGGCTCGGTGGTGGTGCCAGCAACTCAGAGAGAGGGAAAGAGAAGGGCTGGGAGTAGCAGCCACAGGATGAGGAAGTGGAACTTAGGGGCCCTTCAGCTGTGGCTGGGATGAGCTTATGGCAAGCTTGGAAGTAGGGCTCAGTGCTGATGGTGCCATGAGTGGAGTTGTTTTGGAGTAAGGGATGGGTGGCCGCAGGTAACTACACCCCATCAGCATACACTTCCTCACTTTCAGGAAGTGCCAACTTCCTCCTGGCCCTGCAGAACCAGTTCCAGGCGGATTGCTTTGATATGGGCTAAGGGCACTAGATGCTCAGGGTTGTATCCTTGATACCTCTGTTCTATGCCCACTACTGCCTTGCCTTCAGCTGGCATGGCAGATGTTTTCCTCTAGGTCAGTATCCTTTGAAAAAGTGCAAATTGTGCTGTAACATGGTAACTTAACCCCTTAAGTATGTAAGAAGTGCAATGAAACATGGCCAGTGCTTAGTGCCACCATCTCACCATGAGCTTAGCACCCACCATTGGGCTGCTAAACCAGCTAAATGTGCAGTGAGAGAAAAGGCTGCTAGGAATGACTGAAAAAGCTTTGAAAAGGTTCCATTTGCCCAGGTTCTGTGAGAAGGGCAAATGGCTACACTGTGTGAATCAATGCAAGGTAAACTTGGAAATTCTTCTCGTGAGGAGCAGTCTCCCCTCTCCTTCTCTGTTAGCTGGAACTGAACAACTTCTGGTGGCAGGTGACTAATGAATGCCTCATACAGTGAATATTTGTCTTCTGAAAGACCAATCTTTTTATTGCTGCACATCCCTTAGGGTGGTGCTGGGTTGCACAGTTATGATTTCCTAGTAAAACTTTTTTAGTTTTACTGTCCCAGTCATCACAGACTAGAGGTTTTTGGTTTAAATTTTGAAAACTGTTGCAAACAATGGGCCCTGATCCTTTCTTTAACACTAAATATACTTTTTAAAATGTAAAAAAGATGTTCTAAGCATGCCTACAGATTTCCTTTACATAAGAGAGATTGTAAACTTAATTAAATGTACATGCAGTACACTGCGAGTTTGTGCCAATAGAGCAACTTGGCAATGTTTTTCACTGCCAGTGGCTCCAGCAAAACCTTCCAAAATATGTTGACTGTGTCTTCTACTGGGCCCAACGCTGCTGTCTGCTCTCATGATCTTTTTTTTCTTACCTAATGCAAATACGCTTTTGCATTCATAACTTTTCCTACTGACAAAACAATATTGGCAACTTCCATTCCTGCCTGGTTTGGTGTCGTTGCCAGTGACCAGCCAGGGAAGACGTGCTCCTGCTGTTTATCATATTAAAATGTGTCCTTCGCTTTTCTTGTTGTTAGCAGGTCAGACAATCTTGATCAGATCCCTAACAATGTGGCCCATGCTACTGAGGGGAAAATGGCACCAGCCTGCTGGAGGGCAAGGCATCGGGGTAAAGGCAGGAAGAAACGTCGCAAGAAAAGATCCAGGGTTCGAATTCAAACACTGGCCCCTGCTAAGCAAGGGCCCAGAACTCCAGAACAAGAAAGTTGTACTCCGATCCCAGTCCAGGTGAGACCCATTAGCTCAGCTCCATAGATTGGGAGGAGAAATCCTTTGGCTTTATTGTTAGAGTTCCTGCCTAACTCTCTTCCTCTTGTGTTCCAGGAGGATGAAACTCACCAAAACATTCTCTTCAGTAACAGCTCCTGTTTTTCAGAACCTTGCAAGGATTCAATCTCTGATCAGATACTGTTTGATAAACCTAGAAAAGTTCTGCTCACAGACAAACTCCAGTCACTAAGAAACCCACATAGATCAGAGCTGCACAAGTTAATAAGCCCAGTTCAGTGCTTGAACCATGTTTGGAAGTTACACTGTCAGGGGGACTTTGTGCCTCAGCCAGAGACCCTCCATCCCTTCCCTTACAACAGATTGCCCTCTTGCATCTCTGTTCTGGATGGTCCTCTTTGTGCCGTGAAGCGTAACCCTTTGGAGACTTACCTCCGTGACGATTGGGCCTGTGCGACTAGTGAGCCACGCTTGTCTGGCCTAAGCTTAGAACACACCTTTTCAAAATGTGTCAGCCAGTCCACGGAAACCACCTCGGACAAACTTTCTGTGGAAGAATATTTGGTGGATGCTCTTAAAGGGAGCGTGAGCCTCGGGGAGCCTCGGAACTTAGCCAGCCTTGCCAAGACGTGGAGAGGAGGCGGTCTGGATTTGAAGGGGCAGTTTCAAGAGGCAGATGACAACGAAGGGGTGCTGCTTACGGAGGTGATACTTTTGGCATAGATCTTGGGCCAACATAGTGGCAGGCATGGTGTTCCTTTCTGTCTAGTAGCACTGTGAATTTACACCTCTAAATGCCTCTTGGAGTGTATCCGTAGTGGTGTATGCTCTTCCATTGAGAGTGTGCGTGAATTCAAGCAGTACTCTAACAACTCCTGCACTGTGTAAAGTCTTTTGTGATTCTGTCTGGCTTACAATGTTTCAGTGAGCACCATAAAGAGCTTGGTATAGTGGGTGTTTATAGTAGGAAGAGATTTGGAACATAGCCAGCCTTCAGAGACTAATTTTTCAGTGGTAAAAGGGCCTAGCCCACGTGGGCAAATATATCATACGCTTTTGCCATAGGCGATTTGCAATTTATTTGGAGTCCAGTGGTCAGAAGGTTGCTAAATTACACCTGCAAGATTTTTCCCTTGCCCCTCCAAACCCTACTTTTGTTCCACAGCTGGGTACTTTTGTTTACCAGTCCATAGGTAGGGCTTCCCAGAGCAACGGAAGTACTTGTAAATCTTGCAGGCAAAAAACATCCACCTGCTTCTGGATCTTGTAGCACTAGCTGTTACAGCTGTGTCCAGTGAGTGCATTGTCCACTCAGCCTCTGGAAGGGACAGCCTTAAGGTGGACTGGTTATCTAGAAACCTTTAGATCTTTAGGGGATAGCTCATTTTCTCTTTGAGATGGAGGGATGTAGATCAGAGACCAAGAAATCTAGATGGAGCAGGAGCGGAGGGCTTGTTTTAGGCAATAATTTGACACACAAGATGGGCAGCCATCTTCCTGCATGCTTGCTTCATTTTGTCTTTTACTTCTGATTCTTAGAAATTAAAGCCAGTGGACTATGAATACCGAGAAGAAGTTCACTGGACCAAGTGCCATGACTTCCTGGGCATTGGCTCTTTTGGGGAAGTGTACAAAATAGAGGACAAACAGACGGGATTTCAGTGTGCTGCCAAAAAGGTAAGTTACAAAAACAAAGGGAAGTTTGATATGTCCAATAAAAGAAGGCACAAAGACAAAGTTTGGTCTGCTTTTGTACCAACTCCTAAGGACTATAGGTCTGTTACTCTTATGAGAGTCAGTGCTGTTGAAGTTGTGCATTCATGGGCAAACTGCAAAGCATTGGTATGGATACATCAAACAGCAGAACTTTTGTAGGTGTGGTAAGGTGAAGCGAGTCTGTATTTCAGTGATCGGATATAATTCTTCACAGCATGCTGCGGGGCACCCTTGTTACTGGGAGCTGAAAGAGGCTGGGTGGATTCTGAGAACTCAGTCCTAAGGATCGGAAGCATGTCTTTAGCTGCTACATGAATCTAACTGAAATCTTAAAATGTGTCTAGGGCAAGGGTTTCCAGACTTCGGGTTGCAGCTTGTAAAAGTAAGCTACTCGTTAGCCACGAGCTGCTTTGTTTACCTAAATGTCCTCAGGCATTGCTCCTTGCAGCTCCTGGTGACTGATACACCGTTCCCGCAGCTCCCATGGCTGGGAACGGTGTACTGCGGCCAGTGGCAGCTAAGAGTGCCATGCTTGCAGACGCTCAGGTAAACAAAGCATCTCCCAGCCAGCTAGCAGCTTACCCTTACAAGCTGCAACCCAAAGTTTGAAAACTCCTGGTCTAGGGGCACAGAGCAAAAGGGTAAGTGCTTCATCCTCTACTTGATATGTGAGTACTAAAAAAATGTGTGACTGCAAATACCCTAGAATGAGGATAACTTGAAGGCTTTTTCTTGGCATTATCAATTTGCATATTATGTCTGAACAATGCTGGTAAATTGTAAAGCAGGGCTACTCAACTTTGGAAGCCCAGGAGGCCACAATGATATTCACAGCAGATGCTGAAGGCCATAACTTAAGTGTGGTTGCATATATATGCAAATAGTTTCTTTCACGCTGACGGGCATGAATACAAAGTTTAAGGCCCCATTTAAGTCAGTTCTGCTGATATTAATAAAATGCAGTATTTTCATCCGTATGACAGCATTTTTAATGAACAATGATAGTCCAGGAATTTAACTGCTAAAACGCATATCAGCAGAAGACCATTCTATTGACTACTTTTTTGTTTTGGCTCCCACCTGTGGACCACATGGTGAGCCCCTCTGTGAGCCCCACGTAAACCCAAACTGCACTGCGGGCCACAAACGGGCTGCGTGTTGAGTAGCCCTTCTGTAAAGAGTAATAAATTATATTATAGGCTCTGCAAAGGAACTGTACTTTTCCAGATCCTAAATGGTTGAGCAAGTTTCAGATCTTGTACAATAAAGTCAGATGTCTTCATGAAACGTGGCATGATGCCTATAGAACGTGGCGATTTCTCTGAAGATTTGTCTTAGCTATGCTCCCCTCCCTTCCTCCCTTGTAGGTAGTTACATTTATACCAATTATCTTCAGTCATAATCTTAGTGCACAGTACTGTAATGCAGATATCAGAATGCATTTGCTTTCTGGTGGCTGTTTAAAAATATTTCCCCCATATTTACTCTAATCAAGAGTGTGGGAGTTAACTGACTCTTAGAGTTTGGGTTCAGAATCTTTTTGAGTACATATTTTTGAGTGGGGGTTTTTCTATGAGATATAAATAATTCTTAGCTTGACTGATTACTGATAGAAACAAACAAGCAAAACTATAATTAACCATACTGGAAAAAATAATACATCTGATCTCTTCCCACTTGTGAGCTGTTCAGGAGCCAGAGCTAAAACAAACCAGAAAACCTTGCAATATAACATTTGCCTAGTACATTTAAAATATAGACACACACGACTTCTGGCCACTACATGAAGTTGTGCTGATGTCATAACATATACACAATCTCTTCTTTTGGGTTAAGTATCCTTCTGGCAGACACATGTATTCAGATAATTTTGCTTCTGGATTATTTTCCTGTTTGCTACAAGTTAAAATGTTCAGACATGCTTGGCATGTTTGAAAATGGCGGTAAGCGTTTTGAAAATGTTACCCGCAGTCTTCAGAAGGGAAGGTATTTCTGACTTAATGTATCTTTCATAGTCAAAAAAACCACAGCAATGAAGAAATGTGAAGATCTTGGTTATGTGTTAATGAGATGCATTGCCCTGCTTGCCTGAAATTAATGCCACCTCTGTGTTTATGGGATTTGAGCTACCTACCCATATCTTACCAAACTTGATCTCAGCAGCTGGCTTGCAAATGCTTGAGACTGAACCAGACTAGCAGTGGCTGGATCACTAAAAGCAACGAAACATGATGCATCCTTTTCCCATCAGTGTCCAGATGAGTCAGGGTTTCCTTCTTCAGCAGAGTCTAGTTTTGTTTGGCCCACTGCTGTGAATCAACTTTCTACTTCGTTTTTTCTTGTGTCGCATGGCAACTGCCTAAGGAAGTGATAAATAGAGCAGATTCCCTCACATTAGCAGATTAAAGAGGACTTGAAAATCGTGTTCACTTAAAGTGACTTACAAGTTATTCTAGGTGCTGTGCTGGTTTTTCCTCTCCGTTGTGACTTTTACTGTCACATTTTCCTGGCATTTGAAAAACATTTTCTTCCTGTTGCATGAAAGATCAGCACAAAAAGGGACACTCTGTGTGTTATCAAATGGACAGAGCAAACTGAAAAGTGAGAGTAAAGGAAAACTGCCTGTCCTCTTGAGCAATGCTGTGGGTTAGAGAAGTGTTCAGTCAGCAGGGCGCGTGGAGTTTTCCTTTTAAACAAGACCTATCTAGAGCTGATTTTTATCTTCCTTCCAAAATGTTATGCACTCAGCCATAATCTGCAGACTGAAGGGAAGGAAGTGATCTGGGGAAAGGGCACTGAACTCTGAGCTTTGGTTCCTGGCCATTTTTAAACTGTTCTGTAGCTTTGACAGCTACTGAGTCTCATAGTGGCATTTTTCTTTCTTGTTGGAAAGGTTGACCCAAAGTGCCTAGTACTGTCTCTTGTCCTCTGCTGCTCAGGTCCCACTGGTGCACAGAACTGATGCGCTTGGCCAGTACTTTAACAGTGGTGCTGACCCATATGTGAGGGTAGAGCTGCCTTTCCAGAGGAACCCAGGAAGCGGAGGGTATTGGAACAGACCTAGCTGAGCTATTGGAATTGGACATCTTGACTTCAGTTTTTTTTTCTGTGGTTCTCCAGGTGCAAGTCGAACACTTTCGTGCAGAGGAGTTGACGACATGTGCTGGAGTAACAAGTCCCAAAGTTGTCCCTCTGTATGGAGCAGTGAAGGAAGGCCCTTGGGTTACTATCTTCATGGAACTAATGGAGGGTGAGGAAGATGCAAGCATAATGGAATAGAATCCTAGAACTGGAAGGAACCTCGAGAGGTCATCGAGTCCAGTCCCCTGCCCTCATGGCAGGGCTAAACACTGTCTAGATCAGGGCTGGGGAAAATACAGCCCACGGGCCATGTGGCATGCTCCCTGCCTGCCCCTCCTCCAACCCCAAACACACCTTCCCTGTTTGAACAGCTGAAAGCCCGGGGGTGGGAGAGGCTTCGTGTGCTGCCCTCCCCAGCACAATCCCATTGCATGGTTTCTGGTCAATGGGAGCTGCTGTTGTCAACAGGCAGTTTGTGAAGCACCCTCCTGCCCTCTCCTTAGGCTCTTAGCTATTCAAAGACTCTCGGGCAGACTCCCTGCCTCGCACAGCTGCTCTCAGCCAAAGCCTGCCTCTGGCACACCAACCCTCTGCCCCCCATCACACACAACCAAACTCTCTGCCTCCATCCTGCACCTCAGTCCTCTTCCCCAGGTCACAAGCCCCACCTGTCCTAGGTCACAACCCCTGCCCTCCCTCCTGCACCCCTACACCACGTAACCCAAAACGTCTGCCTCCCTCTTGCACCTCAGTCCCCTGACCCAGGTCACAACCCAAACCCCTGCACCCTAGTCCCCTGACACAGCTGCCTCCTTAACCCAAATTCCCTCACGGACCCTTCACCCTCTCCTGCACCCCAATTCCTTACCGCAAGCTCCCTTCTGCACCAACCTCATATCAAACCTTTCCTTAATATCACAGCCCTTGATCATTTTCCAAATTCTTGGAGTGGCCCCCCTCAAAAAATTGCCTGCTTCGATGTTGATCATCCCTGATAGATGGAAGTACCCTTGCCAGCATCAAACATGGGCATTGATGCCTTCTCCGCCCTGGCCACAATTGTAAATGGTTTTTATTCCTTGGTGGTAGTCTGGGGTTTCCCTGGAGTTAGTATCTTGGCGTCAGCGATCGTGGGTTAACACTGGTGATGTTCATTTCTATCCATTTATTCTGAGTGATCCTTCCCCTTCAGGATTTACATTTCTGACCCTAGAAAACCAAAAAATTCCTCCAAGCTGCCAACCGAAGCAAATACCGGTTTGCTTTGATGCGACAGTGTTTGCTATTGGGACTAACTCTGGAATTTCATCTCTGTGATCCCACGTAATATACTGGTGTGGATTGGGGGTAGGTGTTGAACATGGTACCTTCCATGCACATAGCTCTTAGTCTCAACCAGGGCACCAGAAAGTGCATCCTCTTCACGGATCAGTTGATGACTGGCAGGAATTGGTTGGGGTTGGTTCTGTCAGGCTGATAATTTTGCCCCAGGAGACCACTAAATTATGTGAGACCAAACTAAGGGACTTGGAAGATGGAGGTTACCTTGGATAACAAGAACTCTGGGAATAAACAGGATCTTGCCCATTTGTGAGAGACAAATGTGTCCCCCCTCTGGGCCTAGCAGAAGGGGAGGAATATTGATGCTCCTGAGGGTTACTGGACAGATCTGACTGACATGTGGATCCTCTGAATTCTCTCAGGTGGCTCATTAGGCCAGCTGATTAAACAGAGAGGTTACTTGCCAGAGGATAGAGCCCTCAGTTACCTGGGTCAAGCATTGGATGGTCTGGAGTATCTTCACGCTCATCACATTCTGCATGGAGATGTCAAAGGTAGGGTTCCACGTAACACCCTATTACGCCTGTTCCTCCGAACAGCCGACTGAACAGGCACCTCCTAATTCCACATGGCAGGTGGGATGCTGTGGCCTAGTGCGCTAGCCTCTCAGTGGGCAGGAGTATAATGTGTGTCATTTCCTCCTCCCTACCGCTGTGTTTTACCTGACCGGGATGGTGCATGGGGAGGCCCAACACTGGAGCAGAGGGAATATTGTAGGGCGGAGCTGGCAGGCTCGTGCCTGGCATCGTGCCACGTTCTGGCTGCTGCAGCTTTTTGTGAGCCTGAGCAGAATCCTAAGTTTTGGGCTCCACAAGGGTTTGGCCCCTTTTGCATGGGGTTGACCTCGGTGAATGGGAGGACTGATTGAAAATGTTCTCCCTGGCAGCGGACAACATGCTCTTATCCAGGGATGGAAGCCGGGCTCGCCTCTGTGACTTCGGCCACTCTGCTCGTCTTCATCCAGATGGCTTGGGGAAGTGCCTAGTGACCGGTAAGGCCCATCTGCCCACATTATCGTTCTTGGGTCCCAGTTGCCTTGTAGACCAAAGCTCTGGATGAAAGCCTTGGGCTCCTGTGGGCTGTTTGGCGCCTGTATGGCACTTGGGCTAGTTCTTAGCGGGCACTCGGCGGGTCTGATGGCCATCTCTGAGAGCGGCTTGTATCTCTAGGGTCCTACATGCCGGGCACAGAGACGCACATGGCTCCAGAGGTAGTAATGGGAAAGCGCTGTGACTCGAAGGTGGACATCTGGAGCAGCTGCTGCATGATGCTGCACATGCTCAATGGGTGTCATCCTTGGACCCGCTATTACAACCACCCTCTGTGCTTAAAGGTGAGTGAGCAACAGTGCGCTGCCGGAGACCCAGAGCGGTGAGCAACCTGCGTCCTAGCCAGAACGCAGTGGGCACAAGGCCTGAAAGCGCAAAGCGGGACTAGCACTGGGAGGAGCCTGCTTATGTTACTTGTGGCCCTATGTTGGTCATGCAAAAGCTGTTTCCTGTTTCCCCTTTGCTTGTCTCTGAGGTGCATGATCTTTATAGCTGTAGAATTAATTACCCAACCTTTGGTCCCGGTTCCACACTCTTAACCGGGTTCCTGGGCGGCATGGCTTGGCCAGCGCAGAAGAGAGCCGGTCTCTCTTGGCAGCTGAAGGGAGTGTCTGTGCGTTCGCTTCACCCCCTTTCCCTTGCTGTTTTGTGTGATGCAGATAGCCAAAGAGCCGCCTCCTTGGAGGGAAATCCCGCCGTCCTGTAACCCTTCCACGGCCGAGCTCATTAAAGCTGGGCTGGAGAAGGAGCCGCTTAGAAGAGCTTCTGCAGCCGAGCTGAAGACCAAGGCTGACACAGCACTTCAGCAGGGTAAGACTGTCCTGCTTCTAAGAGAAAGCTCGTCTGTTCTGCACCGGTAAGAATCCCGGCATGTCTGAACCACGCTTCTGTGGTGCAGGCCTGTTTCCAGGTGCCAGGAATGGACAGAAGGCCCCATACGGGGGCTGCAGTGTATGCGTTGCCTTGCTGCTCCCCATGTAGACCCAAAACACGTCCCTGAGGGTTGGATGGAGGCCTGTAGAGACCCTGTTTGTATGAATCACCAGGGAAGGCACCCGATGAGTTTGCAGCGCAGATAGTGACTCTCATGTTAAGCTCTGCCATGCATTCTTGCATCCCTCGGCTCTGTTGGAAGCAGATGTTGTGCTCTCTGAGGCTGTTAGCATGTGCCAGGCAACCTGAGACCCCCCCCCCCCCCCCCCCGCTCTCCAATGGCAAACAGCTGGTGTTTGGTATCTAGCAACGCTGAAAATAGTGTGTGTGTCACATCCCTGCACAGACCCCACCCATGCACCGATGCTCCCTCTGAGACGATCTCAAGTCTCCTCTGGCACCAAGCCTCTGGCAAGTCTGTAATGCGCCAGGAACTGATTTACAGGGAAGTTACAGGCTTCACCTAGGGATGCCCCGGGGTGTTCCCAGGAAGATACTTGTTGGCTGGTGTAGAAATGTGCTGCCCCTTTCGCTGGGTAACAGTGCTATGTATGCATTTGCTCTGTAGTGGGAGATGCAAAGAACCCCTCGAGAGAATACAGAGAACCTAGACGCTTGTCTCTGGATGAAGAAAACAACCCACAAGCTTCCCTGTCCCCAACAGTCAGCCTAATTTCTGAGACTGTGGCTAGCCCAGGGTCAGCGTTCAAAGCTCCATGCCTGTCCCAAAGCCTGCAGCTGGCAGAGAAGACTGGGGTAACCCCTTGGAATCTGTGCAAGGAGTTACCTAGGGTTTGTGATCCACCTTCCCTCTCCTCCCTGCCTCCTGTCCCCACCAAGAGCAGCAGCTCCTCCGAACGGACAACAACTATCTCAGAACAGGAGCTTCAGCAGCTGGAAATAGGTAACTTGGGGACTGGCTTTCTGCTGTTACCAGCGCTGGAGGTGTGAGGGGGAAGTGCTCTCTGCTGTCTTCCGTCACGGTCACCCTCCTGGGGCCCACAATTGGCTTTGTGCATTTGTCTCAAGGAAAGGGGAGACGGCTTATTTGCTGCCCTCCCTGGATCGTCGAGATGAGTGGTTCTCGCCCACTCGCATGGGCCTCAGGGCCTGTAGGGCAGGATCCTGAGACTGGTGCTGTGAGGTTCCCCAGCCCTTCCACAATGAAGGGCTGTTGTGCCCGGGCACTTCAGCCCCTGTCCAGTTGCAGGGCCTAAATGCGCAGAGCTTGCCCAGGCCCCGCGGGAGGGAGAGTTCCAGCTTGCGCCGCTCTTTGGCCGGGCCAAAGCCCATTCTTGTTATGCAGGCTGAAGCATCGTTGATGGGAGCTGTGCAAAGGGACAGTGCAGCTAAGATCTGCCTGGACGTGTGGGGGCAGCATCTCCTGTGTCCAGTGGCCAGGAAGCTCCATTTCCAGTGGCTGGCCAAGGTTTAGTCCTTGCCATTGCCCAGAAAAGCATTGGAATGTGTGGCGCTGTGGTGGCTGCCCAGCTGCTCCTGGAGCAAGGCAGCCACCTGCCCTGCAGCCCCTTCCCTGGGAACAGCTGGAGCGTGGTTGCACTGCTGTGCTGAGGGGGAGGGCAGGATTGCAATTCTTGGTGTGCACCTTACAGGGAACCCTGCTGGGGAGGTGTGGAATGGGGACAGCTGCAAATCTCTCTCCGTTTCCTCCCATTTAGAGTTGTTTTTGAACAGCCTGTCTCAGCCGTACTCTCTGGAGGAGCAGGAGCAAATGCTCTCGTGTCTCAGCATCGACAGCCCGCTCGTGTCGGATGCCAGCGAGAAGGTGAATAAGCAGATGCCAGCAGGGGTTGCGTTGCGCTTTGAAAGGCGTGTGCCTTCTGGTGTCAGATGGGAGATTCGCTGTCGGCAGCATTGGAGCCATGGAAGTATGGCAGCTGTCGAATGTGCTGCCTTCAGTGTTCCCTCTGGGCCGATCCGGGGTAACCTGGGGACTGTGTTCGGGCGGGGGGGACACATAGGAACATGGGCGCTGGGGAAATGGCCTTCCATAGCTCAGCCCTGAGGTGCGGGCTAGTGAATCACATGCTCTGGTGCATGCGGCAGCAGGGAGTGAACTGTCTCGGTTGCTTTTTCAGAGCTCTCTGAAGGGTTCCCAGAGCCTGAGGGACACCATGAGCTCGGGGGTTCATTCCTGGTGCAGCCAGACTGACGGACAGAGCTTCAGCTGGAACAACCTGCTGTGTCGCAGCCGGCACACAGACACCCCCTGCTACTTCAATGGTGAGTCCCCTTGGGTCTCCGGATCTTGATGTACCTGGGCAGGACGCAGTTCCCCCGCATCCTGCAGGGCAGGGGTGGGTCAGTGCCCACCATGCATGGGAGCTCCTGTTTTCCCCATCCACCCAACGGAACCATCTGAGAGGGGGTGTTGCTCAGCCTGTGACACTTCATCTAGCGCAAAGCAGGAGACCATCCGAGAGGCTGTGCCCGGAGCTCCTGGTGCATTCGTGGGGTGCTCAGGCCACTAGCTTCTCATCAGAGCTGCCAGAGGACAGCTGCTGTGTGCAGGGCTCCAGGGGCACAGCTCTGCGACTGGGCTCTTGGACCTCCGTGCATGAGACACTTAGTGGCAAAGTCTGTATCTCAGGCTCCTGTCAGGGCCTTGGACGCTGGCTGCCTCTAGGGCAGCCCGGCATTGGGACGAGAGGCTGTAACTCATCACGCCTGCCGCAGGAGTAAACGACTCTGATGTTTCAGGAGTGAAAATCCAGATCCAGTTGCTAAGTGGAGAAAATCTTCATATCCGAGAGTTCCACAGGACCAAGGTGGGAGACGTTGCTACTGGGATAAGCAGCCAGGTGAGGAGCAAGCCCAGCAGCGGCTGTTGGGCTGTTGCTGGGAGGCAGCTAGTGGGTGGCTTGGGAGTTAAGGAACTGTACTCGCGACCCATCATGGGGCTCGTGCGACACTTTTGAGCGGTGGTGGAGTGGGCCAGGCGCTCCGGGCTCTTCTCCCTGGCTCGCAGGGAAGAGGCACGTAATGAATGCCCTGTGGGAGTCGTCCACTTCCATTGTAATTCCTGGCCGGCCTCAGCTGGGCCTGGAAGGGCTGAGGGATGCACCAGCGTTGCAGGGTTTTCAGGCTTAGTTGTCATAAAACGCTTTGATGGCCTCCGAGTAAAGGGGCTGCAGAAGTCGACGTATCTGTAGTGTTGGAGGGGTCCCCCTCATGGGAGTGGCTTATCCTAAAGCAAAGAGATCAGCTAGAGACGGAAGGCCCTAGGAGTCTCAGCTAACCCAGCCATCCCAGTTAACAAATGGCTAGCAGTAGGCACTATGCGTGGGAGGAAATCCCGCAGCGGGATAAACAGAAGCCGGGTATAACTGGTGTCCCCAGGAAAACGGGCATGAATCCTGCCGAACACGAACCCCTTTCTCCTGGCACTTCTTGCTGATCAGCGAGCGCTGGGTGCCAACTAGAGCAGCCTGGCCATGCATTGAATTGCACTGATTGCCAAGTGCCACTCACCTTTCTGTGCTCTGGTTCACAGATACCAGCCTCCGCTTTCAGCCTTGTTACAAAGGACGGCCGGCCTGTTGGCTGTGACATGGAGGTTCCCGACTCGGGCCTAGAGCTGCAGTGCACCCTGGCTCCTGACTGCAGTTTCGGCTGGTCCTGGCGAGTCAAGCATGGTCAGCTGGAGAACAGACCGTGAGGCCGAAGTGCGGGATTGCAGAGGCCCACAGTCATTTGGTGCTTGAGACAAAACTGTAGCTATTGACATTTCCTATTGAACTAGGATTCGAGTTCGGCTTTTCACAGCTTTAGTGCGCCAGCTCCTTGCTGCTTGGCCTGGATCCGGCCTTTAGAGGGGTGCTGCCCTCACAGGGCACTCTAGAGCGATGGCTGCAGCAGAGAGGACCAGGAGTGCGCTGCCGGGCATCTGCCCTTTCCAGGAGAGTGCCGGAAACACCGAGTGCTCAGAGCAAATGTGGAAGGGAGCCAGGGATTTAGAGTGTAGTAGGGTGGCTGCTGCCACCTCCTACCCCTGCAGACAACTCCTTTCTTGGTGGAGGAAAAATTCTGTTTCCAGAGGTTTTGAATGGCCTAAAGATTAGAATGGCTGGGAGAATAGAGCCCTGCAAATCCACGGGTATCTGCAGCCGCAGCTGTCAGTGTGCGTAGCCGAGGCTCGTTTGTGCAGCTATGGCTGCAGATGCAAGTTTTGCATCTAGAACCCTGCAGACTTAGCTAGCTGCGCTCTCTCCGCGGGTACCCGCAGCTCCCTCGTGGATACGGATACAAACTTTGTATCTGCACAGGGGTCTAAACGTAGCCGCTGTGACTGGGGGAGTGTGAGGTTCTGATCCTTGCATTCCGCTTCCCTTCCCTGCAGCAACTGGCTTTTGTAATCACCTGCGCCACTCCCAGGAGCCAGTCCCCCCCCCCCCCCCATCCTCCCAGGGTAACCGCATTTACCATCCCGAGTGCTCTGCCAGGAAGCACAGCTCAGCCGCCCCATTTTACTGATCTGACAAGTGCACCCTCGGGATGCAGGCCAGAGCTGGGCCTAGCCCCCTGGTTCCTGACCCGGGCCAGTGAGGGAGCAGAGGGCGGGAGGCAGCAATACTTACGTCACAGCCACACACTGACAGCTGCTGCTTACAATGCTGTGCTTGTTGGAGGACCAAGAGAAAGTCCTGCCCAGGAGAAGACAGGAACCAGAGTCCCCACTGCCAATGAATGTTCTGCAGCAGACTAAGCATTAGAATTCCTGGACTCTGTGGAAAGAGGGTCGAACCCCAGCGCTACTAAGCCGGCCTGTGGGGCGGGTAGCAGAACGGCCCTGTGCACCTTACGGCTTCTGAAAACAGGAGTCACGCAGATTCCGTGAAAATGAAAAGTTCGGTTCCCATGGCACTTCTGGGAGTGCCGTGTGTTTGCTAGCCACGCACTGCTAGACCCCAGAGCTGCCTGCGGTGCAGCTGGCAAGAGACGTGTTCTCTGCAAGTCTCAGGAGTAGCCGTGTTAGTCTGTAGCTGTGAAAACAGCCAGGAGTCCAGTGGCACTGCAAAGAACAGATTGATTTGGGCATAAGGGTTTGTGGGTAAAAGCGCGTCTCTGATGCACCTTGCGTGCCCAGATCAATCTGTTCATCTCTGCGGTGCCACAGGACTCCACGTGGTTTATACTCTTGTTGAAGTATCGTAGGATTGAACGAACACTGAAATACGCGGCTCTTTGTGTGTCAAGTTCCACTCGCATCGTGGAGTTAGGCCAAGCTATTGCCAGCACATTGTCGTTCTGGTTTCTGAGGGGAGATCCTACATCATGTGGCCAGTTTCTCCTCCGTAACTTTGCTCTTTTTGTTAACCTGTTGGTGTCAAACTCAAACACTAGAGGGAAAAGCAGCAGCCCTCAGGGTGTGGAGAGCTACTGCTCTCTGCATTTTACTTCTAGCATTAATGCTGCCCACCTGAAGGGTGAGTAAAAGTGCGGATGTCAGCCCTCCTGCACTTGTCACTCTAGCATTAGCCAGCATCTCTGCTCATGTATCTCATCCCCCTGAAGGCCTCTGGTAGCCTCATACCACTGTGATCCGACTTCTATGGGACAAGTGCCCTGCCCAGCCTCAGCCATCTCTGCCTGGCAGGAACAGGGCTGCCTTTCCGTGCTGGTACCACGAGCCCCTCACCTTTCCCGTCTGTCTCTCTCTGTTAGTTTCTCCCTCTGGGGCCTGGGCTACCAGGCTTCTCAATCAAATTAGCCTGCACCGTGAGATGGCTTTCCAGGGCTGGCCCTAGTCCTGTTGCCAGTGACAGTGTGGGATCTGGTTAACTGGCCGGCCTCCCCGTCGGACTGCAGGGTGGAACCAGCTGCTCTCAACACGCCTGCAGGCGCTGGCTAAGAACGTGTTGCTTGCCGTGGGGCTGGGCACGGCCAGAGAAGAGCCGCTGCCTGGGGACTAGCAGACCAAGTAACAGTGGTGGCATTCGCTGCTCCCTCCTGCCTGGTGGCTGCGGAGGCAGGGCCCTGGCTTCCGGAGGGCCAGGAACCTTGCTGTCCTTGGAAGACATTTCACAAAACCGACTCTTAAAATCCAGAAATGCAGGTGCAGGGGGCCCTGCCCATGGAAAGAATAAAGCTTTGTCACACCAGCGCCTGTGGCCGTGCGGAGCTGTCTGTGGGGCACGGGGCTGCTGCAGGATGGCAGCTGACCCAGGAGGAGCGGCTGGAAAGCCTGCCCCTCCCGCTAGGGGCCAGGAGAGCAATACACCAGGGAGGTCCCTGGGAGAGGAAAGTGGGCCTCTCGCTGCCAACCCCCCGTTTAACCCTACAACCCCTGGGTTCATCTCTGCTCCAGCCCTCGCCTGGGTCCCAGCCTCATGAAGCTTTTGTTTACTGCTCCTCGGTGAATGACGACATCCTCCTGTGGGAGGGGTCCACAGTGAGGGCCCAGGGTGGGGGGAGGAGGGGAACCGAGGCTGGGTGTCTGGAACTGGCATCCCAAGGAGGTGCTTGAGATGTTTGAAAGGAGGCTAGACTAGCCCCTGTGCTGTGGGGACAGGCCCTCTGGCAGGCTAGGTGCAAGGGGAACCCATGCAGCCCTTCTGAGTGTCGCCTGCCGCACAATCTGCATCATTTGCAGCCTCTCTGCCCAGAGCCCCCCGCGAGACCTGGGTATTTGCTCTGCTCTGGGCTGCAGGGAACAGCCGGCCCAGGGCACCAATGCCGAGATTCCAACCATCATGTGGCTTTTGTAGCTGCACCGGCCTCCCCAGGCATGTGAGATGTGAATGGGGCAGGCACGCCAGAGGGAGATCTACCCCCCACCTGTGTTCACAAGGATACCTGGGCCCTCCCTCCAGCTGCTGTGGGACAGTGGCTGTTGCTGGCAGGCCCGGGGGCGGGGGGGTGAAGGCCTATCTGCAGCACGGTGCAGGTGCAGTCCAGTGGGTGGGGCTTACCCGTTACTAGGGCTTCACCGATCCAGTTCCTCCACTCACAGCGGCCGGCTACGTCTGTCTGCACTCCAGTCCCACTTCCTGCTCGCAGTGGAGACGCCCCTGGGCGAGGGCGTTGGCCTTGCACTATGCTTTGTGGCTGGCTGGGGGGGGAGCTGAGGTTTGGATCACAGGAGCGGTTAGAAGTGCTTGGGTGTATCAGCCCCTGGCTTGTGGAGGTGCCAGGAACTGGCAGAAAAGGAAACTCCTGCAGCGTCGATGAGCTGGGAGCATAACGTGGCTGCTCCGAGCCTGCGCTGAGCAAGTGCCAAGCAGCGAAGATGCAGCTTATAACCCACCTGTCCAACTGTGTGGCCTGTGAGTGGGTGCAGGCTCCGGTCGTAGAGCCAGCATGCTGGGGGCTGGACAGCTCGAAGCACACCCTTGGCCTCCGGGCCGGGCTGCGAGAGGGCGTCCGGGCAGCACCCCATGCTCCTGAGCACTGGTGGGGCTGAGAGCCGGTTCTGAGCAGCCAGCAACTGGCTAGGGCAGCCCCCTGATGCAGTCTGATGTCTGGGGCTTGCTGTGTTCCTTGTTCAGGCCAGCAGAGGCAAGAAGCTGTTTGCCGGCACCTGCCCCTGGTCTTGCAGCGTGCTCAGCCCTAGCTACGGCTTGTCTGGATTTGGTCTGCTGCTGAAACCACCCGCCTTCCTCTCCCCCCGCCCCCCTGTTGGCATTAGGTGTCTTACGTGAACCAGTGCGTGCAGGGGCCAGCCTGCCCGGCTCCGAGCGCTCAATACACGGGCTGGTGGCTTATGTGCCGTGTTAGAGGGGCTGGTGACCCACAGCAAGGCCCAGAGATTGCACCTGAAACCAAAAGGGGGCCTGGTCCCGTCCCATGGCTTGACCCACGGGCCAGTTCCCTGGGCACCCATCCAAGGCAGGCTGCAGCCATGCTGCCGTTTCCCATCGATTTTGTACAACCCTCCAGGCACTTTGGTGGGAGCCTAAACAGAAGGTTTGGGGGAGTCTGTGGCTGCTGCTGGAAACAGCACCTGGAGCCCTGGCTCTGTGCTGAACCAATGCAATGGCCACGATGGGCCGGAGCCGGGGCAACAGAGCGCTGAGCCAGAGAGGTTCCACGTCTTGCGCCTGTGAGGGCCGGGCCCGTCCACTGCTGTGCAAGCAGCAAACCCAGCACCGGGCTGTGGCCGAGCGTGAACGCGGGCGCCTGTGGCCGACACATGGCAACTGGCCTGTGCTACAGCTAGGCTGGCAGCTCTGTTCCTGCTGTACGGCTGGGCTTGGGCCCTAGGAGTGAAGGGACTGCCTGGGTCACTGGGGTAAGGCCCGGTCCCAGGCACCGCTCACAGCTTCCCAGACTACCTGCGTCGCGCAGCCTGAGCCCGGGGGAGGGAAAAGCTGCTTGGGGCGGGCGGGGGCTGCCCCTTGCCAAAGGGTTTGGATCGGTTTTGATGCCTAAAGGCGAACACCCTGCCCGAGACGCCACCGCGGTCGTGCCGGCCTTTGCCTCAGGGCGTCCGTGGGGGCTGCAGTGGCTCAATTCCAAGGGTGCCGCTGCATGAGCCATTGCCCCTTTCTGGCCACGCAGCCCACGGCTGGGTGCAGCCCCGTGGGCAGAGGGGAGGCAGGGCTCTGCTGTGGGAGCTGCGTGGCAGCCATGGTCGTCACACAGACACAGGCATGGGGTGGCGCGTCACTGTAGCAGTGGAAGGTTGTTCTCCCGACAGAGCGGAGAAAGTGCCACTGGCCAAGCCAGAGCTGGGGGGCAACGACAAGGGAGCAGGCCAGGAGCTGTGGCCCTTCGGGGCCACTCGCACACGGGCTGGCACTAGGCCCTGCAGGGGTGCCCAGAGGCATGACCTGGCCCTGTGCGGCGCCAAGGGCTCTCCCCTTGTGGTGCTCGGGGCAAGGACCAGGGGGGCCGGGCCGCCCCAGCCCTAAGGGCTGAAGTGGACGAACCGCTCCAAGGAGCCAGTCGCTCCCCTGGTAACTGCCGATCTTGCCTTCCCAGGAACGTGCCCCCTGCCCTGCTGAGCCGCCGGCTACTCTGCAGAGCTACCGTGAGCTCCCGCCCTGGCCTGGGGCTGCTGCTGGCCGCTGCCTCGCTCGCTGGAGAGACGAGGGGGACGAGACGCTTCCCTGGCGGCCGAGGGAGGGAGGGGTTGAGCGTTCACAGAGCTCTGGGCTGCGAGCGCGCAAGTCTGGCTGCCGCCTCTCCCCTCTGGGGCCGGACCTGGCTGCCGACCGGCGCGCTCCAAGGGCAGGGAGCCATGTGCCCCAGGCTGGGCGGTAGCTGGAGCGGGTAGGACCAGTTCTGGGCTGGAGTAACAGGTCTCACTGCCAGGATATAAAAATACTGTATAGAAAGTAGCAGGGCCGCTGTCTTACAAGTCTTGCTTCAAGGCATAGTATAAGTTATACATTCACCCCCCCGCCGCCCCCCCGTGCCGTGTGAGTGCAGCTGGCATTGTGCCTTTTTCTTACAGCCGGAAGCGAGCAGGGCCCGGGCGACGGGGCAGCTGCCCGCCTGAATTGGGGGGCCGCGCACTGGGGGCTGCTGCGCTCTGGGGGCCGCGCCCTCGGGCCGGTGCAGCGGGGAGCGTGTGCGCCGAGGGCGCTGGGATTGCCCAGAGCCACGGACAAGGGTCCCCCCCAGGCAGGCGCCCCCTCACTCCTCCGCCTGCTGGGCCCTGCCGGGCGAGGCCCCCGAGCCGCTGGTGGGGAAGGGGTGACGCCGTGTGGCGGCTGGCGGAATGGCGACAGCACCCGGTGGGACGGCCCGTTCCCGCCTGCAGCGCAGCGAGGAGAAAGCCAGATTTTAAAAGCCGCCCGTGGGGACGGGGACGGGGGCAGGAGGAGCATCTAGGTGCCTGTACAAGGCCAAGCCCCTCAGGGAGGGGGCTGGCTGCTCGCGCTGGTCCCCCTGCCAAGCCCCAGGCTTTGTGCTCCCGCAGCAGCCCTCTCCCCCCAGCTCGCCCTGGCTCTGCCTGGCAGGTCCCTGCAGCTCCCGCCGAGGGCAGGGCAGGGGCTGGGGGCAACCCTAGTGCAGCAGGGAAGGGGCCCGGCCACCAGGCTGCAGCCTGTGGACTGTGACCTCGGCCCCACAGCAGCTGCAGGGCGGGCATGTGGGCAGAGCTGTGCTCCGGCCAGCCTGGGGGGCAGAGGGCCAGGGAGCTGCCACGTGCCCCACGTTCCCCCTCCCCCACAGCCAAGGCATTGGCCGCTGGTCTTGCTCCCTGGCAGCAGGGCCGTGGCCGGCGTGGCAGCCCTGGCCCGGGCCCCCAGGTACGTGGCCGATCTGGGGGGCTGAGCAGTTAAGCGGCTGGAGCAGCAGTCCTCCCGTTGGTGCAGGTCCTTGGCCCAGGCCCATCAGCGTCTCCTCCCGGCCGGGCGGCGCCGCTCACAGCGAGAGGTCAGAGGTCACCTGGAGGGTCTGGCCGGCGGGTCGTTTCTTCACGCTGCAGCGGCCGGTGTCGCCGCGCCGGTACGGCTGGTTCCGCAGGCCTGTGGCCAGAGAACACGGGGGTCGGACCGGAGCCTGGCACCGGGGGGCGACCGGCTCACGCCTCTGGTGCCACCCCCCCGACATGCAGGCTACGGGGGGGGGAGGGGGGAGACTGTCCCGTCGGACCACACGGGAGGGAGGCGAAACACCACCAGCTGGGGATACGGCGTCCTACTGCAACAGGCCTCGCCGGGGCCTCTGCCAGCCCTGCACAGAGCAGGCCCCAGGCTCCGGCGCGCGAGCCCCAGGCGGGGCCGAAGCAGTGAGGGCAGGAACGAGACGACAGCCGCGAAGCCCCTGCCCGGCACTGGAGAGTGTCCTGCCGCCCCAAGCGAGCCCGGCTCTGGGGGGACGGGCTGAGCCCCAGCAGGTACATGCACAGAACCCCCCCCCCCATGCTTGCGCTGCAGCGCCGGCTCCCCACGCCCGGGCCCCCAGCGCCCCAGGCAGGTTACCTAGAGCCGAGAGCTACAGGGGGCTCTCCTCATTCACGCTGGCCTCGCACAAGAGCCGGGACGAGCGCTTGCCTGTCCGGGCTGTGAACGGAGCCGTCTTGAGCACTGCGCAGAGCGATCCCGAGAGGCAGCGGGGGGGAGAGCAGCGGAAGGAGGTGAGGCCGAGAGTGGCGCAGACAGAGCAAGGTGCACCTGGAGCCGGAGCGAGGCTCTAGAGCACGGTTCCCCACCGCGGCCCAGGCGCCGCACGGCTGCAGCCCCCCGTGGGCTAACGGCTGCCCGGCCAGTATAGCTGTGCCCACCCCTGGGGCTCTGCTCCTGCCCTCTGCAGGGGGGTCTCTGGGTGGGGGCGCTGTGGGTCTCAGCCTGCGGCCCAACTAACGTGTGACAACCAGGTGGCGAGGTGCCGGTAGAGGGCCACGGGGGGGTCTTGAACCTGCCCCCTCCCAGCTGCTCGGGAGGTCAACTCAGCCCAGGCCAGGGAGACCCGGGGGGCTGGAGAGCCAGGGGTGCTGTGGAAAGGTGACAGCCGAGCCCCCAGGCTGACTGCAGCCGCCAGGCAGGAATGTTCAGTCCCAGCACGGGCCTGGCCGCTCTGCCCAGTGACACACCCGGCGACCGGGGCCTTTCTCGGGGCAACGCCAGAGCTGGGAGCAGACCCTGGGCCTCGTGCCTGCCACTCCCTGCTCCAGCCAGGGACCACGCTCCCCAGGGCTACGCAGCCCCCTGGCCCTCTGCGGTGCCCCCTCGCCCTGAGCCCCGGGGCTTGGCTGCTGCCCGCTGGGCCGGGGGAAAGCAGAGCGGGTGCCTGGGCAGGCGAGGCCGGAGCCCAGCCCAGGGATGGGCCGCAGCGATGCTGTGCACCACCCGGCCAAGCGTGGAGGTTAGTGGTCACGTGACAGACAACACGTCACATGACAGGCAGAGCCCAAAGAAAATTTGACAGACCAGTGGGCTCTTCCTGGGGCCCCCCCGGCCACGCCCCTTTGGCCAGAGGTTCACTCCTGTGCCTGGGAGAGCCGGCTGGCCTGCGCCCCCTTACCTGAAATAATGTCCTCAATGGCCCCATCGCCGCCCTCGTAGATGAGAGGCTCCTTCACCAGCTGCCTCTTCTTCAGCTCGGCGATCATGTCCATGGGCGGGCGCTTGGCCTTGTGGACGGGGGACTGGCAGCCCCCGAGAGGAGACGTTAGTGCCTGGCCCTGGGCAGAATCGCTTCACCCACCGCAGAACAGCAGCCGGCAGCCGCGGCCCAGCCCACGTGGCAGGCAGGGCGCTTGCTGGGGGGCGGGAGCTGACATGCAGCTGGCACCAACACCCTGTCTCGTGGGAAAGGCTCCCAGGCTCCTGAGCCAGCCCACAGGCCCAGGTCCAGCTCGTACCTTTGGCTCCTGCTTGGCGGGGGAATTGGACTCTGCTTCTTTGGCAGCTGCTTCCTCCTTCTTCCACGTCTCGATGTCCTGCTCCGCTTTCTTGGGAGGGGAGGGGAGGGGCACTGGTTACGCAGGCTGGGCACCCTGCCCCGGGCAGCCCCCTCGTGGGACCCAGCGGCCACACTCACAGCCTGGCTGGGACTGGCCCTGAGCTCGCCTGGGCAGTGGCCCTGCTGGTCTCTGCTGGCAGGGGCGAGACCCAGGGGGATCCCGGGGCTGCTGCCACCCTCCGGAGCGTCGCCCCCAGCCCGCGGGCAGCAAGACCCGGCCCGGCCCCGGGCTCCGTTACCTTGTAGGCTTTGATGAAGCGCATGAACACAGGGAAGAACATGGTGGGGGGGCTGGTCTTGGGGTTCTCCCCGAAGTACTCCACAGCTGACTCGTAGGCCTCCTGCCGGTAGGCGAGAGCCGTTAGTGCCGCCCCGCCCGGCCAGGGAGCCCTGCCGCCTCCCTGCAGCCAGCTGGTGTCAGCTTCTGGGGCTGCTCTAATGCCTCCTCCCCCACTTCGCCCAGCCCCTTCCAAGCAGGAGCCGGCTCCAGAGGCAGAATAGCCCCAGAAACCGCCTGTCACGTTACTTTGAAGGGGAGCAGCCAGGATCACTGCTGCACCCATGGGGGAGGGGGGTGTTTGCCCCAAAAGTGTATACACAGGGGGCCATGTGAGGTGTCAGACAAAGCCTACGCTCTACTGCTGGTGTATGTGCTATTCATGTACTTGTAGGGGGTCTGTATGTGGAGTTATAATGATGGACTCTGTGTTGATGTTGGAAGATTCTCTGTCTGAAGCAGAGCAACGAGCAAGGAAAGCTCAGCCTATGGCTCTGCTAATTAGCAAGGAGACAATGAATCTCTAGGTGCCAATACACATCTCAGGAATGTGACTGATACCTAAGGGCTACCAGCATGGGACACAGGGATAGGCCACGGACCAGGTGACCTGCTGCAGCCAAGAAGATGCTAGGAGAGGTATATAAGTGCCATGTGGCACCCTCCATCTTGGTCTTCAGCTCAGCCCTTGATCCCAGAGGCAGCCTTGCAGGGAATCCCGGGCCGCAAAGAACTGTGGACCCATCCTGACATAGGATATACACCAATGACTTTTAAGCCAACAGCTATAACATCTCTGCTTCGAGCCTGCATCGAGAACTGGGAGATTCGATGCATGTAATGTATTATCTTTTAACACGCTTTTCTTTCTTTTAGTAATAAACCCTTAGGTTTTAGATTCTAAAGGACTGGCTCAGCATGATCTTGTGGATGAGATCCAGAGCGTACATTGACCTGGGAACTGTGGCTGGTTTCTTGGGACCGGAGAACCCGTTCGGGGTAGGTGAGATTGGGTTCTAAAACCCCTCACCTGTGTGTTAGGCCCGGGGCTGTTTGGGGCATGGATAGAGCTGGGGTGTCAGACGGGTTTGCTCGTGAGGCTTCTGGCTGGCCAGACAGGCAGCTGAAGCGCTCTGTGGAGCTGGTTTGTGGCCTATTTGGGAAGGTCTCCAGTCAGGGGCAGTAAGGAGCCCTGAGCGGGCGCCCTCAGCTGTGCCCAGACCCGGCCCAGTCCGTCACAGTGGTGTATTCGGCAGGATCCACAGATCTTGGTCAACTGAGCTTTGGGTCAGGACCCCGCGCTGTCTACATTTGGGTTTTGGTGCTGACAGTTTGGTTGGTTAAAGAGCCGCTGCAATGAGTCAGCACCAGTAGGAAAGTCTGAACAGAGAGGCTCGGAAGGGTTTGTGCTCAGAGGGAGGCACTGACTTTAGGAAGAGCGCTACTAAGCAGCAGCTGACATCTTTGCTACGGCAGAAGGACCAGTGGGCAAGAGAGCGGCTCCACCCGATGCCGAGGATGCTGTTGCAGAAGAAATTAGAAAGCAGTAGGCATTGAAGAAAATGGAGCTGGAACAGGAGAGGGCCCTGGCCGAGATACGTGGAAAGGAAAAGGAAGCGGACCACACACAGCGAATGGAAGAGCTGAGGAAGGAGCTCCAGATACTTAGGCACCACAACAGGTACAGCAACCTGAGAACCCACCCCCACTTGCCAACAAGAGTTGGGAAAGGATCTGTCCCTTATACCAGGAGAACGAGGATATTGAGGAGTTTTTGGCCACCTTTGGACGTATTTGCAGCGTGAACCAGATCCCCTGACCAGCGCATGCCCGTCCTGATGGCCAGACTGACTGGCAAGGCCAGGGAGGTATTTAATGACCTGGGGGAGGAAGAAGCTTTAGACCACAGGCGGTTTGAAGACTCTGCACTGAAACGGGTCAGGGTTACCCCCGAATCTCACCGGGTTAAAGTTAGGAACTTTCAAATGTCCAGTGATTGTACCTGTGTGGAGAGCGCTCACTAGCAGATGGGCTTTGTTAAAAAGTGGGTTACGAGGCCTAAAGCAAAGGGGAGCTATGAGAAAATGCTGGATTTGATCACATTGGAGCAGTTTCTGAATGTGCTGCCTGAGCAGGTCAGGGCGGCTGTGTGTGATCGGGAGCCTGAGTCGGTCCTACGGGCTGCGGAGTTTGCAGACACCCATACCCAGAACAGGGCGCGGGACGGGCACAGACCCCTTGGGGAGATGCAGCACCTTTTGCCACAGTTTAGATGAAGGGAGGGGTTCGGGAGCAGACTCAGCCCTGAATCTAACAAGGGAGCTCAGAGAAGCCCCGAAGACAGGAGTGCTCACCCCACGGATAAGCAGGCCAAATGTGGCAGATCTGGCCATGTAAGGCCTGAGTGTCCAGACATAAAGAGCAGCCGGAGGCCAGCAGCTCCTGGCCGTTCCATAAGCAGCAACTCTATGACGCCACCCTGAGTCCAGTTGTGAGCACTGCAGTGGCAAACGTTAACCCAGTAACCTACGGAGGTGTGGGGGAAGGCACTGAGCTCACCCAGCATGTCGGGATTGAGGCGTGGAAGGGCAGCGAACAGTTCATGGGGGAGGCGAAGGTCAATGGGGTCGAATGTAGGGGCTGGCGAGACCCTGGCTCTGATATCACAACAGTTAAGGGGCACCGGTGTGATGTAGTGGGGGGTACCTTGCTGGTTGCTATGCTGGGCGGTGGGTTGTGAGTGACCCCCACTGGCTGCTGGCTGCAGCACGGCCCAGCAGGGCCGGGGAAGAGTCATTATGCAAGGGGGCTTCCAACCTGTCTGACGAGTTATCTCCGAGGGAGTGGAACAATGGGAAGAAGGGGAGTGGAGCCCTGGCTGGGGGCAGGGCTGGAAGTGAGTGGGTTAGTTTCTGTCTGGGAGCATGGAAGAGACAGCCTAGGCAACGGGCTGGAATTTAGGGGCCCAGTCTCCCCCATCTCAAGGGGGGGCTGAGGCATCGTAGGCCTGCCCTGGAACCAGATTACATCTGGGCTGGGCTGTATCCCAGGGAAGCAATAAACTCCCTCTATTCTACTGGCTGGTGGAGTCTGTCCGTGCCATTACGGGGGCGCAGGAGACGGGAGAACCTCAATGCGCCGTCACACCTAGTGAAACCGGAAGACGTGTTGCCTGGGGAGTGTGTGACATTAATGGCCTTGTCTGAGTACTCGGTGAGCCTGCCAGTGGTTAAAGTCCATCTCGAGTGGGGGGGTTTAGGGGGCAGGTGTTGATGGCTGTCCAGGATTTGATCCCAGCTGAGGTCTTGGTGGGGAATAACATAGTGGGTGTGCCGCACCGGGAGAATGCGGTAACCAGGTCAGTGAAAGAAGCTGTCACAGTCACCAGCTGTGTGCCTGGTGGTAGGTGAGGTTGGGTTCTATAACCCCTCGCCCGGGGCTGTTGGGGCACAGATAGAGCTGGGGTGTCAGAGCGGTTTTGCTCGTGAGGCTTGTGGCTGGCCAGGCTGGCAGCTGCAGCGCTCGGTGCTCCAGTCAGGGGCAGTAAGGAGCCCCGAATTTGAGCAATTCGCCCTGAGCAGACGCCCTCAGCTGCACTCAAACCCGGCCTGGTTTGTCACACCCCACCTGCATCCTTTCCAGCACCACCGGCGGGCACCAGCCTCCCAACCAGGCCAAGAGCCACCCCGCCCCCGGCCTGCGGAGACCCGAGCCCTGGGCACCCTCAGCCTAGCCCCCCGCCCACCCCCCAGCCTGCAGAGACCCACTGACCTGGGCACCCTCAGCCCAGCCCTCCCCCCACCCCCAGCCTGCAGAGACCCACCCCCCTGGACACCCTCAGCCCAGCCCTCCCCCCACTCGCCAGCCTGCAGAGACCCACTGACCTGGGCCGTCTTGCTGTCCGTCTGCAGCTTCTCCATCACCTCGGTGTTGGCCTTGAGGAAGTCCTTGAGCACCTGGCTGTCGTCCTGCCGCATGAACTCCTTGCGGGTCAGCTCCATGCCCCGCTGCAGGGCCCTCATGTCCTGCACCGCGCTGTCCAGGGACACTGGGCGGGCAGGGGAGAATGGCGAGTGAATGGGGATCGGGGCCTGCTCCCTGCAACTTCCCCAGGGCTCGGCCTGGCCTGCCTGGGGCGCCCTGCACCCGGCCGCATGCTACCTGTGCCCGCCTTGTCCAGGAAGTGCAGCTCCGTGTGGAAACCCGTCAGCCCGGGGTACTTCTCCGCGACCACCCGCACGATGTAGTGCAGCAGCGTCTGCCGCCGGTCCGTCGACTTCATCTCCAGCAGCTGCGGGGCACAGTCAGGCTGGGCTGTGCCCGGGTATTCGCGCCCAGCGCCCCCCCCAGCGCCCCCCCACACACACCTCGGTCCCAGCGCCCCCCCAGCACCCCCCCCCACACACCCCGGTCCCAGCGCCCCCCCAGCACTCCCCACACACACACCCTGGTCCCAGCACCCACCTCTTCACCCCCAGAGCCCACCCCCGACTCCAGCACCCCCCAGCATCCACACCCAGCCACCATCTGCCTCCCTACCCCTCAGTGCCTACATCCGTACCCCCCATATTCCCCCACCCCCCAGTGTCCACAACCAGCCATCACTGTCTGCCCCCCCCCACACACTGCTGGATTTCCTCGCTGGGGGGGCCAGACCTCAAGCTGCCAGCTTCCCCCCACCCCACGGCATGGGAGCTTGGGGTTCTCCCCACAGTACTCCACAACCTGCTGCTTGGACCCCCCACGACCAGCCACAGCAGGTGCCACCTGGGGGGGCCAAGCCCCCACCTACCGCGTCGAGGCTCTGCAGCCGGAAGCCGTAGGCCGCCCCGCGCTTGCTGCTGTTCGTGTAGTTCCCGAAGGCCAGGACAATCTGCGGAGAGACAGCCGGTAGCGAGTGCCGGCAGCGCGGCCAGACCATGGCTCCCACGGGCAGCCAGTGGGGGCCCCCAGTGGGGACCGGCCTGTCCTCGGGGCAGATGTCCCGCACCCTGGGCTGGCAGCCCGACACCAGGCAACTGGCCGCAGGACGGGCTGGGGGAGGCTTCTACCAAATTAGACTCTGCGCCCAGCCCAGCCCCTCCCCAACCCAGCCAGCCCCCCAGCCCTGGGCTCCCCAGCCCCAGCCCCCCAACCCAGCCAGCCCCCCAGCCCTGGGCTCCCCAGCCCCAGCCCCCCAACCCAGCCAGCCCCCCAGCCCTGGGCTCCCCAGCCCCAGCCCCCCAACCCAGCCAGCCCCCCAGCCCTGGGCTCCCCAGCCCCAGCCCCCCAACCCAGCCAGCCCCCCAGCCCTGGGCTCCCCAGCCCCAGCCCCCCAACCCAGCCAGCCCCCCAGCCCTGGGCTCCCCAGCCCCAGCCCCCCAGCCCTGGGCTCCCCAGCCCAGCCAGCCCGCACCCCAGCGAGCCCATCCCGCTGCCCAGCCCCCTCCGTCTACCCACCCACCTCAGCCTGAGCTTGTGCCCCCTGCCCCAGTCCCTCCTCCTCTAGTCCAGCCCAGGCCCCTCACCTCCAGGATCTGGCGGAGCTTGGTGGAAGACTTGAGAGAGATGGAGGCGGCGATGAGGGCGTTGAATTGCTGCAGGCAGGGAGAGGCGGGTGAGACGCCCCCCCTGGACTGGCCCAGCCTGGCGCAGACGGGCTCCTGCTCCCCGCACACCAGCCCCCCGGCCAGCACGAGCCCCCCATGCAGGCCCCACCCAAGAGTCTCCGAGCCCCAGGCATCCCAACCAGGGACCCCCACACCACCCGGGGCTGGGCCCCTACCCCAGCCCAAGACCAGCATCCCCGCCCTGAGCGCACCACGACACCCATCCCAGCGCACCCAGGCAGCCCCAGACCCGCTCGTCCAAAGGCCCCGGCCCCAGCCCCCGGCCCTGGGCCCTCCCAGCCCCCTGCTTTGCTGGGCCAGCCCGGAGGCGAGCGGCCCCCAGTGCACGTGACGGCTCAGGAACTAGCGGGAGATGCCCCAGGGCCCACTGGGCAGACCAAGCCAGATCCTCGGAGAGCAAACGCCCCCCTTCCCCACCCTGCCTTTCCCTGGGGCCCGCTGGCTCCTCCGTCCCCAAGGCCCCACGAGGCCCGGAGGAGACACAGGGGGCGCGGGAGGGCCTGGGGCGGCCCCTACCGGCATGAGGAGCTGGGCGGTGTCGCTGAAGTTGCCCAGGAAGGTCATGATGCTCATGCGCTCGGCCAGGCGCGGGATCCGGCTGAACTGGAGCATGAAGGCGTCCTCGTCCGACAGCTCCTCCGGCGGCCGCTGCTCCTTCTCGTACTTGCGGATCAGCGTCAGCTCGTACTCCGTGGGCACGAAGCGCTGCAGCAGCTCCAGGAAATCCAGGCTCAGGCCCTGCAAGTCGTACCTGGGGGCCAAACGGGCCAGGGCACCGAATCTAAGGGGCGCCTCCTGCTGGGTCCAGGGCCCCGCTGCGTCCCTTCCTCCTTGGCTTCCTGGCAACCTTCCCCCCAGCAACAGCTCCCTGCTTCGCAGCCCGCCCTCCTGCCGCTCGCCCCCCCCTCTGCCCTGGACCCCCCCGATCCTCCGCTTCAAACCAGCCTCAGCCAGCAGTGCCAGATCCCACCCCTGCCTGGGCTCCCAGCACCGGGTCCTGGACACAAGGCCGACAACCTCAGTTCTGCAGAGCCCTGGGCCCCTTCCCCCTCTCCCCTCCCCAGGGGAATCCCTGCCCCGGCCCCTCCTCCCACCGCCCCGCCAGCCAGGCTCTGCCCTCGCCCCCCCCCACTCCCCAGCCCCCGGCCAGGGACCCACGTCTGGATGGCCTTGCAGATGCCCTCGGTGCTGAGGCTGCTCTTGCGGAGTGTGATGGCCAGGTTCTTGGCGCGGTTGGACTCCATCAGCGTCACCTTGCTCGGGGCCTTGGGAGCAGCCTTGGCCTTCCGGGCACTGATGTCCAGGCTGGGGCCCTGCGCCTTCGTCTTGAACTGCTCCTCGAAGTCACTCATGTCCAGCTCCTGCGGGAGGGGCGCGACAGAATGCAGCTGACAGCTGGCGGGCGCGTGGGCGGGGAGCCATCACCGGGGCTGGGCTGCAGCCAGTGACCGGGCAAAGCTCCCGGCGCTGAGAGCCCCTCTCCAGGGTGCTGAACGGCTCCGTCCAGCCCCCCGGGCAGGCAGATCTTCCGGCCGTGTCTGACAGCCGGGGCGGGCTGCACCCAGGGCTTGTGCACCAGCCGTCGGGCAGGTGCCAGGAAGAGGGCCTGGGCCAGGCAGCCTCACCTGAAGGACCTTCTCGTCGTTGAGCTCGTGGAAGATGGTCCCGTTGATCTGGCTGGGTTTCAGGGCCACCCAGTTGAAGATGGGCATTCGGAACTTGGTCTGGATCGGCTGCTTGATCCTGACGGCTGGAACGGAGAGCGGTGTGGGCCCGGCAGCACAGAGCCCGCCCGGGCCCCAGGACCACCGGGACCTGGCAGCTTCTCCAGCCCCCCGGCAAAGCTGGGGCGGCTTCCTCATGCTGCCGCCGGCCCAGTGCACCATGGGTGATCTTTGCACCCAGCCGGCAGGCAGCCAGGTACCGGGCTAGGCAGCCAGGGCCCCGGCGGGAATAACCAGGTACCGGGCAAGGCGGCCAGGGCCCCGGCGGGAATAACCAGGTACCGGGCGAGGCGGCCAGGGCCCCGGCGGGAATAACCAGGTACCGGGCGAGGCGGCCAGGGCCCCGGCGGGAATAACCAGGTACCGGGCGAGGCGGCCAGGGCCCCGGCGGGAATAACCAGGTACCGGGCGAGGCGGCCAGGGCCCCGGCGGGAATAACCAGGTACCGGGCGAGGCGGCCAGGGCTCCGGCGGGAATAACCAGGTACCGGGCGAGGCGGCCAGGGCCCCGGCGGGAATAACCAGGTACCGGGCGAGGCGGCCAGGGCCCCGGCGGGAATAACCAGGTACCGGGCGAGGCGGCCAGGGTCCCGGCGGGAATAACCAGGTACCGGGCGAGGCGGCCAGGGTCCCGGCGGGAATAACCAGGTACCGGGCGAGGCGGCCAGGGTCCCGGCGGGAATAACCAGGTACCGGGCGAGGCGGCCAGGGTCCCGGCGGGAATAACCAGGTACCGGGCGAGGCGGCCAGGGTCCCGGCGGGAATAACCAGGTACCGGGCGAGGCGGCCAGGGTCCCGGCGGGAATAACCAGGTACCGGGCGAGGCGGCCAGGGCCCCGGCGGGAATAACCAGGTACCGGGCGAGGCGGCCAGGGTCCCGGCGGGAATAACCAGGTACCGGGCGAGGCGGCCAGGGCCCCGGCGGGAATAACCAGGTACCGGGCGAGGCGGCCAGGGTCCCGGCGGGAATAACCAGGTACCGGGCGAGGCGGCCAGGGTCCCGGCGGGAATAACCAGGTACCGGGCGAGGCGGCCAGGGTCCCGGCGGGAATAACCAGGTACCGGGCGAGGCGGCCAGGGCCCCGGCGGGAATAACCAGGTACCGGGCGAGGCGGCCAGGGCCCCGGCGGGAATAACCAGGTACCGGGCGAGGCGGCCAGGGCCCCGGCGGGAATAACCAGGTACCGGGCGAGGCGGCCAGGGTCCCGGTGGGAATAACCAGGTACCGGGCGAGGCGGCCAGGGTCCCGGCGGGAATAACCAGGTACCGGGCGAGGCGGCCAGGGCCCCGGCGGGAATAACCAGGTACCGGGCGAGGCGGCCAGGGTCCCGGTGGGAATAACCAGGTACCGGGCGAGGCGGCCAGGGCCCCGGTGGGAATAACCAGGTACCGGGCGAGGCGGCCAGGGCCCCGGCGGGAATAACCAGGTACCGGGCGAGGCGGCCAGGGCCCCGGCGGGAATAACCAGGTACCGGGCGAGGCGGCCAGGGCCCCGGCGGGAATAACCAGGTACCGGGCTAGGCGGCCAGGGCCCCGGCGGGAATAACCAGGTACCGGGCTAGGCAGCCAGGGCCCCAGTGGGAATAACCAGGTACCGGGCGAGGCGGCCAGGGTCCCGGCGGGAATAACCAGGTACCGGGCGAGGCGGCCAGGGCCCCGGCGGGAATAACCAGGTACCGGGCGAGGCGGCCAGTGCCCCGGTGGGAATAACCAGGTACCGGGCTAGGCAGCCAGGGCCCCAGTGGGAATAACCAGGTACCGGGCGAGGCGGCCAGGGCCCCGGCGGGAATAACCAGGTACCGGGCGAGGCGGCCAGGGCCCCGGCGGGAATAACCAGGTACCGGGCGAGGCGGCCAGTGCCCCGGGGGGAATAACCAGGTACCGGGCGAGGCGGCCAGGGCCCCGGTGGGAATAACCAGGTACCGGGCGAGGCGGCCAGGGTCCCGGCGGGAATAACCAGGTACCGGGCGAGGCGGCCAGGGCCCCGGCGGGAATAACCAGGTACCGGGCGAGGCGGCCAGGGCCCCGGCGGGAATAACCAGGTACCGGGCGAGGCGGCCAGGGCCCCAGTGGGAATAACCAGGTACCGGGCGAGGCGGCCAGGGTCCCGGCGGGAATAACCAGGTACCGGGCGAGGCGGCCAGGGCCCCGGCGGGAATAACCAGGTACCGGGCGAGGCGGCCAGGGCCCCGGCGGGAATAACCAGGTACCGGGCGAGGCGGCCAGGGCCCCGGCGGGAATAACCAGGTACCGGGCGAGGCGGCCAGGGCCCCGGCGGGAATAACCAGGTACCGGGCGAGGCGGCCAGGGCCCCGGTGGGAATAACCAGGTACCGGGCGAGGCGGCCAGGGCCCCGGCGGGAATAACCAGGTACCGGGCGAGGCGGCCAGGGCCCCGGCGGGAATAACCAGGTACCGGGCTAGGCAGCCAGGGCCCCAGTGGGAATAACCAGGTACCGGGCGAGGCGGCCAGGGCCCCGGCGGGAATAACCAGGTACCGGGCGAGGCGGCCAGGGTCCCGGCGGGAATAACCAGGTACCGGGCGAGGCGGCCAGGGCCCCGGCGGGAATAACCAGGTACCGGGCTAGGCGGCCAGGGCCCCAGTGGGAATAACCAGGTACCGGGCGAGGCGGCCAGGGTCCCGGTGGGAATAACCAGGTACCGGGCTAGGCAGCCAGGGCCCCAGTGGGAATAACCAGGTACCGGGCGAGGCGGCCAGGGCTCCGGCGGGAAAGGCCAGGGGCAGGCTCCTGGGTGTGACGGACCGATGGCCTGACCCAAGTGGATTTCCTGGCCACCCCGAGGCTGTCTGAGGCCGAGGGCACACGAACGGGGACGTCCCTTGCCCAGGGTGAGCGATGCTGGCCCAGCGATGCCTGCCCTGTGGATCACCAGGGGCCCGGCTCCCCACGGCTCTCTGCCCCTCAGCCCAGCGCTGTGCTCTGGCTCCCACCGGCACACGCCCTCCAGCACCGACTCCGCTGTGTCCCAGGACTCACCTGAACTGGCCGCTGTGCTCGGGCCACCGTCCCCTCCAGCCGGCATGCCCAGTGGTGGGGGCGGAGGGGGAGGGGGGACCGGGCCATCCCCCCCCACCAGGGGAGGTGGTGGTGGGATCCCGCCCATTGGAAGGGGCGGGGCAGGAGGAGGGGCATCACTCGCAGGAAGGGGCGGGGCTGGAGGGGGTGTGGGTGGGGCTTGCTGCTGGGAAGGCGGGTTGGCGGAGCCGGCGTCTTCACCGTGGGGCGGCAGCGGGGGCGGCGGAGGAATCGTCTGGGCGGCAGCCGGGGGCGGCAGTGGGGGGCAAGTGGAAGGAGATGGGAAATCTGCAAGGAAAGCCGGAGAAATGTCACCCCCCCGCCAGCAATGGAGAGACCAGCTCAGGGGCAAGGCAGTGCCCCACTCCGGGCCTCAGTTTCCCCATTTGCACCATGGTGCTGACCCTCCTTCGCAAAGTGCTTTGGGGCCCCAGAGGGAGGGGCAGGGGCAGTGCTGGTGCCTGTCTGGGGCCCGGCCCCAAGGCCCGTGTGCACCGTCAGACGAACACGCCCTGGAGGCGTGTGGGGTGGGACATGGCGACCCGGCGTTCGGTCTGACCCCAGGGCAGGCTCCAGCCCCAGGGTGTCCGTGGGAGCCCCCCGCCTCCCCCAAGGTACCTGTGCTGGTAGCGGTGGAGGCTTCTCTGGTAACCATGGGGACTGCTGTGGTCTCCATGACAACAGGGACAATCTCGATGGCAACGTCTCCCTCCGGCCCACGCAGGATCCGGACGAGCCCCTTTTCCTCCAGCTCCGCCAGCTTCTGCTCCAAGGCCGAGGGACGGGCGCCCGCCGGCCTGTGCGGCTGCGGTGGGGGTGGGGGCGGGGAGGAGCCGGCGCGGCTGCCGGCCTCGCTGAGCTGCTCCTGGGCGGACACAGGCAGCGCGTCGGTGCAGGGCCCCCAGGCCGAGGGGCCCGACCCCCTGGAGCCGGCCGGGCCGCGGGAATCATCACGCCTGGGCAGCCCCTCGGCACCGGCTGCCGCCCACAGGCCCGCAGGGGGGCTGCTTGGGAAGGAGGCAGCGGCCTCCCGCCCCCGCGAGTTCTCAGTGCGGGAACATCCCCCGAGCACCCCATGCCCAGAACCAGCTCCCTGCCCCCACCCCGGCCCCCCCCCCACCCGCCCCACCCCCGCGAGTTCTCAGTGCGGGAACATCCCCCGAGCACCCCATGCCCAGAACCAGCTCCCTGCCCCCACCCCGCCCGCCCCACCGCCCCACCCCCGCGAGTTCTCAGTGCGGGAACATCCCCCGAGCACCCCATGCCCAGAACCAGCTCCCTGCCCCCACCCTCCCTGCCCCCCCCCGCTCCCGCCCCCCCCCCACCGCCCCGCCCCCGCGAGTTCTCAGTGCGGGAACATCCCCCGAGCACCCCATGCCCAGAACCAGCTCCCTGCCCCCCCCCCGCCCCACCGCCCCGCCCCCGCGAGTTCTCAGTGCGGGAACATCCCCCGAGCACCCCATGCCCAGAACCAGCTCCCTGCCCCCCCCCCGCCCCCCCCACCGCCCCACCCCCGCGAGTTCTCAGTGCGGGAACATCCCCCGAGCACCCCATGCCCAGAACCAGCTCCCTGCCCCCCCCCCCGCCCCACCGCCCCGCCCCCGCGAGTTCTCAGTGCGGGAACATCCCCCGAGCACCCCATGCCCAGAACCAGCTCCCTGCCCCCCCCCCCCCCCGCCCGCCCCCCACCGCCCCACCCCTGCGAGTTCTCAGTGCGGGAACATCCCCCGAGCACCCCATGCCCAGAACCAGCTCCCTGCCCCCACCCCGGCCCCCCACCCGCCCCACCCCGCGAGTTCTCAGTTCAGGAACATCCCCCAAACACCCCATGCCCAGAACCAGCTCCCTGCCCCCCCCCCGCCCCACCACCCCACCCCCGCGAGTTCTCAGTGCGGGAACATCCCCCGAGCACCCCATGCCCAGAACCAGCTCCCTGCCCCCACCCCGGCACCCCCCCCCACCCGCCCCACCGCCCCGCCCCCGCGAGTTCTCAGTGCAGGAACATCCCCCAAACACCCCATGCCCAGAACCAGCTCCCTGCCCCCCCCCGCCCCACCACCCCACCCCCGCGAGTTCTCAGTGCAGGAACATGCCCCCCCCCCCAAGCACCCCATGCCCAGAACCAGCTCCCTGCCCCCCCCCGCCCCACCGCCCCACCCCCGCGAGTTCTCAGTGCAGGAACATCCCCCGAGCACCCCATGCCCAGAACCAGCTCCCTGCCCCCCCCCCCCGCCCCCACCCCCCCCGGCCTCCCCCCACCCCGCCCCCAGCTCCCTGCCCCCACCCCGGCCCCCCACCCGCCCCACCCCGCGAGTTCTCAGTGCAGGAACATCCCCCAAACACCCCATGCCCAGAACCAGCTCCCTGCCCCCCCCCGCCCCACCACCCCACCCCCGCGAGTTCTCAGTGCAGGAACATCCCCCGAGCACCCCATGCCCAGAACCAGCTCCCTGCCCCCACCCCGGCCCCCCACCCGCCCCACCCTGGGCCCCACCCCGCGAGTTTTCAGTGCAGGAACATCCCCCAAACACCCCATGCCCAGAACCAGCTCCCTGCCCCGCCCTCCGGCTCTCACCCTGAGCGTCTCCAGTTCACGGCGCGCCTGGCTCAGCTGCTTCTCCAGCGCCGCGATCTTGGCCAGGGACTCGTTCTCCGTATCCTGCAGCTTCTCTGTGAGCTGCGAGAGGAGCCGGCCTCAGCGGGGCGAGGCCAGGGCACAGCGTGCAGAGGGGAGGTGCCGCTGGCACAGCCCCGGTGCCAGGCATCCAGGAGCAGGGTGTGCAGCAGACCCTGCTGGGAGCCCCACCCACGAGTGGCCCGGCGTCCCCTCCAGGTGCCAGGGGTTGGGACCTCCTGGCCCGGGGCAGCAGGCCCAGCCCAGGGGAGCCACTGGGCTAAGTGACAGTGCCAGCCCCCGGGCTGATGGAGCTGCCGGTGGCGGGGGGCTCGCTCTCTACCCCCGGCCAAGAGACGGACGAGCAGGGAGCCCGCTCAGCCTTGGCCAGAGCGCACGGCCACACGGCCACCGCCTCGCTCCCTGCCTGCTGCCCAGGCCCTCACCTGCCCCACTTGCTCCTGGAGGTCCTCCAAGTGCTCCAGCACGGCGTTCTTGGTCTCCGTGTCCTCCAGCAGGGCGCTCACGTCGAAGATGTTGTCCAGGTAGGCCTGGATCTGCACCTGCAGCTTGTCGCTCTCCGTGTGCCGCAGCCTCTGCCGCCAGACAGCAAGGGCTCCTGGTGAGTCGGCCCGGCCCGTAGCCCTGCCGGACGCCCACTGTGCCCGCCCAAGGCCCCTCTGCCCACCCGCCTCCCGCTGCTCTGGAACGGGGCTCAGGAAGGGGACCCCCGTTCTACCCCATCCCAGCACTTCCGGGTGGCCCGGCCCATGACCCACACGGCGTGCGCAGATGAGGCCTGGGGAGAGGGCCCCGGCCGTGGGGCAGGGCACCCAGACCAGCTCCCCTCCCGCCCCCCAAGCAGCCTCACCTCCAGATACTCGTCCAGCCCCAGGTGCGTGAACTCGTACTGCAGGAAGACGCGGAAGTTCATGTTCTCCACCGAGTGCACCACGATGTTGATGAACTGCATGCAGGCCACCTGCCGGGGAGCCGGGGTTAGCGCCAGCGCCTCCCACAGCTGGGCCTCCCTGCCCAGCCTCCTGGGACCTTGCCGCACGGCGCTGCGCCCTGCCCGGAACCCGGCAGCAGCGGTACGGGCAGGGCCCGGCGTTCCCCGGACGAGCCGCTGCAGAGGGACCCAGGCCAGCAGCCGAGGCGTGAACCCGGCGTCCTGCCGCCCGCTCCAGCCCTGCCCCCTGCGTTCAAGCCGGCGACGTCGCCGACTGGCTCGGGGGCTAAACCCGACCCCGGTAAACCAGCTTCTTTCCAACCCAAGTTGCATGTTTTCATTTCCCCCGTGAGAGGAAACCCCCGAACAACGGCCCCAGCCCCGGCTATCGCCAGCCGCCGCGCGTGCACCTGTGCTGAACCGCTTCGGCGCCAGGCTTCTCCGGGCAGCCGCCTCCGCGCGCTCAGCCCCAAGAGCGTCGCCCGCTTTGTCTTTCCAGCCACGCCTTGGGGGCGGACACGAGGGAAGCCCCCCCAGCGGGGCCCAGGGAAAATCAAGCCTCAGACACCCATCAGTGGGGCTTGCGGCATTTGGGGGGCCCCCGGCGAGCTCTGGAGACCCCCAGGCTGTGTGGGGCTTGGCTCCGATCCACTGCCCCCTAGTGCTTAGCTGCCTGTGCACAACAAAAGCCCCCTTCCTACTGACGGGAGATTCCCTTCGTCGCTGGGGCGCCAGAGGCCTGGGGCAGGATTGCAGTCGTTCCTCGGCACCCCACGCCTGGGCTGGGCAGGCTGACGGCTGCATGTGACACTCTGGACCCACCCGCGGGCGGCAGGACGTGGCCCCTTGGCGCCGGTGGAGAGGAGGGGCTGCAGACAGCGCTGTCCTGCACTAAGCCGACGGGCAAACCCGCCCCCTCCACACCACACAAGGCCCGAAGGCGCAGGGAGCGGCCGAGCAGGGCGGACGGTTTGGGGTGGGCCGGAGAAGGAGCTGCCTGGCCCCACGTCCGGCCCCCGCGTGCTCACCATGAAGTCAATGTTGCTGTCCTCGTTCCAGAAATACTCCATGAGCCTCTCGAAGCGATTCTTCTCGCCGCAGACCTGTGGGCAGGCCAAAGCGCTCAGCACGGGCAGCCTCAGGGTCCCTAGACACCGCCCCCCAGGGCACTGCCCTAGACGCCGCCCAGCGACTGCCCTGCTGGCCACGGGGCATGAGACGGGCGCGCCGGGGGCACGTGGCAGTCTGGGCGGGGGGCGCCGTGACGGGGTGAGGTCGCAGAGGAGCCCTTGGGGGTGCCTCTGTCACGGGCGCATGTGCACGTCAGTGCGCCCCAGAGCAGTGCCCCTCGCCCCCATTCCCCGCCCCCGTGCGGGCCCCTCGCCCCCCATTCCCCGCCCCCGTGCGGGCCCCTCGCCCCCATTCCCTGCCCCCGTGCGGGCCCCTCGCCCCCCATTCCCCGCCCCGTGCGGGCCCCTCGCCCCCCATTCCCCGCCCCCGTGCGGGCCCCTCGCCCCCATTCCCCGCCCCCGTGCGGGCCCCTCGCCCCCCATTCCCCGCCCCCGTGCGGGCCCCTCGCCCCCCATTCCCTGCCCCCATGCGGGCCCCTCGCCCCCCATTCCCCGCCCCCGTGCGGGCCCAGGCCTCACCACAGCGTGTGCCAGCTCCGAGCCCACGAGCCCTCGGCGTAAACCCCCAGCCCGGTGCAACTGAGATCTCCAGGCACCCAAAGGCAGCTGGGGATTGGGGTGATTCCCCAGGGCGCCTCCAGCTCTGCCTCCTGGCTGCACTAGTCCAGTTGGTCCCAGGCCCCCCCGCCCCCCGCATGGGGCCCTGCCCTGCGCCCGGCACCCAGGCACTGCTGCAGCACAAGCCAGACTCTTCGATAACAGCTGGGCCCAGGCTGGAGCCTCGGCACCTGGTGTCACGTTGCTGAATTGGAGGGAAGCAGCCAGATCGCTGGTGCACCCCTAGGTGGGGGTGTTGGCCCCAGAAATTGGTGTGGGGGGAGCCATGTGGGGTATTGAATGGGAGATTATTGTTTGTTGATCTTATGTACGCTATTTATGTGAGTGTATAATGTCTGTGTGTGTAGGTAGGAATCTGTAATCTGTGTGGAAGCTGAATATTTCTGTGAATGTGGTTAAGCATGGCTATGGACAGGCTGATTAGCCAGGCCCTGTGGAACAATGGCTCTCAATAGGCTATGGACACACCCAAAGAATGGGATTTGTCACCTGAGGGCAGCCAGCAGGGAACATAGAGGTTGGCCTCTGACCAGGTGACTTGCTGCATACAAGAAGAGGCCAGGAAGGGGATAAAAGAGGCCATGTGGTCGATGCCATTTTGTTCTCAGCTCAGCACTTCATCCCAGAGGCAGCACTGCAGGGATTGAAGAGCCTGGAAGACCTGTGAACCCATCCTGATCGTAGGATGTGCAATAAGAACTTTTTAACCAGCAGCTGCAACATCTCTGCTAGAGCCTGCATCGAGAACTGGGAGATTCGGTGCATGTAACGTACTGTACTTTAATAACCTTACTCTCAGGCTTTTCTTTCCTGTAATAATAAACCTTTAGATATAGATTCTAAAGGATTGGCCCAGCGTGATTTGTGGGTAAGGTCCAGAGGGTAAATTGACCAGGGATCTGTGGCTGGTTTCTTGGAACCGGACAGAACTTGTTCGGGGTAGGTGGGATTGGGTGCTAGGACCCCCCACCTGTGTATGAGGCCCGGGGCCATCTGGGGCACGGATATTGCTGGGGTGTCGGAGGGGTTTTGCTCGGGAGGCTTCAGGCAGGTTGCTGAAGCGCTCGGTGGGACTGGTGTGTGACCTGTTTGGAGAGGTCACCAGTCGGGGGCTGTAAGGAGCCCCGGATTTGAGCAATTCGCCCTGAGCGGACGCCCTTAGCTGTGCCCAGACATGGCCCAGTCTGTCACACCTGGCCACTAGCGACCAGGCTGCCCTGCGGGGCTGGGAATGGCAGCGACCCAGAGGGGAGGGGAGGCCTGCAGGGGCCAGGCCTGGGATTGCAGCGGCAGGGAGGAGGCGGGGAGCTCGGCGGCGCAGCCCCGGCCGTGAGTCGGCAGAGGCCCCAGTGCAGGGCACGAGGCGGCATGAGCAGGGAGCGGGAGCCCAGGAGACCCACAGGGAGCGTCTGAGCCCAGCATTCTCCTGGCTTCAGCCCAGCCCAGCCCAACTGCCCCCCCCCCAGGTGCTGCAGCTCAGAGGGGCCCGCGAAGGCTAAGAACAGCCAGACGGGGTCAGACCAACGGTCCATCCAGCCCAGCGTCCCGTCTGCCCACAGTGGCCAGCGCCAGGTGCCCCAGTGGGAGGGGACACAACAGGGAATCCTCACACGATCCCTCCCCTGTCACCCCCTCCAGAGAAACAGAGGCCAGGGACCCCAGTCCTACCCAACCTGGCTAATAGCCACTGATGGACCTAACCTCCATGAATCTGTCTAGCTCTTTTTTGAACCCTGTTAAAGTCCCAGCCTTCACTACATCCACTGGCGAGGAGTTCCACAGGTGACTGTGCGCTGTATGAAGACGAACTTCCTTTTATATTTTAAACCTGCTGCCTGTTCATTTCATTTGATGGCCCCTAGTTCTTATATTGTGGGAATAAGTAAATACCTTTTCCTTATTCGCTTTTTCCACACCAGTCATGATCTTATCGACCTCTATCCTATCCCCCTTCGTCTCCTCTTTTCTAAGCTGAACAGTCCCCGTCTCTTTAATCTCTCTTCATACGGGACCTGTTCCAAACCCCTCAGCATTTTTGTTGCCCTTTTCTGAAGCTTTTCCAGTGCCAAGAGATCTGTTTTGAGATGAGGCGACCACGTCTGTAGGCCGTATTCGAGATCAGGGCGGACCATGGTTTTAATGATTCCTAACATTCTGCTTGCTTGTTTGACTGCCGCTGCACGCTGAGTGGTGTTTGTAGAGAACTAGCCACAGTGACGCCAAGATATCTGTGCCTCAGTTTCCCCATGTGCAAGAGGGGCGAGTACCTGAGACATCCCTCCACAGGGTTTGCGAGGGACTGAATATCAGTGCCAGGAAACCCCTTGAGCTGGTTGGTGGAAGGGGCTACTGTGGGCGCCGCACTGTTCACTAGTGCGAAGGGCAGAGGTTGCACAGAGATGAGAAACCCTGGCGAGGCCACGCTCCACATGCTCCTGCCCTGGCCAGACCTGACCCAATCCATGTGGGACCGCCCCACGCCCCACGCCCCGGCCCCACGCCCCGCGCCCCACGCCCCGGCCCCACCATGCCCAGCACCTCAGCCCAGGGCCACCGCTTTAGGAATCCAAGTGAGCAGAGCCCCAGAAGGGCCACGGGGCACAGCCCATAGTGGGGGCAGGTGCCTGGCAGGGCCGTAGCAAAGCAGCACCGAGGGGAATGGGCAGAGGCTGCTCCGTCGGAGGGGTTACATTTCCCCGGCTTGCCACGTCCCCTAGTCCAGGCGCGTCTCTCCTCAGGCCTGACCCGCACAGCCCCAGCAGGGAGCTGGGGATCAGAGAAGGCAACTGAGGCAGGGGAAGGGCAGGGATTCCCGGAGCCGCATGGAGAGTTGCGGTCAGAGCTGGGTCTAGGAGGCAGGAGTCCCCCGCCCCATCCCCCACCCCAGGCTCTGACCTCCTTGAAGTTGTCGAAGGCAGAGAGGATGATGTCGTGTCCTCCTCGGACCAGGCACACGGCGGCCAGCAGCTCCAGGACGAGGGCTTTGGTCCTGCAGGGAGAAGCGCGGGTCGGACCGGAGCCTGCTGCCACGGCCACGGCCACGGCCACGGCCACGGCCACGGCCCTCCTCCTGCGCCCTCCGCCACCCGCCCCTGCGCCCTCCCCCCGTGTCACACGCCCCACCCGCCCCTGCACCCTCCCCCGCCGTTCACCCTCAGCTCCCCCACCCCCGGGGGCATGTGCCCTCCTCAACTCCCTCCCCTGCACGATGCCACCGCCGGGGCGGAGGCCACGGCCCCACGGCCTGTCTGGCGGCGCCGGGCCCGGGCAGCGCACCTGGGGTTCCTGTTGTTCAGGCTCAAGGTGATCTCGTTGACACAGGCTGGGTGGTTCATCACCAGGCTGAACCCCGACTAGGGGAGAGACGAGCGTTAGCCTCCCCGCCCCGCCGGTGCCCTTAAGGCAGAGCCCCCTGGCCTGCCCCCGCGGGGCCGGAGCGAGCGCAGCCAGGCCCGTCAGACGGGGCCGGCGAGGAGCAGCCGATGCTGGGGCAGAGCAGGAGCCCAGGCCCAGAGCCAGGACTCGGGAGGGGCTGGGGCAGGAGGGAGAACACAAGGGAGGGGCGCGAGGGGGGCAGGGGACATGGGAGGGAGGCTGCTCAGCCATGAGACTGTCGGGTCTCAGGCCCCCCCTCCGGTCAGCGCAGCCCAGCGCCCCCACCCAGGAACCCCCCTGTCCGTGCCGGCCCCTGGCCCGGGGATGAATCCAGCAGCTGCGCCCAGGGGGTGCCCAGCAGGGCCGCAGCCTCCTGCCGCCGGGACCCCGCAGATTAACTGCAGGGGCCAGTGGCCACTGCTCCTGGGGCCTCTGTGCCTGGCCCAGCAGGGCCCCGGGCTGCGGCCGAGCAGGGAAATCCCGGAGCCCCCAGGCTGCCCCCCGCCCCCAGCCCCACCTGGTAGTTCATGATGGCGCGCAGGCACATGATGCAGACGTGGACGTCGTCCTTCTGGCTGATGAGGCGGGAGTTGCGCAGCGCCTTCCTGCTGGGCGCCGGGTGCAGCCTGCGCCAAGGGGAGAGCGGGTGAGGCGGGGCGGGGGCGGCCGAAGCTCCGGCAGGGCCTGGCTCAGGCCGGCAGCAGGGCAGCCCCGAGCCACCCACTCCCGCCCGGGGCTGGCGTGGGGTCGGGGCCGGGCGTGCGGCGGGCGAGCCGGGGAGGTGCTGTGGGGAGTCCAGGGGGACCTAGGCCCAGGGCTGGCGGGCCGGGCACTGCGCTTGCTTGGGCCCGCGGCCCCGGTGCACGGCTGATCTCGGGGGCTGCGGGAGGCTCACCGGGGCGCGCAGGAGGTCACAGGTGGGTTACTCTCCTGCTCGCTCCAAGGGGCGCTGGAGGGAAGGCCTGGGCGCGCCTGCGGAAAGAGGGTGTGGGCCTGCTGGTTCAAGAGGCAGCAGCTGAAGGAGGATTAGGCCTGCAGGACAGGAGGGAGAAAGAGCTTCACGGGGCTGCTCCCTCCTCCCGGGCCCAGGGCGGGGGGGAATGGGGGGCCGGGAGGCCTCGGGGCCCTGCAGGCGGCAGGGGAGCAAGGCCGGGCCGAGCGCTCAGCATCGCGGGGCCGGGCCTGGATCCTGCTGGGCTTCACGTCTGCCTGCAGCCTGCTCCCTCCGCCTTTCACACCAGCCTGTCCCTGATGTCCCTGCCCTGCCCGTCCCTCCAGGCCCGCCCCGCCGAGGGACGCCACCAGACCCAGCGAGGGGCTTTCAGCCAGCACTCCCGGGCTGGGTTCCTCCCGGGGCAGCCGGGAACTCGGGAAGTGCCCACGAAGGGCGATCTGTGCCCTGGGCCCGAGGGGATCGACTCTGGTTTCCACGGCAGCCTTGTTAACACTCCTGGGGGGCATGTCCAGCTCGGGCTCCACAGGCCGACGCAGGCCCCGCGCACCACAGCCCCGGCGGGCACCCACTGCACCCAAGGGAGGACGCGCTGGGATACTGCCCCTGGCTAGACAGGGTCCCACAGGATCCCGCTTGCCCCATCCCCTGCGCTCGGTCGGCCCCACGGGGTCAGACTCTGGCTCCCCCCATTGCTGGGCTGGCCCCACGGGGTCAGACTCTGGCTCCCCCCATTGCTGGGCTGGCCCCACGGGGTCAGACTTTGGCTCCCCCCATTGCTGGGCCGGCCCCACGGGGTCAGATTCTGGCTCCCCCCATTGCTGGGCCGGCCCTACGGGGTCAGACTCTGGCTCCCCCCATTGCTGGGCCGGCCCCACGGGGTCAGACTTTGGCTCCCCCCATTGCTGGGCCGGCCCCACGGGGTCAGACTCTGGCTCCCCCCATCGCTGGGCTGGCCCCACGGGGTCAGACTCTGGCTCCCCCCATCGCTGGGCTGGCCCCACGGGGTCAGACTCTGGCTCCCCCCCATTGCTGGGCCGGCCCCACGGGGTCAGACTCTGGCTCCCCCCATCGCTGGGCTGGCCCCACGGGGTCAGACTCTGGCTCCCCCCATCGCTGGGCTGGCCCCACGGGGTCAGACTCTGGCTCCCCCCATTGCTGGGCCGGCCCCATGGGGTCAGACTCTGGCTCCCCCCCATGGCTGGGCCCCACGGGGCCACAGGGGAAAAGCCCGTATCCCTGAGAGCGCACAGCCGGCAGGAGCAGCCCAGCTGCAGGCCAGGGCACCGGTCGTACAGCGAGGCGGGAGCGCCCTGCGGGTGAGCAGACGGCAGAGCCAAATCTCCCCCATCCCAAGAGCCTGGGCACCTACCGTGAGCCGCGGCCCGAGGGAAGCGTGCAAGAGAAGACTGTGGTTAGAACATGGGAGGGGCGGGCAGGCTCAGAAGCGTCTCCCATCAGCAGGGGCCGGAGCCAGCTGGGTCCAGCTCCTCAGGGCCCACTGGTCCATCTCCCCTTGTCTCAGATCCCCACGTTTCACCTCAGCCCTGGCCTGAGCTAGCAGCTACCGGGGACCGAGGCCCATCATGGGACAGGCCTTGCCCTGGGGCACACGGAGAGTCGGGGTGGGGGGGGAATGTGTCAGCGATCAGGGCAGGAGGCTCAATTCCCTGCTCTGCTACCGACTGCGGGGTGGCCTTGGGCACAGGGCTTAGCCGTGCTGCCGGCACTGGATGGGAAGGGGGGAACGGCCCTGCGCTGCCTCATGGGCGCCACGGGAAACGCACGAGCCGAGGCCGGGGGCACCGGGAAGCAGCTGCAAGCGACTCGCAGGAGCACAGCCTGGGTTCCTGGCGCTAGGCCCCGGCACTGGGCAGCCTGTGCCTCCGCCTGCTCTCTGGGTCCCCCAGCTCCAGCTCTGTCAGTTACGGGGGCGGTTTAGAGCCCCCAGCTTGCCATTTACACAACCGGCCTTCGGGCTAACATCGGATCAGGGCAGGTTTCGTTGGTCCTCTGGTGGCTACAGCCCGATCCTGCTGCAAGGGCCACTCAGCCACAGCCAACACACGCAGCACGAGGAGCAGCGCTGGGCATCTCTCTCTCGGTGGTGGGTTTGACAAATATTATTGTTGTCGTTGCAGTTTTAATTGTAAAACCTTTCAGCCAGCTCCACTATTCAGCTCTCTCTCTTCCCTGGCACCCAGCAAGCCACTAGCCTCAGGCACATCCTGCAGCATGGAGTGCCACAAGTTACAGATGTGGTATGCTAGTGGGGAGAGGGGCGGGTTCCTCAGCTCAGCAACTCCAGACTGTACTGGGCAACCTGCCAGCGCCCTGAGCCAAAGCTGTGTGTGGAGTTTGCTAGGAGGCCATGGGGCAGTAGGCCCACGGGCATTCCCACAGGGCGGGGCTGGTGTGTGCATGGCTGTAAGTGTTCCCCTCTGGGAGGGGGGTGCCTGGCCCGGGGCAGGCAGCCCACGGGCTGTGCTAACATCAGGCCGGACGAGGACTCTTGCAGCCAGAAGAGCCAGGCCCCGAGGGCTGCCCCTTCTCGACAGCCTCCCCGCCAGCGGGCTGCGTGTTACCTGACAGTCATGTGCCTTGTCTTGGAGGAGCCCTGAGTGGGGGAGGAGGAGTTGCTCTTGCTGAGGTCCTCCATGGATCTGTCAGGGGACTTGCCCTTGTCGGAGCCCGGGCTCCCGTTATCTGCGCTCTCCATGTTGTACCTGGAGACAGCACGGTCAGGTGAGGCCGGGTGTGAGCGGGATCCCGGCCCGCGGGGGAAGGGCAGGCCCAGCACGGAGCCCGGCCACAGGAGGCCCCACGCGAGCCGGGGCGGGCGGAGACGGGCCCGGCCAGCCCCTCAGCCCGACGAGCCCTTCCCCCGCGTCCTGCTGCCCCCGGGCGTGCGTGGCACCGGGGGCCCAGGGCTCCGGGAGCACACCGTCCAGCGTCCGGCCCTGCAGGCGCGGGGCTTTGAGGGAACTCAGCCTGCCCGCGGCAGAGGGTTCAGCACCCAGGACAGGGACAGCCACGGGGCCGGGGGAGGGGAACTGCCTCCGCTCATGGGGCCACGTTTGCTAACGGGCTGCGGTTTCCTAGATCGGTTTTAAAGGCAAACGGGACCATCTACGCCGGCCGTCCCGCCCAGCCCCGGCCATGGACCCTCCCCAGGGCCCTGGCACCCGCCAGAACTAGAGCCCGGTTCTCAGCCCCGGAGCCAAAGGCCCCCGCAGCGTGCACTACCGCAAGCTCTCAGCCCCAGCCCACGCAGCCACGCTCGCCCCTCCGCCGCAGCTCGACGAGGTGGCCTTTGCGGCGCCACCCGGGCCAGCGGGGCTGCCGGCTCTGCGTTCCCAGAGCCTGGCCCACACGCCCCCGCGATGCTCAGGGTGCACGGGGGCAGGGGACAGGACTTCGCTCTACATGGTACCGAGACGCTCAGGTGCTTGTCACGCTGCCCGGGGGTCGGGCGCCGCCCATGGCAAAGTGCCAGGATGGAGGGAGCTTTCTGGAGGAGGGGGCTGGTCCTGAGTAGCCCCTCCCAGGGACGGAGAGTTGATCCTCCCCCAGGCAGGCTGTTCCGCTGGTTAATCGCCCTCCCGGGAGCAATTGGCCCCTCCCTTCCAGTCACAACTTGTCTGGCTTCCCTGGGGCCTCACGCCACCTGCCTGCTCCATCCCAGAGCCCTCTGCTCCTGGGCCTGCTCCTGCAACCCCAGATCCCGCCGGCCTCCCGTGGGGAGCTGGGGCATCCGCCCCACCGCTGCAGGGGCCAGGTTCCTGCAGCCCCCGGCCACCCCAGAGTGTCGTGTGCCTGGCCAGGGAAGGGCGTGTGGATATCGCTTTTCACAGTGAAACGTGCCAGGGCAGACCGGCCAGCCAGCGCCCCACGGCCCCCCAGGCCGGGCGCTGCCCCGTCTGTGGCTCTTCTCCGGCCTTCCTGCGCGCGGGGCTGCCTCCCCTGCTCACCGGGGGCCCAGAGGGCGAGGGGCCCGGAGTCCCGCCCCGGAGCTGGCAGCGTGGCCCCCTGGGCAGCACGCTGCTCCTGCAGGTCCCTGGCTCTGGGTGGGACCCGCTCACAGCCCCCCACTGCTCTGCGCGCGGAGGAAAGGGCAGGGCAAAGTCCCGCCAGCCCCCCTCCCCCGGGCTCAGCCATGACTCACGTGAGGGCGCACTGGGCGAAGGCGAGATAATCCAGCAGCACGTCCAGACCCTTGTTCTCCTCGCTCAGGAACTCCTGGACCCAGCTGGCGGAGAGACGGGCGTCAGCCAGGGACCGACAGCCCAGCTGCAGCCTCTCCCCCCCCCTCGGCTGCGCTCCCCCCCTTCCCTTTGCTTCCTCTCCAGGTGCCTCCTCGCCCAGGCTGGCGCTCTGCCCCCCCCCGCACCTCCCTCCCAGGCAGGAGCGTCCCAGCCCTGCGGCTACCCCCACTTGGCCTGAACCCCGCTGAATGGGGAGCCCTGCCCCGCACGATCCCAGCGCTCCCCCCAGTGAGCTAGGTCACAGCCGAGGCAGCCTGGTCCGGCCCGGTCCGACATGTCTCCAGGCTCACTCCCCATCGGGGCCCGGCCATGTGGTTGCACCCCCAGGGACAGCCAGCAGTACCTCCGCGCCCCCCCCCCCGCACAGCCGTCCCAGGCTCGCTGCTCCAGGGGGACTTTGGCCCTTTCCTGAGAGCTCTGTCCCACCCCCAAAGCCTCCGCGCGCCCCCCGGACTGCTCAGGCCATCACTGCCTCTCCGTCTCGCAGCCCCATGGTGGCTCGGGGACATGCCCAAGGCCAGGCAGGGAGTCTGTGGCAAGGCTGGGAATTGTCCCAAGTCCCAGAGCCTGAACCCCCCGACCTGCCTTGCTGCTGTCCCGTCAATCCCCCCGCTCGCCCCCCACCCCATCTGCACGGGGAGAAGGCCCAGGTGCCTCTCTCTGCCTCTGCCGCTCTGAGCCGTCATGGGCGCCATGGGTCAGCCCCAGCCCCACGCTCAGGGCGGGGCCCTGCCCCATGCCCAGACCACAGGATGGCCGTTCCAAGGCCGCGCCGGGGGAGATTTAGCCTGATGCACTGCGGGCCGCGGTGGCCGTGCAGACAGGTCGGATCCCGAGAGCCGGGAACGTCGGCGCCCGTGTGGACACGCGCAAAGGGAGAGCCGCTGCCCCCGACACGGCGATAGGGGCAGCCGAGGGAATTTCCCGTCTCGGCCCCGCCCTGCCCCGGGCCGGCAGACAGCCTGGGGCCCACGAAATCAGGAGATGGCTGCCGGGGAGGCAGCCCCGTGGCAAACCCATCGCTAGCTCCCCCGGGGCACAGCCCGGCAGTGACCGGCCCAGACCTCGGGCTGGCTGGAGCAGGCAAGAGCGCAGCACCCCTTGCCCGCTCGCTCCTGCGTCGGCCCCCTCCCAGCACAGACCGACAGCCCCAGGGCACGGGCCCCGCCCCGGACTGAGCCCCCGGGCTGGGAGCGGCCCCCCGAGGGCGACAGGCCCGTGCCGGCGCCCGCGACCCGCACACACTCACCCGATGTAGTTGGTGCGCAGCGAGATCTCCAGCTCTCGGAGCACCTGGGTGGACTCCTGCACTCGCCTCTTGAACTGCGGGGCAGACAGGCCGGGGGGTCAGGCAGACCTGCAGCCTCGCGGCTCTTCTGCCGCAAACCAGCCGCTAGGCCAGCGCGCCCCAGCGGCCCTGACCCCGCCCCGCTGCAAACGGGGACTCTAGCGCCCGGCCCCTCAGCGCCCCCAGGCCTTGGCAGAGCTCCGTGTTCCCAGCACCCAAGCGACAGGCCCCTGGCTACTGCTGCCTGGGATGGGGGAGCCCGGGGGGGTCTCGCTGAGGGGGACGCTGACGTGTGGAGAGCTGGGGACCTGGCTCCCACGAGGTCAGAGCGCGGGGAGGGGCGCTGGGGGCGGGAGGGAAAGGGATCGGGGGAGGGGCGCTGGGGGCGGGAGGGAAAGGGATCAGGGGAGGGGCGCTGGGGGCAGGGGGGAAAGGGAGGGGGAGGGGGAGGGGCGCTGGGGGCAGGGGGAGGGAGGGAGGGCAGCGGGGGAGGGGGTGGGGGCGGGAGGGAAAGGGAGCGGGGGAGGGGCGCTGGGGGCGGGAGGGAAAGGGAGCGGTGGAGGGACGCTGGGGGCGGGAGGGAAAGGGAGCGGGGGAGGGGCGCTGGGGGCGGGAGGGAAAGGGAGCGGGGGAGGGGCGCTGGGGGAGGGGGCGGGAGGGAAAGGGAGCGGGGGAGGGGCGCTGGGGGCGCTGGGGGCGGGAGGGAAAGGGAGCGGGGGAGGGGCGCTGGGGGCAGGAGGGAAAGGGAGCGGGGGAGGGGCGCTGGGGGCGGGAGGGAAAGGGAGCGGGGGAGGGGCGCTGGGGGCGGGAGGGAAAGGGAGCGGGGGAGGGGCGCTGGGGGCGGGAGGGAAAGGGAGCGGGGGAGGGGCGCTGGGGGCGGGAGGGAAGGGAGCGGGGGAGGGGCGCTGGGGGCGGGAGGGAAAGGCAGCGGGGGAGGGGCGCTGGGGGCGGGAGGGAAAGGGAGCGGGGGAGGGGCGCTGGGGGCGGGAGGGAAAGGCAGCGGGGGAGGGGCGCTGGGGGCGGGAGGGAAAGGCAGCGGGGGAGGGGCGCTGGGGGCGGGAGGGAAAGGCAGCGGGGGAGGGGCGCTGGGGGCGGGAGGGAAAGGGAACGGGGGAGGGGCGCTGGGGGCGGGAGGGAAAGGCAGCGGGGGAGGGGCGCTGGGGGCGGGAGGGAAAGGGAGCGGGGGAGGGGCGCTGGGGGCGGGAGGGAAAGGCAGCGGGGGAGGGGCGCTGGGGGCGGGGCGCTGGGGGCGGGAGGGAAAGGGAGCGGGGGAGGGGCGCTGGGGGCGGGAGGGAAAGGCAGCGGGGGAGGGGCGCTGGGGGCGGGGCGCTGGGGGCGGGAGGGAAAGGCAGTGGGGGAGGGGCGCTGGGGGCGGGAGGGAAAGGGAGCGGGGGAGGGGCGCTGGGGGCGGGAGGGAAAGGGAGCGGGGGAGGGGTGCCAGGACTCCCCTCCTATGTCTCTGAGCCGGGCAGCTCAGCCGGCCCCTGACCTCACCGGAGCATCTTTCCCAGGGATCCCCCCTGCCTGACGCCCTCCCCAGCCCACCGGTATCCAGCCCCACCCCCCACGAGGGGCCCTCGGCCGTTCCCCGTGGCCCTGGGCTCCCAGGAAGCCGAGGGGGCCGGGCTGTGACTCAGGCAGCCCCCCCAGCCCAGCCCCCCTTCTGGGTCCCGACCAGGCGTCTCTCTCCTGGCAAAGGGAGCCGCTTGCTGCGGAGGCTGCCGCCCGATGGGCCCCTGGCCCCAGCCCCCGGGGAGTTTGCTGCCTCCTTGAAGGGGTCGTGGCAAGGAAAGGGGCTGTCCGGCCAGACTCCCTCCCCCTTGGAGAGGGCAGCCCACCCACCAATGGCTCCCCTCCCCTTTGGGACACCCCCTCCCCCCCCAGCCTCGGCGCTGGAAGGGCCAGGAAGGGGAGGGGAGAACAAAAGGGGGAGGGTAAAACCAGCCAATCAGAAGTCACCTTTCTACCGACTCCGCCCGTGTCCAGGTAGCTCTTCAGTTTCTGGATGTAGGCAGAAGGGGGGTTCTTGACCTGGAACCGTTCCTGGGGGGGAGGGGGGAGACATTCAGGCCTGGTTCTCATACAGCCCCGAGCACTGGGCAGCCGCAGGGGTCTGTGCACAAGGGACAGCTGCGGAGGGCCAGGGAGAGAGCGGCTCAGGAAGCCCACGGCAGCCAGGTCGCCCCCACCCCCCGGGAACGGCCAGACCGCGCGCCGGCGGCTCCACGCAGAACCGACGTGCCGGGATCTGGGCGGGAGCAAGCGAACCGGCCGCCAGCCCCGTCCTCCAGGGCACAGCGAGCGGGCGCCCTCGGCTGCGGCATCACCCTGCCCCCCCGGACACCGGGCAGGCCCCGGGGATCCTCCCCCGGCAGCCACGGCCTGGAGACAGAAGCTGCCCAGGGCAGCGCCCTGCCCCAGACCACACCCCTGTGCTCTCTAGTCCAGCCTCCTGTCTCCCCACCCCAACCCCCATAGCCCTGAACAAGCGCTCTGTGGGCACCTCCCCATCCGCCCCAAGCCAGGCCCTGCCCACGGCCTCCGGAATAGTCCCCCTGCTTCACAAAGCAAAGAAATGAAGGGGGCTGCCCAAGGGAGAGTTGGTGGCAGCAGTGGGATTAGAACCCAGATCTCCTGATGTCCAGTTCCGGGCCTAACCACAGACCAGGCTTTGTCCCTTCACACAGCATCAGGCTGCCTCCTGCCCCACCACGTGATATGGCACCAGGCCTGCCCCCACCCACGGCATGGTCCTGGGCCTGCTCCCCCACGGCACAGCTGATGGGTGCGGGATTCCTGTGCCCAGCCAGAGCCAGAATCAGGGCCCTGCGGCTGTGGCTGTGGTGTGCCATGGTATCCCCAGCCGGCATGTGATGGCTCCGGCCCTGCTCCACCCCCTCAGGAGCGTGCATGGTGTGATGCCGTGGGGGTACGGTCCATGCGCTGGGCGCTGTGGTTGGGCTGTGCGCGGTGGATGATCCCTACTGGCCTCTGTCTGTAAGCACTGCTCAGCGGGGGATCGCCCTGGGGGTCCGGATGAGGCCCAGGGCCCAGCCAGGTCTCACCGGAGAGGGAAGGGGTCTGGACAAGGGGAGGGGGTGGCTTGGGGAAGAGTCAGTCTTGGACCCTCCCCCAAGGGCTCTGAGGCTGCCTGCCCCCTCACTCGGATGCCCACATAGAACCCGGGCTGGGCGGTACCTCGCTGAAGCAAGAAACCCCCCGTCCTACTGGCTGGCGGAGTCTCGTCGTGTTGCGGACGTGGTGCAGGGTCGGGGCTCCCCGACGCGCCGCCACACGTGGGCCAGCCGGCCCTTGGCATCTCGGGGGGGGGGGGGGATTCTGCCTGGCTCAGGGACCCCCGGGGACTGTGCCCATCTATTCAGAGCACAAAGACCCAGGTGCCTGACTTCCGCCCAGCCAGCCCCTGGCCTCTCCGCGGGGCCTGCCAGCAGCCGCAGGCAGGGCCGTGGGAATGCTGCTTTTTCCTTGCCCCCTGGGGAAGCAGCCAAACTCCCTGCTCTAGAGAAACGTGGCAGCCCGGGCCAGCCAGGAGCCCCCCCCCGACCCTCCTGAGGAGTTTGCTCAGCGTAGACCCCCCACAGCAGAAACCTGGAGTCACCGGGCCCTGAGCTAAGCAAGTGCAGAGGCTGCTTAAAACATTCAGCCACTCTGGCAATGCCCCCCCCCCCCCGCCCCCGGGAGGAAGCCGTTCTAGTGAGATGCGGCAATTTCAGGGTTTCTGAGGCATTTGATCTCGCCGGTTTCTAATAATACTCCGCGCTGTGCAGCGTCTGCAGCCTCAGAGCGCTTGGCAGGCCTTATGGGCCGAGCCGGCAGCCTCCCCTGGCCCGGGGCTGGGTCAGAGCCAGCGCACACCCCGGCGAGAGGGGCCGGCGCGGTCTCTGCAGGCCGCCGCGAGGGGGCCCAGCGAGCCCGGCTCCGCAGGAGTCGTTCTGCTAAGGAAGTGACTGAGTGTGGGTGCAGAGATGGCAGGCGGAGAGAAATGACTCAGCGAGGAAGTGCCAGGATTGGCCTCTTGGCTCCCGAGGATTCAGCGCCTCAGATTGCTCTGCGGGGCCCGCTGGCGGGGAGCCAGCCCTCAGACGGCCCCCGGGCAGCAGCGGCTGCTGGGCCTGCGCCCCAGAACACCTGTGGGGGGGGCAGGGAGCGCCACGCTGCAAAGCAGCATTCAGCCCAGGTACCAGCCTGCCGATGCCGGAAGGGGCGTCTGGGTGTGAGTTTCCTGTTGTGAGCGGCAGGCAAAAGGTGCAGCTGAGCCGCTCGCAGCAGGTGCTAGGGTGGCCCTGGGGGTGACCCATGGGTGCCCCAGCCCCGGGAGACGCCCTGGATCAGGCCCCTCTGCCTCACCTGGTCACAGATCAGCTCCCACTTCTTCTCGCTGTCGTACTGGCAGAGCAGCTTCATCTTGTCGGGCGGCAGGTTCATGGAATCCTGCAGGGGAGAGACGGGAGGGGAGCAAGTTACGTCCCAGCCCTGAGGGAGGGGGAGAGCCCCGCGAGGGGTGGGCAGAGCCCCCTCTGTCTGTCCAGGCTGACGGACGATGCAGGGCCCCTTGCTGCCCAGGTATCCAGGTGAGGCCTCTTCCCCTTCCTCAAATGCACCAGGCCCAAGGGGCAGGCGTAAGGTCTCCACCCTCCTCCCAGCATTGCATCCCCCGAACCTCCGCCTCCAAAGACCCTGAGCGCCAGCTCCAATCCAGGTTGCTCCATCACCAGCCAGACCCGCCAGGACTGGTCAGGTGAGTCCCAGAGAGAAAGGGACCCCGGCACAGTCTGCCCTAGACAGGCAGAGACCTGGCTGCAGCACCAAGCAGGAGCCAGCCTTCGCCCCCTGGGATTCACAGTGCGCACGGTGCAGGGCAGGACCGCCCAGCTGGCTCAGTGCTGCGGCGGGGCCTGGGCTGAATCAAGAAAGCCAAGTTGAATCTTCCTGCAAAGACTGAGACGCCTGGTCCTAGCCAGCCCAGATCCGAGTGTGTCTGACTGCATTTTAACCAGGTCTCTGGGTGCTTCACAGTCAGCTGCTCAAAGCCTCACAGCCAGCCCTGATGGTGGGTCAGTGTCACTAGCTCCCATTTTATGGACAGGAAAACTGAGGCACAGGTGGGGGGTGAGGGGGCGTGGTTTGCCTAAATCCACACAGTGAGTGCAGGGGTGCAGAACCCAGGACTCCTGGCTCCCAGCCCCCAGCTGCGGCCATCGGCCTTGCCCTCCTACACGAGCGGTTGGCGCTCTCCCTGCCAGAGACCATGTCTACGGGCGCCGCCCGACGGGTTCAGCCCACGAAATCAGTGTCTGTGAGAGGCATTATCTCAGCAGCAGGATGTTGTGCACTGTGGTCTTCTCGGCACTGACGTTGCTCAACCCAGCTCCTTCCTGCCTCCCCATCCCGCGGCAGCGGCAGTCAGGGCCCAATCCAGAATGGGGAGCTGGCGAGGGCCCCGGGCAGCTCGCCGCGTCCCAGGATCGGGCCCCTCGTGCAGTAACTGGGTGCAGCCGGGTGGCTAATCCCCAGGCAGCCTGGCATTGCGTGCGCAGGGTCAGGAGGTGACCTCACTTCCCCTTTCCGCGGGGGAGCACGGGGCCTCCACTTCTCCTTCTGCGTGGCCAGGCGGGGGGGGGCTCGGGCCCAGCGACCTGGCGTTCTCAGCTCCCCGCGCCGCCAGGCCACTGGCTCTCAGCACAGGCCGCGCGGGGGGGGCCGGATGGTTTCAACAGGAATCCCAGACACACTGGACGTGACATCACTATCGACATCACGTCTGATTTAGCGCATCCCCGTCAGTTCTGGTTTCGCCGTTTGGTTCCCGATCAGGAAGCTCAAACACCGGACACGCAGCAGCCTGCGCCGCCCTGGGCCTGCCGCCCTGCCCCCCCAGCACGGGCCCTCCCGCCCGCGGCTTTCCAGACTCAGGGCTCGCAGAGAGGCGGCAGCCACAAAAGGAGCCGGGAGGGGTATGAACAGGGCGGGGGGGCCAGAGCCGCACCCCAGCAGCTCCCCTGGGGGAGGGGTACTTACTTTCCTGGTTCTCAAGATAATTGTCAGCTCCCCCCCCCATCAGCAAGGAGCCGGGAGCCACGGCCCCCAACTGGGGCAGCTAAAAGCTGCCTGCCCTGCCCTGCCCCTACCAAGGGTGAAATCCAGCCTGGGAGAGTGGCCGGCAGCCAGCCAGGCCCAGCTGGGGCTGTCTGAAGAGGGAAAGGCCGCTCTGGCTCCAGCCGTGGGCAGGAGGGGCCTGGCTGCCGGGCGCTGCAGAGGGCACCGGACACAGAGCAGCGCCGGGGAGCTCGGGCCAGGCAAAGTCCCAGGCTGAGGCCTCGCTCGCCAGGCCTGAGGGTGCTAGGGCGGCAGGGCGGCAGCCAGGGCAGAAGGCAGCAGGCCCACCCTTGCCAGGGAGGCGTGGCCATGCCAGAGGGCACCGAGGGGAGCACAGATGTTGGGGTTCGCCGGGAGGGGGGCGCCAGCGTGCAGGGCTCGGCCACGGGGCCGTACCGCGAGGGAAGGGCACCACTGGCCGGGAGGGACTCAGAAGCCGGGTACCGAGGGCGGGACACCAGCCAGCCAACGCGCCCTGGGCTAGTTCCCCAGGAGACCAGCAGGAGGCGCCATGTGGCGAGTCATGACCCTGTTGCAGTGCTCATGGGATGCCCTTCCACCCTGCGATGAGCTGGCAGGCGTTTGTGAGTCACTGCCCTCTGCTGGATGGATTGAGAACCGCTCCATTGTAGGTCATAGACCCTACACTGCTAACAGGGATTCTCATCGCTAAGTAGGGCTCTGGGCTGCTGCTGTGTGAGCAGGAGGATCTGAGTTCTAGCTCCTCGGCTCCCATGACTGGGTGACGACAGAGACAACCGTGACGTGCCTGTAGATTTCTCCTGGTGCTCAAAGCTGAGGGCAGCAGCCCTCACAGCATTTCACACCATCAGGCTCCCTCCAAAACTGGGCCACAGGGGCAGAGCATGCTTGGAGCAGAGAAAACAAGAAATAAGGAAGGAACCAGGCTCGCAGAATTGTTTCCATTTGTGGGTGGAATACATTTTGTTCTGTGCACGTGGAGATGTGCACCACCCATAGAAACACAGGCTGCTGGCTGTGGGCGCCCTGCTAGTCAGCTGAGCGGCACCTGAGTCTCTCCCACCCAAGCGCTCAGCTTGCAGGGAACACGGCCCAGAGGGGTTTGGGCTTAGAACCAAACTGTGCAGGCACAAACCGAGAGGAGCCTCACTTGGGAGCAGGGCATCCCGGAGGAGACCTGCCAAGCCAGCCGCTCCCGAGGAAGGGAAATCTCTCCACCCGCTAATGGCACCTCAGTGCCCTTTGCGGTGCCGGGGGATGAACGAGGCGTCAGAGCCAGGCCATGCGACTGTGGGGAGACCTTCAAGAGGGCTCCGTGGTTCTCCCCCCGTGGGGAAACCCGGGCCAGAGACTGGCATCCCCGGGCCTGGGGAGCCCCTCGCTCCAGCACCGCTGGGCATAGCTGGGTCCTCCTGCCTCCCACTCACTCTCCTCCACGCTGGCTCATCCCACCTCCGCTTTGGGGTGAGCATCTGCCTGGGCCTCTCCTCCCTCCCTGCCGCAGCCGAGCAGAGCGAGCGGAGCAGGAGGCTAAAATTAGGTTGTGAGGCTAGAAACAGAAATAGCCTCGGGGAGACCAATCAGCGGCTCCGGCGCTCAGTGCCTGGTGTCAGAGCGGGACGGGGCTCCTCTCGCAAGCGGCACCTGTGCTGCCGCTCTCCTCCGAAAGGGGCCGCACGGCAGAGGGGCTGTTGGCGAGCGGCACAGAGCCCAACGGGGCTGCCGAGGCTTCGCAGTGCGCCCCACACAGCCAGCCAGAGCCTGGGCTCCCAAGAGCCCCCCTCCCATTGTCCCGCGATTCACCAGCCCCTCCCCGCGTCACCAGATCAGACCCTGCTCTGATCCCGTCCTGCGGGGGCTCAGCTCAGCACACTCTCGGACTGGCCTAGCACCCCAGCCTGCAGCCTCCCCTGGGCAGGACGGGCAGCACCTGGGCCCGAGCAGAGGGCAGGGACTGCTCCACTCCTGCCAGCCGCCCTATCAATCTCAAGGTGGCTCTGGCACTGCTGGGAGGGGGGGGTGTCTGTCTTTGGATGACCCAAGGCTTCAACAGTTCAAATCCCACTGCACCCTGCAAGAAGCTTAGTCAACCCAGGTGTCCTGGCCCAATTCATAAGAACAACCAGGCTGGGGCAGACCAAAGGTCCATGTAGCCCAGTGTCCTGGCTGCCCACCGCAGCCAAAGCCAGGTGCCCCGGAGGGAGTGAACAGAACAGGGAACCAGCCAGTGATCCCTCCCCGTCACCCATTCCCAGCCCTGGCAAACAGAAGCTACAGGCACCATTCCTGCCCATTGTGGCTAACAGCCGTTAATGGACTGATCCTCCATGAATGTATCTGGCTCTTTTGTGAACCCTGTTAAAGTCCTGGCCTTCACAACATCCTCTGGCAAGGAGTTCCACAGGTTGACAGTGTGTTGTGTGAAGAAATACTACCTTGTGTTTGTTTTAAACCTGCTGCCTTTTTCATAAGGTGATCCCTAGTTCTTGTGTTATGGGAAGGAGTAAATAACTCTTCATTATTCACTTTGCCCCCCCACCCATGGTTTTACACACCTCTCCCATAGCCCTCTGCAGTCGTTTCTTTTCCAGGCTGAAAAGTCCCCATCTTGTTAATCTCTCCTCACATCCAGCCTGCTCGTTTGCTTTCTGCATCCCTAGACCACCCCAGCAATTTCAATTGCACAACGAATCCTTCTGCACGTCCTACCCTTAACTCATGTGTTTCATTGTTGTGTGCTGGCCCATTCCACCCCAGAGGTGGCTGCATTTCAGGGCTGGGTGACTCAATTCCTCCCCGCAGCTGGCACAGCGCTGTGCTTTGGGCTAAAAGGAGCTGAATAAACTTCGGTCACTACTAGCAGGATGAACAGGGAGCTGCACGAGAGGCAACTGCCTTCCATGGGGTGTTGAAACCCCGGTGACTTGTCTGCCAGTTAACACATCCGTACGTGCTCTGTGGACACAAGGCTCTGCGGCTTATTGCAGCCTCAGGGGCCAGACTGCCAGGCCTGCACCCAAGACTTCGTGCTACCTGGTCCCTACTGTTACCCAAACACGATCTCCCCTGGGTGCTCTGCACGCCCCTACAATACAAGAGTGCAAGAGCCGCCACACAGGGCCAGACCAGCCGCCCAGGATCCTGTCTCTGACTGTGGCCAGTGTTGGAGCTAAGGGAGAGTAGAGAGACCAGGGTAATTGCACCCCTCTCCTCCCCTCCTGCCTTCTGGCAGCTGGCGGTTTAGGGTCACCCCGAGTGAGCACAGAGTTGCATCCCTGCCCACCTGGGTGGAGAGCCATGGATGGACCTATCTGTCAGGGACTTAGCTTGGGGGTTTTAAAATCGTTATATTTTTGGCCTTCAGAACACCCCTTGGCGAGGAGTTCCACAGGTCGGCTGTATGTTGTGTGACAAAGCACTTCTTGTTGCCAGTTAGCCAACACATGCTGTGACGGCGCGTCGGGAACCCCCCAATCCCGTAGCAGCAAGATGAGACTCCGCCAGCCAGTAGAACGGGGGGTTTATTGCTTCTCCAGGACACAGCCCAGCACAGACGTGATGTGGACACAGGAGCCAGGGCCAGGCAGCCTCAGACCCCTTGGGGCAGGGATCCACCGCCCCCCTCAACCCCAGTACTCAGCTTAGTCTCTTCTCTCTGTCTTTTTCCAGACAAGACTGCCCAGCTCCCAGGCCCTGCCCCCAGCCAGGTGCCGTCTCCGCCTCCCTTCCTTTGTCTCTCCCCCTGGGACGAGCCTTGTTCTCTGCTCAGGCTGGGCCAACGCACACGTGGGTGAGTCAGTGGGACCCCAGGGTACAGAGCAGACAGGCCCCCCCCACGTCACACACGCCCCAGCCACGCCAACTCCACCAGCAGGCCCTGGTGCTGGCTCAGCAGGGGAGGCTGCCGGTGCCGCAATGGCCTGAGCCGAGGAGCAAGACCCAGCAGTGCCCGGGCGCTGCCCCCCTCAGACTTGCAGCCCCCGGGGTTCATGGATCCGTGGGGAGGCTCCCAGGGTCTCCGCTGCCATTCGAAAACCTTCCCGGCTTTCGCAGACGTGTGACCCACAAACCCACCCACACGCCTGAACTGCCATCGCCGGAGTGAAACGTCTCCTGGCAGCACAGAGCTTAACACCTCTCGCCAGCACTGCCCGCGGGGGGACGCTGGGGAAGGCTCGGGAGGGAGCCGGCCCTGTTCTACGGCAGTGCCAGAGCGCACCGGCTCATGCCGGGCAGGGCTTCCCAGGGACCCCGTCTGAGCCAGCTGGCTCTTCCCAGCGCCAGGCCATCGGCTGCAGGTGGGCGGGGGGGGGGACGGCAGGCAAGTCAGCTGGGATCCACTTGTGCCCGGAGCTGGGCCCATTCTGTGTGCTTGCAACTCCAGCTCCCCCAGCAACCCCCCCCTCAGGCTGGGAGCTGCCATCGGCCTGCGCCAGGCACCCCGGCCTTGGCCAAATAACCATTCCTGGAGGGGCTCAGCCGTTTGCCCACGGCAGAGGGGAAGCAAGGCCTGGAGAGGGGCCATGACGCCCCAGCTCACCCCATGATGGGGAGCCGAGGACCCAGGAGTCCTGCTACCCGCTGCAGGGCCCAGCCCCCGGAGCCTGCTGCGGAGCCGGGTCCCGAGGGAGGCTGCTCAGACCCCGCTGCAGGCGGCTGGCGCATTCAGCGGCGCTGGCCCAGCGGCCCCTCTGCAGTCGGGCGACGCCAACCCCTTCGGCCCTGGGCGTGCCCGGCCACGGGCACCCCCCCGCGCCAGCCCAGAGGAACAGGACCTGCCCGTGGAAGCTAGAAGCTGGGCTGTGGAGGTTCTAGCACTTGCGCCTCGGCAGCGCCCGGAGGCCCATCGAGATCGGGGCCCCCGTGCCGGGTGCAGGACGGACTCGCAGGCAGCACGAGCAAGGCGGAGACAGGCCGGTGCTGGCAGAGGGGCCTACGGGTGGTGATGCAGCAGCCCTACGCCCCCCGCCCGAGTCAGGCTGTCGATGCAGCTCCTTAGGGGGCAGCACGAGCCCCTGGGCCGAGTGCACCCAGTGCCTGAACAGACGGGCTGAGAGGGGAAACTGAGGCACAGAGCGGGGAGAGTCGGCGCCACAGCAGGCCAGAATGGAGCTGGAACCAAACCCAAGTCCCTATGTGGCACTCTAGCCACTGCGCTGCACTGCCTCTGCCCAGCTGGCAGCGGGACAGGGAGAGGGGGGGCTCACTCGCCCGGGGCCCCAGAGATACGTACGCCCGAGGGCCCTGAGAGACGGGCCCACGAGCAGGACACACCCAGGGCCCCGCCGGTAATGCAGGCAAGGGAAGGCACAGCCTTCCCAAAACTGCCTTCAGGCCTGGCTGCTGGGACGGTTGGGGCTACAGCCCCAGCCCTCCATGTAGCCAAGAAGGACTGGGCTGGAGGTGGGTGGGGCTTGGCTCCAGGGGCGGGGCCTCAGGCAGAAGGGGCGGGGCTGAGGCTTGCCATCCCCCACCACCCATGTGGGCCCTATCCCACGGAAGCTGCCCCAGGCCGGCAGGGAGCAGACCCAGCGGCAGGCACGTGGCTCCCGGCGCACTGACCAGCCCCTGCCCTGAGGCAGCCGGGCCGCCTGAGCCAGGGTTCTCTCAACGCCAGGCCCACTTCCGGCCAGCACAGCCGGGCCTGGCTGGGAGCAGCTGGGCTGCGGGGATCCCCTGTGCCGGGGGGCTGGCCAGGCAGCGAGTGGCAGGAAGCAGCTGCCCCACGTGTGACATCAGCAGGCTGCTGCGCGAGAAGGGGCCGGCCCCTCCCTGTGGTTGGGTTTCCTGCCGAGGGACAGGTGCGCTCCTGGTCTCGCTGGGAGGGGAGCTCCCCCGGGCGGGACCACGCCCAGAGTCCACATGGAGAGCCAGCGACGGGGGCAGCCCCAGTGCAGGCTCCTTGGGGGATCCCCGAAGGCCCAGAGGAGAGCAACAAACCGCGGCCAGGGCGGGAAGCGAGGCTCAAGGAAAGGGGCTTGTTTAGTCCAGGAGAGGGGAGGCCGAGGGGCAGGACAAGCAGCGATGGGCTTCAACTGCAGCCAGGGAGGTTGTGGCTGGACAGTAGGAAAAACTTCCTGCCCGCCAGGGCGGTGACACGACTCAGTTGCCCAGGAGGGTTGGGGCGTCTCCATCCCTGGAGACATTTAGGAGCAGGCTGGGCAGACACCTGCCAGGGACGGGCTGGATCAAGCGTGGGCAAGACAGCGTCCGTGGGCCGGATCCGGCCCTTTGAGCAGCCCCCAGGCCACTCGAGACCCGAGGCCGGGGGAACGCGAAGTCTCCTCCCCCGCCAGGGGCGCGTGGCCCCAGAGGGAACCAGAGGGAGGCTGTTCAAAAGGGCTGGGAGTTCCCACGAGGTGCCACGCGCCCTGGCAGGGCAGGGGGGCAGGGACAAGGGCAGGTCCCCCTGACTTGGAGCAGCTCTGGGGGTGGGGGGGTCACTAGGCTTGGAAGGCTCGGGTTCCTGCTGAGGGCGGGAGTCCCAGGCTGCTCCCCAGCGGGTCGGCGTGGGGCAAGACCTGCATTAACCCCCCTTGGAGGCTGAAGGGCCCAGGTTTGCCATTGGACTCCCTGCAGGGACCCATCCTGCTCCCCGCCATGCCAGGCCCCTGCTCTCGGAGCTCCTGCCCCAGGGCCCCTCGACAGGCGTCCTGCAGCGCCGTGCCCTGGGGAGCGATCGCTGCGCTCCCTGCCCGGCCGAGCTCGCCTGCCAGCGCCGCAGGGAGCCAGCCAGGCCGAGGTGCAGCAAGCCTGGGCCCTGAGCGCAGCGTCAGCCAGAGCCACGGAGCCAGGCAGCCTGGCCAGAGGTGCAGCAAGCCTGGACCCTGAGCGCAGCGTCAGCCAGAGCCACGGAGCCAGGCAGCCTGGCCAGAGGTGCAGCAAGCCTGGGCCCTGAGCGCAGCGTCAGCCAGAGCCACGGAGCCAGGCAGCCTGGCCAGAGGTGCAGCAAGCCTGGGCCCTGAGCGCAGCTGCAGCCAGAGCCACGGAGCCAGGCAGCCAGGCCAGAGGTGCAGCAAGCCTGGGCCCTGAGCGCAGCTGCAGCCAGAGCCACGGAGCCAGGCAGCCTGGCCAAAGGTGCAGCAAGCCTGGGCCCTGAGCGCAGCGTCAGCCAGAGCCACGGAGCCAGGCAGCCTGGCCAGAGGTGCAGCAAGCCTGGGCCCTGAGCGCAGCGTCAGCCAGAGCCACGGAGCCAGGCAGCCAGGCCGAGGTGCAGCAAGCCTGGGCCCTGAGCGCAGCGTCAGCCAGAGCCACGGAGCCAGGCAGCCTGGCCAGAGGAGCAGCAAGCCTGGGCCCTGAGCGCAGCTGCAGCCAGAGCCATGGAGCCAGGCAGCCTGGCCAGAGGTGCAGCAAGCCTGGGCCCTGAGCGCAGCGTCAGCCAGAGCCACGGAGCCAGGCAGCCTGGCCAGAGGTGCAGCAAGCCTGGGCCCTGAGCGCAGCGTCAGCCAGAGCCACGGAGCCAGGCAGCCTGGCCAGAGGTGCAGCAAGCCTGGGCCCTGAGCGCAGCTGCAGCCAGAGCCACGGAGCCAGGCAGCCTGGCCAGAGGTGCAGCAAGCCTGGGCCCTGAGCGCAGCTGCAGCCAGAGCCACGGAGCCAGGCAGCCTGGCCAGAGGTGCAGCAAGCCTGGGCCCTGAGCGCAGCGTCAGCCAGAGCCACGGAGCCAGGCAGCCTGGCCAGAGGTGCAGCAAGCCTGGGCCCTGAGCGCAGCTGCAGCCAGAGCCACGGAGCCAGGCAGCCTGGCCAGAGGTGCAGCAAGCCTGGGCCCTGAGCGCAGCTGCAGCCAGAGCCACGGAGCCAGGCAGCCTGGCCAGAGGTGCAGCAAGCCTGGGCCCTGAGCGCAGCGTCAGCCAGAGCCACGGAGCCAGGCAGCCTGGCCAGAGGTGCAGCAAGCCTGGGCCCTGAGCGCAGCGTCAGCCAGAGCCACGGAGCCAGGCAGCCTGGCCAGAGGTGCAGCAAGCCTGGGCCCTGAGCGCAGCTGCAGCCAGAGCCATGGAGCCAGGCAGCCTGGCCAGAGGTGCAGCAAGCCTGGGCCCTGAGCGCAGCTGCAGCCAGAGCCATGGAGCCAGGCAGCCTGGCCAGAGGTGCCCCACGGGGCAGCTGAGCCCCCGCCCCAGAGCTCGGCTGATGCATGGCGCAGGCAGATGCCGGCTTGCCCTTGGCCGGCTGCACCAGCGGCAGCACGACACAGGCGCAGGGACGGGGGAAGGGTCACATCTCCTGGGCCCACCAGGACCTTCCCAAGCCACGCAGAACACATGGCAGGCTCAAGAGCACGCACCATGCCACGGTGGCAGCATTGCCTAGTGGGTAGGGCCCTGGATGAGTCATCAGGAGACCTGGGTTCTGTTCCTGACTCAGATGCTGAGCTGCTGGCTGGGGACCAGCTCTTCAGGACCGCGCCTGTGCCTGCAGCCCCCAGCATGGGGGCCCTGAACTCACGGGGGCCTCTAGTAATAAAATGCCCCTGTAGCTGGGGCAGGACGGGGGGGGAACAGACCCCAGTTCCCCTCCAAACGTGGAATTTGTCCAGCACGATTCCCCCGGGGAAGGAGGACGGGTCCCTCCCCTGCACAGCAGCGCCGCTGGCAGGGGAAACGCAGCGCCCCACGGGGCTTCGCTTTGTGGCCGAGGCATCCCCGCTAAGCAGCATCCCCGCCCCAAACTGCTGGCCCTGCGAGGACAGGGCCAGCTGCCTCGCCCCAGGAACCGCCTGACTGCAGGGTGGAAGGCAGGGGCGGGGCTGGGGGAGAGGGCGGCGTGGAGCAGGGTGGGGCCACCCCCAGCTAGAGGGGACGGCGGTGCCTCTGGCCCCAGGGCAGTCGGTTTCGAGTCGGTACCGGCCAGAGTCCTGCCTGGGGCCCCAGGGTGCTGCACTTGGCCCGATGCAGCCTGCAGCTCAGGTGGGTTAGGCCCAAAGCTGCCCCCGGGGTAGGGGCGTCATGCCGAGCCAGGCAGCCCCCGGCCCAGGGGTTCCAAATGCCACGGACCCTGCCCCTGCTCTTGGATCAGGTCTCCCCGCCTGCAAGGCGAGGCTCCGGGACCTGGCTGCGAGCAGGCCTCCAGGCGTGGAGCATCCCCTCCCACGCCCAGCGCCAGCTCTGGGGGCGCCGCGTCCCCCCGAGGATCCTGACGCCAGCGTGAGACCGTCACGCACACGCCATCTGCTGAACTGCCAGAGGCTGCTCTGCGGACGGGGGACGGAGCCGCCAACGGCTGCTCCCAGCTCTGTTCTGAGAGCAAGCGGCTCTCTGGTTGACCAGCCTCCCAGACACCTGCCCACTCACTCCCCACACCCCCAGGGCTCCTGCAGCAGAGAAGGATCCTCCCTCCACCCCCCCCCCCCCCCCGGATCAGGGCCTGGCTGCCCACACCCATAGGGGAGGGGGAGCTGCACGGATGAGGCAGGGACAGCGACTGGGGATGTCTGCAAACGGATTCACTGCCAGTGGGGGCGCTGGGGGCACGGCCAGGGCCGGGCCGTGGTGAGCAGGGCCTCCCCCCACCACCCCAGATCTTACAAAGGGGCAGGTCGTTGAACCTGTGCGCTCACTTCAGGGCTTGTAGGAGGGGCGGCCACAGAGCCCAGGCTGCAGCAAGCCGCTGACAAGGACCCGCCCCAAAGACTCTGCCCTGGCCAAGAGGGAAGGTCCTGGCATGGACTGATAACCAGTTAAACGACAGGGAAGGACGGGCCGGGGGCACCGCCAGCTCTCTGAATGCAGAGCGGTAACTAGCGGGTCCCCCAGGCGTCCGTGCTGGGCCCGGCCCCATCAACCTATCAATACAGGGCTGAACAGCCAGGCGGCAAACCTGGCAGAGAAGACCAAACTGCTCCAGATAGCGACGTGCAAAGCAAACTGGGAAGAGCTTCAGAAGGCTCCCACAAAACGAAGCCATCGGGCAACAAAACGGCAGATGAAATTCAGTGCTGATAAATGCAAAGGAAAGCCCATTGGAAAACCTAATCCCGACCGGACGCACGAGAACAGGAGCTACATGAGCCGTTACCCCGCGAGAGAGATCTTGGAGCCACTGTGGAGAGTTCTCTGCAACCATCCACTCAGGGCAGTGACAGTCAAAAGCAAACAACGGTAGGAATCATTTCAAAGGGACAGAGAATACATCAGAGAACATCTTACTGCCTCTGTGTAAATCTATGGGATGCCCACATCTCGGACACGGCCTGCCGATGTGGTTGCCCTTCTCAAAAAAAGAGACACGGGAATTAGAAAAGGTTCAGAGGAGGCAACAAAAATGATTAGCGGTTTGGAACGGCTGCCATAGGAGGACAGAGATTAATAAAATGGGGCCTTTTCAGCGTAGGAAAGGGGAGACAAGGGGGGATAAGATCGAGGTCTATAAAATCATGACTGGTGTAGAATAACTGAATAAGGAAAAGTTATTTATTTGTCCCCACAACATAAGAAATTCATATTCAGTAGGTTTAAACAAACACAAGCAAGTTTTTTCTCTACACAGCGCATAGTCAACCTGTGGAACTCCTTGCCAGAGGATGTTGTAGAGGTCAGGACCATAACAGGGTTTACAAAAGAGCTGGTTACATTTATGGAGGACAGGTCCATCAGCCCTAAACCTGCTATTAGCCAGGATGGCAGGGATGGCCTGGCATCCATAGCCTGCTTGCCAGAGGCTGGGCCCGGGTGACAAGGGAGGGGTCACTGGATGGCTCCCTGGTCTGTTCGCTCTCTCATTGGTCACTGGAGGTAGACAGGACACCGGGCTGGATGGATCTTTGGTCTGGCCCAGCCTGGCCGCTCTTCTGTTCATGGGCCCAACTGCTCAGCTGCAGAGCAGCCTCACAAAGGAATCCCAGGGATGGGTCAGCGACTGGCCCAGAGAAGAGGGTCGTTGCACATGGTGCCGGGTGCATCACACAGGCCAGCGATTCCTGCACCCGCCCAGGAGAAAGGCCCCAGCGATGTAAAGGCTGCAGGCCACAGACTCCTCCACCAGCTGTTCCAACAGCCAATCGCTGCCACTCTCAAGCAGCCAGCCCTGATTTCCAGTCAGATTTTCTCTCGCTCCAGCTGCCTGCCGGGCTAAAGGGCCCCTGGCGGCAGAAATCTGCCCCCTCCCAAGGCCCCACAGCCCCCGCTACAGCCCCCGTCCCCTCCCCGTGAAACCGGACAGATGGGGGCGATTTCTCTCCCTCGGCCGAGCGCTAGGTCTCTCCTCAGCAGTCTGCCAGCGCCCGTCGAAGGGCAGCCCAGCCCGGGGGCCAACACACCAAGGCACCTTCGCCTCCCCCCTTCCACGCCCACAGGCTGCTCTGTGCCCGCAAGGCGCCGCGCACGTGGGCCCTGGAGGAATACGCCGTTCCGGGAGGAGGAGATTTGCCAGCAGCGCCCACCCTGCCACGTAGACACGCCCTATGTGGCCAGTCTCCACCGCGCTTCACCGACCTCCAGCGCGTCCCATCAGCCCTTCGGCTTTGCCCCAATCGTCGATGCAGACAGAGGACGGCCATGCGCAAGGACGGGTCCCTGGGGGTGCCCGTGGGAGCGATGGCGGATGAGTCGCCATTACCCCCCCCCCCGGTTGGGGGCTCCGGGGTGGCCGGCTTACGCTGATTTTGTGCGGCGCTGACTCTGCAACTCGCGAGCGCTGCCCCGGGCGCAGCTCCCGCTAGGACCTCACCCCCAGCGCAACCCAGCCCCAGCAGCCGCGCGGATCTACCCGGCCCGTGGGCCCTGCGCCGCCGCGCTACCCGCCCACTCGCGCTGCCGAGAGGGTTGGGAAAGTTCCAACGCAGATTTCGAAGGGCTGGGAGGGACGGAGAGAATTGCCCGGCCCCGACTCCTGCTTGGCAAGCCAACCCCCCTTGGGGCAGGCTCCCTGATGGTAAGCGGCCTGGGGGAGTCCATGGGAAGGAGGAAGAGAGATTGGGCCATCAGCCACGTTTCACAAGCGCCCATGTGACTGCAAGCAGGGCCTGCTGCAACTCCCTCCTGCAGGCAGCCCGGCTCCGGGGGCAGATCAAGGCAGGCGGTTCCAATGGTGCTTTGCCCCGGGTCTCAGTCACCCGAGACAGCAGCCCCCTTCTTTGGGGGAACCAGAGGCAGACTTGCCCACAGCCGCCCAGCCCCGAACCCTGACTCTCAGTCCCCGACTGTAACCAGCCAACAGTGCTAGGAAACCATCCCCTTCCCCTTCTCCTGCCCTGCCACTGCCGAAGCAGCACACGCCCGACACCCCCACAGGACATCTCCTGAGCGTCGCACCCGCCTGTCTGCTGCTGTGTGTGGCCCAGGGGTAACAAGCCTGGGAGCCCAAGGGAGGCCGAGCTGCCGGCGCCCCCTTTGGGGCTGGTGGCAGGTCTCAGTCTGCTCCTTCGGGGGTTTGTCTAAAGCCGTATGGACTCGTGTTGAGGTCCCAGGGCTGGGGATGAGTGAAGCTGGGGTCTGTTTTGCCTTCCTGAGTCTCAGTTTCCCCATCTGTAGCATGGGGGCAGGCTCCCTTGCAGCAGGGCGTCTGCTGCAGGTCCCTAACCGCTGGGAGCTGCACGTGGGGGGCGCTGGGCCACGGCTCTGTCCTGGCTTGTGCAGGCCGGCAAACCTGAGCTGTGCACTTGCCACTGGGCTCACGGCACCGCACGGCTGCTCCTCCTCCCCCGTCCTCGGGAGGGGGAGCAGATGTGGCCTCTAAATCTGGTCAGAACAGGACCCTGCTGAGCTCAGAGCAGCGGCCCAGGCTCCCTGGGCCAGACTGGCCTGCGGGGGCGGGACTAGAGGATCGGAACCCCCCCCCCCCCGGAGTCCATGGCTGCGCAGGGCGAGTAGGGAAATCGGCACAGAGCAAAGGGGAAGGCGCCCGCCGCACGCTAGGCCTGGTTAACTGACAGGAAGCGAAGGGCCGTGGCAACGGCTGCACCGCAGCGCGACGGAAGCTCGGGAGGGGACCATCTGACTGTGTGTGTGGAGGGTGCCAGGGCTGTTCGGATGATACAAGGCCACTGAGGCGAGGGGCCCGCAGCACCACACAAAACTCACAGCCCTGCTGCAAGGGAGCCTGCCCCCATGCTACAGATGGGGAAACTGAGACTCAGGAAGGCAAAACAGACCCCAGCTTCACTCATCCCCAGCCCTGGGACCTCAACATGAGTCCATACGGCTTTAGACAAACCCCCGAAGGAGCAGACCGAGACCCGAGACCTGCCACCAGCCCCAAAGGGGGCGCCGGCAGCTCGGCCTCCCTTGGGCTCCCAGGCTTGTTACCCCTGGGCCACACACAGCAGCAGACAGGCGGGTGAGACGCTCAGGAGAGTCGGGACCAGGCCCAGGAGCAAGGCCACGAAGGCCACAGGAGCCACAGGAAAAAACGCACAAACTGGCTCCCCAAATGGGCAAAAGGGGTCGATGCAATTCAGAAAGCGTTGCAATTACAGGCAAGAGCGGTGGCAAGGGGCGGGTGGGGGCGGGTCTCGAACAGGGAATTTCAGACTCCAATCTGAGTAGCCTGGAGAGCAGGCGCAGGGAGGAGGTTTGACTGAGGTGCTGAAGGGTTCGAAGAGCACTAGTGCATGAAACTGGGCTGTTCCCCTCTGGTTTTGCTTGTCCCATAACTGGATATGGGCTAGGGGGCCATTCAATGAAATCAGAGGGCAACACATTAAAGCAGCATATAGAGAACTTGTGGAATTCCCTGCTGCAGGAATGTGAGGCTGGATTTAAAACAAGGACTGACCCCCAATACCAAAGGTGCACAGACGTGCAACGCGAGGACAGAAGCTGGTGGCTGCAGAGGTCCCGTAGGAACAGCTCTCGTGCTCTGGTTTGCAGCACCACACGCACACGCACACGCACACGCACAATTGGCTGCTGCCAAAGGCAGGATCCTGGCCGTGCTGGACCAATGGTGCACCCCGGCAAACAACAGTTTCCAAGACTCCTACATTCCAGGCTGCGCCAGGAGCACTACGTCGGAGTCCGCATGGAACCTTCGCCTGGCTGCCTCCCAGAGCCCCAGCACTGACTCACGGTCCAAGAGGAAAGGCAAGAGAAGCCAGGTGCCCGAGTCTCACTGCTCCTGCCCGGGGTCCCCCAGCCAGCGCCCATCCATTCCACTGGACGCTGGGAGCCAGCCGCTCCGATGCAGGGGAGCACAGAGCTCTGCTTCCGGGCGCGAGGCGCGGGCCCAGCTGCCAGGCAGCCGAGGGAGCCGTCATGTTGCAGCAACACAGGAGCGAAAACTTATGGTGCCTGAGTGGCTGAGGGCAGGCACGCGGCTGGGTGGGCCTGGGGGCCCCTCGGAAGGGCCAGGATAGTCTTTGCTCTCACACACCCACGCACAGAACAACTTCTCCAGGCAGGCGGGCGGCTCCCCCTCCCCCCGAGAGAGAGGCTGAGAAGCGTCACCGCCCGCTTTGGGGAGGGGACCGGAAGGTCTGGGTGACCTTCTCTCTGCACACAGGGCTGGGGCCATCCCGCCTGGGCTGAGACAGGGGCCAGGCCCCTGCGCTGCCCCCACCCCCACAGTGACCTGGACGCTGTGGGGCCTGCACCCTCTCTGCTCCTGGGGCCAAGTTGTCTTGCAGGCCAAAGGGAAGGTCACAGGCCCCCTGCTTGTGCCGCAGCCTCCGACAGGCTGGCAGCAAAAAGCCAGCTGCTGCCACTGTACGTTGCTCCCCACAGAGACCCACTAGGAACGCAGGGGCAGGCGGCACCTGGGGGCACGGGCATGGGGACACAGGAGGCAGGCAGGCAAGCTTAGGGACACAAGGATGGGAAGGCGGGGGGGCAGGTCTGAGGGCACGCAGAGGGGCGGGTGGACCTGGGGGCACAGTAAGGGGCATGGGACCATGGCAATGGGGATGGGGGGGGCGGGCAGGCTCAGGAATATGGCAATAAGGTCGGGGGGGGGGGGGACCGGGGAATGCAGGTGGCCTTGGAGGCATGGCAAGGGGGGACACAGGGGGCAGGTGGCTTGGTGTGTGAGGATACAGGGGGCAGTTGGCCTGGCGTGCCCAGAGAGGGGGATGCAAGGGACATGGGGGGGCCCTGGGGCCATGGTGATGGGGACACAGGGGGCCCGGCATAGGGAATGGAGGGAGACGCAGGGGACACGTGGCCCTGGGGCCATGGCGATGAGGATGCAGGGAGCCCGGTGTGGGGCGGTGCAGGGAGCAGGTGGCCTGGTGTGCCCGGAGAGGGGGATGCAAGGGGATGCAGGGGACAGGTGGCCCTGTTGCCATGGCGAGGGGGATGCAGGGGACAGGGAGCCTGGCATGGGGGATGCAGGGAGACGCAGGGGACAGGTGGCCCTGGGGCCATGGCGAGGCGGACGCAGGTGGGGGGATACGGGGGCCGCGGGGGGCAGGGAGCCCGGCGTGGGAGATCCAGGGGGACGCGGGGGGCAGGGAGCCCGGCCTGGGAGATCCAGGGGGACGCGGGGGGCAGGGAGCCCGGCCTGGGAGATCCAGGGGGCCGCGGGGGGCAGGGAGCCCGGCCTGGGAGATCCAGGGGGCCGCGGGGGGCAGGGAGCCCGGCCTGGGAGATCCAGGGGGCCGCGGGGGGCAGGGAGCCCGGCCTGGGAGATCCAGGGGGCCGCGGGGGGCAGGGAGCCCGGCCTGGGAGATCCAGGGGGCCGCGGGGGGCAGGGAGCCCGGCCTGGGAGATCCAGGGGGCCGCGGGGGGCAGGGAGCCCGGCCTGGGAGATCCAGGGGGCCGCGGGGGGCAGGGAGCCCGGCCTGGGAGATCCAGGGGGACGCGGGGGGCAGGGAGCCCGGCCTGGGAGATCCAGGGGGACGCGGGGGGCAGGGAGCCCGGCCTGGGAGATCCAGGGGGCCGCGGGGGGCAGGGAGCCCGGCCTGGGAGATCCAGGGGGCCGCGGGGGGGCAGGGAGCCCGGCCTGGGAGATCCAGGGGGCCGCGGGGGGCAGGGAGCCCGGCCTGGGAGATCCAGGGGGCCGCGGGAGGCAGGGAGCCCGGCCTGGGAGATCCAGGGGGCCGCGGGGGGCCCGGGGGCCATGGCGAGGGCGCCGCGGGGGCCGGCCCCGGAGCTGTGACTTACCAGCACATGGCTGAATCTCGCCTCCAGCTCGCCCGCGCTGGGCATGGGCTGCTTCGGGGACGCGGGCTGCTTGGCCGGCAGAGCGGTGGCTGGCGGCTGCGTCTTCGCCTCCTTGGCCGGAGCCGGGTCCGCGCTGCCGGCGGCGTTGCCCATCCTGCTGCTCAAGCCCAGCCCCGGGAGCTGCTTCCAGGCGCCCAGAGCCAGGGTGCAGGCGCGGAACGGGCCCCGCGGGGGGCTCAGCGCGGCGCGGCCGGGCTCCGCGGCTCCATGGCGCGGGGCGCAGCGAGGCGCGGTCCGGGGCAGCTGCAGGCGGGTCCGCGCTGCGCTAGGCAGGAAGCGAAGCTGCAGCCGCCGCTATTTGTAACTTCGGGGCGCTGCCTGGAGCCGGGCGGGGCGGGGCGGGGCTGGGCGAGGCGCCCGGCTCCGGCCCCTCCCGGGATCCAGGGCGAGAGGCCGGGCCCAGGCACCTGCCGGCAGGAGCCGCCGGAGGCAGCGGGAACGGCGGCGGCGGCCGGCAGGGAAGGGATCCCGGGTCCCAAAGCCCGCAGCTCCCAGCCCGACTGCGGGGCGCGGCGAACGGGGATCCCGGCTGCGGAGCCGGGTCAGGCAGCGCCCGCGCCCGCCGGCCTGGTGCCGCCCGAGCGGGGAGGGGAGCGGCCCGTGGGCCGGGAGCTGAGGCCCAGCAATCTCATCGCATGGCCGCTCCGCTGCCCCTGCTGGCGCTGATAGCTCCGGGCGGGGCGCGGTCTGGGGGGGCGGCTGGGTCTTGGCCGGGGGCTTCCGCTGGTCTCAGGCGGCCAGAGGTCGGAGCTGCAGCCTGGCCCAAGCGAGGCCCCCGCTGCTCCCCCCGTTAGCTGCCAGCACGTCCTGCCCGGGACCCTCCCTCGTCCTCGGGCCCCGGCCCCACTGCCCCGGGAAGGGCTCCGGGGGGCAGGTCGCAGGTAGCCGGCTCGGCGCTGCTGGCCCTTAGTGGCGCCCGGACGCAGCCTCCAGCCACCGACACGCCCGGTGTCACCTGCTGACCCTGCGGCCTAAGGGTCGCGCCTGGCCGTCCCCGGCCCTACGCCCCCATCGCCTGTCTCCGCCTGCAGGCCCTGCCCTGCTCTCCGCCCCCAGAGGCCATAGGATGGAGGGGGGTGGCCGCCCCATGCCCTGCGCCCCCCCCTCCACACGGACGGCCTGGCAGCCTGCTGCACTGTGCCCTGCCCCACGGGGCCGCCCCTCGCAGCGCCCGCCCCAGGGCTCTCTGCTTCCAGCACCTGCGTGGGGGGAGGCGAACGCGGCTGCCACCCAGGTGACGTTGCTGGGGGAAGGGTGGATCAGAGGTGGGGCGGGGCGTGGGGACGGTGGAGTGGGGCCTGCAGGGGGGTACGGCTCTTCGCTGGACACACCCTACTGAATACGTGTCTCGGGGGGCATTTCGGGGGCACTGCCGTCCTCCAGGAAGTGCGGGTGAGGGAGGAGGGTGGCTCAGTGGTACCCTGGGGAGACTCTGGCATTCACTGGCATCTCCGGGGGATCAGGCCGGCATTACGGGGTAGCCAGCAGGGCGGCTGGGGGAATGCGAGGCCCAGGGGGAATGTGAGCGGGACAGTCACTTGGTAAACAGGGTGCAGAGGGTTCCACAATGTGGGTGCCCCCCCCGAGCACAAAGGGACCCTTGGGAGACAAGTGGGGTCACACCAGGCAGCTCAGGTCTCGGCTTCAGCGGGACAGGGACCCACCTCTTAGCCCCTCTCCCCCGCTCCACGCCCCAGTGAGCGTAACGCCGGCCCCGCCAGAGAGCAGCCGACAACGACAGGCCCTTTGGATAAAAACCAACTCGAGGCTCCGTCGGGATCCAGCAAACGGGGCCCTCTGGCCCGGGGCGCCCCAGCCCTTCTTGGACAAGCTGCAAGGCCTTTGGCTGACGGGGCCCTGTCATGGGACTGGGTTCGAGTGGGAGCAGGCAGGTCAGCAGGGGAGCGCCTGGCGGGGGCAGAGGAACACGGCTCAGCAGAGGCTGGGGGACACGCATAGCTTGGTGGGGGGGGCGGGTTGATGAATCGCCCGGCAGGAGCAGGCCCCACCCCCTGTGCCAGCCACCCAACCCCCCCCACTCCGAGGTGCAGGCCCCGCCCTCTGTGCCAGCCACCACCCAACCCCCCCCACTCCGAGGTACAGGCCCCGCCCTCTGTGCCAGCCACCACCCAACCCCTCCCACTCCGAGGTGCAGGCCCCGCCCTCTGTGCCAGCCACCACCCAACCCCCCCCACTCCGAGGTGCAGGCCCCACCCTCTGTGCCAGCCACCACCCAACCCCCCCCCACTCCGAGGTACAGGCCCCACCCTCTGTGCCAGCCACCACCCAACCCCCCCCACTCCGAGGTGCAGGCCCCGCCCTCTGCGCCAGCCACCACCCAACCCCCCCCGCTCCGAGGTGCAGGCCCCACCCTCTGTGCCAGCCACCACCCAACCCCCCCCACTCCGAGGTACAGGCCCCGCCCTCTGTGCCAGCCACCACCCAACCCCCCCCCACTCCGAGGTGCAGGCCCCGCCCCTTATGCCAGCTGGGTTTGAATCCCATGTCCACAGTGACGCAGGAAGCCCCTCTCTAAGCAGCCCCCAGGGTCACACGCTGCATGAAGGTCCAGAGCCCCCTGTCACGGGACTGGGTTTGAGTGGGAGCAGGCAGGTCAGCGCTGCCCCCACCAGTGTGGGTTGGGGGCCGAATGAGGTGTCACACAAAGCCTGGGCACTGCTGGCTCTGCCCAGGCCACTCCCGTGCTTGTGCGATGGGTGTGCACAGTTGTGAGTCAGTATTTCACACCTGTTGTGTGGGGCGGGAGGCAGCCGACGGCGTCGACCACTTCCTGGGAGGGGCCGGTGCCCGGTGCTGGGTGCACAAGGCTCCTGTGCGTGGCCAGCTGACACCTGAGGAGGACCCGATGGCCCCTGGCCTGAGGACACGCCTGGGCACTCCAGGGCTCCCGGCCCAAGGTGCACACTCAGCTTTGGTGGTCATGTGATCAGCCCCCTTTCGGGAGGTCCCAGGAGACAGTGGATTTCCCCTCGGCAGGGCGAGGCCAGAAAGGGCCCTGAGGCGCCTCCGTCTGGACTCCCGCTCCCGGCTCCCGCAGCACCCTGCCGAGGCCGGGAAGGATCCGCCGACCTGTGACGTAGTGGGGGTACTTGCTGGGATGTGGTGACCCCTGCTGTCTGGAGCAAGACCCAGCAGGGAAAACCTCACTAGGCAGAGGTAAGGCCAAACTGGTTGAACCAGTGGCCAGACACCCCCCATGGAGAGGAACAAAGGAAGGTGAATGCGGCCCTGGCTGGGGGGCAGGGCTGGAAGTGGGTTAGTTGGTTGGTGGCTGTCTGTGAGGATGGATGAGACAGCCTAGGGAGAGGAGCTGGAGTTTAGGGGCCCAGTCTCCCCCATCTCAAGGGGGCCTGAGGCCTCCTAGCCCAGTTCCTGTAACCAGATTACATCTGTGCTGCGCTGTGCTGGAGGAGCAATAAACCACCCTCAATTCCACTGGCTGGTACAGTCTGTTTGTGCCATTTCGGGGTGCAGGAGATGGGGAACCCCCAACGCGCCGTCACACTGGTGTCAGGAGTGGGATGCACTGCACCCCGTGGATGAAGCTCCCAGCGGCAAGCGACAAGGCGCAGTAGAAGCAAGAGCCCTGGAGCCAGGCGTGCTGGAGACAGAGCGAAGCGGTTCCTGGGAATCGTGGGGTGCTGCAGCACTAGACTGGTGAGTCTGCACCAAGGGGACCAGCGGGCAGATGGCCTACGCCCGACTCTTGAAGGCAGAGCTGGTGGGGCTGTGCAGAGAGAGGGGCTTGCCTGTGCGGAAAGCAACCAAGGCCCAGCTGATTACCCAGCTGGAAGATAATGACCAGCCACAGGGCCAGGATCTTGTCCCCAGGGGAAGCAGCCAGACCCCCCCTGAGAGTGTGTCAGGCTCAGAGAGGGGGAGGAGCGCTGGAACCCAACGGAGAGATGAGACAGCGTCTCCCGGGAGGCCTGCAAGCCGTAGCCCATCTAGGGCAGGGGCCAGCCCAGCGGAGCTGCGGCGCCTGGAGATCCAGCTGCGGATCAGGGAATTGGAAGTAGAGGACCGAGAGAAGGAGCGCCAAGATCGAGAGAGGGACCACCAGGATCGAGAGAAGGAGCGCCAAGATCGAGAGAGGCAGCGACAGCATGAGCTGGCCATGGCAGAGCGGAGAACCTGCGGGGCCCCGGCTGCGCCAAGAGTGGATGGGCCCCAGAGTCCCGGGGATGCCAGGCGCTTGGAGAGGCTCGTGGTGGCCCAATTGAAGGACGTGGGCGACATAGACGGGTTCCTCAGCTCCTTTGAGAGGGCCTGTGGGCTGCAACAGGTCCCCCCAGCTGACTGGCTGCAGGAGCTCATCCCCGCACTGAACCAGGAGGCGGCCGGAGTGCTCAGTCAGCTGGAGGACCTACAGCCAGGGGATTACAACCGAGTCAAGGAGGCCCTGCTGCACAAGTTCGGGCTGACCCCCGAGATGTACAGGAAGAAGTTCCGGGGGGTACAGAAAGGGCCACGGGAGACCTATGTGGATCTGGCCTCCCGCCTGGCACAATACTGCCGCAAGTGGGTGTCTGGAGTCGGAGCCCAGACCGCAGAGGAGCTGCTCAAGCTGGTCCTGATGGAGCAGTTCTATGAAGCGTGCCCACCCAAACTGAGGCTGTGGCTCAAGGACCGGAGACCAGAGAACCCCCAGGAGGCCGGGAGGCTGGCGGATGAGTTCACGGAGAGCCGGTCCGGGGGTGAACGGGAGTCCCGGAGAGAAAGGGAACCACGCAGAGACCGGATCTCGGCGGAGCAACGGAGAGAGACACCTCCGAGGCGAGCCCCAGGGACCAGGACCAGTCATCGATACCCCAGAAAACCAGCCAGGGCCCGGGCAGAGCCGACCCGAATGGGCCCACAGAACCTAACTTGCCATCGCTGTGGGCAACGGGGCCACAAGAGGGCTCAATGCACCAGGCGCAAGAACAGGTCCCATGACCTGGGACGTTCCAGGGTTAACTGGCTGGGGCGGGAGGAAGGGCAGGCTGCCCCAGTGGCAGGGGCTGGCCGGCAAACCTCCGCTCGGGGAGGGGGGAAGGATGCTCAGTGCACCTCCCCTGGGAGGTCTGACCCTCGGGAGACAGATTTATCCGTGCACCGGGTGGGGGCGGGGCGGCCCCTACGGAGGGACTGCCTCATACCCCTGGAGGTGGATGGCAGGAAGGTGACGGGTTTCTGGGACACGGGGGCGGAGGTGACGCTGGCCCGGCCCGACATAGTGGGCTCAGACCGTATGCTACCCGACACTCAGCTGACACTGTGGGGCATAGGCGGCACCCCCTTTAAGGTACCCGTAGCCAGGGTGCATCTGAAATGGGAGGCCAAGGAGGGCCCCAAGGAAGTGGGGGTGCACCCGCACTTGCCCACCGACGTGCTAATGGGGAGTGACCTAGAGGAGTGGCCAGACGGACCCCACAGGACGCTGGTCACCACCCGTAGCCAGAGCAAGCGAGGGGCTTGCGGCCCGGAACTCGAGGAGGTTCCCCAACAGGGGGCCCAGGGCCCCGTCCCAGCAGACCTAGAGTTGGACCTAGGCAGTGGGGGGAACCACGGCCCTGTCCCAGCCCCAGCCGCTGAATTCCAGGCGGAGGTGCGAGCGGATCCCTCCTTGCAGGCCCTGAGGGACCGGGCTGACCTGGGTGCCGCTCAACCCCTAGGAGGAGATTGCCAGGAGAAGTTCCGGTGGGAGAGGGGATTTCTGTACCGGGAATGGCTTTCCCCCAGGACGGTAGGCAAGTGGGGGCTCCAGCGGCAGCTGGTGGTTCCCCAAAGGTATCGCCGCAAGCTGCTACACCTGGCCCATGACATCCCGTTCTCGGGACACCAGGGGATCCGGCGCACGCGGCTGAGGCTGCTCCAAAACTTCTATTGGCCGGGGATGTTTGCAGCTGTCCAGCGGTACTGCCGGTCCTGCGACTCCTGCCAACGAGTGGGGAAGGCCCAAGACAGGAAGAAAGCTGCATTGAGACCCCTGCCCATCATAGAGGAGCCTTTCCAGAAGGTGGCGATGGATATTGTGGGGCCCTTCAACAGAGCGACCCGGACAGGGAAGAAATACATCCTGGTGGTGGTGGACTTCGCCACCCGCTACCCCGAGGCCGTGGCCCTGCCCTCCATCGAGGCAGACACGGTGGCAGACTTCCGGCTCCCGCAGCACCCTGCCAAGGCCGGGAAGGATCCGCCGACCCATCGTGACAGAGACGTGGAAGCCAGAAGCCGGGTCCGTCTCGGCTAAGAGCCTGCGTCAAGCACTTGGGGACCAAGGGACATAAGGCGCCTTCCTCGGCCCCCTACTCAGCCGCTCCTGTTATTAAGAAACCTTCCCATGCCAGGTACTAGAGGACCGGCCCAGCCAGCTGCCTTGGGTAAGAGCCAAGATACACATTGACCTGAGCCCCCGGCTGGTCCTTTGGGACGGGGAGAACCTGCTCCGAGGTGGGTTAGAACCTCTCCCCTGTGTAGGGGGGGCTGGCTGGGGCACAGGGAGCACTGGGGTGTCTGAGGGAAGGTGGGGGATGGGTTATAACCTCTCCCCTGTGTGAGGGGGGGCTGGCTGGGGCACAGGGAGCACTGGGGTGTCTGAGGGAAGGTGGGGGATGGGTTAGAATCTCTCCCCTGTGTGAGGGGGGGCTGGCTGGGGCACAGGGAGCACTGGGGTGTCTGAGGGAAGGTGGGGGATGGGTTATAACCGCTCCCCTGTGTAGGGGGCGCTGGCTGGGGCACGGGGAGCACTGGGGTGTCTGAGGGAAGGTGGGGGATGGGTTAGAACCTCTCCCCTGTGTAAAGGGGGCTGAGGGGCACAGGGAGCGCTGGGGTGTCTGAGGGGAGGTGGGGGATGGGTTATAACCTCTTCCCTGTGTAGGGGGGGCTGGCTGGGGCACGGGGAGCACTGGGGTGTCTGAGGGAAGGTGGGGGGTGGGTTATAACCTCTCCCCTGTGTAAAGGGGGCTGAGGGGCACAGGGAGCGCTGGGGTGTCTGAGGGGAGGTGGGGGATGGGTTATAACCACTCCCCTGTGTAGGGGGGGCTGGGGGGCACAGGGAGCACTGGGGTGTCTGAGGGGAGGTGGGGGATGGGTTATAACCTCTCCCCTGTGTAAGGGGGGCTGGGGGGCACAGGGAGTGCTGGGGTGTCTGAGGGGAGGTGGGGGATGGGTTATAACCTCTCCCCTGTGTAAGGGTGCCTGGGGGGGCACAGGGAGCGCTGGGGTGTCTGAGGGGAGGTGGGGGATGGGTTATAACCTCTCCCCTGCCTAAGGTGGGGCATGGGGGGGGGCACAGGGAGCACTGGGGTGCCTGAGGGGTTTTGCTGGGGGGCTCCTTGCTGGCCAGGATGGCAGCTGAGGTGCTCTGTGTGCCGACGCGTCAGGGATCCCCTGACCCTGCACCCCATCTGCAGCAGGATGAGACTCCACCACCAGTAGAACGGCGGGATGCAGCCCAGCCCAGCCGCCATGTGGACACAGGAGTGGTGCCCTGGATCCCGTCACTTCCCTGCCCCCAAGGCTGATGGGCTTGTATTGCGCTGGGGCTGTTATGATCCTGTGGCCCAGGCTGGCTCCTGCCGTGTCCGGGTGGGGAGCCTGGGGACATGCAGCCTCTTGCCTCGGTGTTAATCCGTGTTCTCTGGGCCGCTCGCGTTCAAAGGCCTGGGGAACCCCCCCCCAAGTTACTGCCTCCGAGCAGGCGGGTTGGGCAGGCTGGAAGCTCCCGGCCAGGAGGGGGAGAGGTGGGTCTGTGCCCAGGGAGCGGCAGGCTGAGGAGCTGGGCTTTACAGAGGCGCTGTGGGGGAAGAGGGCCCCGTTGCTCTGAACTGTAGAGTCTCATTCACCCCCCAGCTCCACGTCCCCCCCAAGTGCTCGCTCCAGTGCCCTGAACGAGGGGCCTCCTGGACATAACGGAGAGGGGCTGCAGCCCAGACTTCCCCAGTGGTTATGTCAAGGGTGGGCCACCCACCTGGGATCTAGGCCCCCCCCCCAGTCCTGACTCGGCTCCCGCCCAGACAGGGGGCTTCCCCTCCCCACCGGCTGCTCCAGCTGGGCCTGGGGAGCGGTGTCGGGGGCTGGCCCTGCTCTGCTTGCCCAGCGCTCCTGCCTGGGTGGGACTGGAGGCTTGTAAGCCCCCGACCCCACTCTCCGCCAGGGGCAGTGGGCAGCCACAGCAGGACGAGCCCTGGTGCCTGGACCCCACTCCCCACAGAAAGTACGAGGGAGCTGGAGCAGGGCAGGGCCCAGTCGCCATCTCTGCGCTGGGCGGGCAGGGCGGGGCAACCCCGGTGTGATGTCGTGTTGGTACCTTGCTGGTTGCTATGCTGGGCGGTGGGCTGTGGGTGACCTCCGCTGGCGGCTGTTTGTAGCACGGCCCAGCAGGACAGGGGATGAGGCGTTATGCAAGGGGCTCCCAACCTGTCCGACCAGTTGCTTCCCAGGGAGAGCGAAGCAGTTCCTGGGAATTGTGGGCCCTACAGGACTAGGCTGGTGAGTCCGCACCAAGGGGACCAGCGGGGCGATGGCCTGCGCCCGACTCCTGAAGGCAGAGCTGGTGGGGCTGTGCAGAGAGAGGGGCCTGCCCGTGGGAAAGGCAACCAAGGCCCAGCTGATTGCCCAGCTGGAGGAGAATGACCAGTCATGGGGCCGGGATCCTGTCCCAGTGGGGAGCAGCCAGACCCTCCCTGGGAACGTCTCAGGCTCCGAGAGGGGGCGGAGCGCTGGAGCCTGCCGGAGAGACTGGACTGCCTCCCCGGGAAGCCCAGCAAGCCGTAGTCTGTCTAGGGCAGGGGCCAGCCCAGCGGAGCTTCGGTGGCTGGAGATCCAGCTGCAAATGAAGGAATTGGAAGTCCAGGACCATACAGAGCAGCGACAGCATGAGCTGGCCATGGCAGAGCGGAGAAGCGTCGGGGCCCTGGCTGCGCTGAGTGCAGACAGGCCCCAAGGCCCCCGGGTGGCCCCTACGGAGTGACTGCCTCGTACCCCTGGAGGTGGATGGTAGGAAGGCGATGGGTTTCTGGGACACGGGGGTAGAGGTGACGCTGGCCTGACCCAACATAGTGACCCCAGACCATGTGCTACCCAGCACTCAGCTGACCCTGAGGGGCATAGACAGCACCCCATTTAAGGTACCTGTAGCCAGGGTGCATCTGAAGTGGGAGGCTGAGGGCCCCAAGGAAGTGGGGGTGCACCCGCACTTGCCCACGGAGGTGCTGATGGGGGGTGACCCAGAGGAGTGGCCAGACGGACCCCACAGGACCCTGGTCACCACCTGTAGCCAGAGTCAGCGAGGGGCTGGCAGCCCGGAACTTGAGGAGGTTCCCCAACAGGGGGCCCAAGGCCCCGTCCCAGCGGACATGGAGTCGGACCAGGCTGGGGCTCTGGACCTAGGCAGTGGGGGGAACCACGGCCCTGTCCCAGCCCCAGCCGCTGAATTCCAGGCGGAGGTGCGAGCGGATCCCTCCCTGCAGGCCCTGAGGGACCGGGCTGACCTGGGTGCCGCTCAACCCCTAGGAGGAGATTGCCAGGAGAAGTTCCGGTGGGAGAGGGGATTTCTGTACCGGGAATGGCTTTCCCCCGGGACGGTAGGCAAGTGGGGGCTCCAGCGGCAGCTGGTGGTTCCCCAAAGGTATCGCCGCAAGCTGCTACACCTGGCCCATGACATCCCGTTCTCGGGACACCAGGGGATCCGGCGCACGCGGCTGAGGCTGCTCCAAAACTTCTATTGGCCGGGGATGTTTGCAGCTGTCCAGCGGTACTGCCGGTCCTGCGACTCCTGCCAACGAGTGGGGAAGGCCCAAGACAGGAGGAAAGCTGCATTGAGACCCCTGCCCATCATAGAGGAGCCTTTCCAGAAGGTGGCGATGGATATTGTGGGGCCCTTCAACAGAGCGACCCGGATGGGGAAGAAATACATCCTGGTGGTGGGGGACTTTGCCACCCGCTACCCTGAGGCCGTGGCCCTACCCTCTATTGAGACAGACACAGTGGCAGACGCGCTGCTGACCATTTTCAGCAGGGTGGGATTCCCCCAGGAGGTTCTCATGGACCAGGGATCCAACTTCATGTCGGCCCTGCTCCGGTGCTTGTGGGAGAAGAGTGGGGTGCAACACACCTGGGCCTCAGCGTATCACCCCCAGACCAACGGGCTGGTGGAGAGGTTCAATGGGACTCTGAAGCAGATGCTACGGACCTTTATGCACAAACACCCGCAGGACTGGGACAAGTACCTACCCCACCTGCTGTTTGCATACAGGGAAGTGCCCCAGGAGTCCACGGGGTTCTCGCCGTTCGAGCTGTTATATGGGAGGCGAGTGAGGGGCCCCCTGGACTTATTGAAAGACGAGTGGGAGGGGAAGGTCTCCCCGGAGGGTGAGCCGGTCGTGGAATACGTCCTGACATTCCGGGAAAGACTTGCCGAGCTCATGGGCCTGGCCAGAGAGAACCTGAGCAGGGCCCAGAGGAAGCAGAAGGTCTGGTACGACCGCAATGCACGGGCCCGCGCCTACGCTACCGGGGACCAGGTGATGGTCCTGATCCCCGTGCGGAAGAAAAAGCTGCAAGCCGCCTGGGATGGCCCCTTCAAGGTGGTTAAGCAGCTGAGTGACGTGAACTACGTGGTGGAGCTGACGGGCCGGACACGTGGCCAGCAGGTGTACCACGTGAACATGATGAAGCCGTACTGGGACAGGGAGAACTGGGTGCTGGCCGTGTGTAAGCCCTGGGAGGAGCGGGGGGAGGATCCCCTGGTGGGCCTGTTCCCTGGGACCGGAGCAGACTCTTCGCTGGAGTCAATTTCCCTCTCGGACCAGCTCACCCCGGCCTAGCAGGCCGAGATCCGAGAGGTGCTGCGCTCCCACCAGCAGCTGTTCTCCAACAAGCCTGGTCTCACCAACCTGGCTGTCCACCGGGTGCAGACGGGCACTCACCCCCCGGTGCACTGCTCCCCATTCAGAGTCATGGGGAAAACAGCCCAGTACCTGGAGAGAGAGGTCCAGGACATGTTGGCCCTGGGGGTGATCCAGCCGTCCTCCAGCCCCTGGGCCTCTCCCGTGGTGCTGATTCCCAAGAAGGACGGGTCGATCCGGTTCTGCGTGGACTACCGGAAGCACAACGCCATCACGGTGTCCAACGCCTGCCCAATGCCAAGGCCCGACGAGCTCCTGGACAAGCTGGGGGGAGCTCGCTACCTCACCACCCTGGACCTCACCAAGGGCTACTGGCAGGTGCCGCTAGACCAGGAGGCCAGACTGAAATCAGCTTTCATCACCCCGCTGGGGCTCTATGAGTTCCTGGTCCTGCCCTTTGGCCTCAAAGGGGCGCCGGCCACCTTCCAGCGTCTGGTGGACCAGCTGCTGCGGGGAATGGAGAACTGTGCCCTAGCGTACATCGATGACATCTGCGTCTTCAGCCAGCCCTGGGAGGACCACGTGGCCCACGTCAGCCAGGTACTGGATCGGCTGAGGGAGGCTGGGCTGACCGTAAAGGCTGGGAAGTGCAAGGTTGGAATGGCCGAAGTGTCCTACCTGGGCCATAAGGTGGGGAGCGGCTGCTTGAAGCCAGAGCTGGCCACGGTGGAGCCATCCGAGACTGGCCTGTGCCCCAGACCAAGAAGCAGGTCCAGGCTTTCATTGGGATGGCGGGGTACTACCGGAGGTTTGTGCCCAACTTCAGCTCCATCGCTGCCCCGATCACAGAGCTGTGCAGGAAGGGAGGCCAGACAGGGTGGTCTGGACGGAGCAGTGCCAGAGGGCTCTCTGTGCACTGAAGGGAGCCCTGGCCAAGGCCCCAGTGCTGGTAAACCCGGACTTCGACAAGCCCTTTATCGTATTTACGGACGCCTCGGACACCGGGCTGGGGGCGGTGCTGATGCAGGCGGACGAGAAGGGGAACGTCACCCCATCGTGTACCTGAGCAGGAAGCTGCTGCCCCGGGAGCGGAGCTACGCGACCGTAGAGGGAATGCCTGGCCATGGTGTGGGCCCTGCAAAAGCTGCAGCCGTACCTGTTTGGCCGGCGTTTCACGGTGACACCGCCCACTGCCCCCTGACCTGGCTACACCAGATGAAGGGACCAAGGCCAAGCTGCTGCGGTGGAGCCTGCTCCTGCAGGACTACGACATGGAAGTGATCCACGGCAAGGGGAGGCCAACATCATCGCCGCCGCGCTGTCCCGTGGGGGGGCCCGATCCTCCACAGGCCACCGGCAGAGTGGCCCCGCTCAGTTCGCTCTCTGGGGGGGACGACGACAGGTGTGATGTAGTGTCGGTACCTTGCTGGTTGCTGTGCTGGGCGGTGGGCTGTGGCTGACCTCTGCTGGCGGCTGTCTGTAGCACGGCCCAGCAGGGCAGGGGATGAGGCGTTATGCAAGGGGCTCCCAGCCTGTCCGACCAGAGCACCAGGGAGAGAAACAAAGGAAGGAGGGGAGGGGAGGGGAGGCCAGCCCCTGGCGGGGGGGCAGGGCTGGAAGGGACATTTCAGTTTCTGTCTGGTATCATGGAAGAAGCAGCCTAGGAAAGGGGCTGGGATTTAGGGGCTCAGGCGAGGCTGAGGCATCCTGTACCCAGATGACATCTGTGCTGTGCTGGGCTGTATCCTGGAGAAGCAATAAACTCCCTCTATTCTACCGGCTGGCGGAGTCTGTCCATCTACTATGGGGGTGCAGGAGTCGGGGGTCCCCTGCCCCGCCGCCACACCCGGCCCCCTTCTCTGCGCTGGGCGGGCAGGGTGGGGCAACCCCAATCCTGCTTCTTGTTCAGCTGGAAGCCAGACCCTGCTGGGAGCATCAGCCAGGACAAGACAAGCCCCCACATCCTGACCTGCTCAGAGCACCAAGAGTGGGGGCCTAGCAGGGCATGTCCCCATGTCCCAATAGCAGGTCCAGCACTGGAAGGGGGGGGAGGAGTGCCCCGCGGGCAGAGCAGGTCCAGCACTGGGGGGGAAAGCGGGTCCAGCACTGAGGGGGGGAGGAGCACCAGGCACATGTATTTATGGGGCTCCCATGTTTGCAGGCCCCTCCCTTCCCCATGGCCAGCTGGAGGGGGGTGGCGACCTGCATCTGGCCATGCCCTGGGCGTGGTGCTGACCTGGGGCGCAGGGGGGTGGGCGTTCCAGTCCCTCTCTCTGTCCCCCTCCCAGACGGTGGGGCTGTGAAGTCCCATCTCCAGAGGAAGGAAGGGTAGGTGAGCCTGGGGGGACTCGCTAGGTACCTCAGGTCCGGGGGGGTGTCACGGCCCCCCTGCGTTCTGGCCTTTCTGGCTCCGGAGGGCTTGACTTTGCCATTCAAACAGGCTTCTTGCCCTCGGATGATTTTGTATTTAACCCCGTAGAAAGGAGAAATCGGGTTCCCCGCCCCGCCCACAGCAGCAGGGTGTGAGCCGCCCCGTCCGCGCCGCTCGGCGGCTGTTCTGTCTCCCCGGGCGCCGGCCAGGGCAGCTGCAGGTAGGATCCAGCCAGGCTGTGAGCCAAGGGAGCCCCCCAGATCTGGTCCAGAGGGCGGGAAGCCAGGAAGGCCATTTGTCTTCTCTGGGCTCTTAGCCCAGCCTCCCCTCTCCCCAGTGTCTCCGCCCGCGCCCCAGTCGGCTTCTGACCCTGGCCGCAGTCCCAAGCGCAGGAGCCGGGAATGTTTTATTTCATCCCTGCCCAGGCATTGACAGGCTATTAGCCGCCCTCGCACGACTGTCACTTCCCGTCAGAGCTGCGAGCCTGGCGGCGGGGGGCCAGGGCGCTCTGAGCCAGGCTGTGTCGGGTGGGGGGGGGGCCAGGGTACTCTGAGCCAGGCTGTGTCGGGCGGGGGGGGCCAGGGCGCTCTGAGCCAGGCTGTGTCGGGCGGGGGGGGGGGGGCCAGGGCGCTCTGAGCCAGGCTGTGTCGGGCGGGGGGGGGGGGGCCAGGGCGCTCCGAGCCAGGCTGTGTCGGGTGGGGGGGGGGGCCAGGGCGCTCCGAGCCAGGCTGTGTCGGGCGGGGGGGGGGGCCAGGGCGCTCCGAGCCAGGCTGTGTCGGGCGGCGGGGGGGCGGGGCAGGGCGCTCCGAGCCAGGCTGTGTCGGGCGGCGGGGGGGCGGGGCAGGGCGCTCCGAGCCAGGCTGTGTCGGGCGGCGGGGGGGGGGCCAGGGCGCTCTGAGCCAGGCTGTGTCGGGCGGCGGGGGGCCAGGGCGCTCCGAGCCAGGCTGTGTCGGGCGGCGGGGGGCCAGGGCGCTCCGAGCCAGGCTGTGTCGGGCGGCGGGGGGCCAGGGCGCTCCGAGCCAGGCTGTGTCGGGCGGCGGGGGGCCAGGGCGCTCTGAGCCAGGCTGTGTCGGGCGGCGGGGGGCCAGGGCGCTCCGAGCCAGGCTGTGTCGGGCGGCGGGGGGCCAGGGCGCTCTGAGCCAGGCTGTGTCGGCCGGCGGGGGGCCAGGGCGTTCCGAGCCAGGCTGTGTCAGGCGGCGGGGGGCCAGGGCGCTCTGAGCCAGGCTGTGTCAGGCGGCGGGGGGCCAGGGCGCTCTGAGCCAGGCTGTGTCGGGCGGCGGGGGGCCAGGGCGCTCTGAGCCAGGCTGTGTCGGGCGGCGGGGGGCCAGGGCGCTCTGAGCCAGGCTGTGTCGGGCGGCGGGGGGCCAGGGCGCTCTGAGCCAGGCTGTGTCGGGCGGCGGGGGGCCAGGGCGTTCTGAGCCAGGCTGTGCCGGCCGGCGGGGGGCCAGGGCGCTCTGAGCCAGGCTGTGTCGGGCGGGGGGGGGCCAGAGCGCTCTGAGCCAGGCTGTGTCGGGCGGCGGGGGGCCAGGGCGCCCTGAGCCAGGCTGTGTCGGGCGGCGGGGGGGGGGCCAGGGCGCTCTGAGCCAGGCTGTGTCGGGCGGCGGGGGGCCAGGGCGCTCTGAGCCAGGCTGTGTCGGGCGGGGGGGGGCCAGGGCGCCCTGAGCCAGGCTGTGTCGGGCGGCGGGGGGGGGGCCAGGGCGCTCTGAGCCAGGCTGTGTCGGGCGGCGGGGGGCCAGGGCGCTCTGAGCCAGGCTGTGTCGGGCGGCGGGGGGGGGGCCAGGGCGCTCTGAGCCAGGCTGTGTCGGGCGGCAGGGGGCCAGGGTGCTCCGAGCCAGGCTGTGTCGGGCGGGGGGGGGCCAGGGCGCTCCGAGCCAGGGTGTGTCGGGCGGCGGGGGGCCAGGGTGCTCCGAGCCAGGCTGTGTCGGGCGGGGGGGGGGCCAGGGTGCTCCGAGCCAGGCTGTGTCGGGCGGGGGGGGGCCAGGGCGCTCTGAGCCAGGCTGTGTCGGGGGGGGGGGGGGGCCAGAGCGCTCTGAGCCAGGCTGTGTCGGGGGGGGGGGGGCCAGGGCGCTCCGAGCCAGGCTGTGTCGGGCGGGGGGGGGCCAGGGCGCTCCGAGCCAGGCTGTGTCGGGCGGCGGGGGGCCAGGGTGCTCCGAGCCAGGCTGTGTCGGGCGGGGGGGGGCCAGGGCGCTCTGAGCCAGGCTGTGTCGGGCGGGGGGGGGCCAGGGTGCTCCGAGCCAGGCTGTGTCGGGCGGGGGGGGGCCAGGGTGCTCCGAGCCAGGCTGTGTCGGGCGGGGGGGGGCCAGGGCGCTCTGAGCCAGGCTGTGTCGGGCGGGGGGGGGGGCCAGGGCGCCCTGAGCCAGGCTGTGTCGGGTGGGGGGGGGGCCAGGGTGCTCTGAGCCAGGCTGTGTCGGGCGGGGGGGGCCAGGGCGCTCCAAGCCAGGCTGTGTCGGGCGGCGGGGGACCAGGGCGCTCTGAGCCAGGCTGTGTCGGGCGGGGGGGGGCCAGGGCACCCTGAGCCAGGCTGTGTCGGGTGGGGGGGGGGCCAGGGTGCTCTGAGCCAGGCTGTGTCGGGCGGGGGGGGCCAGGGCGCTCCAAGCCAGGCTGTGTCGGGCGGCGGGGGACCAGGGCGCTCTGAGCCAGGCTGTGTCGGGCGGGGGGGGGGGGGGGCCAGGGCGCTCTGAGCCAGGCTGTGTCGGGCGGGGGGGGGGGGGCCAGGGCGCTCTGAGCCAGGCTGTGTCGGGCGGGGGGGGGGGGCCAGGGCGCTCTGAGCCAGGCTGTGTCGGGCGGGGGGGGGGGGGCAGGACACCTGGGTTCTAGCAGGGGTGTCAACTGAGGGTCCAGGAGAGGCACAAACTGGGGTCAGGGGCTTGCAGCTGCACTTCCCTCCCCCATGGGCCACCAGTGAGGAGGGAAAAGCTCCTTGTGGCCAGCAGGCCCAGTGCCCCCTCCCCGACGGGCGCCAGCACTTTGAGGGGGGCCCGGTTCCTCGGGAGTGCTCGAAGCTGCTCAGTACCCCAAACCCCCTGCCGGGCATGGGGAAACTGAGGCAGAGGGGCAGCAACTTGCCCCCGGCCACGCAGCAGACTAGGCTCAGGAGCAGTCCCCGGAGCCCCCTGCTGGTGCACTGCCCACTTGCCCTCGCTGCCTCTTCTCGGCTGCGGGCCAGGGCCGGTGCAGCCCTGAGAGCCTGGCGCCAGGGCAGGCACCGTCAGCCATGGGCTGCAGCCCTGGTGCCCCCTGGAGGGCTGAGGCAGCACAAAGCCAGGGCACAAATGTGATGAAACAGCAGGACTCTGGGCAGTCAACCCCCCGGGCCAGAGCGGGCGAGTCGAAGCAGCCGTTGATTTGGGGAGCCCTGGGTTTTGGCTGCCCTGTCCGGAACGAAGGCCCCTGACGTGTGGGCAGCAGCGAGTCCCCCTTGGGGGAGGCCAGCCTGCCACAGTGACCCGGGTGAGCTGAGCACCTGGGCCATCACCCAAGAGAGATTCACAGGCCCCTAGCTGACTGGCAGAGCGCCCACAGCTAGCAGCAGGTATTTGCACTGGTGGTGCCCATCCGCACCTGCCTCTGTGCACAGAACAACATTTATTCTGCACATGGATGAAAACAATTAGAGAGCATATTGGTCTACTGGCCCCGCCCATTCTGCCAGGGCCTCCCTCCCCTGCATGCCTGAACCCTGAAACCCTACCCCCCAATAAAAGGAAAAGCACTGAGCCTCCCCCGCCCCTGACTGGAGGAGCCCTGCCCCACCTGTCCCAGCCCCATCAGGCCGAGCCACTATCATGAGCCCCCCAACACTAGACAGAGCCTCCAGCTCGCCCATACACTGGGTGGCCCCAGCATAGGGCCAGCCCCAGTTCTATGCTGAGCCAGCAGCCTCCCCAAGTACCAGGCCCAGCTGCTGACCCCTGAGCGCCTGAGTCGGGCTGGTTCCAGGGCCGGGCCCAGCCCGCGCCCTCCCAAATACCAGCTCCTCCTCCCCCACTGATCTGCCAGCCCCAGCGGTGCCCAGCTGAGCTGCCTTGGTCTGGTGGCCGCTGGTTCTGTCGCTCTCTGCCCCCCGTCCCGAGGAGGAGGGGCATGCTGAGGAGCAGGAACCCCAGGGGCTGGGGCAGAGGGGAGGAGACGGTGGGGATCTCGGGGTCGAGGGGGGCACCCATGCTCTGGTGATGGTCCTCTGCGGCGGGGAGGGTCAGGAAGTGCCACCCCGGCCTATGAAGGGACAGACCCTCGTGCGCCAGGGCGCCAGCTGGCCTCTCGGGAGCAGCGTCCGGCGGGGGGTTCCCAGCAGACACTGGAAGCTGGGGCTGAGCCCTGCCGGTGACAGGCCCTGGATCCTGGCTCAGACCCCGCCTGGCAGTGCAGGGCGAGGTGACGGACAAGCAGGGTGTTACTTGGCCGCCTCGGCCCTGGCAGCCGCGGAACGGCGCTCGGCGCCTGGCACTGTGTGCCCTGGGGGGTGAGAAAAGCCGAACCTCCCAGGCCGCAGGCCCTGTCCCCGCCCCCTGCCACAGGGGGCACTGGTGCAAGGACAGTGCAGGCCAGAGCCCTGGTGCAAGGACACTACAGTAGGGTCTTGCTGCCCCCTGCTGGGCCTGTGGGCAGATACAACAACGCAAGCCTGCAAGCCAGCTCCAGCCAGCCCTCCGGTGTAATACAACGCCAGGTCTCTGCTCTGCCCTCCGGCCTGGCTCCAGGAGAGGGTGGCTCTGATGGGGGTAGGGAGGGGATCCAGAGAGCCACAACACACCAGCTCCAACTACACATTCCCGTACAACACACTCCCTTAGCCCAGAGTGTAGGGTGCCCAGGGCGTCCAACCAGACGGAAACGTCCAAACCCAGGAACTCCTGGAACATCCGCAGCCCAACCTCAGCCCATCCCCATCCTCAGCTCGTCCTCCGCTCACCCTTCCTATTGTTGGTCTGTGTGATCTCTGCCTGCTTTGGAACTGTTTCTGTCTGCTGGATAATTCATTTTGCAGGGGTAAACCAGCGAAGGTTGGGTAGGTAATTCTGTTACGCTATGGGGTGAGTGGCTGGTAAAATTATACTAAAATAGTTGCTTGAAGTCTAGCTAAGCAGGACGCAAGTGTCACTATGTAAACTGGGGGCCAAGTAGGAGACCAGCAGGAGGAAGAAGAAGGAAAAGGGAAAGGAAGGAAGACCTGGAAGAAGAACTCCCCTTCAAGACACGGCCTAAGACCAGAGCTGCCAGGACTCCTCTGCAAACCCTGCAAACCCGCAGCAAGTTCCGCCCTGAGCCCTGGGAATTGGGTGGGGTGGGTGTGTAAATTCACAGGGTTGCACCTTGAGGTGTGTCTCTAAACAGGAGAAGGGATAGAGAAATGTGTGCGGGCAACACAGCCCATCCTCAGCCCAGGTGTGCTCTTTTTTCTGTTTTCCAAGTGCCTTTACATAATCTCTTCCTCCTCGTGCAATCAATCACGTCTCGATTTGGCTTGCATGTTCTTAGCACCTTCCGTTCTCCCCATTCGCCCTCCTTCAAACCAGTCCCTCCTGACTTTAGCGAGTGATTCATTCACCATTCGTTTGCAACATCCCACCTTCCTTTCTAACACCAGCAAACTCCTTCGCTTTCCCCTTGTGAGTTAGCAAATGGCCATTTCTCCCTGCTCACGTCCTGTCAGCGACACAGGTTGTCAGAAGCCACATCTGTAGCCATTAAGAGAAGCATCACGATACTGAAATCAATCGCTTGTCACTAGGGCTGCATCTAGATTGGCAAGTTTTTCTGCAAAAGCAGCTGCTTTTGCGGAAAAACTTGCCAGCTGCCTACACTGGCCCCTTGAATTTCCGCAAGAACATTGACTATCTCATGTAAGATTGTCAGTGTTTTTGCGGAAATACTATGCTGCTCCCGTTTGGGCAAAAGCCCTATAGCACAAATGCTTTTGCACAAGAGGGCCAGTGTAGACAACGCGGTATTGTTTTGCGCAAAAAAGCCCTGATCGCGAAAATGGCGACTGGGGCTTTCTTGTGCAAAATCGCGTCTAGATTGGCACGGACGCTTTTCTGCAAAAAGTGCTTTTGTGTTAAAGCATCTGTGCCAATCTAGACGCTCTTTTCTGCAAATGCTTTTAACGGAAAGCTTTTCCGTTAAAAGCATTTGTGGAAAATCATGCCAGTCTAGACGTAGCCTAGGACTAACCCAAATAAAACAAAGACTGCACCATTTTCATCTCTGTTTAATTCTCCTTGAATGTATTTGAGCCTCTCCAGTCTCCATCAGAGCAGCCAGGCAAGGTGGGTGTGCTAAAGTGCGGCATTTCATCCCGAAATGATCACACACACACACCAGGAGAGGAGCAGGAGAGAGTTAAAGTCAGGGCAGACTAACACCCGCAACTTGATTATGTTTTTTAAAAATGATTGAAGGGATTTTTAAGGGTCTGACTCATGCTCTCTGATTTCTTGAGGTTGGCAATACTGCGATCATCCACATAGACAACCTGTGGGACTCCTCGCCAGAGGGTGTTGTGACGGCCAAGTCTACAATAGGTTCAAATGAAGAACTAGGTACGTTCATGGTGGGTAGGTCCATGAGTGGCTATTAGCCAGGACGGGCGAGGATGAGGTTTGCCAGATGTTGGGAATGGGAGACTCTCCTGATGATTCCCTGTTGTGTCCCCTCCCTCTGGGGCCCCTGGCATTAGCCGCTGGTGGCAGACAGGACACTGGGCTGGACAGACCTTTGGCCTGGCCCCGTCTGTCCGCTCTTGTCCACTGTCAGCTGGAAATGCCCTTCCTCACTCTCTGGGCTCCCATCCTCAGCCAGACCTTCCCGTCCCCTCCCCCGGGAAGGCCCGTCTCTCCATGGCGGTGTCCCTCCCACCAGCGCCTGAGCTCTGGGGCAGGCGGTGTGTGTTGGGAAGGGCCAGTTTCTCCATCCCCACCTAGCTCTGTCGGGGGCCACTCCACCCCACCCCCTCTGCCCCTCCCAGCCCCCAAGCTCTTCTCCCCGGGGGTGTGTCTAGACGCCAGGGTTTTGTCAACAAGACTACCCTGTGTCTACACTACCACCGAGTTCTGTCAACATGACGTCAACAGAACTCGGCAGTTTTGTCGACGGCGGTAAACCTCATTCTCCGAGGAATAACGCCTTGTGTCCGTAGTTCTGTCGCCTTCTGTCCGCAGTTCTGTCGTCTTGTGTCCGCAGTTCTGTCACCTTGTGTCCGCAGTTCTGTCGCCTTGTGTCCGTAGTTCTGTCGCCTTGTGTCCGCAGTTCTGTCGTCTTGTGTCCGCAGTTCTGTCACCTTGTGTCCGCAGTTCTGTCGCCTTGTGTCCGTAGTTCTGTCGCCTTGTGTCCGTAGTTCTGTCGCCTCGTGTCTGCAGTTCTGTCGCCTTGTGTCCGTAGTTCTGTCGCCTTGTGTCCGTAGTTCTGTCGCCTTGTGTCCGCAGTTCTGTCGCCTCGTGTCCGTAGTTCTGTCGCCTTGTGTCCGTAGTTCTGTCGCCTTGTGTCCGCAGTTCTGTCGCCTCGTGTCCGCAGTTCTGTCGCCTTGTGTCTGCAGTTCTGTCGCCTTGTGTCCGTAGTTCTGTCGCCTTGTGTCCGCAGTTCTGTCGCCTCGTGTCTGCAGTTCTGTCGCCTCGTGTCCGCAGTTCTGTCGCCTTGTGTCCGCAGTTCTGTCGCCTTGTGTCTGCAGTTCTGTCGCCTTGTGTCCGTAGTTCTGTCGTCTTGTGTCCGCAGTTCTGTCGCCTCGTGTCCGCAGTTCTGTCGCCTCGTGTCCGCAGTTCTGTCACCTTGTGTCTGCAGTTCTGTCGCCTTGTGTCCGTAGTTCTGTCGCCTTGTGTCCGTAGTTCTGTCGCCTTGTGTCCGCAGTTCTGTCGCCTTGTGTCCGTAGTTCTGTCGCCTTGTGTCCGCAGTTCTGTCGCCTTGTGTCCGCAGTTCTGTCGCCTCGTGTCTGCAGTTCTGTCGCCTTGTGTCCGCAGTTCTGTCGCCTTGTGTCTGCAGTTCTGTCGCCTTGTGTCTGCAGTTCTGTCGCCTTGTGTCCGTAGTTCTGTCGTCTTGTGTCCGCAGTTCTGTCGCCTTGTGTCTGCAGTTCTGTCGCCTTGTGTCCGCAGTTCTGTCGCCTTGTGTCTGCAGTTCTGTCGCCTTGTGTCCGCAGTTCTGTCGTCTTGTGTCTGCAGTTCTGTCGCCTTGTGTCTGCAGTTCTGTCGCCTTGTGTCCGCAGTTCTGTCGCCTTGTGTCCGCAGTTCTGTCGCCTCGTGTCCGCAGTTCTGTCGCCTTGTGTCCGTAGTTCTGTCGCCTTGTGTCTGCAGTTCTGTCGCCTTGTGTCCGTAGTTCTGTCGCCTTGTGTCTGCAGTTCTGTCGCCTTGTGTCCGCAGTTCTGTCGTCTTGTGTCTGCAGTTCTGTCGCCTTGTGTCTGCAGTTCTGTCGCCTCGTGTCCGCAGTTCTGTCGCCTTGTGTCCGCAGTTCTGTCGCCTCGTGTCCGCAGTTCTGTCGCCTCGTGTCCGCAGTTCTGTCGCCTCGTGTCCGCAGTTCTGTCGTCTTGTGTCCGCAGTTCTGTCGCCTTTTGTCCGCAGTTCTGTCGTCTTGTGTCCGCAGTTCTGTCGCCTCGTGTCCGCAGTTCTGTCGCCTCGTGTCCGCAGTTCTGTCGCCTTGTGTCCGCAGTTCTGTCGCCCTTTGTCCGTAGTTCTGTCGCCTTGTGTCCGCAGTTCTGTCGCCTTGTGTCTGCAGTTCTGTCGCCTTGTGTCCGTAGTTCTGTCGCCTTGTGTCTGCAGTTCTGTCGCCTTGTGTCCGCAGTTCTGTCGTCTTGTGTCCGCAGTTCTGTCGCCTTGTGTCTGCAGTTCTGTCGCCTTGTGTCTGCAGTTCTGTCGTCTTGTGTCCGCAGTTCTGTCGCCTTGTGTCCGCAGTTCTGTCGTCTTGTGTCTGCAGTTCTGTCGCCTTGTGTCCGCAGTTCTGTCGCCTTGTGTCCGTAGTTCTGTCGCCTTGTGTCCGCAGTTCTGTCGCCTTGTGTCTGCAGTTCTGTCGTCTTGTGTCCGCAGTTCTGTCGCCTCGTGTCCGCAGTTCTGTCGCCTCGTGTCCGTAGTTCTGTCGCCTCGTGTCCGCAGTTCTGTCGCCTTGTGTCCGCAGTTCTGTCGCCCTTTGTCCGTAGTTCTGTCGCCTTGTGTCCGCAGTTCTGTCGCCTTGTGTCCGTAGTTCTGTCGCCTTTTGTCCGCAGTTCTGTCGTCTTGTGTCCGCAGTTCTGTCGCCTTGTGTCTGCAGTTCTGTTGCCTCGTGTCCGCAGTTCTGTCGTCTTGTGTCCACAGTTCTGTCGTCTTGTGTCCGCAGTTCTGTCGCCTTGTGTCCGCAGTTCTGTCGCCTTGTGTCCGCAGTTCTGTCGCCCTTTGTCCGTAGTTCTGTCGCCTTGTGTCCGCAGTTCTGTCGCCTTGTGTCTGCAGTTCTGTCGCCTTGTGTCCGTAGTTCTGTCGCCTTGTGTCTGCAGTTCTGTCGCCTTGTGTCCGTAGTTCTGTCGCCTTGTGTCTGCAGTTCTGTCGCCTTGTGTCCGCAGTTCTGTCGTCTTGTGTCTGCAGTTCTGTCGCCTTGTGTCTGCAGTTCTGTCGCCTTGTGTCCGCAGTTCTGTCGCCTTGTGTCCGCAGTTCTGTCGCCTTGTGTCCGCAGTTCTGTCGCCTTGTGTCCGCAGTTCTGTCGCCTCGTGTCCGCAGTTCTGTCGCCTCGTGTCCGCAGTTCTGTCGCCTTGTGTCCGCAGTTCTGTCGCCTTGTGTCCGTAGTTCTGTCGCCTTGTGTCCGCAGTTCTGTCGCCTTGTGTCCGCAGTTCTGTCGCCTTGTGTCCGCAGTTCTGTCGCCCTTTGTCCGTAGTTCTGTCGCCTTGTGTCCGCAGTTCTGTCGCCTTGTGTGACGTAGTGGGGGTACTTGCTGGGCTGTGGTGACCCCTGCTGTCTGGAGCAAGACCCAGCAGGGAAAACCTCACTAGGCAGAGGTAATGCCAAACTTGTTGAACCAGTGGCCAGACACCCCCCATGGAGAGGAACAAAGGAAGGTGGATGCTGCCCTGGCTGGGGGACAGGGCTGGAAGTTAGTGGGTTGGTTGCTGGCTGTCGGAGGGCATGGAGGAGAGCCTAGGGGAAGGGGCTGGAGTTTAGGGGCCCAGTCTCCCCTATCTCAAGGGGGCCTGAGGCATCCTAGCCCAGTTCCTGTAACCAGATTACATCTGTGCTGCGCTGTGCTGGAGGAGCAATAAACCACCCTCAATTCCACTGGCTGGTGCAGTCTGTTTGTGCCATTTCGGGGTGCAGGAGACGGGGAACCCCCAACGCGCCGTCACACTGGTGTCAGGAGTGGGATGCACTGCACCCCGTGGATGGAGCTTCCAGCGGCGAGCGACAAGGCACAGTAGAAGCAAGAGCCCTGGAGCCAGGCATGCTGGAGACAGAGCGAAGCGGTTCCTGGGAATCGTGGGGCGCTGCAGCACTAGACTGGTGAGTCTGCACCGAGGGACCCAGCAGGCAGATGGCCTACGCCCGACTCTTGAAGGCAGAGCTGGTGGGGCTGTGCAGAGAGAGGGGCTTGCCTGTGCAGAAAGCAACCAAGGCCCAGCTGATTACCCAGCTAGAAGAGAACAACCAGCCAGGGCCCGGGCAGAGCCGACCCGAATGGGCCCACAGAACCTAACTTGCCATCGCTGTGGGCAACGAGGCCACAAGAGGGCTCAATGCACCAGGCGCAAGAACAGGTCCCATGACCTGGGACGTTCCAGGGTTAACTGGCTGGGGCGGGAGGAAAGGCCGGCTGCCCCAGAGGCAGGGGCTGGCCGGCAAACCTCCACTTGGGGAGGGGGGAAGGATGCTCAGTGCACCTCCCCTGGGAGGTCTGACCCCCGGGAGACAGATTTATCCGTGCACCGGGTGGGGGCGAGGCGGCCCCTGCGGAGGGACTGCCTCATACCCCTGGAGGTGGATGGTAGGAAGGTTACGGGTTTCTGGGACACAGGGGCGGAGGTGACGCTGGCCCGACCCGACATAGTGCCCCAGACCGTATGCTACCCGACACTCAGCTGACACTGAGGGGCATAGGCGGCACCCCCTTTAAGGTACCCGTAGCCAGGGTGCATCTGAAATGGGAGGCCAAGGAGGGCCCCAAGGAAGTGGGGGTGCACCCGCACTTGCCCACTGACGTGCTAATGGGGAGTGACCTAGAGGAGTGGCCAGACGGACCCCACAGGACGCTGGTCACCACCCGTAGCCAGAGCAAGCGAGGGGCTTGTGGCCCGGAACTCGAGGAGGTTCCCCAACAGGGGGCCCAGGGCCCCGACCCAGCGGACCTAGAGTTGGACCTAGGCAGTGGGGGGAACCACGGCCCTGTCCCAGCCCCAGCCGCTGAATTCCAGGCGGAGGTGCGAGCGGATCCCTCCTTGCAGGCCCTGAGGGACCGGGCTGACCTGGGTGCCGCTCAACCCCTAGGAGGAGATTGCCAGGAGAAGTTCCGGTGGGAGAGGGGATTTCTGTACTGGGAATGGCTTTCCCCCGGGACGGTAGGCAAGTGGGGGCTCCAGCGGCAGCTGGTGGTTCCCCAAAGGTATTGCCGCAAGCTGCTACACCTGGCCCATGACATCCCGTTCTCGGGACACCAGGGGATCTGGCGCACGCGGCTGAGGCTGCTCCAAAACTTCTATTGGCCGGGGATGTTTGCAGCTGTCCAGCGGTACTGCCGGTCCTGCGACTCCTGCCAACGAGTGGGGAAGGCCCAAGACAGGAGGAAAGCTGCGTTGAGACCCCTGCCCATCATAGAGGAGCCTTTCCAGAAGGTGGCGATGGATATTGTGGGGCCCTTCAACAGAGCGACCCGGACAGGGAAGAAATACATCCTGGTGGTGGTGGACTTTGCCACCCGCTACCCCGAGGCCGTGGCCCTGCCCTCCATCGAGGCAGACACGGTGGCAGACGCACTGCTGACCATTTTCAGCAGGGTGGGGTTTCCCCAGGAGGTTCTCACGGACCAGGGATCCAACTTCATGTCGGCCCTGCTCCGGTGCTTGTGGGAGAAGAGTGGGGTGCAACACACCTGGGCCTCGGCGTATCACCCCCAGACCAACGGATTGGTGGAGAGGTTCAATGGGACTCGGAAGCAGATGCTACGGACCTTTATGCACAAACACCCGCAGGACTGGGACAAGTACCTACCCCACCTGCTGTTTGCGTACAGGGAAGTGCCCCAGGAGTCCACAGGGTTCTCGCCGTTCGAGCTGTTATATGGGAGGCGAGTGAGGGGCCCCCTGGACTTATTGAAAGACGAGTGGGAGGGGAAGGTCTCCCCGGAGGGTGAGCCGGTCGTGGAATACGTCCTGACATTCCGGGAAAGACTTGCCGAGCTCATGGGCCTGGCCAGAGAGAACCTGAGCAGGGCCCAGAGGAAGCAGAAGGTCTGGTACGACCGCGATGCCCGGGCCCGCGCCTACGCTACCGGGGACTGTGACGGCGCGTTGGGGGTCCCCTGTCTCCTGCACCCCGAAATGGCACAAACAGACTTCACCAGCCGGTGGAATAGAGGAAGTTTATTGCCTCTCCAGGATACAGCCCAGCACAGATGTAGTCTGGCCACAGAGCTGGGCTAGGATGCCTCAGGCCCCCTTGAGATGGGGGAGACTGAGCCCCTAAACTCCAGTCCCTTCTCCTAGGCTCTCCTCCATGCCCTCCCACAGTCTAACTAAATTCCCTTCCAGCCCTGCCCCCGCAGTCAGGGCCGCATTCCACCTTCCTTTGTTCCTCTCCATGGGGGGGTGTCTGGCCACTGGTTCAACCAGTTTGGCATTACCTCTGCCTAGTGAGGTTTTCCCTGCTGGGTCTTGCTCCAGACAGCAGGGGTCACCACAGCCCAGCAATGACCCCCACTACGTCACAGTTCTCCCCCCTCCGAGAGCGAACTGAGCAGGGTCACTCCGCTCGTGACCTAGGGAAGTTCGGGTCCTCTGTGTGGGAACCCGCCCCGGGGACATGGGTGCTCCCCTTGACTCAGGCCGACCGTGGCCAGGCCCCACATGAGCTGGCTTCCCTCTGTCCACTCGCCGCCCCGCTCCAGGGCGACTGGCGCAGGCCTGTCCTCGGGGGTCACACCCACCCTTCCGCTGGCCTTGATCTCTGGCCAGGGTCTCTCGGGCCGGGGCCATGAGCCCAGCGAGCCTTCTCTGGACAGCCAGGGCGGCTTCCACCCCCGAAGCTCCATCCAAGGAGGTCTTCCCCTCCCATAACTCTCTCAGCAAGCCCAGAGGGTCTATCTGGGGTAGAGACCCCCAAGCCGCTTTCCTCCTGTCTTGGGCCTTCCCGCCCCTCTGGCAGGAGTCACAGGACCGGCAGTACCGCTGCACGGCTGTAAAGATTCCCGGCCAATAGAAGTGCTGGAGCAGCTTCAGCCGGGTGCTCCGGATCCCCCGGTGGCCCCCAACGGGGACATCGTGGGCCAAATACAGCAGCTTGAGGCGATACTTTCGGGGGACGACCAGCTGCCGCTGGACCCCCCATGCCCTCGCCTTCCTGGGGGGGAGCCACTCACGGAACAGGAGCCCACGCTCCCGCAGGAATCTCTCCTGGCCACCTCTCCCCCGGGGCTGAGCTGCACGGAGGCCAGCCTGGTCCCTCAGCCTCTGCAAGGAGGGGTCTGCCTGCACCTCAGCCTGGAATTCAGCTGCTGAGGCAGGGATCGGGACCTGTCCCCCACCTTTGTCTAGGTCCGGAGTCCCAGCCTGGCTGGACCCCGTGTCCACTGGGATGGGACCCTGAGGACGCTGCCAGGAGTCCTTCCCTGGACCCACGTTGTCAGCCCCCCGCTGGCTCTGGCTCCGGGTAGGGACTAGAGCCCGCTGGGATTCATGGGGCCACTCCTCTAGGTCATTCCCCATCAGCACCTCGGTGGGCAAGTGCGGGTGCACCCCCACTTCCTTGAGGCCCTCCCTGGCCCCCCATTTCAGATGCACCCTGGCTACAGGCACCTTAAACGGGGACCCGCCTATGCCCTTCAGGGTCAGCTGGGTGTGGGGTAGTATCCGCTCTGGGGCCACTATGTCGGATCGGGCCAGAGTCACCTCCGCCCCCGTGTCCCAGAAGCCCGTCACCTTCCTACCATCCACCTCCAGGGGTATGAGGCACTCGCTCCGCAGGGGCCGTCCTGCCCCCACCCGGTACACGGAGAAATCCGCCTCCCGAGAATCAGACCTCCCAGGGGAGGTGCACTGAGCATCCTTCCCCTCTCTCTGAGCTGAGGTTTGCCTGCCAGCCCCTGCCTCTGGGGCAGCCTGCCCTTCCTCCCGCCCCAGCCAGTTAACCCTGGAAAGTCCCCGGTCCCGGGACCTGGTGCACTGAGCCCTCTTGTGGCCTTTTTGCCCACAGCGCTGGCAAGTTAGGCTTTGGGCTGTCTCTGTCCAGGCCCTGGCTGGTTCTCTGGGGCGCAGACGACCTGTTCCTTGGTCTCGCCCCGTAGTTGACTCCCTCCGTCGCTCAGCCGAGATCCGGTCTCTGCGCGGTTCCCTTTCTCTCCGGGACTCCCGTTCACACCCGGACCGGCTCTCCGTGAACTCATCCGCCAGTCTCCCGGCCTCCTGAGGGTTCTCTGGTCTCCGGTCCTTGAGCCACAGCCTCAGTTTGGGTGGGCACGCTTCATAGAACTGCTCCATCATGACCAGCTTGAGCAGCTCCTCTGCGGTTTGGGCTCCGACTCCAGACACCCACTTGCGGCAGTATTGCGCCAGGCGGGAGGCCAGGTCCACATAGGTCTCCCGTGGCCCTTTCTGTACCCCCGGAACTTCTTCCTGTACATCTCGGGGGTCAGCCCGAACTTGTGCAGCAGGGCCTCCTTGACTCGGTTGTAATCCCCTGGCTGTAGGTCCTCCAGCTGACTGAGCACTCCGGCCGCCTCCTGGCTCAGTGCGGGGATGAGCTCCTGCAGCCAGTCAGCTGGGGGAACCCGTTGCAGTCCACAGGCCCTCTCAAAGGAGCTGAGGAACCCGTCTATGTCGCCCATGTCCTTCAATTGGGCCACCACGAGCCTCTCCAAGCGCCTGGCAGTCCTGGGACCCTGGGGCCCATCCGCACTTGGCGCAGCCGGTGCCCCGCCGGTTCTCCGCTCTGCCATGGCCAGCTCATGCTGCCGCTGCCTCTCTCAGTCCTGGCGCTCCTTCTCTCGGTCCTCTACTTCCAATTCCCTGATCCGCAGCTGGATCTCCAGCCGCCGCAGCTCCGCTGGGCTGGCCCCTGCCCTAGATGGGCTACGGCTTGCAGGCCTCCCGGGAGACGCTGTCTCATCTCTCCGGTGGGTTCCAGCGCTCCTCCCCCTCTCTGAGCCTGACACACTCTCAGGGGGGGTCTGGCTGCTTCCCCTGGGGACAAGATCCTGGCCCTGTGGCTGGTCGCTCTCTTCTAGCTGAGCAATCAGCTGGGCCTTGGTTGCTTTCCGCACAGGCAAGCCCCTCTCTCTGCACAGCCCCACCAGCTATGCCTTCAAGAGTCGGGCGTAGGCCATCTGCCCGCTGGTCCCCTTGGTGCAGACTCACCAGTCTAGTGCTGCAGCGCCCCACGATTCCCAGGAACCGCTTCGCTCTGTCTCCAGCACGCCTGGCTCCAGGGCTCTTGCTTCTACTGCGCCTTGTCGCTCGCCGCTGGAAGCTTCATCCACGGGGTGCAGTGGATCCCACCCCTGACACCAGTGTGACGGCGCGTTGGGGGTCCCCTGTCTCCTGCACCCCGAAATGGCACAAACAGACTTCACCAGCCGGTGGAATAGAGGAAGTTTATTGCCTCTCCAGGATACAGCCCAGCACAGATGTAGTCTGGCCACAGAGCTGGGCTAGGATGCCTCAGGCCCCCTTGAGATGGGGGAGACTGGGCCCCTAAACTCCAGTCCCTTCTCCTAGGCTCTCCTCCATGCCCTCCCACAGTCTAACTAAATTCCCTTCCAGCCCTGCCCCCTCAGTCAGGGCCGCATTCCACCTTCCTTTGTTCCTCTCCATGGGGGGTGTCTGGCCACTGGTTCAACCAGTTTGGCCTTATCTCTGCCTAGCGAGGTTTTCCCTGCTGGGTCTTGCTCCAGACAGCAGGGGTCACCACAGCCCAGCAATGACCCCCACTACGTCACAGGGACCAGGTGATGGTCCTGATCCCCGTGCGGAAGAACAAGCTGCAAGCCGCCTGGGACGGCCCCTTCAAGGTGGTTAAGCAGCTGAACGAGGTGAACTACGTGGTGGAGCTGACGGGCCGGACGCGCGGCCAGCGGGTATATCATGTTAACATGATGAAGCCGTACTGGGACAGGGAGAACTTGGTGCTGGCCATGTGTAAGCCCTGGGAGGAGCAGGGGGAGGATCCCCCGGTGCGCCTGTTCCCTGGGACCGGAGAGGACTCTTCGCTGGAGTCAATTTCCCTCTCGGACCAGCTCACCCCGGCCCAGCAGGCCGAGATCCGGGAGGTGCTGCGCTCCCACCAGCAGCTGTTCTCCAACAAGCCGGGTCTCACCAACCTGGCTGTCCACCGGGTGCAGACGGGCACTCACCCCCCGGTGCGCTGCGCCCCATTCAGGGTCACAGGGAAAACAGCCCAGGACCTGGAGAGAGAGGTCCAGGACATGTTGGCCCTGGGGGTGATCCAGCCATCCTCCAGCCCCTGGGCCTCTCCCGTGGTGCTGGTTCCCAAGAAGGACGGGTCGATCCGGTTCTGTGTGGACTACGGGAAGCTCAACGCCATCACGGTGTCCGACGCCTACCCAATGCCAAGGCCCGACGAGCTCCTGGACAAGCTGGGGGGAGCTCGCTATCTCACCACCCTGGACCTAACCAAGGGCTACTGGCAGGTGCCGCTAGACCAGGAGGCCAGACTGAAATCGGCTTTCATCACGCCACTGGGGCTCTATGAGTTCCTGGTCCTGCCCTTTGGCCTCAAAGGGGCGCCGGCCACCTTCCAGCGCCTGGTGGACCAGCTGCTGAGGGGAATGGAGAACTGTGCCCTAGCGTACATCGATGACATCTGCGTCTTCAGCCAGTCCTGGGAGGACCACGTGGCCCACGTCAGCCAGGTACTGGATCGGCTGAGGGAGGCTGGGCTGACCGTAAAGGCTGGGAAGTGCAATGTTGGAATGGCCGAAGTGTCCTACCTGGGCCATAAGGTGGGGAGTGGCTGCTTGAAGCCAGAGCCGGCCAAAGTGGAGGCCATCCGGGACTGGCCTGTGCCCCAGACCAAGAAGCAGGTCCAGGCTTTCATTGGGATGGCGGGGTACTACCGGAGGTTTGTGCCCAACTTCAGCTCCATCGCTGCCCCGATCACAGAGCTGTGCAGGAAGGGGAGGCCAGACAGGGTGGTCTGGACGGAGCAGTGCCAGAGGGCTCTCTGTGCACTGAAGGGAGCCCTGGCCAAGGCCCCAGTGTTGGTAAACCCAGACTTCGACAAGCCCTTTATCGTGTTTACTGACGCCTCGGACACCGGGCTGGGGGCGGTGCTGATGCAGGCGGACGAGAAAGGGGAACGTCACCCCATCGTGTACCTGAGCAGGAAGCTGCTGCCCCGGGAGCGGAGCTACGCGACCGTAGAGAGGGAATGCCTGGCCATGGTGTGGGCCCTGCAAAAGCTGCAGCCGTACCTGTTTGGCCGGCGTTTCACGGTGTAACCGACCACTGTCCCCTGACCTGGCTACACCAGATGAAAGGGACGAACGCCAAGCTGCTGCGGTGGAGCCTGCTCCTGCAGGACTACGACATGGAAGTGATCCACGGCAAGGGGAGGCCAACATCATCGCCGACGCGCTGTCCCGTAGCGAGGGGCCCAAACTTCCCCAGGTCACGAGCGGAGTGACCCTGCTCAGTTCGCTCTCGGAGGGGGGAGAACTGTGACGTAGTGGGGGTCATTGCTGGGCTGTGGTGACCCCTGCTGTCTGGAGCAAGACCCAGCAGGGAAAACCTCACTAGGCAGAGGTAGTGCCAAACTTGTTGAACCAGTGGCCAGACACCCCCCATGGAGAGGAACAAAGGAAGGTGGATGCTGCCCTGGCTGGGGGGCAGGGCTGGAAGTTAGTGGGTTGGTTGCTGGCTGTCGGAGGGCATGGAGGAGAGCCTAGGGGAAGGGGCTGGAGTTTAGGGGCCCAGTCTCCCCCATCTCAAGGGGGCCTGAGGCATCCTAGCCCAGTTCCTGTAACCAGATTACATCTGTGCTGCGCTGTGCTGGAGGAGCAATAAACCACCCTCAATTCCACTGGCTGGTGCAGTCTGTTTGTGCCATTTCGGGGTGCAGGAGACGGGGAACCCCCAACGCGCCGTCACACCTTGTGTCCGCAGTTCTGTCGCCTTGTGTCCGCAGTTCTGTCGCCTTGTGTCCGCAGTTCTGTCGCCTTGTGTCCGCAGTTCTGTCGCCTCGTGTCTGCAGTTCTGTCGCCTCGTGTCCGCAGTTCTGTCGCCTTGTGTCCGCAGTTCTGTCGCCAGAAGGCGCTATTGCACTTCCACGGTCCTTTGCGTCCACACTCCCATGTCGACAGAGCGCCTTGCTTTGGCGACAGAACTGGCTGTCGTCTAGACGCTCTTTGTCGACAGAAGCTTTGTCAACAGTGTCTGTCGACAAAGCCTGTCGTCTAGACGTACCCCCAGCCCCAGCATCACCTACTCTCCCGGTGGTCGTGCCGCAGCTGGCTGATGAAGTCCTTGGTCTCCTGGGAGTGTCTGAGAAGGTCTCTTCGTCGAACTCCCACCGGGCCGCCATGGGGTTGTGCAGCGTCTCTGTGTCACTTCCCCGGGAAGGGGAGTCCCCACTCAGCTGGGGGGCGAGAGACGAGGCTGCTAATTGCTCCCACAGGCTGGGAACGGCAGCCACACACGGGACGTAGCAGATCTCGCCGATTGCCACGTGTCCACAAGGGATCCGCCGGCTCAACGCGATCACCATGAACGATCGGCAGGGAGAAGTGCAACGTCCAGACCCTGCTTCCCCCAGCAACGGCGAAGGGGCTGCACAGACTCCCTGGCTCCCCCTTGCAATGTGCTGCACCAGCTGTTACCCACACGGGCAGGGCAGCAGCAGCTGGAGGCCAGAGCCAGGGCCCCGCAGAGCCGCCAGCAGGCCCTGGCCAAACCCCTGCCTGCCCAGATCCGCAGAGAGAAGGGGTACCAGGCACGGGCCGGCTCACCCAGTGCCACCCGTCTAGCTCTGGGGGCGCGGAAGGGCTGGCCCTGCAGCAAGCAGCCACGTTGACTGGGGGCGTGCCCAGGGTGTGGGAAGGGGGCTGCCGGTGGGGTCAGCAGGGGCTGGGTTGGCCCCGGTGCCAAGCAGAGCCCAGAGAGATGGGGCGTCTGTGCTGCCTGCCGACCGCACCTTGCTTCTGTGGGTCTCCAGGGCTCTGCAACGCACAAGGGGGCTGGGCCCTGGGTCCCCTGAGCACCTGCCCCCTGCCCAGGCCTGGGCTGTACAAACATGGGCAGGAAGCACCAGGACAAGCCCCGTCGCTCCACATGCCCCAAGCAGCCTCCTGGGGCTTCCAGCCAGAGCCCCCCGCCGAGGTGCCAGGCTTCCTGGATTGGGCGAGCCCTTGCAGCAGCTGAGATGCGGAGCATTGGCAGCTCCCCTGGAGAGCCAGGGGGCACCCAACCGAGCCTCCCAACCCCGGCAGCCTGGGGCTGGTTATTTCCTGGCCCCTTTGCCCACCCTGGGGGTCGTGGCTGCTGGCCCGGATTCAGCGAAGCATGACGGATGTGCCTGGCAGAGCAGGGGCGGGCGGGGGAACATGCTTAGGGCTAAGCACATGCAGCAGCAATGGGCTGAATCGGGGCCTTGGGGGAGGCGAGAAGCTTAGAATCCCAGAATCCCAGGGCAGGAAGAGACCTCGGGAGTCGAGTCGAGTCCAGCCCCCCTCCCCAAGGCAGGACCAACCCAACTCAATCAACCCGGCCAGGGCTGTGTCAAGCCAGGACTTAAACACCCCTAGGGATGGAGACTCCACCCCCTCCCTCGGGAACCCAGCCCAGGGCTTCCCCACCCGCCTAGGGAAATTGTTTTTCCTACTGTCCAACCTAGACCTTCCCCCCTGCAACCTGAGCCCATTGCTCCTTGTTCTGCCACCTGCCCCCGCTGAGAACAGCCTCTCGCCAGCCTCTTGGGAACCCCCGTCAGGGAGTTGAAGGCTGCTCTCAAACCCCCCCTCACTCTTGTGCCCTGGTGCTGCCGCTGGGCGTGTGGCACATGTGTGGCCCCACCCCCACCCGGCCCAGCAGCACCGTGCAGCGCCCCTTACAATCGGGCGCCCCAGGCTATCGCCCAGTCAGGCCGTAGCTTGGGCCGGCTCTGCCCTCACTCTTCTCTTCTGCAGACTAAACAAACCCAAATCCCTCAGCCTCTCCTCGTAGGTCGTGTGCTCCAGCCCCCGAATCCTTTCGGTCGCCCTCCGCTGGAACCTCTCCAATGCATCCGCATCCTTTCTATAGCGGGGGGCCCAGAACTGGACACAACACTCCAGGGCTGTATCTAGACTGGCTTTTGCGGAAAAACTTGCCAGCTGTCTACACTGGCCGCTTGAATTTCTGCAAGACACTGACTTCCTACTGTCTGAAATCAGTGCTTCTTGCGGAAATACTGTGCTGCTCCCGTTCGGGCAAAAGTCCCTTTTGCACAAAGCTTTTGCGCAAAAGGGCCAGTGTAGACAGCTCAGATTTGTTTTGCACAAAAAAGCCCCGATTGCGAAAATGGCGATCAGGGCTTTTTTGCACAAAAGCTCGTCTAGATTGGCCACGGACGCTTTTCTGCAAAAAGTGCTTTTGTGTTAAAGCGTCCTGCCAATCTAGACGCTCTTTTCCACAAATGCTTTTAACAGAAAACTTTTCAGTTAAAAGCATTTGTGGAAAATCATGTCAGTCTAGACGTAGCCCAGATGTGACCTCACCAGAGCTGAATAAAGGGGAATAATGACATCTCTGGATCTGCTGGCAATGCTCCTTTTAATGCATCCTAATATGCCATTAGCCTTCTTGGCTACAAGGGCACCCTGCTGACACATATCCAGCTTCTCATCCACTGTAACCCCCAGGTCCTTTTCTGCTGAACTGATACGTAGCCAGTTGGTCCCCAGCCTGTACCAATGCTTGGGATTCTTCCGTCCCCAGGGCAGGACTCTGCACTTGTCCTTGTTGAACCTCATCAGCTTTCTTTTGTCACCTGAACCCAAGGAGCAAAGGGCGCGTCTGGTTCACTGGCGAGCGCGGTGTGACGTAGTGGGGGTACTTGCTGGGCTGTGGTGACCCCTGCTGTCTGGAGCAAGACCCAGCAGGGAAAACCTCACTAGGCAGAGGTAATGCCAAACTTGTTGAACCAGTGGCCAGACACCCCCCATGGAGAGGAACAAAGGAAGGTGGATGCTGCCCTGGCTGGGGGGCAGGGCTGGAAGAGGGTTAGTTAGTTCCTGGCTGGAAAGCAGGGAATAAGGAGCTAGGGAGGGGGCTGGGACTCCCCTATCTCAAGGGGGGGCACTGAGGCCTCTTAGCCCCAGTTCCTGTAACCAGATTACATCTGTGCTGCGCTGTGCTGGAGGAGCCATAAACCACCCTCAATTCCACTGGCTGGTGGAGTCTGTTTGTGCCATTTTGGGGTGCAGGAGACGGGGAATCCCCAACGCGCCGTCACACGCGGGACGAACACGTCGGACATGCCCGGTGCTGCAGCCCGGCGAGCACAGGGTGCCGTTTGGGCCAGGCAGCTGGTGTGGGACACAGAGCAGAGCCTGTGCTGCTCTCCCAGCCCACGGGCCAGGCACATGAGCTAACGTGCCCTCGCCAGGACCGGCACAGAGGCACACGGAGCCGGGGGCCGCCAGCGGGTCACAAACCGGCAGATAAATGCGTGAAGCCGGGGGAGTGTCCGTGATGCAGCAGACGCAAGAAGGACGAGCAGGCGGGAAAGGTGGCGTTGGGACGGTGCGATGCTGCCGAACCAGGCTGCAGGGGCCGCCTCCCAGGCCCCACTGAAAGCTGCAGTGGGCCCAGCCACTGGCCGGAGTCCCTCGGACGGGATTCACTCAGGAGCACACCCCCGGTGGACAGGCACCCGCGCCGGTCAGGCACCAGCCAAGCAAACTCCCCCAGGCTCTTGGGTGAGGCGGGTCCTCTGCAACCTCACTGCCCTGCTGTGGGCGCCGATCCCACCTGGGCCAGCAGCAGGACCGGCTGCACCTGCACACGCGGCGCTTCACTGCCAGAGCGGGGGAGAGAACTCCCGCTGGCAACCCCAGATTTCTACCTGCGGGGGCACAGACCCGGAGCAGGCGGGGGGAGGGGGTTCAGCCGGGCTGGATCCGGGGGCCGGCGGTGTTGTGTGGGGCGCTTCGTGTGTCGGGTCATTGTACAGCCAGCGTGACTCCAAGTCCCCGCCTCAGGGCCAGGCGCTGCCGAACCCCCCGCACCCTCATGCCACGCGGCCCCTCCCTGCCCCGAGCAGTGTGAAACGTGCGCGGGGCTGGTCTCAGCGGCTGTGCTCACCCCAGAGGGGGCCGCAGTGCACTGCTTGGTAGGCCCGGCCTGGGTGGCGGCTTGCAGCCCCGGCCTAGCAGCGGGACGGTAGCACGGCTGCCTGGTGCATGCCAGTTCCCGGGCAGGGGGCCTGGCACACAGAGGACAGGGGCCAGCGCTGCCAGAGGAGGAACAGGCCATGCATCGAAATGGCCACCAGGTGTCACTGTTGTCCTGATGCTAAGGCCGGGCCAGGCCCGTTCCAGAGGGTCCGGTGGAACCGCAAAGGCCGGGAGTTCGCCCCCCCCCCCCCCCGCCGTACAGGGCTCTCATCAGAGGCGCTCCGGCTGCTCTGTACAGCGCCCAGCCCCGCTGTAAGGCAGGTGCCGCCCGTCTTACAGAGGGGGCCAGGCAGGTCTCCACAGCCGCGCCACTTCGGAGTAACACAGAGCCAGGCGCTATTTCGAAATAACGTCGAGCTGCAGGCTTCCTACGCCAACGCCCGTAGCCCCCAGCGCACGAGGAGCAAGGGGCGTCGGGGAGAGGGCCCCTCCTTCCACACAGCGCCGGGAGCCCAACTGAGCTATCTCCGCGTGGGCTACGCGACTGACGCTGGGTGGCTTCATTCGACCTGTGCCCTGCTGTGCAGACCTGCCCTTAGCATGGAAACTGATGGTGTGGCGGGAATTCCGCCCCTGCAACCACGCGGGGCAAAGGGCGTTTGCCCCCAAGGGTTTGTGCTTGAGGGGATTTGACTTTGAGAGACTCCCGTGGCCAGCCCTGGTGGGGATGGACCAGAGCCGTGTAAAGGGCCCGCTGAGGGGGAACACGAGGCTCAGGGCAGCAAGTTCGCCGCAGACACCCCCGGCTCAGCCTTTCAGCCTCGCGGGCTGCTGGAGTAGATCAAACTTTACTGGTTTCTCTCTGCCAGGCAGGTTTTCCAGACCCGGAATCACCTTGAGGCTCCCTTTGAGCCCTTTCCACGTGGACGTCCATTTTGAAGTGTGGGCCTCAGAACTGACCACAGGACCTAGGATAACAACTAGGGCTGTCAACTGGCCTGCGTTAACGCCTGCGATTAACACAGGACAGGATTAACGTGTTCATTTTTTAAACATGTTAATCGCAGGCATTAATGCTGCGCTGCCCCTTTGAAGTGCTGCTCCGGAGTGGCACTTCAAAGGGGCTTTGCACATGGAGCCGGGGATCAGCTAGAGTCCCCAGCTGCTCCCAGGCTCCTAATACGCTGCCCCCTAGAAACGCCACTGCAGCACTTCCAAAGGGCCCAGGGTCAGCTGGGGACTCTAGCTGATCCCGGGCTCCATGCAGCACTGCCCCGTTGAAATGCCGCCATGGCATTTCAAAGGGAAGGTGCATGCAGTTAGTCGCGCGATGAATCACAATTACATTTTTTAATTGTGTGATTAATCATGATTAAATTTTGTAATCGCTTGACAGCCCCAATTGTATTACATATATTTATTAGATACTTTAATTTGATTATGTTACCTTAACTTATGTTGCTGCTTTCACTTTTGTTAACTGTTTAGCTGTTTTAACCAATCACACTTTCTTATACTACTCCCAAATGGCATTCCCACTGTTTTCTTTCACAGTATTTTCTTTTTCAGGGCTGTATTTTGTTCGTGTATTAGAAATAGGATTAGATTGTGATCGCTTGTACCAGACAACCACTAGTTTTTAGTTCAGTGGTCAATTTAACTTCCTCTATCAAACGTAGAATTGTTCCCAGGAGGACATACTGCCGCTTGTGTTAGAAGGTTATGACCCAGAGGTTTCCTTTCTGCCGGGAGACGTCGGCAGCAGCAAGAGCTGGGTTCAGTATCGAGGGGTTCCTTGTAAACACCAAAGAGCCAGCATGGCTCTACACTATGGCTTGTGCTGGCCTAGCTCTGGCACGAGGCCCTGCAATGTAGACGTGACCTTTGCGGAGGAACGACCAGAGCTGGCTCTTTGCCTTGACGTCTGCAGCTGGAACCAGCACTCGGGGCAGACCCGTCCCCTGGGCACCAAGCACTGCGGGTTGGGCTGAGATCCCTGCGGGTCATTTTAGCCAAGCAGCTCCATCATGCTCAGAGGAGCAACTGGCTGGTCGGGGGAGGGGATGCAAGGTATGACTTTGGGGCCCCCTCCTCTAGCTGCTCCCTGTTGAGCATGACTGCTTAGCTAACCTTCATTACTTCATGCTGGGGCTGCTGCCCCACACTGCCTGGGAGTGGCTAATGCAGACTGGGGGGGGGGGGGGGGGCTGCACAGAGCCTGGCCAATCGGGAAATGGCTTAGAAGAAGCCAATTGGAGGGCAGCTTGCTGGGGCAGCCCTGTATATAAGGAGCTGCCCAGCAGAGAGAGGGGGGGTGTCCTGACCAGGGAGGGGGCAGGACTGGCTCCCTGTGGTGAGACGAGACGAGACGGCACAGCACAGCGAGCTCAAGGAAGCTAGAGAGGGAGGCTCCAGCCTGATATTTGGCCAAGCTTTGGCCTTGACACAAGGGCCAAGAAGGAGCAAGGGGTCACGGGGAAGAGTCCCAGGAAACCCGCCAGAGGCTCCTGGCTGGGACCGGTCCCCCCTTTCCCCTTACGCCACACCAAGAACAGTGGCCCATCCGGACTGCGGCTAGGCTCTGAGGCCAGACTGAGGACTGCTGAAACCTCCGGAAAGGGGCAGGAGCCCCCCGGGGGGCACTGCTGCAGGGCAGTGTCCCAGAGAGGATGCCGTGTCCTGGGAGCGCCGCGGTTCCAGAGCGCGAGTGCGGAGCGCGGGCAAGTGTGACGGCGCGTTGGGGGTCCCCCGTCTCCTGCACCCCGAAATGGCACAAACAGGCTGCACCAGCCGGTGGAATAGAGGGAGTTTATTGCCTCTCCAGGATACAGCACAGCACAGATGGAATCTGGTCCCAGAGCTGGGCTAGGATGCCTCAGGCCCCCTTGAGATGGGGGAGACTGGGCCCCTCAACTCCAGCCCCTTTCCCTAGGCTGTCTCCTCCATGCTCCCAGACAGCAACTAACCCACACTCTTCCAGCCCTGCCAGGGCAGCATTCCCCCTTCCTTTGTTCCTCTCCATGGGGGGTGTCTGGCCATACTGGTTTGCATAGTGACTCATCCTGTTTTGCTGGGTCGTGGTACCCACGGCAGCCAGTGGGGGTTACCCCAGAGCCAGCAGCATAGAAACCAGCCAGGTACCCCCACTACGTCACAACAAGGGAGACGCCAGCCAGAAGGTGGCGCCCTGCTGACGATAGAATCAATTCCCCGGAGCTGTCAGCAGGAGGCGCAGCAGCCCTGAGTCCCGCCCTGTGACACGCCCCGTCTCAGCATGTTCCAGAGTGGTAAAATGAGTCGGTGTCACTTTAATTGCCCCTTGTGTGTTGCAGGGGCCGGCGTCTCTGGCGTGCCAGGGCTTTTCGGTGCCGAGGTCTCGTGTTCCTCGTGTTCTAGGCAAAACCCTGCTGGACCTCGGTGAAACCTAGAAGGGGGATGGGGGGGGGCACATGGACGGCGTCTGCTCAGCAGAACCATGCGCCCCCTTGGTGACCAGCTGTACAGCACAGCACCCCGCTCAGCTCTGCCCGTCTCCCCACTTACTACTGTGAGGGGGGGGGAAGGGGGGACCCCGGCATGGGGAGGAGGGGGCAATGGGGGCACAGAGGGCTCTGGGAAGTGTGGGGGGGTTACAGGGAGTCTCTGAAATGGGGAGGTGGGAGGGCGCCATAGAGAGAACTTGCAGGGGACAGAGGGGCGCGAAGAGCTGCACCATGTGTGTCACCCTAAGGTGGAGGTAGGTGGAGGTTGGGGCTGGGGGCCAAGGCCAAGGCTGTGGGTGGGGCAGGGCTGGGCCTGACTGTGGCTCCACCCCCTGCCTTGTCCCCTAGCCACAAGGGGGGGGGCCCAAGTTAGCAATTAGCTGCGCCCCGGGAATGGGGGAGATGGACAGGGATGGGGGGTGCAGCCCTAGAAGCTTGGGGGCCGCTGACCTAAGGGACCCCCCCCCCGCCCTGCATCCCCCAGTTTTCTGGCCTGCGAGGCCCCAGCCCCTGCCAGCGGAGGGGTGGCAGTAGCTGCGTGGCCCGGCTCAGGTGAGGGGCACTGGAGCGGGGGGGGGGGGTGAGAGCCATTGAACCAAACTGCAGCCCCTGCCTACGGCAGAGGCCGCTGTGAGCCCCCAGCCCCCAGCTCAGAGCGAGTCACTGAGCAGCTCGCCTGGCCGTGGGCGCACTGAGCTGGGGAGCCGGCTGGGGGGCCGAGGGCAGGGCTGGGCTCCGGGCCCCCCTGTTTGTCTCCCGCTTCAGGGTACGTAGCTCAGGCGGCTGGAGACCCCTCCGCGCCCCCCACCTCCAGTGGCTGGAGCCCCAGGGCCTTGGCCCTCCGCTCCAGCCCCCCGCCCCAGGGCAGGCCCGTATAGTCCAGAGCCTGCCTGGCCGGCCGCGTCCTGCTCAACTCCAGCTGCTCTCAGGGAAGCCTGGGCCGGGGCGTCGCCGCCTGGAGCGTCACTAAGCGTCTCCCGCGAGTCACACGCCGCTGGCTCCGTCTCCGCCTGCCCTGAGCGGCCAAGGGGGTCTCTGCGGCGTTGGGCCTGGCCTGTAAGCTGCACCCAGGCTGTTACCGCGGCCCCCTCAGCCCCCACTCAACACCCAAGTCCTGCCCCTGCCGCCTGTCCCGCTCCCGCCACGGCCACGGCGCGGGGACAAGGCCTGGCCTCAGCAACTTCCGAGCGGGCAGCGCCGGGAGGCCTGGCTTCCAGACTGGTGCTTAATGCTAGTCCGGCTTCCTCTCCTAGAGCGGGCAGCAATCCCGGCTCCTGCTCTGACCACTAGGCTGAGCTGCTGGCCTGACACGCCCGTGCCATACACCGGGAGCCAGCACCCTACAAGCCGTAGGAAACGTGCTGGGTCCCTGCCCCCATGGCTGGGAGCTCTCCCCTGCCACGGAGCCGGGCTGGCCGGGCCCTCGCTAGCACCAAGCAGCAGGGGTCAGTGCTCTGCAAGCGGCCCGGGCTGCAGGGGACCCCCCCCCCGGGAACCCCCCCCCCCGGGAACCCCCCCCTCCCGCTTGCGCTCTGCCGGGAGCTGACTCAGCAACAGTCCTGTCAACAGAGGGGGGAGGGGTGTTTGTGTAGGGCTGGCGTCTCCGCAGCGTTTCCCCCGGGGCCCAGCAGGTGGCGTAGGGAGAGCCCCTGGCTGCGGGGAGGGGGTGCAGTGCGTGCAAGAGGGGGTGTAGGCAGCCTGGAGCCAGGCCGGCTTCCCTGGCTCCGGTCCCACCTGGCTGGGCGGGGGGTGGGCAGTGCTCCGGGGGCACCTGCCAGGGCGCCGGGCGCTGCGGGGGCCTCGTGCTGGCTCAGGGCCACGCTGACCACAAGGCTGCGGCCTGGAGCCGAGGGTGCTGGGCCCGTCCTGCCCCAGGTCCAGGGAAGGGGCCGAAGCCGTCTGCCTCAGGGAACCAGCTCCCCCTAGGCCCGGTCAGGAAGTTCCCTGCGCCCCCTTCCCAGGGTGGGGGAGAGCTCCCCTCTCCGGCAGCCCCGCCGGGAAAGAGTCTGCCTCGCGTGCCCTGGGGGGGGGGTGAAGGCAGAGGGGCAGGCTGGGGACTCGGGGTTGCCATGTGAATCTGGGGCGGATCCTCTTCCTGCTCCAGGGCCCGGGGCCGTGTCTTGGGGTGCAAACCTGCCAGGGAGCAGGCTCCAGAGCAGTGCTAGGTTCCTGCCCCTCTCGCCCAACATTCACCCGCGCCCCTTGGCTCTGGGGTAGGCGGCAGCGGCCGGTATATGCTGCAGCACCAGCGCCCCTGCACGCCTCTCGCACGCTCACCGAGCCCGGCAAAGCAAGCGGCAGAGCAGCCCAGGCAGGGCTCAGCCTCCAGGCGCATCGGGCTCGGATCTGTTTGGACGGCTTAGTGGAGTCCTTCGCTGGGGAAAGAGCCGTCGTTGCTCAGGAACGGAGACCCGGGCCCTGCAGAGCCAGCAGCTGCACAGACCCAGAGAGAACCAGGCCCTGCCCGAAAGGCGACGCTGGCCGGCTGAAGGGACGGGACAGACACAGCTGCAGAAAGGAACAACTGTCAACCCCGGTTTACAATGCGGTCCCCCGACCCGGCAGAGCACAGAGCTCCTGGACCCTGGCCCAGCAGAGCGCGGATCCCCCGTCCCCCGACCCGGCAGAGCGCGGATCCCCCGACCCAGCAGAGCGCGGATCCCCCGTCCCCCGACCCGGCAAAGCGCGGATCCCCCGTCCCCCGACCCGGCAGAGCGCGGATCCCCCGTCCCCCGACCCGGCAGAGCGCGGATCCCCCGTCCCCCGACCCGGCAGAGCGCGGATCCCCCGACCCAGCAGAACGCGGATCCCCCGTCCCCCGACCCGGCAGAGCGCGGATCCCCCGTCCCCCGACCCGGCAGAGCGCGGATCCCCCATCCCTCGACCCGGCAGAGCGCGGATCCCCCGTCCCCCGACCCGGCAGAGCGTGGATCCCCCGTCCCCCGACCCGGCAGAGCGTGGAGCCCCCAGACCCCGACCCGGCAGAGCGTGGAGCCCTCAGGCCCCGACCCGGCAAAAGCAGCTGGGTTCACACTGACTTGAGGCATGGGAGTTGTTCCTTTCAGGGCAATGGGGCAATTCGTGTGCTTAGAGTTAAGCGGGTGCTTAAGCTCTTTGGTTGGACCAGGGCCAACCCGCTCAGAACTGGACCCTCTCTAATGCCCCAAGCGGAGCAGACTCCTGGGTCACCTGGGTCGGAAACGATTTCAAAGAACTTCTCACAAACTCCGCGTGGGTCTGGCCGAGTGGGAACTCCCCGGGCCGCCCTCGGTAACTGATTGCTCCTAGGGAAACAGACTCTGGCTTGTCTGCGCGCTGCCTTTGGCCGGTTGGCGGTTTGCCCTCCCCCGCCAGGCCCTGTGGCCGTGGGGCGCTGAGAAACGCCCGGCCAAGTGGGGGGGGCAGGGGTGTCCTTGTGATCACGCGGGAGCCTCTGTTTGCAGGCGGCTCCGGGGAGCGGCGTGTTCACCGTGCGCAGGGCTGCGAGCGCCCCAGAGCCGGGCTGGCGGGGGCAGGGGGGCGCTCTGGGAGGGGCAGATCAGTGGGGTTTCCTGGTGCAGGATTTTAACCCACCGCGCAGGAAATGGAGCAAGTCTGCTGCAGCCAACATGGATGTCGGGGGGATGGGCCAGGAGGCCGACCTGCTCCCTGACACGCTCCACACGCAGACCCCGCGGGCCGGGCCAGCCCCCCAGGCCAGCGCTAGGATCCCCCAGGGACAGGGCTTCTGGGCTGCCACTGCAACAGCCCTGGGGCGGGGGGGGTCCCCAGGATGGGCTGGGTGTGGCTTGCCCAGGGTGGATTTGCCCCCAATAGGCCTGTCCCCAGCAAAGGGGGGTGCAGCTCTGGGCCGTGCCACCTTGCCAGCCCGGCTTCCACAACCACCGAGTGCAGAGGCGACTTGCCTCCCGCCCTCCCCACTGCCGCAGGGTAGACCTGCCCGCTCACACCCAGGCCAGCTGTCTACCTGGCCACTGCTCTTCCCAGGCTCCTGCCCCAGGCTCCTGCCCCAGGCCACAGCAGCTACGAAGCCCCAGGGACTCCCCTTGACAGGCTGGCAAGATGCTCGCCCCCCCCCGGCACCCTCTGACCTTATGCCGCCTGGGCTGCCCCTGCCCATCCCCAGCAGGGAGGCTGCCAGGCTGATGGGCATCCCTGCCTGGGGAGAGTTCTGCCCCCCACTCGCCTTGAGAAGCCGCCCCAGGAAGAGTTTGCTGCCAGGTGCAGTCTGGGCTGCCAGGGCTGCTGGAAGCCGGGCGCCCAGACGCTGTGGTGATGGGCACTTTCGGCCCAGCCAGCCAGGAGCTGCCCACAGGGATCGACAGAGCTCGGTGCCCACGGGCTGAGGGATCATGCAGCTGGGAGGCCACGGGGAGCGGGCCAAACCAGTCCACCTTAAGCCAGCTCTGGGTGCACCTTAACTGCGGCCGGGAGCGCTGGCGGTGGAGGGGAGGATGCGGGGGGGGGGGGGCGCTGCCACCCACGCTGGCAGCTGCTGGCGCCTGCTCCCTGGGAGCTGAACGTGTGGCTGGGAGGCTGCCAAACCCCAGTGCGACCAGCAGCCTCCTGGCTTGGCACTGCCAGGGCCTGCTCCTCCCGCCCCCGGCCTGGCTGCAGGCCCCCTCCTCCCGCCCTTCCCCTCCCCGCACAGGCAGCTTTTCACCCCCGCCCCCGCGGACTCCCTCTCTGCCCCCTGCCCCAGTGAGGAGGGCTGGCACCTGCCCGGCCTGCAGGGACACGCCCTGTGCAGGGCTGGATGAGGTGCCCTGCTCTGGCTCTTTACACCCGTTCCCCCCATGGCCCCCCCCAACAGCAGCACCCCTGGGGGCACCTCGCCAGCCCCTGACCCAGTGCAGGGCTGCAAAGTGGGCAAACGGGTCCCCATTTACAGCGGGGGGGGGGGGGGTTTGGCACAGAGAGGGGCCAGGACCAGCCCAGTCACCCTGGGAGTCTGTGGCCATGCCAGGAAATGGAGCCAGATCTCCAGGGGCCCAGCCCAGCCTCCGGCCCTTTGTGCCGTGCAGATCTGGGCTTCCCACGTGCCTCCCACTGCCCCCCGCACACGCCCGGAGGGCTGCCCCCTCGTGCCCCCAGGGCTCTTTCCGGGAGAAGGAGGAGCAAGCTCGGGCCCTCCCCGGCCAGCCCGACTCCAGAGACATCAGCCCACCCAAGAGTGAGAGACCCCCGGCCCCAGATCAGTCCCCACCGGACAGCTCCTGGTCTGTTCCTCCGGGGCGACCTGCCGCCTGGCCGGGGTACCCAGTGCCAGTGCGGGGCGCTTCCGGGCTCTGGGCCCAGCTGGAGGGAGGGGAACGCGCCGGGACCTGCCGCTACACCCCCTGGGCCATGCTGGGCTGGGTGGGACAGGGCAGAGCCCCGGCCTCGCCCGGGGAGGGCTCAGCTCTGCGGCCCCAGGCCAGGCCCAGGCAGGGCCCCGGGAGGAGGCAGCAGAACTTGGCCAAGGGCCAGTTTCCAGTTTTGCAATAGTGACAGTTCAGCGGCTGGAAACGAACGGGGGCGACATTTCAAGGTTTTCTCGCCCCTCCCCCCGCCCCGTTGGCCCGGCCCCGGGCACGTCGGGGGACCTGGGAATGTTGTTTTTAAATTCTCCCGTTTGCTCCCTTTTTCCACCCGGCTCTGCTGCTCGGCCCCCCAGCGGCCACTAGTGGCCACAGCAGCAAACTCTGCAGCCAGCAGCCCGGCCCGGCTCGGCCCCAGGACTTTGCTGTCCCATGGGGTAGCGGTGTCGCCCCTGCCCCAGCCGCTGGGCTCGAGTGCCGGCCAAGGGCTGCGCTGCACGGGGGAGGCGAGACGCTCTGGGAGCTGCCCAGGCCGTGGCACCGAATGCCTGCAGGTCCCGGCCTCGCAGCCCATCAGGGGCAGCCAGAGCTGACGCCGGCGCTGGGGCGCTGACTGGAACCGGCTTCGCCCTGCCAGCCTCGGCCGGGTTGGACCTGGCAGCCTCCAGGGCGTCGTCCCCTGAGCGCCGTGGCAGCGCCCTGGCACCCCTCCCCAGGCCAGAGGCCTGCTGGCGAGGGACCCCCATGCGTGAGCAGCCTGGGAGAGGAGCAGGAGGGGGCGGGGATGGAGCGGAGCTGAGGCTCCGTAATAGGATGAGTAATGAGCCCTCCTGGGACGGCCACCGAGCGCGGCTCTGAAGCCAGCCGGGGGACGGGTGCAGGCGAGCGGTGGCGGCTCGCAAGGAGCGCGCGCCTGTAGGCACTGCCAGCCCCGCGCGGGGAGGAAAGGCAGCTCCCGCTGGGCTGTGCGGCGGGCGTGGGCGTGGGAGGGAGGGGGGAGAAAAGAAAGTGAGAGCAGAAGAGAAAGCGCCGGGTGGGCGCGGGAGATAGGGCTGCTCCGTAGGGCGATTTGCAGCCAGGCCCCTCTGGTCCCTGCTGGCAAGGCTGGAGGTGCCCAGGTGCAGGGCTCCTGGCCGGAAGTTTTGAACACTCCCAGTTTCAACCCTTTGTGCTTGTTGAGATCTCAGCTTGCAACTGACCTGGGGGGTGGGGGAATTCCCAGGACTGTTTGCTAAAACGAGGTCCCATTTTCCAGGCAGCCCAGCACCCGTGTTCGCTGGCTTTGAAGTGAGTCGGTCCCAGGGACACTGCGGCGCGCCGCGCTGATCGTCTCTGTTCCAAAGCCTCTGGGCTTGGCTGGCAAATCCAGACGTGTTTCTGCCTGTGGAGGAAGGAAGAACGTCTAACAGCCCCGCTGGGGAGCCTCTTTTGCTCTGCAACAAGGTCACCAGCCTTTGGCACTTTGATCCTAGCTTCATTATCCTGCCGCAGTGAGTTCCCCAGGTCACTTGCATTTTGTATCAAAAGATAATGGGTTGTAAATGCCTTGCCTTTGAATTCTGGCTGCTGTTTCCTTGGTTCTTGTGTAAGGGGGTCACTTAACAACAAATGCCCTAGGCTCCCGGTGGGGTCTGGTTTTCTCCAGGGAGCATCATGACTTGTTAATTGGGATTCTCACATCAGAATACAGCTGGGAATGCTCCTGGTGGGGCAGACTCATGCCCCGGGGTCAATAAAGGCAGCTGATGTGACTCAAGGACGTCCGGGGCAGAGATGGCCATTCATTCTACCCAGACGGGGGCTCAGTCCCCTGCAATGTCTGGCTGGGGGAGGGGCTGCAATACAGGGCTTGAACCCTGCTCCCCCCGCCCACTCCAAGGTCTGCACTGGCCAGGGCTTTGAGAACACCGGTGCAGGGCTGCTCCTGCGGCTGAGCTGGGGCTGGGGAGCCTTTGGTGAGGGGTGGAGGTTGCTGCCGAGGGGTGACTCTGGGACTAGGCTGCAGCTGGTGCGTGGCAAAGGACCCTGCGGCGAGGCTGCGGAGCGGCGCAGCCTTGAGGGGGTGTCCACAGAGGCTCACACGCGAGGGTCCCCGCAGTGCTGCAGCGCGTGGGCTGCAAGGAAGAGTGAGGCCTGGCGGGGGCGGGGGCGGGGGGACTGAGCCCCCTGCTGTTGTCTGGACGTCCTGGGCAAATGGGGGCCCCTGTGATCTGCACCGGGGGCTTGCTGAGGGTGTGGTCAAACGGGACACGGGCCCCCCGACCTGCCCACAATGCTAGAGAAGGGTCTGAGAGCATCCTCAGACCAGTGACTGCGACCCCAGGGCCTGAGGCAGGACACAGATGCAGGAGCCATGGGGGCAGGGTGAAGGGGCAAAGCAGGGAGGCGGTGAGATGGGAGCCTGCAAAGGGCCAATGGGTGGGCAGCAGAGGTGACATAACCAGACGCTGCCTGGCACCTGCCTGCACTCACCAACCACCGCAGCCAGTGCCGGCTGGAAATGCGACAGGGGGAGCCAGTATGTGGGGGGCTGCACTCGGCATGGCAGGCCCTGCACCCTCCCACCAGCCTTGCATGCCATCCCGCTTGTCTCGACCCCCCCCCCCACACTCACAGCTGGCGGGTGGTGGCTGGCAGGCAGGGATCCAGCTGGCAGCGGGACCTGCCAGTAACCATGTGGGCGAGACAGAGAACGCAGGCCAATTTGCCTCTTTTTCAGAAGACTTTGGGACCCCTGAAGAAGGGCTTAAATTCAGGACTGTCCCTTTAAAACCAGGACACCCAGTGACCCTCCCTACGCACCACTCCTGAAGCCCCAGCAGCGCCTGGGTTCGTCCTTGAGCCCAGCTGCTTTGTGCAGCCCTAGTTTGCCGCAGGCAGGGCTGGAGGCCGAAATGGGGAGGAAAGGGGGGAATTGTGTCCGTCGCCCTGCACCTCACGCGCTCACTCACCCGTGCAAAGCGGGACAGAACAGCGCCGGGCAGACTCTGCGGACAGGAGGAGTGCTGTCCGCTTCTGGGCAGCCCAGCATTCGGTGTCTCAAGGGTTAAACTCAGGGACTGAGACAGGTTGGCAGGGAGCCAGGAGAGCCAATGGGAGAAGGTGTCGAGATTTGGAGGGGGGACCTTGTCTGCTGCTTTTTCCTTGTGTGAGTTTTAAGCCAGGAGGCGGGGGAACGAGAGGAATTGAACCAGACGGGACTCTCATACCTGCAACGGGTACTGGGCATGGAAAAGGACTGGACCTTGAAGCACGGGCATGTGAGTACACAGGGAATGTCGAGTTAGATGTGATCAGGTTATTTTCTTTGTTTTGTTGTTTGGTTAAACTTCTCTGGGCTAAGTCCATGCCCCCCCCCCCCCCCCCGTAATTAAGCTGAATCCCAGGGATACAATTCTCTGTCTTTTCTCAGATGCTTTATAACACCTAGCAACCAAGCATGCTTTACCAAGTGGAGCATTTTCTTTTGTTAATAAAATCACTTTTTTAAGGCTCTGATCTGATTCCTGTGTCCTGGAAGGTAGCAGGAGGGGTGTGTGCCTGCCTAAGACCGAGCGGTCAGCTGTCAGCGACTGCCGGTCGTTTTCTTTGTTTCAAGCTCTCCTGTGTAAAAGCGCTCGGGGTGCCCTCTGGAAGACGTCCCCAAGTGGGTTCAAGAAGAAAGGGGATTTTCCCTCCTCACTTGGCAGCTCCCTCCAAGGCAGGAATCTGTGACCTTGGGGAGCTTTTAAGCAGAAGCCTCTAGAGGGAAGGGATTTTTAAGGTCTCTTGTGAGCTCCCCTTCTGCACTCAGCGTGCCAGAGTGGGGACCAGCCTCGACACACCCGCTTTGCACTGACACAAGGACAATCCACAGCAATGACCCGGGCACCCTTTGGCCTGGAGCCTCAGGCTTAAGGTCTAGCCTGCTCCTGGGCGACTCGAGGGCTTTATCAAAGCAAGTTCTGCAGAAAGCAGGGCAGCTGTGAGGACTGGAGCCCCAGGGGCCAGGAGCCCAGCTGTCTGGGGACAGCGCTGACCATGCACCACGGCCGGGACACAAAGCACCCGCAAAGCAGCTGAGCCTCAGGGACGTGTCGCTGCTGTCACCCGCTCGGGCGCTGAGCTTGGTACCAAACCGGGCTCGAGGGGTGGCTGCCCTCCCGTCCTAGCACTGAACCTTGTTACCCTGCCCCAGCCTGGTCCCTGGGGCAGTTCTAGCAGAGAGCAGGGTTAAACCAAGCAGAGTTCCATGCCCTCTGCCTCCCTGGGGACAGTCCCTCTGAGCGGGGGGTGGGGAAGCGAGATAAGGGACTCGTCTTCCTGGCTTTCTCAGGCTGCTCTTAGAAGATAATAGAGGAGAAAGATCACCTGGTAGGGCCGCAGCTGACTCGTGGGGAGCCTGCAGGCAGCCGGCCGCCTCCCCGCCTGGGGCTGTGGAGCACGGTGCTTGTCACTGCTGCAAAATGTCCCCACTGGCTCGTCTCCATTGCCAGCGAGTGACTCACTGGGCAAGCGCCAGCCCCGAGGTGACCTCAGCTGTGTTCTTCAGCCTCGGCTTCCCCGTGCGGCCCCCCAGCACAGCCTCATGCCACGGGAGGTCCTCCCCCCAAACCTGCAACACCCCCACTGCTCCGGGAGCAGCCGGCCCTGTTTGCAACCCTGCGGCTTGGCTCTCGGGCATTGCCGGCTGAGCTCTTCTGTCCTGGCCCAATTCCACGGGGATGGGCACCCGGCCTCCCTCCCTGTCGGCCCCATGGCGGTTGATCGGGGTGCAGTGAGGGCCTGCAGGCCTGTGCCCCATTTAACAGCTGTGGCTCCACAGAGATGGCCACACACCCGGGACAGGCAGCAGGGTTGCCGGGCGGGAAGTCAGCACTGGGGCTTGCAAAGCGCTCAGGGATGGAAGGAGCTACAGAGCCGTCCCCTGCCAGTCGATCCGGATCTAATGGTAGAGCCTGGAGCCTCTGCCAGGTGACCCTGACTGGTCTGGCCAAGATGCTCGGGTGCCCCCCTCCAACTCTGGGCCCTGTCCCCACAGTGGGGGGAGGGGAGGCACAACAGGGCTTGGGATGAAGGGAGTTTGCTGGCTGCTTTTGGGAGTTGCCTTAGCTCCACTGCACCCCCACCAGCTGGAGCCTGCATCCTGAATCCCCGCCTGTTCCCCAAAACTCTGCCCTAGCCTGAGCCTCCCTGCTTCCCAACCCCTTCCCAGAGCCTGCACCCCAACTCCCTGCCCCAGGCTCAGCTCAGAGCCCCTCCCACACGCCAAATCCCTTAGCCCAAGAGCAGAGCCTGCGCCCCAGCCTGGTGAAAGCAGGTGAGGAGGGAGGGAGGAAGGAGGCAGTGAGCAGGGGGGACCCGGGAGACGGGGCGGGAAGGAGGTGGGGGAAGGGGAGTTGGGGAGATCCTGGATGGCAGTTACATTCGCGACTTGATGAGCACTGAGCTACAGGCAAGGGAGATGTGGGGCCGGCCCCTCCCAGGGTATCAGGCGGCTCGGCTCCTTTGACCTGCATCTGTAGCCTGCGGCACCCCCCGGCGCCACGTCCCTCGGGCCCAGGGAGCCCAGGCCCGTCCTCGCTGCCTGTGACAGAGACATGCACCGAATCCTGCCCCGTGGAGAGGTGGGTCGGGCCCTAGTGAGACTGCTGCACCCGAATGCCCCCGTGGGGCGCCGGCCCACCGAGGCCGGGGCAGGGGCAGAGGGCTGGGAGCGGTCCCGGAGGCCTGGTCTGTACCAGAGCAGACAGGTGGGGTAGGGGCGTGGCTGGAGTTGGCTTCCCTGATGCCGGGCCATGGCGGTGCCCACACACCGGGATGCCGACGGGCGCACGCGCAGCCCTCAGCTTCCCTTCCCGAGGGGGGACCAGACGCCGCGGGGGCTGCCCTCAGCGTTCGATTGACCGGCCTGCCCCAGACCCGCTAAATCAAACGCTAGAAGATCGACCTGCGGAGCGTCAGTCTTCTCGTGAGCGTAGACCTGCACCTAGTGCCCTGCCCCCGCGCTGAGGCTGGACCGAATAACCTCCGCCGGCCAAAGACGGCCCCTCGCTAACCCGCGTCCAGGGGCAGCCCAGCCAGTCGGCGCTGGGGACAGTAAACTTCCCATAATCCGGCACCTTTAGGACCCGGGGGTGCCGGATTATCAGATATGCCGGACTATAGGAAGGGGGGGCTATGAGGGGTCTGGGGTGGAGTGGGGGGGATGCGCCCCTCGGCGCTGAGGGACCAACCCGGCAGCACCCCAACTGCTCTGCCCCAGGTGTCCCCGAGTCAGCAGCTGGTCAGTTTCAGCAGCGGCTGAATAGCGGAAGCCGGGGGCAGAGCAGCTCCAATTGTCCCGCTGCCCGGAGCACTTCCGGGTTCCAGATGGTGCTGGACCATCAGGAGTGCCGGAGCATTGGATGCCGGACTAATGGAGCTTTACTGTACCTCTGGCCCTAGCTGTGCGTGCCTGGCACTCCAGGACAGGGGCCGTCTTCCCTCCTTTGCAGAGCAGAAATGCCAGGTGCCCCCAATGAGCCACGACAACCCATCTGCAGCCACGGAGACCACTTGTGGGGATCCTACCCCCAGACTGCACCTGCACCCTCCCTCTTGGCCACACACTGCACCTTCCCTTGCTCTTCCCCCTCCAGCTGCTAAACACCCTACTTCCAGCCTGCTCCTGCACCCCACCCCCTACCCAGACCTCACCCCCTCCTGCACCCACCTCCTGCCCAGACCTCACCCTCACCCCTCCTGCACCCCACCTCCCGCCCAGACCTCACCCCCTCCTGCATCCCACCTCCTGCCCAGACCTCACCCTCACCCCTCCTGCACCCCACCTCCTGCCCAGACCTCACCCTCACCCCTCCTGCACCCCACCTCCCGCCCAGACCTCACCCCCTCCTGCACCCACCTCCTGCCCAGACCTCACCCTCACCCCTCCTGCACCCCACCTCCCGCCCAGACCTCACCCCCTCCTGCACCCACCTCCTGCCCAGACCTCACCCCCTCCTGCACCCCACCCCCCACCCAGACCTCACCCCCTCCTGCACCCACCTCCTGCCCAGACCTCACCCTCACCCCTCCTGCACCCCACCTCTCGCCCAGACCCCTCCCCCTCCTGCACCCCACCTGCTCAGATCCTACTCTCTCACCCCATCCCACTCACTGGCAGCCCTGTTCCACACAGAATCCCTTATTCTTGTTCCCACTCCAGAGCCTCGGAGGGGGGGGGGGCACAAAATCTAGTAACCCCAAAAGCCCAGAAGAGTAAATTGGGCCCATGGAAAGCCCTGACCCTTATTCCTCCCTGTCCCTCCCCCCTCGCCCCAAGGAGCTGGAGTGCCAGAGGAGTGCGGTGTGGAGGTTAGGGGGTTTTGAGGAGGTTTTTCTCGTCACTTACGTGGTCCCCAAGTGATTTTTCTGTGGGTGAGCGGCCCCCGATCCAGAAAGGGTTCCCCACCCCAGCCATAGCTAGAGACACATTGAAACCTCTCGTGTGGGACGTGAACGAATATTTTTCTTTATTTAAAATGAAGTTTGATAAATGAACACGAGACAGTTAAAGTGCTTAAGCTGCTTCCCAATGGCAGTATGGCCTCCCTCCCTGGTTAGATCATTAGCCCCCTGCCCAGCTGCACTTCCACAAAATGGCTCGGGCGCGAGTCTAGAACTAGCGGCGCATTTCCCTTAGCACGGGGGGGCCACAGGAAGGGTTGCATTGAGCCGGGGGGGCACAGGAAGGGTTGCATTGAGCCGGGGGGGCACAGGAAGGGTTGCATTGAGCCGGGGGGGCCACAGGAAGGGTTGCATTGAGCCGGGGGGGCACAGGAAGGGTTGCATTGAGCCGGGGGGGCACAGGAAGGGTTGCATTGAGCCGGGGGGGCACAGGAAGGGTTGTATTGAGCCGGGGGCCCACAGGAAGGGTTGCATTGAGCCGGGGGGGCCACAGGAAGGGTTGCATTGAGCCGGGGGGGCCACAGGAAGGGTTGTATTGAGCCGGGGGGGCCACAGGAAGGGTTGCATTGAGCCGGGGGGGCACAGGAAGGGTTGCATTGAGCCGGGGGGGCCACGGGAAGGGTTGTATTGAGCCGGGGGCCCACAGGAAGGGTTGCATTGAGCCGGGGAGAGCACAGGAAGGGTTGCATTGAGCCGGGAGGGGGCCACAGGAAGGGTTGCATTGAGCCGGGGGGGCACAGGAAGGGTTGCATTGAGCCGGGGGGCCCACAGGAAGGGTTGCATTGAGCTGGGGGGGCACAGGAAGGGTTGCATTGAGCCGGGGGGGCACAGGAAGGGTTGCATTGAGCCGGGAGGGCCACAGGAAGGGTTGCATTGAGCCGGGGGGGCCACAGGAAGGGTTGTATTGAGCCGGGGGGGCCACAGGAAGGGTTGTATTGAGCCGGGGGGGGGCCACGGGAAGGGTTGCATTGAGCCGGGGGGGCACAGGAAGGGTTGCATTGAGCCGGGGAGAGCACAGGAAGGGTTGCATTGAGCCGGAGGGGCCACAGGAAGGGTTGCATTGAGCCGGGGAGAGCACAGGAAGGGTTGCATTGAGCCGGAGGGGCCACAGGAAGGGTTGCATTGAGCCGGGGAGAGCACAGGAAGGGTTGCATTGAGCCGGGGGGGGGCACAGGAAGGGTTGCATTGAGCCGGGGAGAGCACAGGAAGGGTTGCATTGAGCCGGGGGGGCACAGGAAGGGTTGCATTGAGCCGGGGGGGGGGCACAGGAAGGGTTGCATTGAGCCGGGGAGCACAGGAAGGGTTGCATTGAGCCGGGGGGGGGCACAGGAAGGGTTGTATTGAGCCGGGGGGCCCACAGGAAGGGTTGCATTGAGCCGGGGGGGCCACAGGAAGGGTTGCATTGAGCCGGGGGGAGCACAGGAAGGGTTGCATTGAGCCGGGGGGGGGCACAGGAAGGGTTGCATTGAGCCGGGGGGGGCACAGGAAGGGTTGCATTGAGCCGGGGGGGGGGCACAGGAAGGGTTGCATTGAGCCGGGGGGAGCACAGGAAGGGTTGCATTGAGCCGGGGGGGGCACAGGAAGGGTTGCATTGAGCCGGGGGGAGCACAGGAAGGGTTGCATTGAGCCGGGGGGGGGCACAGGAAGGGTTGCATTGAGCCGGGGGGGCCCACAGGAAGGGTTGTATTGAGCCGGGGGGCCACAGGAAGGGTTGTATTGAGCCGGGGGGGCACAGGAAGGGTTGCATTGAGCCGGGGGGGCCCACAGGAAGGGTTGTATTGAGCTGGGGGGGCACAGGAAGGGTTGCATTGAGCCGGGGGGGCCCACAGGAAGGGTTGCATTGAGCCGGGGGGCCACAGGAAGGGTTGTATTGAGCCGGGGGGGCCACAGGAAGGGTTGCATTGAGCTGGGGGGGCACAGGAAGGGTTGCATTGAGCCGGGGGGGCCCACAGGAAGGGTTGCATTGAGCCGGGGGGGCCACAGGAAGGGTTGCATTGAGCCGGGGGGGGGGCACAGGAAGGGTTGCATTGAGCCGGGGGGGGCACAGGAAGGGTTGCATTGAGCCGGGGGGGCCACAGGAAGGGTTGCATTGAGCCGGGGGGGCACAGGAAGGGTTGCATTGAGCCGGGGGGGCCACAGGAAGGGTTGCATTGAGCCGGGGGGAGCACAGGAAGGGTTGTATTGAGCCGGGGGGGCACAGGAAGGGTTGCATTGAGCCGGGGGGGGCACAGGAAGGGTTGTATTGAGCCGGGGGGGGCACAGGAAGGGTTGCATTGAGCCGGGGGGGCCACAGGAAGGGTTGCATTGAGCCGGGGGGAGCACAGGAAGGGTTGTATTGAGCCGGGGGGCCACAGGAAGGGTTGCATTGAGCCGGGGGGGGCCACAGGAAGGGTTGCATTGAGCCGGGGGGGCCACAGGAAGGGTTGCATTGAGCCGGGGGGAGCACAGGAAGGGTTGTATTGAGCCGGGGGGCCACAGGAAGGGTTGCATTGAGCCGGGGGGGCCACAGGAAGGGTTGCATTGAGCCGGGGGGAGCACAGGAAGGGTTGTATTGAGCCGGGGGGCCACAGGAAGGGTTGCATTGAGCCGGGGGGGGCACAGGAAGGGTTGTATTGAGCCGGGGGGGGCACAGGAAGGGTTGTATTGAGCCGGGGGGCCCACAGGAAGGGTTGCATTGAGCCGGGGGGGCACAGGAAGGGTTGCATTGAGCCGGGGGGGCACAGGAAGGGTTGCATTGAGCCGGGGGCCCACAGGAAGGGTTGTATTGAGCCGGGGGGGCCACAGGAAGGGTTGCATTGAGCCGGGGGGGCTACAGGAAGGGTTGTATTGAGCCGGGGGGGGCCACAGGAAGGGTTGCATTGAGCCGGGGGGGGGCACAGGAAGGGTTGTATTGAGCCGGGGGGCCCACAGGAAGGGTTGTATTGAGCCGGGGGGGCCACAGGAAGGGTTGCATTGAGCCGGGGGGGGCACAGGAAGGGTTGTATTGAGCCGGGGGGGGCACAGGAAGGGTTGCATTGAGCCGGGGGGCCCACAGGAAGGGTTGTATTGAGCCGGGGGGGGCCACAGGAAGGGTTGCATTGAGCCGGGGGGGCACAGGAAGGGTTGTATTGAGCCGGGGGGGGCCACAGGAAGGGTTGCATTGAGCCGGGGGCCCACAGGAAGGGTTGTATTGAGCCGGGGGGGGCCACAGGAACGGTTGCATTGAGCCGGGGGGGGCACAGGAAGGGTTGCATTGAGCCAGGGGGGGCACAGGAAGGGTTGCATTGAGCCGGGGGGGCCACAGGAAGGGTTGCATTGAGCCGGGGGCCCACAGGAAGGGTTGCATTGAGCCGGGGGCCCACAGGAAGGGTTGTATTGAGCCGGGGGGGCCACAGGAAGGGTTGTATTGAGCCGGGGGGGCACAGGAAGGGTTGCATTGAGCCGGGGGGGGCACAGGAAGGGTTGTATTGAGCCGGGGGGGCCACAGGAAGGGTTGTATTGAGCCGGGGGGGCCACAGGAAGGGTTGTATTGAGCCGGGGGGGCACAGGAAGGGTTGCATTGAGCCGGGGGGGGCACAGGAAGGGTTGCATTGAGCCGGGGGGGGCACAGGAAGGGTTGCATTGAGCCGGGGGGGCCACAGGAAGGGTTGCATTCAGCCGGGGGGGGCACAGGAAGGGTTGCATTGAGCCGGGGGGGGGCACAGGAAGGGTTGCATTGAGCCGGGGGGGGCCACAGGAAGGGTTGTATTGAGCCGGGGGGGGCCACAGGAAGGGTTGTATTGAGCCGGGGGGGCACAGGAAGGGTTGTATTGAGCCGGGGGGGGCCACAGGAAGGGTTGTATTGAGCCGGGGGGGGCCACAGGAAGGGTTGCATTGAGCCGGGGGGGCCACAGGAAGGGTTGTATTGAGCCGGGGGGGGCCACAGGAAGGGTTGTATTGAGCCGGGGGGAGCACAGGAAGGGTTGTATTGAGCCGGGGGGGCACAGGAAGGGTTGCATTGAGCCGGGGGGGCCACAGGAAGGGTTGCATTGAGCCGGGGGGCCCACAGGAAGGGTTGTATTGAGCCGGGGGGCCCACAGGAAGGGTTGCATTGAGCCGGGGGGGCCACAGGAAGGGTTGTATTGAGCCGGGGGGCCCACAGGAAGGGTTGTATTGAGCCGGGGGGCCCACAGGAAGGGTTGTATTGAGCCGGGGGGCCCACAGGAAGGGTTGTATTGAGCCGGGGGGGGGCACAGGAAGGGTTGCATTGAGCCGGGGGGGGCCACAGGAAGGGTTGTATTGAGCCGGGGGGGCACAGGAAGGGTTGTATTGAGCCGGGGGGCCCACAGGAAGGGTTGCATTGAGCCGGGGGGGGCACAGGAAGGGTTGCATTGAGCCGGGGGGGCACAGGAAGGGTTGCATTGAGCCGGGGGGCCCACAGGAAGGGTTGCATTGAGCCGGGGGGGCACAGGAAGGGTTGCATTGAGCCGGGGGGGGGCACAGGAAGGGTTGTATTGAGCCGGGGGGGGCATAGGAAGGGTTGCATTGAGCCGGGGGGGGCACAGGAAGGGTTGCATTGAGCCGGGGGGGGCACAAGAAGGGTTGCATTGAGCCGGGGGGGGCACAGGAAGGGTTGCATTGAGCCGGGGGGGGCACAGGAAGGGTTGTATTGAGCCGGGGGGGGCACAGGAAGGGTTGCATTGAGCCGGGGGGGCACAGGAAGGGTTGCATTGAGCTGGGGGGGCACAAGAAGGGTTGCATTGAGCCGGGGGGGCCACAGGAAGGGTTGCATTGAGCTGGGGGGGCCACAGGAAGGGTTGCATTGAGCCGGGGGGCACAGGAAGGGTTGCATTGAGCCGGGGGGGGGGGCCACAGGAAGGGTTGCATTGAGCCGGGGGGGGGCACAGGAAGGGTTGCATTGAGCCGGGGGGGCACAGGAAGGGTTGCATTGAGCCGGGGGGGCCACAGGAAGGGTTGTATTGAGCCGGGGGGGCCACAGGAAGGGTTGCATTGAGCCGGGGGGGCCACAGGAAGGGTTGCATTGAGCCGGGGGGCACAGGAAGGGTTGCATTGAGCCGGGGGGGCCACAGGAAGGGTTGCATTGAGCCGGGGGGGCCACAGGAAGGGTTGCATTGAGCCGGGGGGCACAGGAAGGGTTGCATTGAGCCGGGGGGCACAGGAAGGGTTGCATTGAGCCGGGGGGCCACAGGAAGGGTTGCATTGAGCCGGGGGGGCACAGGAAGGGTTGTATTGAGCCGGGGGGGGCCACAGGAAGGGTTGCATTGAGCCGGGGGGGCACAGGAAGGGTTGTATTGAGCCGGGGGGGCCACAGGAAGGGTTGCATTGAGCCGGGGGGGCCACAGGAAGGGTTGCATTGAGCCGGGGGGGCCACAGGAAGGGTTGCATTGAGCCGGGGGGGCCACAGGAAGGGTTGCATTGAGCCGGGGGGCACAGGAAGGGTTGCATTGAGCCGGGGGGGCACAGGAAGGGTTGCATTGAGCCGGGGGGGCCACAGGAAGGGTTGCATTGAGCCGGGGGGCCACAGGAAGGGTTGTATTGAGCCGGGGGGGCCACAGGAAGGGTTGCATTGAGCCGGGGGGCCACAGGAAGGGTTGCATTGAGCCGGGGGGCCACAGGAAGGGTTGTATTGAGCCGGGGGGGCACAGGAAGGGTTGTATTGAGCCGGGGGGGCCACAGGAAGGGTTGCATTGAGCCGGGGGGGCACAGGAAGGGTTGCATTGAGCCGGGGGGGGCCACAGGAAGGGTTGCATTGAGCCGGGGGGGCACAGGAAGGGTTGTATTGAGCCGGGGGGGCCACAGGAAGGGTTGCATTGAGCCGGGGGGCACAGGAAGGGTTGCATTGAGCCGGGGGGGCCACAGGAAGGGTTGTATTGAGCCGGGGGGGGCACAGGAAGGGTTGTATTGAGCCGGGGGGGGGGCACAGGAAGGGTTGTATTGAGCCGGGGGGGCCACAGGAAGGGTTGTATTGAGCCGGGGGGGCACAGGAAGGGTTGTATTGAGCCGGGGGGGCACAGGAAGGGTTGCATGGAGCCGGGGGGGCCACGGGAAGGGTTGTATTGAGCCGGGGGGGGGACAGGAAGGGTTGCATTGAGCCGGGGGGGCCACAGGAAGGGTTGTATTGAGCCGGGGGGGGCACAGGAAGGGTTGCATTGAGCCGGGGGGGGCCACAGGAAGGGTTGCATTGAGCCGGGGGGGCACAGGAAGGGTTGTATTGAGCTGGAGGGGCACATGAAGGGTTGCATTGAGCCGGGGGGGCACAGGAAGGGTTGTATTGAGCTGGGGGGGCACAGGAAGGGTTGCATTGAGCCGGGGGGGGCCTCAGGAAGGGTTGCATTGAGCCGGGGGGCCACAGGAAGGGTTGCATTGAGCCGGGGGGGCCACAGGAAGGGTTGCATTGAGCCGGGGGGGGCCTCAGGAAGGGTTGCATTGAGCCGGGGGGCCACAGGAAGGGTTGCATTGAGCCGGGGGGGCCACAGGAAGGGTTGCATTGAGCCGGGGGGGGCACAGGAAGGGTTGCATTGAGCCGGGGGGGCACAGGAAGGGTTGCATTGAGCCGGGGGGGGCCACAGGAAGGGTTGCATTGAGCCGGGGGGGCCACAGGAAGGGTTGCATTGAGCCGGGGGGGCACAGGAAGGGTTGCATTGAGCCGGGGGGGCACAGGAAGGGTTGCATTGAGCCGGGGGGGCACAGGAAGGGTTGCATTGAGCCGGGGGGGCACAGGAAGGGTTGTATTGAGCCGGGGGCCCACAGGAAGGGTTGCATTGAGCCGGGGGGGCCACAGGAAGGGTTGTATTGAGCCGGGGGGGCACAGGAAGGGTTGCATTGAGCCGGGGGGGCCACAGGAAGGGTTGCATTGAGCCGGGGGGGCACAGGAAGGGTTGCATTGAGCCGGGGGGGCACAGGAAGGGTTGCATTGAGCCGGGGGGCCCACAGGAAGGGTTGCATTGAGCCGGGGGGGCACAGGAAGGGTTGCATTGAGCCGGGGGGCCCACAGGAAGGGTTGCATTGAGCCGGGGGGGCCACAGGCCCAAAGGTTCGCGACCCACCGTCCTACGGGGTCTTGCTCTCGGGGTGGGGAGCGTCGCTGCGGCAGGGAAAGCCGTATGCCAGGCATGGGAGGGAGGTGGGGGCTACCTTTCCCCCGGGGCTGGCGAAGGCTCGTGCGTCGCGGCTGCGTGTGCCCAAGAGCTGCTCTGGCAGACAGACACCTTTGTTACCCGGCGTCGCCCGGCTCCTGGACTCAAACCAGTTTTCTTTTTCTTCATTGAAATCATCGCTCTGGGGTGGGGCTGGGGAGGGCGGTTCAGTCTGCAGGCTGCCCTGGGGAGAGAGGACAGCCCCGGCCTGCTCTCGCCGCAGCAGCGTGGGACCAGGTGAGAAGCGCTTCTCCGTGGCCACTGCAGCTCCAGCGGACGCAGCCAGGGGAGGGTGCACGTCCCCTGGCTGGGGACAGGCTGTCCCTTTCTCCACCCCTGCCCCTGCTGGCCCAATGGGATTATAGCTGTCCCAGTCCCCCTGTGGTCATTCTATAGTATAACTGTCCCTCCTAGCAGACCCCTCCCGTTGAATGTTATGAGGAACAACTGAATTCTAGGCACATCCCGCTGTCCAGGCACAACCAACCCCTGACCTTGCTTCACATTATGATAAAAGGAAGCTGCATCCCACCTTTGGTGGTCCTGCCTCTTACCATTTCGGAGGAGTTGGACTCACAGACGGATGGAGGGACACGCAGACAGATACACAAACTCTCTGAAATATGTAGTCGATATCTGGACACAATTCTTGGGCAGTAGGCCTGAGTGCGTGGGCTGAGATTTCTGGGGGAGGGAATTGCCTGCGTGCTGTTTGTGACCTCCACTGTCCCAGGACTGGTACATCTGTGTATCTAAAGCAGGGGCGAGGAACCTCAGACTCAAGGGCCGGATGTGGCCCTTGGCTTGTCTGGATCTAGCCCCGGGGGTCAGGGCCCCCTCCAGCATTGAGGATCCCGTGCTGGTGCGCCAGCCCCTCTGCTGCCTCCCTGGGGGCTGGAGCGCACAAACGCCAGTCGGCTGCCCCCCAGGCTCTGGTGTGCAAGAGGGATGTGGGGAGTGTCGTTCTCCTCAGTCAGGGGCCACAGTGAGGGTGTTTCCACGTCTCACTTGTGTGCAGCCCCCAGCGGACTGTTCTGTGGCTCAGTGGCCCCCGACCCACAGAAGGTTCAAGGTTGCCGTTGAGCTCCGCCTCGCTGCTGTCTCCCCGCTCAGGCACCGGCCCGTGAGGCCTCGAGCGCTGCGCCGGGCGGTGACCAGGCTGTAACAATAAGGTGCTTGGAAGCCGCCATAGGACCCATGTGCCCTGCTCTGGGGGCACAGCGGGACCCCTGCTCGCGTCCAGTGCGGAGTGAGTGTCCAAGGCCTTGTCTGCGCGGGACATTTACCCCAACGGCAGCTGCCCCAGCGCAGCCCCACAAAGCTGCCCCCACACCCACCTGAACGGCGGGGAGCTGCACGGGTGCAAATCCGGGCCTAGAGCAGCTTTGCCGGTCGGCGCGAGGGCCGGGCCAGGGCCAACCGGCGGCAGCGACTCCCGGCTGATCCTTGGGGAGGCGGGAAGCAGGCGCTAGTTGGAAACAGCCTTTGGGCTTTTCTGCAGGAGGGGAACGTGCTGGGTTGGCCAGGCTGCAGGCCCGTCTCACGCCCGTGCACCTGCCTGTAGGGCTGCTGCTCGTGGGGGGTGAAACCAGGTGTGTGTCGGCCCCTGAGTGTGACTCGAACCCACGCTGCCACCTCAGCCTGTCACAGCTGCCGTGCGGCCTGACCGCAGCCGGCCTGGAGATGCCACCCTGGCCCCCGGCGCGTAGTGCCTGCTCCCCAGGGGTTTATGGGAGTTTGGCCTCTTCTGGGAGCCGTGGGGTATCTCCCAGGATCCCCTGCTTCTGGGCATGGGGTCGGGGGGATCAGTGTGGCTCGGGAGCCATGAGACTGCAGCAGTGCGGGCACCGGCCCAGCTCCCGGCCCGGCCCCTGCAGCCACATGGCCCTTTGGGGGTGGCTTCATACCACACGGGTCCATGGGAGTCGCTCGCGTCCCAGGATGGCGCAGGGGGAACCTGCTTGGCTGGTCCCACTGGCAGTGGCCTGGGAGGAGAGGGCAGGTCTCAGGTCAGGGCCTGGCTGCTGCTGACCAAGCCAGGAAGCAAAGCAGGGAGCCTGCCCACCTGGAGGCGCTAGTGAGGTGCCAGGGTGCGGCTGGGCCGGCGGGAAGCGGGTAAACGCAGGATTTCAGTCCCCCGCTGGGACGCTGAGCTCGGGGCCTCCCCCGCCCCCACCCGTCCCTGCCCTCTTTCTGTTGTCTCCCCTCCTCAGGGGCGCGTCTTTGCAGCTCTCCTTCAGGGGAGTCCGACGGAGCCCACGGCTCCCTGCAGGGTCTGTCCCAGCCGCCGTCCCGACCAGATCGGATTTTGAACGTGACTCAGTCTGGGCTCGCTGCCTCCGCTCGTCACTGCCCAGAGCCACACCTCTGTACAAACCAGGTCTGCGGCCTGCTCTCCACAACACGCCAGCCTCTGTGTAAACGCCCCGGCTCCTTCAGCCTTCCCAGCCCCCGGCAGGGCCAGGCGCTGCGCCGAGGAATGCAAACAGGAAAAGGCGTTTCCTCTGCTGGCCTCCGAACGGCCAAGGGGACCGTGGCCGCGTCCAGCTCCCTGTTCCCTCGGCCGGTGCCGACATGAGCGACCCTCGCAGCCCCTGGGGTAACTGGCCCATCTGTTCCATTGCTGCCAGCTACGACTGAGGCTTGGCTTCCCGTCTCAGGTGTTGGGAATCCCTCGCTCTCTCCTAGGTCAGGCCAGCCCGGGGCTTTGGTGGTGCCAGCTGGGCTGACGAAGGGCGGTTACACCATGCACACACAGATAGCAACGGAGCCGAGAAATTCCAGGCCCCAGGACCGGGGCGCTGGGCTCAGCACTGACTCCACAGAGGCGACTCCAGACTGTAACTGGGAGCAGAATCCGGCTCCCGGTCGGTTACAACCAAGTAGACCCACCCGGAGCAGCGCTAGTCACTCCAGTTCCAATCCCATCAATGTTTCCATTGTAAACTCCCTTCTCCAGGGGTGGATGTCTCCGCCCTAGAGCTGGCTGCAGGCTGGGACTTGGCAGATCAAGTTCTCGGGCCGGGAATGAATCATTTTCATGTGTTTGTTTCACGCGGTGGTGAAACCCTGGAGGCCGACTGGGCTGAGCGTGTGTCCCATGGAGTCCACCCTCCGCGCCAGCAGCAGCGTGTTTGTTTCCTGGATTTTCACTTCTTTGACCGCAGGGCAGAGCAGCAGCCTGACCCCACCGGCCTGGACAGAGCCTCACCCCGCCAGGTGCATGTCCGGTCCCCTCCCTGCGCCTCACGGTGGTTCAGAGATTTCCCAGGGCCCCCACCCCGACCGGCACGGTAGGGAACAGGTCGCTCTGTGGGGCACGGGGGAGCTGAGCCATGCCGGCATTTTCCCAGCATCACACAAGAAGTCCATGGCTGAGCCAGACACAGAACTCAGGAGTCTGGAGTCCAGGCCTGTGCGCTACCCACTAGGCCATCCTGCCACTCGTCATCTCTTGTGGCCCATTTCATCCCTGGCATCAGTGCTGAGCGGAAACCCTTCCCGGAGCTTGCGCTGAATCCCCTGGGTGCTGCTTCTGCCAGGCGCCCGCCCAGCAGTGCTGCTTGGACTCCATTCAGATGCACACAACATGCACACAACAGCTTTGAAAATTGGGTGACATGCTCAGGGGCGTGGAAGGCAAACTGTCACAATAAGAGTCCCTGGCTGGACTCTTCTCCCCCCGCCCCCCCCGGTGAAAGCCCCTCCCCTCGGGGACGCTGGCAGACCAGGTGCGGCTCATGCCAAGGCCCAGGGGGCACGTGGGGTCAGTGCTGGGAGGGAGGCTTGTGGGCGGGCGGGAACCCCGCGGATCCCGCTGGGCCCAGGTTCCGGCGCTGCAGGGCGGGCTTGCAGGGCAGACCGCTGCTGTTGGGCCGCAGGAGAGGGGCATGCGCTGAGGAGAGGCGCTCGTCCTGGGCAGGGGCTGCTACCACCTTCCTTTGGAGCCCCCACTGGAAGCTCCTGAGAAGTGGGGCTCACCAGCACCAGGTTTTGGGCCCCGAGGTCCCGCCACTGTGCTGGCTTTCCCCTGAGGCCCCCTCCCGCCACTTGCTCCTCTCTGCCGCCTGCCCCGTCACTCGCCCTTGGGGGGGGCAGGCAAGGCAGCTGGGAAAGGGGGGGGACAGCCGGTGTGGTGGCCTGGGGAGGGCAGAGAGGAGCCAGTGGCAGGCGCTGGGGGAGGCAGAAGAAAGGAGCAATTGGCAAGCAGGGATGCTCAGGGGAAGAGGTGGGGGCAGGGCGTAGCGGAAGAGGCTGAGAGGGATCGGGCCTTGGGCGGGAGAGAGGGGGTAGAACATGGAGAAGGCTGCCCCTGCACCACTGACCACTGGCTGGCTGGAGCCGCACCCAAAACCTCTCCCACACACAAACCCCCTGCCCCAGCTCAGAACCCTTCCTGCACCCTAATTCCCTCCCAGAGCCCCCTGCCTGCACCAACAGCCCTGAGCCCCCTCCTGTACCCCAAATCCCTCATCCTCCGGCTCCCCCCAGAGCCTGCACCCCCAGCCTGAGCCCTCAAACCCTCCTGCACCCCTGTCCCTGCCCTAAGCCGCCCCCCATGCTCTGAACCCCTCATTTCTGGCTCCACCCCAGCACACACACCCAGCTGGAATCCCCACCCCCTCCCGCACCCAGCCCAGTGAAAGTGAATTGCTGCCCCTTGTTCTTCTGCAGGCATCGCCCCCTTCAGCTCCCATTGGCTGTGATTCCCAGCCAATGGGAGCTGCAGGGGCGGAGTCTCAGGTGAGGGCAGCTCAGGACAGCACAGAGCCAGGAAGGGCTGGCCCAGAACACAGGGCCCTTAAGGGCTGCAGCCTCTAAAGCCCCTTTTCCCGCTGTGGCAGGGGAAACGTGTCTCTTCCTCGGCCACGGCCACTCTGTGCACAGCAGCCCTGAGCCCCTCCATGGGACTTATTTGGTGGCCGCCCAGCCAGCCGTGCCCTGCCTTCCCGAGCACCAGACATGCAGCTCCGCGGCCGGCCCGGCCTGTGGCAGGACTCAGGGGGCTGCAGTTCACTGGACCGGGCAGCGGCAGCGGGAGAAGCTTGGCAGGGATGGCGGGCGGTGGAGAGGTGGCTCCAGCAGGAGCGAGGGAAATGCAGACAGGCCGGCAGCTGCATCCGGCTCAGCGAGGGGCAGATCCACTTGTCTCTCTGGCCCGGCTCCAGCGCCGTCCTCGAGACGCTCTTATGCTCAGACGTCTCCCTGTGTCAGTCTTTGCTGGGCCTGCCCTGCCTCACGCCGCTGGGCCCCTGGCAGCAGGGAATCTCTTCATCCCTCTGCCGGTGCAGAAACCACCGCGCTCGCTGTACAGCAGGGCCAGCTTCCCACGCGCCCCTTCCGCCCCCACGTGGCCCCCGGGTGAGGGGCAGCAGCTGTCTGCCCCCCCCTCCGGGCAAAGCACACCGAGGCAGCGAGTGGGAGGCAGTGAGGTGTGTCCAGCCCCCACCCATCCCCTGCGGCTCGTACAACTTGGCAGAGCTGTGGGGGGCTCGGCAGACCCAGGTCAGGGGTTTGGCTGCTTCCTGGAAAGCTGAGCTCCCCTGCGGTGCCCGTGCACAGATTGCAGGGCCCCCACTTTCTCCCTGGGTGCTCGGGTCCCTGCCAGGGCACCACTGGCAGGAGGGTCCCTCACCCCATGCACCTGCCCCAGCCCCATCGGTACTCAAATGCGGAGGCCGGGAGCTGGGGTCCTAGCTCATGCTGGGCAGGGGCAGCACTGGCCCCCCAACTAGTGGGTGCCCCTTGCTCCAGGTAACCCTCTTGGCCCAGGTCCAGCAGGGCATCTGGAGCGCCAGCATCCCCACTGGACCACCCCAGGGTTCCCCACCCTCTCCCCCCGCTAGTGCCCTATGAGCAACTCGAGCCCACTGCCCCTGAGCCCACGGCCCCCTGGGGGGAGACCCTGGCTTGCTGCAGTCAGAGAAGAGGGAGACTGAGAGCATGTGCGGGGGGGGGAGTCTGCGGATTTGGGGGATGGTTTAGGAATAGAGCCCTGTTCTGGCAGGCACTGGGGAGTTTTGGGTCAGCAGGGGTCAGTGCATAGAATCCCAGAGCACTAGGACGGGAAGGGACCTCGGGAGTCATCGAGTCCAGCCCCTGCCCCCATGGCAGGACCCAGCACCCTAGACCATCCCTGGCAGGTGTCTGTCCAACCTGCTCTGAAATATCTCCAGGGACGGGGATTCCACAACCTCCCTGGGCAACTTACTCCAGTGTTTGACCCCCCTGCCAGGCAGGAACTTTTTCCTAATGTCCAACCTCAACCTCCCTGGCTGCAGTTTAAGCCCATTGCTGCTTGTTCTATCCTCAGAGGCCAAGTAGAACAATTCCCACCCCCCCCCCCATGACATTAGATACTGAAAAACCGCTGTCATGTCCCCGCTCAGACTTCTTTTCCAAACCCAAGGAGCCCAGTTCCTTCAGCCTTGCCTCCCAGCTCGTGGTCTCTAGACCTTGCATCGTTTTTGTTGCTCTTCTCTGGACCCACTCCAATCTCCCCGCCTTTGTCTTGAAATGCGGTGCCCAGAACTGGACACAAGACTCCAGCTGAGGCCTGATCAGCGCAGAGCCGAGCGGAAGAACGACTCCTCGTGTCTTGCTCACAACACGCCTGTTCATGCAGCCCAGAATCACGTTGGCTTTTTGTGCAACCACGTCCCACTGTTGACTCATGTTTAGTTTGTGGTTCACTCTAACCCCTAGATCCCTTTCTGCAGGACTCCTGCCTAGACAGTCGCTTCCCATTCTGTGTGTGAGATGGATTGTTCCTTCCGAAGTGCAGCACTTTGCATTTGCCCTCATTGTATTTCATCCTATTGACCTCCGACCTTTTCTCCAGTTTGTCCAGATGAGTTTGAATTACGACCCGATCCTCTAAGCCAGGGGTGGGCAAAAGGGCCCCTGTGGTCTGGATCTGACCCTGCCACCCCTCCATCCCCAGGCCAATCAGGATCTGGGGGCGAGGGAAGTGTGCGAAGTTTCCTTTGCCCTGCCCCTGCCCTACAGAGTGGGCGGAGACTTCACATGCTCCCCCGCCCCCAAGCCCTGATTGGCCTGGGGTCAGTAGGGGGAGTGCGCAGTCTCCTCCCACCATCAGGGGCATGGGCACCTAGGGGGAACCTCTGGGGGGCCAAACACTTCATCGCTCCCCCACCCCTAGACCAATCATAATCTGTGAGTGAAGAAGGGAAGAGTCCTGGCCCCACCCCTTCTGCTTGAGGCCCCGCCCCTTCTGGTGCAGCCTGAGGCCCCTTCAAAAATTTCTGAAGTGGCCCCCAGCAAAAAATGATTGTCCCCCCCCCGCTCTATGCCTGATCTAAATCGGTGGTGCAGAGCTGGTCCCAAAACAGACCCCTGCGGAACCCCACTTCTGCCTTTCCAGCAGGATGGAGACCCGCTAACGACTCCTCTCGGAGACAGGTCATCCAGCCAGCTCTGCACCCAGCTCCTAGTGCCCCGTCAGGTCGTGTTTCCCTAGTTTAGTGACATGTGAGGCTGTATCCACTAGAGGGTCTGATCTGGCTCAGGCTGGAAGGGGGTCCGGTCCAGTGGAGGGGTGTGGGGCTGGCCCTTGGAGGGTGCTTGGCCGCATCCTTGGGGCACAGGGCAGGGCCACTCTGAGGAAGGGTGCTATAAATGGGGTTTCTGAACGCTTGTCATGGTTTTGATGTTCAGAAGTTTTACACAACTTTTCACCCCTCCCCCCATTCACAGGAGAATGGAGTCCAAGCCCTGGGAGCTGGGCAGGGCGCGGCAATGGGGCGGGGCGGGGGGGGGGCCGTAGGGCAGCAGCACAGGCCTGGAATTTGGCTCCCGCTTGCTGCTTGTAGTGTGTTCGTTTTGCCCTGGGCTCCCCTGCGGCAGCCACCTCCGACTGTAACTTAGAGGTGCAAATAACCCCAGAGCAGCGAGCGCTGGGTCCATGGGCAGCCGGTGTGGGGAGGGGAAGGGCCCCACCTCCAGCCTGGCCCTGCCCACACACTGCCCCCAGGACGCCCACTGTGCTGCTGCCCCCAGTGCCCGCCCTCCGTGCTCTGCGCCGGAAAGGCTGGTGTGCGCACGCCCACCTGTCCTCCTCCCCTCCCTGTGGTGGGGGGCGGGGAGGTGGCTTGGCTCCCGTGGGAGGTGGGGCCTCAGCAGAAGGGGCGGGGCTCGCCTCCCCCAGCTCTACCATCCCCAACCGCCCATGGCTGAGTCAAAGACGAGTCCCGTGTCAGGCTCTGGCTTTCACACTGCTCCCCTCCCCGGCGGGGCCAACCCTGCGGGCTCCTCGGCTCTCCGTGGCCACCCAAAGAAGTGGCCCGTTGCCGGGCCCGCTGTGATTCTGTGGTAGCCCCACAAACCCTGGGGGAAGCCCGTCGGGCCATCGACAGAGCCCGGGCTGCTGAACTCTACCTGAAGAGGTGGCTTTGGGACAAAAGGCTCCGCGCCCGGCCGCCAGCCAGCCTGACTTCTGCTCGCCTCTCCCTCCCTCCCCGCGCCGCGGCCCATCCCGGGCTGGCTCTGCCGACACTTGCCCGTTTTTTCCTGCTCATCTCAGGCTTCTATAACACAGACACACACGAGGCCAAGGGGCTCTGAAACACGCAATTGAAAAAACTAACACACGTGACGCAAGTCAACAAACAACTTTAATTTAATCTTGGGGTTAAAAATAGCACAGTGAGACAAACCAAACCATTCCTCACACTGGGCTGGTCACACACACGCACGCACACACACAGACACACTCATGCACACATGCACTTCAGCATATGGGCTGGTCACGCACACACGCACACATACACGCATGCACCCACTTCAGCACATGGGCTGGTCACACACACATGGACACACACACACACACACATACACGCACGCACCCACTTCAGCACATGGGCTGGTCTCACACACACGCACACACGCACGCACGCACCCACTTCAGCACATGGGCTGGTCTCTCACACACATACACGCATGCACTTCAGCACATGGGCTGGTCACACACACACGCACGCACGCACCCACTTCAGCACATGGGCTGGTCACACACATACACACACACGCACGCATCCACTTCAGCACATGGGCTGGTCACACACACATGCACTTCAGCACATGGGCTGGTCACACACACACGCACCCACTTCAGCACATGGGCTGGTCACACACATACACACACACGCACGCATCCACTTCAGCACATGGGCTGGTCACACACACACACTTCAGCACATGGGCTGGTCACGTGCACACACACACACACACACTTCAGCACATGAGCTGGTCACACACACAGACACACACACACTTCAGCACATGGGCTGGTCACACACACACAGACACACACACACTTCAGCACGTGGGCTGGTCACACACACACACACACACACACACACACACACACAAAACGCATCCCCCCCAAACGCAGCCTCCCGGCTCCAGAAGCTACTCTCGTGACTGGCCACGCTCGGCTGGCTAACTGAAGCCAGGGGACAGCTCGGGGAACTGCTCTGTGTCGTCCTTCTTCTCCAAACCGATCACTCTCAACACCGGGGACACAAAAGCTTCCCGCACAGCAATGGCAACCCGCTGGGATTTCAACGTGCGCTTTGCGCAGTGGAGCTGCTCGATTTGGCCCGTGTCCCAGGCCTGTGCCCGAAGCCGGCAGCCACCGCGCGGCAAGTTAGGCTCGTTTAAATGCCCTGCAGAAGAGGGGTCCTGGGCGTCGGGGTGAAGACGGCCGTTCCCAAAGTCCACCGGGCGTCCCACTCCCATTGTCTCGGACAGGAGCCGGGAGCTCAGCTCCATCCAGGATCAGGCCCAAATCAGAACCCAGTGGGGAAGATCCTGGATGCACAGGGTTGGAGTAACTCTCCGGTCGGCCGGGGGCTACTAGGTTTTGGGGGGTGATCCCTATACAAGTCTTTTCCTAATTGAAAACAAAATGATCACAGTAATCCCTGTGTCGGCAGGCAGCATACCCCTGGGATGCCATGTCAGGGCGGCAGATGGGCGCCTCCGTCCCTCCCTGCATTGCCTCTTGGGAGTGGTGGCTGCAGACCTCCCCACCCTGGGGTACAAGGCTCCTCCCCTGTCTCGGGGGGCAATTCCTTATCTCCCGTATCCAGGGCAGCACAACAGTTCTCCAGAGCCACGGAGGGAGGGTTGGGAGCAGGGATGGAGCACTGCCCGCTGCCAGAAGTGACCAGTGCCAGTGTCCACCCTGAGCCAGAGCCATCTCCTCCCCCCCGCGGTGTGCCAGCCATCCCCTGTAGCTGGACAGCTTCCTCAGCCTCAGCTGCTGCACATGAATACTCTGACTTGAGGAATTTCTCCTGGACACAGAAGTTCTTCAGCCCAGACACCTCCCACCTGCTTCCTGAGAGACTCCCTCAGCAGGCCCCTTGCACCCTGGATGGTTCCCCGGCCTGGTTTTCTGTGAGTGGCAAACGCAGGCCACAGTCTGCAAAACCGTCCCAGAATCTGGGGAGAAGCAGCCGTGGTGAGGTGGCCTGTCTGGACACAGGCGCGGACGGAGGAGACAGGAGCAGTGTTGGTACTCGTGATGCTTCCTTCCTCACCGTTATTAGGACTCCCTCCCTCTCGACCTACCGTTTGCAGTCCCCTGGCACTAGATCCTCACAACGCTCTGTATCTAGAACCAACCTCATGTTGTTTGAGTTTCCAAACCTTTTCCCCTTACAGGGGAAATTCTAGTTTACTTTCCCAGGTAGAACCACGCTTGCTCTCCTTAACTGCAGGGTGTGAATGCTACCCAGGGTTTACCCTTAAAAGAATCACCTGAGCAGCGTGGCTCCAAATACTGTTTATTATCCGTCTGCCACTCCCCAGACTCCGCAAAAGTATGTGAGACCCATGACACCCCTCAGGGCTCAGTCTCGCAAATGAGTAACCACGTGATGAGCACCTACTGCTCGCCAAGGCGTCCTGTGCACTCCGTGAGAATGTTTACATGAGCAAAGTTACTCAAGAGTGTAAAGAAGCTTTAGGGGGGAGCCGAGTTAGCCTGTACAGGATAAACTTAAAAAAGAACCAATGGTCTGGTAGCACTTTATAGACTAACAAAACAGGTCGATGGGATCATGAGCTTTCATGGGCGCAGCCCACTTCTTCAGATGACCAGAGTTTTGAGTTTAGGATGTGCAGACCCAAAATAAATAGGGGAGACTGGAAAGAGGGGAAGGGAAAAAAAAGAGGGCAGGAAACAAGGAGCAGAGGGCATGAAAATATCAAAGGGAAAAACAAGTAGGCAGAGCTGGTAATCTATAAGCACCTAAAGATATAAGCTACCAAATCAAAGACTCATTTAATTGCACATCCAGTAATTTGATCTATGCCAGCAATGCCCCACTGCTATATACATTGGACAAATTGGACAGTCCCTACGGGAAAGAATCAATGGACACAAATCAGATATAGGTAAAGGGAACATACAAACCTGTTCAGTCTACCTAATCACTCTTTAAAAGATCTCCAGGTGGCTGTCTTGTCACAAACCAATTCTACAAGCCAAATACCCAGAGAGGCGTTGGAATTACAATTCATCCACAGGTTCAATTCTCATCCTGATGGCCTCAATCGAGATAGCGGATGGCTGGGACATTATCAACCTAACATTCAATGAAGGTGCCAACAGCTCTTTGTCTGTGTAGATTCTTGCAATAGTTCCCTTCCTATCTAATTGCTATCCTATGATCCTTATCTGCTTCTTTTAACTAGCCAATCTTTAGGTGCTTATAGATTACCAGCTCTGCCTACTTGTTTTTTCCTTTGATATTTTCATACCCTCTGCTCCTTGTTTCCTGCCCCCTTCCTTTTTTTCCCTTCCCCCCTTTCACTTTTCCCCTAAGTCCATGGTACCATCTACATGTTTTGTTAGTCTTCAAAATGCTACCAGACCACTGGTTGTTTTTTAAGTTTATCAAGAGTGTAAGTGTGTCAGGACTGCACCTTCCGCTCTAAAAATGCTGGGATTTGCTTCTGAAGGAGCTGGGTGCTTGACGCCCTCCCGTTGAATTTCATCAGAAGCCCCACGCCCATCGGCTGATGTGAAAGTCTCCACCTTAGCAGAGGTTGCCACCAACTACAGTGACAACAACTAGGCCCAGAGGACCACAACTGCTGTGCCACTAAACAAGCCTGCAGAGGGGCCATGTGGCAGCTCCTCACGCCGGCCTCTAGGCATTTTCAAAATCCCACTAAGCCCCTCTTCGCATCTTTAGGCACCGACATGCCTTTGAAAATCTGGCCCTGGGTCCAGCTTCAGCGTCTTTTCTCTGACCACTGTTCTAATGCTGCGTTGCTGGGTTTTTAGAGAGCTTCAGGAAACTATTGGACACAGAATCAGCTGGCCCGCTGCTTCCCAGAACAGAGCATGCCCCACACAAAATTGGTGACCAGCACACAAAGCTGCAGTGGGGTAAAAGCACCCCCCCGTATATTGACATTGCTCTGTCGCAGTGTTCGCCTGAATTAAAACTTCTCTCCTAGCGTAGGCAGCTGATGATAACCACAGATCCCCACGCAGGCTGCTTAGCAGGTGGATTATCAAGGTGGGCAACACTGCACCTGGTAACAATAGAAGAAAGAGGAGGAAAAATTGTGAAATTCAACCACCTCTACCCAGCCCCCCGGTGTCTTTGGCCATCACAGGGCATTCTCGCGCTATCCAGAAAGGGTCCGATCCTGCTGACAGCTCTGTGAAGGCAGACGCTGTGCCCACAAAAGCAGCAGAGTTTGCAGGCCTGGGGCTTAGTCTATAATCACATCTTCTCTTATACTGTTGGACTACGTCTAGACTGGCATGATTTTCCGCAAATGCTTTTAACGGAAAAGCGACGAAGAGTCCTGTGGCACCTTATAGACTAACTGAAGTGTAGGAGCATAAGCTTTCGTGGGCAAAGACCCACTTCGTCAGATGCATGTAGTGTAAATTTCCAGAGGCAGGAATAAATATGCAGGCCAGGATCAGGCTGGAGATGACGAGGTGGATCCAATCAAGGAGGATGAGGCCCACTTCTAGCAGCTGATCTGGAGGTGTGAATTCCAAGAGAGCAGAAGCTGCTTTTGTAGTTAGCAAGCCATTCACAGTGTTTGTTTAATCCAGAGTTGATTGTGTCAAACTTAAAGATGTAGCTCAGCAGTTTCTCTTTGAAGTCTGGTCCTGAAGTTTTTTTGCTGCAGGATGGCTACTTTTAGATCTGCAATTGTGTGTCCAGGAAGATTGAAGTGTTCCCCTACAGGTTTTTGTATGTTGCCATTCCTAATATCAGATTTGTGTCCATTGATTCTTTTACGTAGGGACTGTCCTGTTTGGCCGATGTATATAGCAGTGGGTCATTGTTGGCACATGATGGCATATATTACGTTGGTGGATGTGCAGGAGAATGTACCAGTGACAGTATGGCTGATCTGGTTAGGTCCTGTGATGGTGTTGCTGGTGTATATATGTGGGCAGAGTTGGCACCGAGGTTTGTTGCAAGGATTGGTTCCTGAGTTCGAGTGATTATGGTGCGTTGTGTAGTTGCTGGTGAGAATATGCTTCAGGTTGGCGGGTTGTGTGTGGGCAAGGCCCGGCCTATCTCCCATGGCAAATAGTTAACCTGTGGAACTCCTTGCTGCAGGAGGCTGTGACGGCTACAACTGGAACAGAGTTTAAAGGGAAGTGAGATCAAGTCATGGCAGTTGGGTCCATGGAGTAGTCTTAGCCAGAGGGTAGGAGTGGTGTCCCTGCCCAAGGTTTGTGGAAGGCTGGAGAGGGATGGCACGAGACAAATGGCTTGGTCACTGGCTTCGGTCCATCCCCTCCAGGGTCCCTAGTGTTGGCCGCTGTCGGCAGACAGGCTACTGGGCTAGATGGACCTTTGGTCTGACCCAGGACGGCCATTGTAAGCTCAGGGCTCAGGGTCGGGGGGTCTCAGTGGACCCCCTTGATTTTCATGCACACCTGCTCCTGGGTGGCCAGGCTGGCAGCTCTCCTGCCCTAGCCGGCCACTTTCCTGTGACCTAGTGCGGAGGTCGTGGACGAGGTCCACGATGTCCGCACTAGCCCAGGTGGGTGCCCGCCTCTTGCGGTCCCGGGCAAGCTCCCGGGAGCCGCCAGCCTGGTCCCGGGAAGAGGGGGTGGGCTGGGGGGCATCGGGTGGGTGGCTCTTTGCCGTGCCAGGTGCAGGGTCTGCTGGCTGGGTGCTGGCAGGCTTGCACCTGGCACGGGCACCGTAGCCAGCCTGTGCCCCTTTAAGGGGTCCGGGGCCGGGAGGGGGGCATAGAGTTTCCCTGGTGTTGGCCAGAGTGGCCACCAGGGCAAGCTGGGGAGGGCTAGCCTCCCACTAGTTCGAATTAAGGGGCTACACACCCCTTAATTCGAACTAGTAAGTTCGAACTAGGCTTAATCCTCGTAAAATGAGGTTTTCCTAGTTCGAACTATTTGCTCCGCTAGTTCGATTCAAATTCGAACTAGCGGAGCGCTAGTGTAGTGGCTAGGAATGTTAGTTCGAACTCACGTCCGTGAGTTCGAACTAACATTGTAGTGTAGACATACCCTCAGGTCCTTGCAGTGCCTGTGCAAGACCGAGCCGATAATCAAGAGGCCATTTGGGGGCTGGGGGCAGTCGCTCTGGCAGCTGTCTCTGTCCGTCCACTTAGCTTAAAACCGCCTCGGCAGCCGTTTTCATGGGACATGCAGCCCCAGGATGCTCAGGGACCACCCCCTCCCTCTTCTCTCCCCTCAGAACTCAGCCGACTGGCCAAGGATGGGTCACCACGTGGCCCAGCTGGGCCTTTTCATTTCGGACCCTTCCGAGGACGTCAGCCGGCTGGCCCGGGAGGGGGTGCACCGCCTCTTCCAACTAGTCCTGCACCACAGGGGTAAGGAACCCAGCTGGGAAGTGGGCCCCAGGGACACCCTGAGGGTGCCGGCGGCGGGGGGAGGGGACCCAGCCCTTTTCCCCAGACTGGCCCAAGGGGGGATGCGTCCCTCTGTGTTCCCGTCCTTCTGCCCCCTGTGCCCCTCCATTTGCCCAGGGATGCCTGCAGGGACCCGTGGGAGGGGAAGGGCTCAGACCTGCCAGCAGAATGACCCTGGTTTGTCTCTTGCAGGCCTCAACATCCACCAGGCAGAGGACCTGTGGTGCAGGCACTACTATAAGGAGAGGTGGGTCCTGGCTCACAGCAACACCGTCAGGGTGGGAGAGGTAAGGACGCGCTGCCAGGGCAGGGCAGGGCTCAGGGGTGGGCTGCCCCTTTGTGACGCTGTCCCGGGGCAGCACTGCACGGAGCCCTGGATCTCCCGTAGAAGGGGAACCAGGGCGGGGGGGGAGGTAACACTTTCTGATGTTGGCCAGTGGCCTAGGGCTGCTCTGTTGTGCACAATCTGTTTCTCACACGTGCCAGGCCCTGGCCGTGCTGCGCTGACACCCCACGGTGACCATCGTACCTCAGAGCAGCCCCCGGCAGCCCGTGTTCCCCACAGCGACAGAGCCGGGCTGGGCTGGGTACAAAGTGTTGTGATAGCAGGGCCAGCTCGACCATACAGGCGAATTAGACGTCGCCTTGGGAGCCAGGCTTCCTGGGGCACCAAATTAAACAGAAGAGATTTTGTCTGTATTTAAAATATCTTCACGTGTGTTATCTCCTCTGAACAAAGTGTCAAACATTGTACCTGTCAAACAGCGCCACGTGGCCATGTCAGAAGCTGAGCTGCTTATAGCGCCTAGAGGAGCACAGTGGGGTACGTCAATCCAGTTAAAACGTGGCCGGGCACAGTTTGAAAAGAGCCACGCCGAGGTCTGCTGACTGGCAGCTCAGTTGGTTTCAGTAGCCCAGTGCTGGCCAGTCACACAGCTCGGTCCGTGTTGCTCGCTCCTTAGCGAAGGCCGGTCGGCCACCCGCAGCAGCTGTTTGCCGTGTGAGGAGCCGTGATCCCGAAGGCGCTGTGCCCATGAGAATCGTGTCTTGTGCTGGACTTCAAACGTCTGGGAAGAGGTTTTATCCAGATTGTAAAAGGAGCATCACAAGGACTTGGAACATTTCTTGTCGACTACTGCAGTTAAAGTAGCAGTAAGGCCGGTTTCCTTTCTCCCTACGGCAATGGTCCATAACAGACATTCTGCCCTTTTGTTTAATTGTTAAATAGTTTAAAAACAGTTCTCAATGAATGCTGACATGATAAAAGAAATGAGAACTTACCAGCTGTATGGCACCGAGGTGGCATCGCATGCACGGTAACATGCCCAGAAAGATGTTAGTAAAATAGAGAGCTACACGCTCAATTGTAAAGTCGTCACTTTTCTCTTGCCTTGTGTTATTTATTTCCTCCATATTCCATCATTCTTACTAATCCTTTTGTTGATAGCCCTGCCCAGAAACACTGGGTGCAACTCAAAATGGTTAGAACGCAAAGGTTTATGTTGAGCCAGGTGGTTTGGGGCCAAAAAGCTTGAGAGCCGCTGCTCTGGGATGTGCCCTGCAGCCTCCTGGGGGAGGGGAGGTCACCTCCTCTGAAGCTGGGTTGGGGGAGAGGGAAGAGGTTTCTGCTGTAGGGCTCCCTAAAGCTGGGCCCTGGCCTCTGTCACGTGGTGGTGGGGGGGGTGTCTCTGTGTTTCCGATGTGACTTGAGGTATCACCCCTTCCTGACAGCACGTCCCTGCCCCCAAAAGTGGGAGCTGGAAAAAAAACTGTAAAGAGTCTCTGAGGAGCAGGGATATGTGCGTGTGGGGGAGACCCCCAGACACCTGGGCACAGAAAGGGCAGCTCCCCTGGGCCCTGACTGGGCTCTCATCGCCCAGCCATCCTCACCACTGCCCTACTTCTGTCCTGCTCCTCATCCCCCACCCTCCGCTGTTCCCATCCCCTGTTCTCCTCCATCTCCTCCCCCTTCCCTTCTCCTTCCCCTCCCCATTTCTACCTGCCCAGCTCTCTGCCCATCCCCATCCTCTCCCTCCTCCTCATCTGTCCCCCTCTTAAGTGAGGGGCTTTGCTGGAAATGTCCCTTCCCCCCCCAGCCAGGGAGATCTCCCCTCCGGGAACAATTCACCCCCCCATCTCGCTCCCTCCCCTCCACATTGTTTCCTCCATTCCCCACAGTTGAAAATTGAGTTCCCCCGTCCCCTCAGGTGACAGTCGGGCTCCTCCATCCCCTCAGGTGACAGTTGGGCTCCCCCATATGCAGCTGCCTAGGTAAGCGCCCCCCAGCCAGAGCCTGCCCCGGCACCCACATCCCCTCCCCCACTGCCTGTCCCAGGCGACCACCTGAACCGTCGTCCCCCTTTCCCCAGGTCACAGCTCCCTCCCTGACCCTGCACCCCCCCCCCCCCGACATCCCACCCCCAGGCCAGACTCCTCTCTGGCACCCTGTGACGGCGTGTTGGGGTCCCCCGCCTCCTGCACCCCCGTAATGGCACGAACAGACTCCACCAGCCGGTAGAATAGAGGTGGTTTATTGCTTCTTCAGGATACAGCACAGCACAGATGTCATCAGGCTACAGGGCAGGTCTAGGATGCCTCAGCCCCCCTTGATATAGGGAAGGGGGTCTCGGCTTCTAAACCCCCCAGCCTGTAGCTGAGGCTGCTTCCTCCATGCTCCCAGACAGAAACTAACTAACTCTCCTCCAGCCAGGGCAGACTTCCACCCGCTCCCTGCACCCAGGCTCCTACCCTAAACTCCCTTCTGCACCCAACCACCCCGTCCCAGACCCCAAACCCCTCGGTAGAAATGTGGCCCTTGATCAGTTACCAAAATGCCCCCCCATTAAAAATTATTGACCAAGCCTGATACAAATGTTTTTTCAAATGTTGTTTAATCAGAGTTTAAATCCAGTTCTATACAATTAGGAGGGTTGGGGAGAGGGGGACGCAGCTGCTGGCTCCTCAGCTCCCTCACTGGCTGTCTTCCTGCTGCAAGGGAAGCAGAATCCGTCAGCGGTTCATCCCCCAAGGACTCAGGGGTACTGGGCCCCCCGGGATTTCCACCCCCCTCCCCCCTGCGCTGAGACTTGTTCTGCTCTCTGGTCACGCCTGTCAGGCCTGCAGCCCGTAGGGTGAGCTCCTGACCCCCCCAGGGCTCCTGACACCTCTGCCCCCTCCCGCCTCCTAGGACACGGTTTCTCCCCCAACCATGCGGGTAGGACATGGGGGGGGGCAGCCTGAGGAAAGGGGTGGGGGGGACTCACTGAGGGGAAGAGAAGGAGACCCTGCCCCTGCCCCACTCTCCTGCATTTGCTCCTGCTGCTCACCATGTATTCCAGGAGCTGATGGGCCTGCCCCTGCAGGGCGTAGGCCAGGACCAGCCCGGCCTTGCTGTGGCGCCGCAGGGGGGAGCGGGCAGCGTGCAGAGCAGTCTCCAGAAAGGCATTCTCCTGCTCTGGTGAGAAGAGCTGCCCAAAGACCTGAAATCAAGAGCACGGGAGGTTTCAGCTGACGGCCCAGAGCCCGGCCCCAACTCCTGGGGCTAAAACAGCTTCCTCCTTCTGCAAACTCCCTTCCAGACCCTGCACCCAGACGCTCTCCTCACCCTGCACCCTAACCCCTGCCCCAGGTCACCCCTTCCTCCTGCCCCCAAGACCCTCCCAGACCTCACCCCCCTCCGCACAACAGAGCAGCCCTAGGCCACTGGCCAACATCTTGGAGCGACCTCCATCAAAAAGTGTTGCCCCCCGTCCCGCCCTGCTTCCCCTCCTACGGGAGATCCGGGGCAAGGTGCGGCGCTGCCCCTAGGAAGCGCCGCCCCTTTGAAACGCCGGGACAGCGTCACAAAGGGGCAGCGCCGCCCTGTCCACGGCTCGAATAGTCGAGGGAAAATGCATCGACCATTCGATCAGCGACTCCCCGCTCCCACCCCGCGTCCTACCCGCACGAGGGCCCCAGCCAGCCCCACCCCCGAGCCCTGCCCTGCCCTGGCAGCGCGTCCTTACCTCTCCCACCCGCACGGTGTTGCTGTGAGCCAGGACCCACCTCTCCTTATAGTAGTGCCTGCACCACAGGTCCTCTGCCTGGTGGATGTTGAGGCCTGCAAGAGACAAACCAGGGTGATTCTGCTGGCAGGTCTGAGCCCTTCCCCTCCCACGGGTCCCTGCAGGCATCCCTGGGCAAATGGAGGGGCACAGGGGGCAGAAGGGGAACACAGAGGGACGCATCCCCCCTTGGGCCAGTCTGGGGAAAAGGGCTGGGTCCCCTCCCCCCGCCGCCGGCACCCTCAGGGTGTCCCTGGGGCCCAGGTCCCGGCTGGGTTCCTTACCCCTGTGGTGCAGGAGGAGTCGGTACAGGCTGTGCACCCCCTCCCGGGCCAGCCGGCTGACGTCTTCGGATGGGTCCGAAAGAAAAAGGCCCAGCTGGGCCACGTGGTGACCCATCCTCGGCCAGTCGGCGGAGTTCTGAGGGGAGAGAAGAGGGGGGGTCCCTCAGCATCCTGGGGCTGCACGTCCCATGCTAACGGCCGCCGAGGCGGTTCTGAGCTCGGGGACGGACAGAGACACCTCCCGGGGCGGGGCGGGGCCGGCCTTGCGAGGAGACAACCCTGAGCAATGGCCCCGACTGAAGGGTCACTCCGGGGGTGGAACAAGGGGATCCACTGACGGCCACTCCCCAGTCTGGGGCCCAGGTGCCCCCCGGAAAGGCCCAGGGTCGCCCCTCCTCGGGGAAAGGAGAACGCGGCCCTTTCCCGGCACATTCCCAGCTCTGCCTCCCGGGGACGCTCCCAGCCCCGCGCCCTGCAGCCCCAGACCCCCCGGCTCCGAGGTCACTTACCTCAAACCCCGGGAGGGTGGTGGCGACTCCCAGCAGGGCCGTGGTGCTGCCAAGGGCCCTGGCTCGCTCCTGGGGCAGGCGGGACTCCAGCCACGGGCTCAGGTGCTGGGGGGGAAAGAGGCAGGTCAGGACCCGTAGGGAGGCGCCGGTTCTGGGCAGAGCCTGGGGCTCCTCTCAGACTGTGCCCCCCCCACCCCCAGCCACTGACACAGCTCCTCTCTCGGCCCCCCGAGGAAGCAGGGACAATGGCCCCGTCCCCCCCACGGGGCTCACCTCCATGATCAGCTGCAGCCTGGCGGTGTCTGGGGACTCGGCGAGGAGGCTTGCCAGTAGGGCCTGGAGGTCGACGGGAAGGGCCCGGATGAACTGCTGCAAGACAAGGGGGAGCCCTGGGTCAGAGGGGGGTTGGGGAATCCAGGCCACCCGCTGGCCCCGGGGTGCAGCCTTGAGCAGGGTCTGAGCCGCCTCGCAGAGCAGGGAGGAGCCCAGGCTGGGCATGGAAGGGACGGGCCCCCAGGGAGAGCAACGGGAAACCTGGAGGGAAGGATCCAAACCTGCAGCTTCTTCTCTCCCTCTGCCCCCACCCCACTCCTCTCTGGAGCTCCAGCCCAGCCCGGGAGCAGGGCCCGGAGGGACGTACCTGTGTGTGGATGGGCTCCTGCTGCCAGTCCCCAGACACAGTCTGTCCCACGGCTGCCCTCAGCAGGGGGCTCAGGAGCTGGGCCTGTAGGGGAGGCTGCAAGGTGCTGGCAGGAGAGAGGGGCAGAGACTGTTAATTCAGCAGCAGGGCTGTGTCCAGACTCAGGGGTTTTTTCGGGAAAACTAGCCTTTTTCCGAAAAAACATCATCTGCGTCTAGACTGCAGTCGCGTTCTTTCGAAATTAAATCGAAAGAACGCGGCTTTTCTTTCCACGGCGGTAAACCTCATTTCACGAGGAAGAACGCCTTCTTTGGAAAGTGCTTCTTTCGAACGAAGGCGTTCTTGAATGGAACTAGGGCTTCTTCGAAAGAGAGCATCCAGACTCACTGGGTGCTCTCTTTCGAAAGAGGCTTGCAGTCTAGACATAGCCCAGGAGACAGAGACTTTCCCACTGCCTGGTCAGGGGATCTGCTCTGGGGGGGAGTCGGCGGGGGGGGGGGGGTCGGTACCTGAGGCTGCAGGCGGCGTTGAGGCAGTCGGCCAAGACCAGTGGGGGGGGGGAGTCCTCCATGATCTCCTGTGAGACCCAAGGAGACAAAGGGGCGTGTGAGGCTGGGGCCCCCAAGAGACGCTCACACGGCCAGCGCCCCCACCCAGCAGGATCCAACCCCACTGCCTCCCGCTGGCCTGTAGCCCCCCTGCCCGGCACAGGGCCCCTCCCAGCAGCCCCCTCCCAATCCGGGACCAGCTCAATCCTTGTCCCCAGGCCGTCTCCTGCCCCTCACTGCCCTGGTGACCAGCCTCTGAACCTCCTCATCCCTGCTCCCCAGGCGCATCCCCAGCAGCTCGCTCTGCTAACCTTCCAGCTCCCCCCCCCATGGCACGGGGAGACCCCTCCCTGTTCCGAATCCCCCTCCCTGTCCAGCACCCCAGACCTGCCCCATTTCTGTGTCCCTCCCTCCTCCAGCATCCCCACCCACCCTCCCTATGTCCACCTCCCCCTCCCCCTCCAGCACTCCTGGCCCCACCCATCCCATTTCCAGCACCCCCACCCGCCGCCATGGCCCAGGCAGACCCCTGTCCACCCCACGTATCCCCTCCCCTCCTCCCGGCCGCCGCGACTCGCTCACCACGATCCTGGCCATCATGGTGTCCTTGCAGCAGCGCGGCGCCAGGGTGTCCTCGCCCCTTTGGAGGGCGGCGAGGCAGGCGGGGGGGACGGCCAGGAGGAACCGCTGCAGGGCGGCTGGGCTCTGCACCCCAGAGAGAGTCTGTGAGCCTGGGGCCTGCCTGCCCCCCACGGACAGCAGCAGGGCTCAGGCCTCCCAGGAGTGGAGGTGGGAGCTGCCGGTTGTCCAAGCACCCACACTCCCCCCCCAACTGCTGCCTCAGGCTTGTGGGGGCCCAGCTGGTGCATGACAAGAGACCTCAGCTTGGGGGGCCCAGGTCATGCAGGAGAAGGGGCCCCAGGGGGATCCCCAGGGACAAGCCCCTCCCGGAGGGGGGGACGTGCTGGGAAGGAGCCGGACAATCTCGGGTCCCCCCCGTGTGGAGAAGGTTCCTACCGTGTCCCGGGTGTGGAGCTGCTCTTCAATATCATAGATGGCCCCTTCCTCCACCCGGGAGTCCATCCGCTCCTGGCAGAGCTCCGCCGAGGCGCAGGGGGGCTCTGTGCGGGAGGGAAGGGACCAGGGTGACTCCAGCGGCCAGCAGGGGTCACGCGCCCCCATGTCAGGGACCCAGGGCAGGTTGGGCCCCACACGCCCCTCGCAGGGACCCATCCCCCTTCCACCCTCACATCTGCCAACGCCCTCAGCAGAGCCCCCACCAGGAACAAGAGAGCCAAGCAGCAGCTCCCGCCCCCATCCATTGCCCTGGCTGCGGGGCAGACACTGGGGCTGCCCCCCCGTGTACTGGGTGAGCCCCTGGGCCCAGCATGTTCACGGCCCCTCACCTGGGTCTGAGCGGCTGCAGGAGGTGGCCCGGCTGCAGCTGGAGGCCCAGGCGCTGCTGCTCACTGAGCTGGACCCACAGCTGCAGGGGCTGGTGCGGAGAGGCTGGGGGCTCCCGGAGACTGGCAGGTCCCCGGGGGCCGGGCAGGGTGATGCCCCCTGGTGGTAATGGGGGCTGGGCTCCTGGGGCAGGTGTTTCTCTCCACAGAGGAGGCCCCAGAGCCACCCTACCCGGCTGCCCCGCTGGGCTGGGTCCCGCCTTCCCAGCCGCCTCTGGAGCCAGGTCCGGAGGGGCCTGGCCGGTGGGCGAGTCGCCCCGAGCTGGTGGGATTCAGCTTCCCCGCCCGCGGGGACGGAGGAGCTGCTTCCCACCGGCCCTGGGGCCATCTTCAGGGCTTTCCGGAACCACAGCCTGATGTGTTTGGCCATGCTGCAAATGAGGGGAGCAAAGGGGAGCTTGGGGCACAGCCTGCAGAGCGAAATCCAGGGGTTCCAACTCCCCAGAGCGACTGCCTCCAGCCCCCAAATGGCCCCTTGCTTATCGGCTCGGTCTTGCACAAGCACTTCTGGCCCTTGACCGAGGGCTGGGCCTGCCTGGAACCCAGCCGGCCCCGGGCGGGATCCAAACCCCTGGGGGCTCTTACCTTCTGCAAAACGCTGTCCGGATGTGGAACTCACAGAGGACAAAGCAACTGTGAGCAGGAGACGCACCAGAGCTAAAGCAACCGGGGGTCTCCAAAGTCCCCTGGGCCCGCCCCCCCCTTTATCAGCCTGAGATGTGGGTTCCTCTGTGAGGTCACCACCTCCCCACCTGCCCTTTGCCTGATCTGCTGAGGGCTGCCCAAAGCCCCTGTGAGGTCACTGCCCCCCCCACCTCACCCTGCCAGGCAAATGTCCTGCCTCTGGCCACCCCTCTGGGAAGTTGGAGCCATCTGACGAAGTGGGTCTTTGCCCACGAAAGCTTATGCTCCTACACTTCAGTTAGTCTATAAGGTGCCACAGGACTCTTCGTCGCTTTTGCAGATTCAGACTAACACGGCTACCCCTCTGATACTTTAACGGAAAAGTTTTCCATTAAAAGCATTTGCGGAAAAGAGTGTCTAGATTGGCACGGACGCTTTAACACAAAAGCACTTTTTGCAGAAAAGCGTCCGTGCCAATCTAGATGCGCTTCTGCGCAAAAAAGCCCCGATCGCCATTTTCGCCATCGGGGCTTTTTTGCGCAAAACAAAAAAGCTGCCTACACTGTGTAAGCTTTGCGCAAAAGGACTTTTGCCCGAACGGAAGCAGCATAGTATTTCCGCAAGAAGACTGATTTCAGACAGTAGGAAGTCAGTGTTCTTACGGAAATTCAAGCGGCCAGTGTAGACAGCTGGCAAGTTTTTCCGCAAAAGCAAAACTGTCCAGTCTAGACACAGCCTTGGTGTAGCACTAAGCACACTGTCAGCATTTCGCAAATGGGCATAACAAGAGCCTGTCCATTTGCCCTAGGAGAGGGAGACATTTTCCTTTGGGCATGCCTACATTGGGGAACTTTTATGCATTGGCTAGCAACATCCTTAAACAAGGGAAAGACATCAAAGAGTTAAGTGCCTGCAGTTTGCAACAGAAGGGAGGGCCTAAGATCCAAACATTGCTTCATGCTGCAGGTCCCACAATGCGGGCAATGGAAACGGATTATCAAGCTGTGACGTTCCACACAAGTTTGGGGAAAACACAAAGCTGGATTTTAAATGTCTCATTAGGCACAGCACTGCACAGATCACTTCCTCCCAAGAAAACCTACATCCAAAATGAAATGGCTCCCTCCCAACTGAGCGCCTGCCATAGGGCTACACGCAGCAGCTCCAGTTCTGTGCTGTGTTCCAAAACGCCTAAGAACATGTTTTTGATTTTTTTTTGTCATTCTCAGTCTCTACCCCTACTGGCTGGAATCACGGTGCAAACTGAAGCAACATTCTCATCACCTCTTTGCTTAGGAAGACATAAAATGGCTACGGGCAATGGCAAGCCGTGCACGCATTAGGAAAAGCCGGGCATTTTGCAGATGCAGCTAATTAAAACCATTGGAATCGCTGCACTTCTGCACATGTATTTCCTTTGCACAAACACATCCCCAGCGGGGCCAGAGTCCAAACCGGACAGAGAAACTTGCGCAGTGCGGAGCTGTGACTGTTTGGTGAAAATGGGCGGGGGGGGGGGGGGCATTGGGGCAACTTCTTTTGGAAAGCGCCCAGAGACAATTTTGCAGAAACTGCTCCCAAGTGGCAACAGCAGACTCAAGCGCTCTGCTGGATGCGCCCCCCCCCCCCCGTGGGGTTTTTTTTTGGGGGGGGAGGTGTGAGCAATGCATTTGCACAAGGACACTGCAAAGGGCCCGGGCCGCGGCTGCAGCGCTCACCCCCCCCCCCAGCGGGGAGCCAGGCTGCAAAGGGAAAACCGCGCGGGCCCTGCAGGGCCGCGGGCGTGGGGCGGGGGCAAGGCGCTACAAACACGTCTCGTGCTGAGATTTCCCACAGAGGGAGGGGGAGGAAGAGCTAGTGGCTGTGCCAGCTTATAACTACCACTCCCCTGCAGCCGCCGCAACCTATTCGCGAGGAGGAAGAAACAGCTGCCCGGAACGGTGCATCATGGGAGTTATAGTCTCTTCCCGGCCCTCTATCCCCGTCAACTCAGCGGGCGCTGGCCTCCGACCACGATTCCCACAAGGCTTTGCGGCGGCGCCTCTTTGCCTCCATCACGTTCCGCTCGCCTCCCTCTGGACGCTCTTCCCATTGGTCTGCGGCTCGGCTGCCAATCATCCCGACGGCGACGGCGGATTGGGCGAGCTGGCGGCTCCGCGCGGCGGCTTGCGGGGATGGCCATGGCCGCGGGAGGCGGCGGCCATTTTGTGAGGCCGGCGGTGGGTGGGCTGGCCCCCGCCCGGCGGCCTGGCCTGGGGGGGGGCATGCCGCCCGAGGGGCCCTGGGCCGCTTGTTCCCACAGAGCGGGGGGGGCGGCCTCTCCGCAAAGCCGCCGCCGCCCGCCCCGGGAGGGGCCGCCTCGCTTAAACCGGAGTGAAGCCGGTTTGCTTGGGGGTGACGCTAGAGCTGCGCCGAGCGGGGCTGCAGCGCCCCCGGTTCCCCCCCCCCGTTTGCAGCCCCCCCCGGGGGGGGGGGGGGGGCGCCCTGACACATCCCAGCGCCGCTGAGCGGGAGAGCCTCGCCTCGCCTCACGCGGGGCTCGCTCCGGATCCTGGGGGCTGCGGGGCCCGGCCCCCCGGGGCGCAGAAGCAGCGGCGAGGCCGCCTTGCAGCGCGTCTTGCCGCCAAGCTCCAGCCCCCCGCGCGGATCCAGCCCTGCCCTGCGGGCCGCAATCGAAAGCCCGATGCGGATCGTGCCCCCCGAGATAAATGTCAAGTAGCTTGATTGACAGCAGCGTAAGTGAGCAGAACTGGGGCTAGTGCTGCTGCACAAATACAAGCCGCGCAGATACCCGATGGGAGTTCTTATAACCCCGTCCCTGCGGCATGCTCCGCTTGAACTAATACAGGGAGAAATTAAACAGTTTCTGGGGGAAACTAATGAGTTTTGAAATTTTACTGAAATTTCATCTAAAGATTTTCTGTTAATTTTTACATACTTGACTCTGAGATCAGACAATTGCAAGAGTCTTCTAGCAGAAACCAAGAGTGGACATAACTGAGGAGAAGGGTCTAATTTTATTTTGGGAGTGAACATTTTCATTTTCCTAGTAAATGGCTGTTTTCCATGCTTCTACTTTACTATCACACAGGGTGATTTTCTAGGCAATGGAAAATAATCCTTGAATCCTCAGGGAATGTTCACTTGCTGAACCCAGTGGATCACTTTTAATATGGCCTCCTCTCTGCTGCTATTGTGAAGTGAGACAATTGTCAGTGTGCCATTTGTAGAGGCTTTTAAAAAAATACCTGCCTGTCTTTAGGACTAGAGCTAGATCGGTAGCTTTTCAATTAGTTGCTAAAATGCCCCCCAATAAATAAACCAGAACAGACCTTGTCTTTGAGTGATTAGTTTCATTACTTTAGCTGTTGGAAAGGAGCTGCAGAGACAAGATAAGTAGTGAGTAGAGCGCTCTTCGTGTGCAAGCCTTGAAACAATATAGAGTTGCATGGTAGGCAGTTCTTGAGATGCCAAAAACAGGTGCATCATCCTGATGAACATTAGGAATTGTGAGTGTCTATATGGTGAGTGTATTTTGATGTGTTTAACATACAAGTATACTGCACTGGGGATTAGGAAAACTGGATTGTATTATTGACGTTGTCACAGACTCATTGTACAACTTTGGTCAAGTCACCTAGTCCCAGATCCATAAAAGTTTTTAGGCTCCTAACTTCCACTTTTGTCGACTGGGGCTTAGCCACAGTTTCTTCTACCTGTAAATGAGTAGAATATTGAGGTATGTATCCATGCGCATTATGAGATGTAGCTTTTAGTCTGTAACATCCTGGCTGTGTCTAGACTGGCAAGTTTTTCCGCAAAAGCAGCTGCTTTTGTGGAAAAACTTGCCAGCTGTCTACACTGGCAGCTTGAATTTCCGCAAGAACACTGACGATCTCATGTAAGAAATCAGTGCTACTTGCGAAAATACTATGCTGCTCTCGTTCGGGCAAAAGTCCTTTTGCGCAAAAGGGCCAGTGTAGACAGCTCAGATTTGTTTTGCGCAAAAGCGCTTCTAGATTGGCACGGACGCTTTTCCGCAAAAAGTGCTTTTGCGGAAAAGCGTCTGTGCCAATCTAGAAGCGCTTTTGCGCAAATGCTTTTAACGGAAAAACTTTTCCATTAAAAGGATTTGCAGAAAATCATGCCAGTCTAGACGTAGCCCCTGAGATTTGAATCCTGCCATTTTAGTGAAAACTGATTTACAAAATATGCAACAGAAATACTGAAAGGATCTTTCATGCTAGGAAGATCAAACTAATCAGGGACAATTTTCTTTAAAAATGTATTGCTTGCATTACTCTGGAGTCAATATGTTGTTTGTATTCTGATTCACCAGTTTATATATAAAGGTTCAGCTTTATTAATCACTGCTTACCCTCTTTTCCTAATTGGTCAGGTACATAATCATTGTTTATACTCAGATTTTGTTTAGCTCTAGTTAGCTGGAGATTTATGCTTAATGATGGCTTTTATTTTAAAACCAAAACCAGGCCTTGTTTAGGTATAAAATCTTTAACTAAAGGGGTGATTTCAAATTTAGTTAAACTACTCCATCTTTTGAGTGTGAACACTCAAATTGATTGGTTTAAACCAAGTGTGTGTACACAGGGTTTTGCAAAAACCAGGCCTTGTTTAGGTATAAAATCTTTAACTAAAGGGGTGATTTCAAATTTAGTTAAACTACTCCATCTTTTGAGTGTGAACACTCAAATTGATTGGTTTAAACCAAGTGTGTGTACACAGGGTTTTGCACAGGTTTAAGTAAATTGATTAAAATGGTTATATGCTACTAGCAGCACATTCTCTATCAGGGTCCCAGAACTTGCTCTCCTTAATCCAAAATTGCCCAAATTTGGTGACTTTACAATACTGCAAAAGCCATCCGTGTGATAAGTTTTTGGAGAGGACTCATGCTCTGTTCCAAGAGTTATAGGACCTGGAAGAAAGCTTTTTTGTAATGACTGGCTGGCTCGCTCGCTCACTAGTTACTGTCTGATTTTTTTTTTAATGCAGCTGGGGTATTACTATGTTGCAACATTAATTATCAGAGCCCCAGAGTCTTGTTTAGGTGTCTTTGTTACTATTTAAATCTGAAGAAATGAAGACCCTTTCCATTGTACTATAGATGAAAAATCAGTCCATGCTGAGAAGAGTGGCTTACAAGATGTGCTATTCTAGTAAAATATGCATTGACTTAAACACAAGTGTTCTCAGCAATCTAATAAGGATTCCATTTTGTGCTTCAGGAATAACTTTTAGTTTTCATTCTGTAGCACTATTAGATGTATTTATGTGTTGAGCATTTCAACATTTGATACACTGTTCAGATGGCATTAGTTTCCTGCTGAATCTTCCTCCCCTATTCAGATGTTTTATTTTTAACCAGTGGTTGCTGTTCTCACTTTTTCCTGAAGGGAATAATTACACTGTTTCGAGGAATGTGTTCCAGCAAGACCTGCACAGACTGCTGCCACCACTCTTACTTAGGATATTTCTGCACTGTCCATGTCACAGGGCTGCTGTGGATGTGAGCTCTCCTGGTGATTTAAAAAAAACCACTTCCCACAAGAGGTGGTAGCTTTATCACTGACAGCGCTTCCATGGCAATATAGTGTTGTCTATATTAGCAATTGTCAGCATTAAAACCTTTAGCACTTGAGGTGTGTGTGTTTTCTCACACCCCAAATGACTTTAGACGTATTAATCCATAAGAATAACTCCTGTAGTGCAATCCACAGGCATGGTGGTTAGTCTAAAACTTGCCATACTTTAGAATCTCTCTTCAGCATAGAAAGAAAAATGTTATGCAAGTAATTATGGATCTATTCAATTAGTATCCAAATTGAGCCTCATGTAGTATCATGGAGTGGATAGATAATCTTTTACAATATTCATTACAGCTAGCAACATGAATCAGCATTCTGCTAGTGCATTGCTCTCCACCCACACTGAAAGGGACACTAGGCAGGATTTTCTAGTAGAATCTATTTGATTTAATAATTTTGCATTTTTGGGATCAACTGTTTGTTTATCTTGTCCCTACAATAAGGGAAAGTATTCCAACAGTTCGACTTTTTGGCAAGTGGAAAATCCTCACAATGAGATAAGTGTAAACATTCTCAGTCCAGAGATCCATTATTTTACAAATCATATACAAACCCAATTCTCAAACTCTTGCAATTGGCTACCTTAAAGCTGATATATTTTGATCACTCCTGTCTGTCTGTCCCAGAAGGAACAAACAGAATTAGTGTACTTTCCAGCAGAGCCTGGAATCATGATGGGGGAGAACTTTGACATGAAGAGTCCCACAGACCTTTGAATCCTGTCACCACTCTTAACATCTATGTGTAACCAGTAGACAATATTGAGAGGACACTGGCTGCTATGCCAGTGTTACACAGCTTTCTTTTCTGTTGCAATCTCCTTGGTTACGTCTACACTGGCAGTTTCTTGCGCAAAAACTCTTCCAGAAGAGAGCATCTGCACTGGCATGTGCTTTTGCCCAAGAGATGTGCTTTTGCGCAAGAGCATCCATGCCAGTGTAGACACACTCTTGCGCAAGGAAGGCTCTGATGGCCATTTTAACCATCGGGCTTTCTTGCACAAGAAATTCATGTTGCCTGTCTACACTGGCCTCTTCTGGAAGAGCTCTTACGCAAAAGGGCTGTGTCTACATTGGCACCCTTTTCCGGAAAAGGGATGCTAATGAGACGCTTCGGAATTGCAAATGCCGCGGGGGATATTTAAATATCCCCTGTGGCATTTGCATGAACATGGCTGCTGCTTTTTTCCGGCTCGGGGCTTTGCCGGAGAAAAGCGCCAGTCTAGACGGGATCTTTTGGAAAATAAAGCCTTTTCCAGAAGATCCCTTATTCCTGAGAACAAGGGATCTTCCAGAAAAGGCTTTATTTTCCGAAAGATCCCATCTAGACTGGTGCTTTTCTCTGGCAAAGCCCCGAGCCGGAAAAAAGCGGCAGCCATGTTCATGCAAATGCCGCGGGGGATATTTAAATCCCCCGTGGCATTTGCAATTCCGAAGCGTCTCATTAGCATCCCTTTTCCGGAAAAGGGTGCCAATGTAGACACAGCCATGGGCTTCTTTCTGAGTGGGAGGGTCAGAGTTCCAGTGCAAGAAACCCTAATTTTATACATTAGAACGTCAGTTTACTTGCGCAAGAACATGTGGCCAGTGTAGACAGGCAGCAAGTTTTTGTGCAAGAGCGGCTGCTTTTGTGCGAGACTGCGCTTTGTAGACACAGCCCTTGATCTTAGCTAACTGAAGAAATTGGAGCCTGTCTAAAGAACACTTGGTGCAAACAACCTATGGAAGTCTGAACATGATGCTACTCAGAAGGAAATACTTCCAGATACTGGCAGGCACCATTGCCTTACCCTTTGAGGATGTGTCTGTCCTCTGCTAGTTAAGACAATGTACTGCCATAAGGTCAAACTGGACTTATTGCTGTCTTTGCTATGACACACTCTCAAACACGCTTAGCTAAAGATGAAAGTATCAAGAAAATTGCACTTGTCCCTGTCAACTGATTTGGCCACTGGGGCACGTGCTTGGCACTGCCAGTCTGGATTACTCTTCACTCTACCTGGATCCATGCCAGTGGTCACCAACCAGTAGATTGGGATCTAGTGATAGATCTTGGAGCCTCTGAAAGGTGATCCTGACTGGTTTGGCCAAGAGGCTATCTAGTGCGGACACTTCAGCTGCCTCTCCCACTACTGCTGTGCAGGTCCTATCCTTCGCCTTGGAGCTGCCTCCTCCCACTCCTAGAACCTTCTGCTTGTTGGGCAGGGGAGGGGAGGGAGAAGAGGGGTGCTGATGTCAAGGTGCCTCCTCTCCCATCCTGTATCTTATCTCCACGGAGCAGAGATGGGGCCCAACAGGGCTTGGGATGGAGTTTGCTGGCTGCTTTTGGGAGTGGTGCAGGGCCAGGGCAGGGGTGAGCCTGCCTCAGCCCCACTGCGCCCCCACCCAGGAGCCACTTGAGGTGAGCAGTGCCCACTTGGACCCCATATCCTGTATTCTTACCCCAGTCATGAACCCTCTCCTGTACCCCAAGCCTCTACCTTAGCCCTGAGTACCCCTGCATCCAACTACCTGCCCCAAGCTCAGCTCAGCGCCCCTCTTGCACTTCATACCCTTAATCCAAGTCCAGAGCCTGCACCTTAGCCTGCTGCTCCTGCCTGGTAAAACTGAAGGGCCGTGTCTAGACTGGCGCGATCTTGCACAAAAGCAGCCGTTCTTGCGCAAAAACTTGCTGCCTGTCTACACTGGCTGCATGTTCTTGTGCAACTAAACTGACATTCTAATGTATGAAAACAGGGCTTCTTGCACCAGAACTCTGACGCTCCCGTTTTTGCGCAAGGGCCAATGTAGACAAGCAACATGAATTTCTTGTGCAAGAAAGTCCTATGGTTAAAATGGCCATCAGAGCTTTCTTGCGCAAGAGAGCATCTACGTTGGCACGGATGCTCTTGTGCAAAAGCACATGCCAGTGTAGACGCTCTCTTCTGGAAAAGTTTTTGCACAAGAACTCTTCCGTAAAAGAGTTTTTGCATGAGAACGTGCCAGCGTAGACATAACCAAGGAATGAGGGAGGGAGATGGAATGAGCAGGGGCCAGGCCTCAGAGAAGGGCCAGGCAGGAGGTAGGGAAAGGGTATTTGGATTTGAGGTAGATCTTGGATTGACTTAAATTCAAAAAGTGATCTCATGCTTAAAAAGGTTGGAGACCAGTGATCTAGGCATAAGAACAGCCATGGTGGGTCAGACCAAAGGTCCATCTAGCCCAGTGGCCTGTCTTCTTCTGAAAGTGGCCAATGCCAGATGCCCCAGAGGGAGTGAACAGAACAGCTAGTCATCACATGATCCCTTGCCTGTCATCCATTTCCAGGCCCTCACAAGGCGGCTAGGGCCACCATTCCTGCCCCTTGTGGCTGATTGCCATGGAGGGATTTATCCTCCCTTAGAATGGAAAGAAAGTTTGCAAAGCTGTGCCAGCTGTAGAATGTAGCAGTCTGTCTAACAGGATGAGCTAAAGTGCATGTATGACACCAATGTTCTGCAACTTGGTATCTTTTGTCTAAGAACATGCTGCCAAATGGAAACCATTGATTAAATCAAAGCATGATTTGGAGACTTGATGCTCCACTCTGGGAAGCACCTTTTTAAGTGTCCTGAAAGAATCAGCTGTGAAGTGTTTCAGCCCACTTTAAGAAACATGCTTACCAGTGAACTCGAGTGTAGACAAGAGTGGACAGTTTGTAGTTGGGAGCAACTGCTGTGACAAATGTTTTATGGTAATGTTAGAATCTAAGCTTTAGGGTGGTACACCACTGCAAGTTGAAACAGCAATACCAAAAGTTGAGGTTGTTTTGCAACAACCTTTCTTATTATGCTTTATAATTTAAAAAGTGCAACACAGCAAGTACTTGAAAGAATGGGGGAGTTTAAAAACATTCTTGGAGAGAATTTCATTTGTACTTGGAATTAGTCCGTTCCTACAGTTGCACTCCACCATCCAGCCTTCCTCTTCAGCAGGTTACTGTTTGAGATGTTTGGTGCCCACTTCGTTCGCTGCAACTGATGCTACAGTGCACTAGGCCAGGATCTGCTGAGTGATGTCATGGGGGAAGGAAAGAAATTAAGACAAGGGCTGTCTACACTGGCACGTTCTTGTGCAAAAACGGTTGCTCTTGCGCAAAAACGGTTGCTCTTGCGCAAAAACTTGCCTCCTGTCGACACTGGCCACTCATTCTTGCGCAAGTAAACTGATGGGCTGTGTCTAGACTGGCCAGTTTTTCTGGAAAAGCTTGCCAGCTGTCTACACTGGCCACTTGAATTACTGCAAAAGCACTGACGATCTCATGTAAGATTGTCAGTGTTCTTGCGGAAATACTATGCTGCAGCCATTCAGGCAAAAGTCCTTTCGCCCAAACGGGCCAGTGTAGACAGCAGTTTTGTTTTCTGGAAAAAAGCCCCAATCGCAAAAATGGCGAGCGGGGCTTTTTTGCGGAAAAGCGCATCTAGATTTTGCGGAGAAGCGTCCGTGCCAATCTAGACACTCTGTTCCAAAAATGCTTTTAACAGAACTTTTCCATTAAAAGCATTTCTGGGAAATTATGCCAGTCTAGACATAGCCATGTTGTACTGTAGAAAATCAGGGCATCTTGCGGGAGATCTCTGACACTCCCTCTCAGGAATAAGCCCTCTTGTGCAAAAGCTCTTCCAGAAGAGGCCAGTGTAGATAAGCAACATGGATGTCTTCCGCAATAAGCCCTTACGGTTAAAACACCCATCAGAGCTTTCTTGGGCAAGAGAGCGTCTACACTGGCATGGATGCTCTTGCACAAGAGCACATGCCAGCGTAGACGCTCTCTGCTGGAAGAGTTTTTGCAGAGGAACTCTTCCGCAAGTGTTTTTGCATGAGAACACGCCAGTGTAGATGTAGCCAATCTGTTTACCGCAGCTAGAGCTCTAGTATTTTCTAGTTCTTTCTAAAGAAAAGAATTGATGATACATGCCTTAAACTAGAATTGCTGCCATGAACATGTAATTAAAATCCACCTTGAGCCTTAACAGTAGAGGTCCTAGGTCACTGCAGAGCTAGCTGTTATAAACTCCCTTTCCTAATTTGGACAAGTTTCCACTTCGAATATGGATGACTTTTGCTGCCTACCCCCACTGTAATTGCTGGGTGAACCTAATTTGCTCCTGTTTTAAAAGATGTTGCTACACTGTCTGCACATAGAGTGGGTATCAAAATTGGTAAAAGTGTCACACAGCAGATGTAACTGCGACTTGCATGTTTAAATGGTTGCTAGTTTAGCTTCAATATGGCTCTGTCCACACCAGGCTGCCTTTTGGGGTGCAGGAGATCTCACTGTGCATTGTCTGTCCCGAGTCTTGACCCTTATTATAAAAGTGCAAACATCTCAGTACAAGGCAAAACTGACATGACACTTTACAGCAGGGTTTGGAGAAAATACAGGTATCTGACTTTGTGCCCTATATCTTCCTTTCATTCTGATTCAAATACATTGGTTCAGCAGTTAGTCACTATTTGCACTCTTATCTCCATCACTTGTGGGTCATTTCTGTACATTAAAAACCCTAACAGCTATTGCATAATTTTACTATTTATTAAAGGATCATTCTGTTCTGTAGTTTAAAAATATTAAGAAAACCAAGTCAGCTTATAATAAACATATCTAAATGTTGTACGCAGTGCTTATTTACGTTCTTAGCAGCTCTACAGATCAACAAAGACATTAAAATTCAGAAGAGTCCTTGAAATTTAAGGCAGGCCAATATCAATGTTTTGTTACAATAAGCTGTGAATGACTACACACAAACATGAAGTAGAAGCAAAGTATAGAACTATCTACTCACCCAACAACCCTATTGCATTTACTTTTGTTACAAAAATATTTGCTAAGGCACCAGAAAGCAAAATGAGTTTATATGAACTCATGTACATTACTGGGGTTAGAATTTGAAGTTCTGTAGGCAGCAGAGATGCAAAAGAATGAAACCTAACCTTAAAAAACCCATAGGCAATTAGACCATTTACAAATACAAGTATCACTTTAGAAATTATTCAAAACATATTCCCATAAAGGAGAATGCTATTTTGAATATTTTTCTAGAAATCACACTGAAACTGTTACATTTACAAGTATTTAGATTTATTAGAACTCTATAATGAATTGTATTTTTCAGAATTTGGCCGATTTACAAGTCCCTAGGTTTTTCCCCCTCCCCTGGATTTTTCCCTTTTGTTTTAAACATAAAATGCATAAGTGGAGTCAAATTTACTTGCACATCAAAAGAGACATCCCTCCCCTTGAGTCACATTTATCTTTAAAAAAAGGGGGAGGATTCTCAGTTGCACATAGTTAACAGAACACGCACACACTACACTACGGCTATAGCTTCCAAAACAATACAAGGCTGTGGTTTATTCCGATTATGTTTCATAAAAAGGATCCACTGTTTATATATACACATGTATATAATGTTACATTCCATCCCGGTAGAAATCCCGCCCCCTGTCGCTGCCCCAGAAGTCTCACTCTCCAAACTTGGAAAGCGATTTCTCTTGTCTGTGAAGTTCATTCTCTTTCAACAGCTTCAGGTTCTCGGCTCTCAATCTGTCCAGTTCCAGCTCCAGTTCTCTTACCCGAGAGTCCTCTGCCGAGTCCCCCCCGTACTTTTTGCTTTCCACCCTCAGCCTGTTGTTCTCATCTTCCATCCTGGAAAGGCATTTTTCCAGCTCCAAGTACTCCTTGATCAGCTCCTGCTTGCTCATGTTCTGCAGGCTCTCCACATGGTACCGCTCGTAAGTCTCTGAGAAGTCCCTCTGGAGAAACTCGCTGCCATCGCCGCCCATCCCGTCGCTGCCTCCGTCCTCCACCGCCGCCTCCTCCAGGAAGTCCTCCTCGCTGGTGTCATCCGACTTGGCGGCCACCCGCTTGGGGCAGAGGCCCGTCTTCAGGTCCGGCTCCTCCTGGTCGTGATCCTCCATCAGGAACTGGGTGGTGTTGTAGGGCGCCACGGGCTGCCCCTTGGCGAACATCTCGGCCCGCAGGCGGGAGGCGCGCTGGCTCTGCCGCTCGTCGAACTGCTTCTTCTCCTCCCAGCTCAGCTTGTAGTAGGGCTTCCAGTGCCGCTTCTTCTTGGACGGCCGCCGCCGGTGCTTCTTCTTGCCCAGCTGCCGCAGCTCCTCCTCGGCGCCGCCAGGGGGCCGGTCCCGGGGCCCCGGGCACGGCGGGCGGCCCCCGCCCTGGCACGCCCCGGCGGGCGGGCTGGCCTGGCGCACGCTCTCCTCGGCCCGCGGGCTGGCGGCCCCGGCGGGCCAGCCCGGCCCCCGCTCGCCCGGCGCGGCGCCGCCCCCGGCGGGGCTGGGGCAGGACGGCGGCTGCGGCTCGGCCATGGCGTCGGGCGGGGCTCAGGGGCGAGCGCTCTGCCCGCGGCGGGCCCGCGCCTGGCGCATGTGGGACGGGAGCGGGGTGCGCGCCGGGCCCCGAGGGGTTAACGCCGCTGGCCCCGCCCGGCTGCTGCGCCGAGACCGGGCACACTCATCACAGGCGCCGCAGCCCCGCCCGCCCGGAGCTCAGCCCCCGCACCCTGCGTCGCCTGCTCCCAACTGCAGCTCGTAGCTCGCTGCCGCGGCTTATATAAGGCCACCAGACCCCGCCCCTCTCTGCGCAAGCGCGCTGCCCGCCCCGCGCCCCGACGCATGCTGGGATTTGTGGTCTCCCGTCCCGATCGATTCTCTGGCCCGCGCCTGCCGGAGCGACTACGATTCCCAGAGGCGCGGCGGGGCCTCTCCTGCGGCCAATCAGCTCGAGAAGCGGGCGTGGCCTATCGCACAGTCGCTGCCATTGGCCTCTGAAGCCTCGGGACTACGATTGGTCCTTCGTCCGCGGCTAGACCAATGAGAGAGTAGGGGTGGCACTTGGTCCCTACCATAGTGTTTCAAGGGGGCTTAAACTCTTGGGAGCCGAATGGCTCCGAGCGGCCTGCCAGAGGCTCTGTAAGGTCAAAAGTCAGTAGCTGTTCGGTTTCTGTGCTCCCAGGGGAGGGGTCGCGAAATGTCCTGTCGTCCCTCCTCACGAGGAAAGTGGTACGTTCCAAAATAGTCCTGAACGGCTTCGCCGACTGAGCGGAGGAGACTGCGAATTGGGCCACTTTGCTCCCTCAGTCACAGCGTGGGGGGAGGCGCGGGGGCAACTCCGACTGGGAACGAGAGGGGCCTAAAGGAGACACACGCGTGGGAGGCGGAAGGACCCCAGGGATTGGGATCTGCGTAAAATGTGAGGTGACTGTGATGAGGCGTTGATCGAGGCGGAGGGAGATGTAAACAAACCAGAGAGAGAAACAAGTCCCATCTTAAAGGGACAGCGTCTCCTCCTCCCAGCCTCCCTCGCCGCCCGCTAGAGCTGTGCTGGAAGGGCAGCCGGGACTCCCCGGTCCTAATCCTGGGCTGGGAGCCTCGTCTCCCGGGCGAGGGGCGTGTCCCCGGGTTCAAGAGCAGGGGTGCGAGCCCGGACTCCTGTCTCACCTGCCCTAGCCAATCTGTGCCTCGGTTTCCCCATCTGTAAAATGGGACTAAGAGCTGCCATGTGTAAATTCTGCCCTGCACACGCAGGCTACGTCTAGACTGGCATGATTTTCCGGAAATGCTTTTAACGGAAAAGTTTTCCATTAAAAGCATTTTCAGAAAAGCGCGTCTAGATTGGCAGGACGCTTTTCCGCAAAAGCACTTTTTGGGGAAAAGCGTCCGTGCCAATCTAGACGCGCTTTTGTGCAAAAAAGCCCCGATCGCCATTTTCGTGATTGGGGCTTTTTTGCGGAAAACAAATCTGTGCTGTCTACACTGGCCCTTTTGCGCAAAAGTTTTTCGGAAAAAGACTTTTGCCCGAACGGGAGCAGCATAGTATTTCCGCAAAAGCACTGACAGTCTTACATGAGATCGTCAGTGCTTTTGTGGAAATTCAAGTGGCCAGTGTAGACAGCTGGCAAGTTTTTCCGCAAAAGCAGATGATTTTGCAGAAAAACTTGCCAGTCTAGACACAGCCACATGGCGTGGAGTTAGCCTGTGCCAGCTCAGCCCAGCCCTGCAGGGGGATTGCCCATGCCTGGACTGGCTGAGCTCAAAACTGCTTTCCCCTGTCTCCAGTGGGAGCTCTGGCTCTGGGCTCTGCCACGAGTGGTGGGGGAGATCTGAGTGTGCGCCGCAGGGATAGAAATGGAGCTAAATGCGCAGCCAGCAGCTTTACCACATCTCTTGTGGATCAGAGCAGAGGGGAGCACTGAACGTACACTGGTGGACTACCCATGCCTCTGGCCCCAAAGCCTGGCTGGCAAACATGGCCCATGCAGAGCTGGTTACAAACACGAGTCCTGAATCCCGTGCCGGCTCTGAACTCCTCAAGCCTGCGCTACCTTCTTCCGCCCCGGGGAAGGAGAAAGAAGGAAGGTCTCGCTAGGGTGGGAGGGGCACATCTGCTGCTGCATGGGGGCATGTGTAGCGCTACAATTAATACGCCTGGCTTAATCGGCCCTTCCATTAGGGGACACACTCCGAGCGCTTCTCATACCCTCCAGGCGCTTTCCTTCACTCGGTCCCCCTCGGTACCACCAGAATTAGCAGAACCGGGATCTTCCACTGCCAGTAAAGGGATTGGGAGTGGACTTCTCACGTCTCACTGCATGGAGGTGTTTCCCCCTCTCTAGGTTGGGGACTGTGTTGTGTCCCGTAAAACACAGGGTGGACTCAGCTCATTTGGGAAGTCGGAGCAGCTGGCTAAACCTCTACATCTTCCTTGGCTGGCCAGTGGATTACTGCTGGTATAATTCCAGGCCAAGAGTACATAAAAATCCCCTATACCTTTCAACAAGTCAGCGATTCTGAGAAGGAAGCCATGCTTTCAGTGTGTGTGGAAGGGGATTTTTGTTATGTTAAAGAAGGAGCATAGTCTAATGGTCAGAGCATGGGGTTTGGCATTCAGGAAACTAATCTGGGCTGCCATTCTCTTTCTGCATGAACTTACCCTATCTGTACCTCAGTTTCCTCATCTGTAAAATGAAAGTTCTTACAAAGACGAGAGAAAAAATTATTCTCTTTAGCCTTTGATGATAAGACAAGGAGCAAAGGGCTTCAATTGCAGCCAGGGAGGTTTAGGTTGGACGTTAGGAAAACTTCCTGCCTGTCAAGGTGGTGAAACACTGGGATAAATTGCCGAGGGAGGTTGTGGGATCTGCATCACTGGAGATATTTAAGAGCAGATCGGACTGACACCTGTCAGGGGGAGCAATAATTTTTGCCCATGGGCCACTTCAAAAATGTTTGAAGTAGCCCCAGGCCACCCTGGAAGGGGCGGGGCCTAAACAGGAAGGGGTGAGGACTAAATGGGATGGGGCGGGACTGCCCCACTCTCAGACTATGATTGGTCTGGGGATGGGGGAGCCCCTTTGCCCCCCTTTGCACTAGGCACCCATGCCCTGGAAGAGGCTTGGCACGCTCCCCCAGTCACGGGCCAATCAGGACCCGGGGGCGGGGAAGCACGGGAAGCCTCCTCCCGCCCTGCAAGGAGCACGTGGCACTTTGAAGTGCTGCGGGCGCCTCCCAGGGCTGGGGAAGGGTGAAGGAAGTTTCACGCAGCTCCCCCGCCCCCAGGCCCTGATTGGCTCGGGGGCGGGGCAGTGCGCGAAGCCTCCTCCACTCCCCCCCCCCGCCCTGCGAGCAGCCGTGGTGCTTCTCAGCCCCACATGCTTCTGGCAGGGCGGGAGGAGGCCGATTAAGGCCTGGGGGTGGGGGAGCGCGCAGCCTTCTCTGCTCTGCCCCCCCTTGCGGAGGCCCTTGTGCCCAGCTTGGTCCTGCCCTGAGGGCAGTGAACTGGACTTGATGACTCTGGAGGCTCCTTGCGGTCCTAGGCTGCGTCTAGACTGGCATGATTTGCGGAAATACTTTTAACGGAAAAGTTTTTCCATTCAAAGTATTTCTGCAAAAGAGCATCTAGATTGGCATCTAGATTTGCTTTTCCACAAAAGCATCCGTGCCAATCTAGACGCGCTTTTGCGCAAGAAAGCTCCCATGGCCATTTTAGCCATCGGGCTTTCTTGTGCAAAAAATGAAGGTGCCTGTCTACACTGGCCTCTTGCGCAAGAGGGCTTATCCCTGAGCGGGAGCGGGAAAGTCTTTGCGCAAGAAGCCCTGAGTTTCTACATTACAGAGTCAGTGCTCTTGTGCAAATTCAAGCGGCCAGTGTAGACAGGAGGCAAGTTTTTGCGCAAAATCTTGCCAATCTAGACGTACCTCAAGTGTTCTAAAATTCTATGGTATTTGGAAGTGATTTGCGAGGCTCCATAAACCTCTTTGAGATTCTTGGATAGAGAGTACTTGAGAAAGGCAAATACTTTTACTTTTAACACCTTGCAAAGAACATTAACCTTAATTAACAGAGGGAGCACTCAGATGAACAGGATTTCAGAATCATCTCATCTGAAGAAGTGGGTTTTGGTCACAAAGGCGCATGATACCATATATATATATTTGTTAGTTCCCAAGGTTACGCCTACAGAGCAGTGTTATTTCGGAATAACTAATGTAATAACATAGTCCGTGTCCACACACAAGCAGTTATTTCGATATAATGTCAAAATAACGTCCAGCCAGAGGACTTCTTACTCCCACTCCTGTAACCCCCATTTTATGAGGAATAAGGGAAATCGGGAGGGGGGGAGTGCTCTCCCTCAGACTTCCCACTGTGTAGACTGTGCTAAAAGCTGAAATAAGCTATTTCAACGCTACACAATTGATGTAGCTCAAGTTGGGTAGCTAATTCGGATTTAGCCCTGCTGTGTTGATGTAACCTAAGGTGCCATGGGCCTACTCACTGTTTTTAAAGATTAACAATATGAATTTGAAAAAAAATCGTATACATCCTATCAATTTCATATTAAATGAATGAATTTGAAAAAATGGAAAATCTTATTTACTTTTTACTCCTTATACTGTATTTGGTTATTTTGTTTTCATTGTCTTTTAAGTCCTGCAGGTATTTATGCATGTGGGACAGCTTTAAAGCCATTATTTCCTTTTCATTGCATGAAAAACCTTTCTGTTATTCTTCAGTTTTATAACGCGCTGTTCCTAGAAAAATCTAACTTTGGGACTTAATTTCAGCTGCCTGTTTTGTTTTTGAGCCCCAAAACATCCCCACAGGGGAGGTAAAACTTATCCCATATTTTACCTAGGGGGGAAAGTGGAGGCAGAGAGAAGCTACGTGATTTTCCAAAGGTTACACAATGAGTTGGTGTCAGAGATCAGAGCAGAATTGTAACGTCCATTCGCCTGCTCTGTGTGCACTCGGTGCTAGTTCAGCAAGCCTTTTGCAAAACACCTTAACGCCATGGCTTAAGGAAGGCGGAACGTCAGCTAACATGGCTCTCGGCCTCAGGCCTAAGGCTGCACCTTCCAGTGCAGAGCTGAAGAGGGAATTTTTTTCCCCCCTCGGTCTCACTTAACAATTGATCTGAAGGGAAAATCCAGGGCAGCACAAATGGGATTCTGGTTCTTTCGGCTCATGCCAGTGAGTGCTAACACATTTCCTTCAAGAGAGTAAGAAAAGGTTCGTTCATAATCAGACAGGAAGCTGCCAACATGTCGGGCTGCAGATGGAGGTTAGAGCACCGGAAATGCAGCTCTGCAGCTAGCAGCAGGGGAAGCAGGACCCGCTCTTGCCTCTTGCAAGGTACGTCCCAGGGCTGTGAAGAGTGGTTGTAACCACAGCGGCAGCTCACCAAAGAGGAACCTCGGCTGGGAAGGAAAATGGCAGCCCCCGCGTTGAAATGCTCACACACTCACGAGGACGCTTGATGTGCACATGGACACAGGGGGGCACCCACAGGTCGAACTAGGAGACGCAGTCGGAGCTGCGCAAACCGCGCCGCTTCTTTCGAAATCGTTTCCAAACAAAGCGCTGTTCCGACAGGTGCCTTAACCCTCGCGGAACCGCGGTCACAGGGACGCTGGCATAGCGCGCCCGTTATTTCCAAATCCATTTCGAAATAACGGGCGTGTTTAAAGACGCGGAAAGGCTATTTCAGGGCACTTCCGGGATCCCGAAATAGCGCCGCTGTCGAGATGGCCAAGCGGCCATGTGGCCCCTGCACAGGACCTTGGTTAGCGAACACTCCAGTAGGGGGCTCCCCTTTGGTGGCAGGGAACCCCATGAAAATGGGGGGAAGCTTATTTTAAAGGCGTTTGAGGGAAGCCTGCCGGGGACTTCGCTCTCACAGGGACGTTCCCGCTGCTCTCGCGCACACAGCGCAACTCTCACGGGCGTGGGAATGTGTCAGCTGGCCAAGGGCTGAGCGTTTCGTGGCCTGCGGGCTGGTGCAGAGCAGGTCCCTGGCCCCAGACAGCCAGGGGCCCGCCTGCTCTACTTACCACGCTTAGGGACGGGTCCAGCCTGTGTCCCGTAGGCCTGAAGTATCCCCCAGGCCTAATCCCTTTATCCTGCCAACTCCGCGGGAGGCAGGGCAGGGCTGTACCCAGGGCACAGACAGGCACAGAGAGACTGAGGCCAGATCAGCCGCTTTAGGCCCCCCGACATCCTAAAACCGGCCTCAGCTGCTGCCTAACGCCCCGGTGCCTAAGTCTCCTAGCTGCCTGTTCCCACTGGCTGGCATTCACTGAACCACCTACGCCCTGGCCCCATCCCACAGCTTCCCAACCCCCCTCAGCTGCCTGGCTGCCCCCAGGCCTCCTTTGGGGAGCCAGGACCAGCGCATGGGGTTGGGGGGGGGCACTCGGCTTTGCTGCTCTCACGTACTTGGAGATCTGGGCCTAAGTGACTCGCCTCGGGTGGGGGGGGGGGGGAACTGAGCTGAGGCTTCCAAGACATTGGCTGATACCCTAACCCCTGAGCATGAGGGACTGAACCCCGCCGCCCCCCCCTGACACATGGGAGGGCAGGGCTTCTGGATCCTGGGATTCCCAGGAGATTGGGGGCTGGAGGGGGTGTGGAGGCTGGGAAGGAGGCTGGTGCAGGGGGAGCTCGGGGCAGGGGTTTGGGGGCCAGAGGGGTGCGGGGGCTGGAAAGGAGGCTGGTGCAGGGGAGCTCAGGGCAGGGGATCGGGGCAGGAGGGGGTGTGGGGGCTGGGAAGGAGGCTGGTGCAGGGGAGCTCGGGGCAGGAGGGGATGCGGGGGCTGGGAAGGAGGCTGGTGCAGGGGGAGCTCGGGGCAGGGGATCGGGGCAGGAGGGGGTGCGGGGGCTGGGAAGGAGGCTGGTGCAGGGGAGCTCGGGGCAGGGGATCGGGGCAGGAGGGGGTGCGGGGGCTGGGAAGGAGGCTGGTGCAGGTGAGCTCGGGGCAGGGGATCGGGGCAGGAGGGGGTGCGGGGGCTGGGAAGGAGGCTGGTGCAGGGGAGCTCGGGGCAGGGGATCGGGGCAGGAGGGGGTGCGGGGGCTGGGAAGGAGGCTGGTGCAGGGGAGCTCGGGGCAGGTGATCGGGGCAGGAGGGGGTGCGGGGGCTGGGAAGGAGGCTGGTGCAGGGGAGCTCGGGGCAGGGGATCGGGGCAGGAGGAGGTGCGGGGGCTGGAAAGGAGGCTGGTGCAGGGGAGCTCGGGGCAGGGGATCGGGGCAGGAGGGGTGCGGGGTCGGTGTCCCACAGGCGTGTGCTGCGGGGTCTGCATCCCATGCACCTGCACACTGGTGGGCTGGAGGAGCAGGCGTCTGGCACCCTGAGCAAGGCCCCTCAACTGGGAGCCTGACACTGCCCCCCTGAATAGCGCCAAGGGGCAGTCCAGGCTCAGGGGTGCAATGGAAGAACTGACACCGAAGTAACGGGGGCGGGTGGGCAACCCTGAGACTCCTCAGACGGAATCACGGGACACTGGAGCTGGGAGGGACCTCGAGAGTCGAGTCCAGCCCCTCCCCGACAGGACCCAGCGCCCTGAACCATCCCTGGCAGGCGTCTGCCCAACCTGCTCTTCAGTGTCTCCAGGGATGGGGAGTCCACGGCCCCGGCGCTTTACCCCAGTGTGTAGCCCCGACAGGCAGGAAGATTTTCCTAACCAGGGATGTAACCGTGGAGCCGATGAACCGCTAAGCAAAGGCCTGGGGGTTACTGCTACAGACGCGCAGGGGTCACTTTAGAAATCTGCCTGGGGGCGCCCCCCAGGAGTCCTGCTTCCAGGGCCCTGCTGGCATCGCTCGCCCCACATCCCCCCCAAGGCCCGGGCCCGGCTCCGGGGGCTCCTCTGCAGCCCCACATGCAATACGCGGATGCAAGGGACTTAACGAGCTAATTTGCATATTTGCACAGACGCTGTATAATCATAGACCTCAGCGGGAGGTGGCCTGGCCTGTGTGGCCCCGGGGCGGGCTCCCCTGCCAGGCAACTCCCCCAAGTGCAATGCTAGAGTGATGCCGCCAGGGAGCCGGCTGTGGGCACCAAGCCACGGACCCCAGGCCCTGCCCAGCCTGTGCCCAGCCCCTCGGCAGTGACGGGATCTCACCGTGGGCGTCGGCACCGGGCAGGGCAGACCTGCCCTACCCCTCCAGGTGTCTTGGAGGCAGCTGTGGATCCAGGGAGCCGCAAGAGCGGGGAGGGGGGGCAGGCGAGAGACACAACACAGCGGCTCCCAGCCTTCCCCTGCCACGCACCCGCAAACCCCGTCACAAGCGCTCGGCGGACCGGCGACAAGCTATTTGCACATTTGCATATTCATTATGCAAATACAGAATTTGTTTAATGTTTTGGTTCAAACCCTCCTCTGCTGGCACTTAATCTGGGACAGTTGCTCAGATTGGAGCAGCTCCGGTTTGGGAATCTCCCTCACTTCCGCGCAGTGAAGGCCGATGCAGAGGGGCCCCATCCCCCCGAGTTCTCCTGGAGCGCCCGGGCCCCACCGGCTGTTCCGCAGGCTCCCTGCTGCTCTGGGCTTGCACTTGGTTTGGCTGCTAGTTTTTGGCTTTTGCCGACTAGCCTTGCACACTAGGCTCCTTTCTAGCTCATGGGGGTTGGCTGCCGATGCTCAAAGGCCTCCGCCCGCCTCCCCGGGGTAACCACCGTGGCAGGTTTTGCTCCTCTTCCTTTTTGAGTGTGGGAGGGACGATGTTTGGGCCTCTGTTACTGGGGAGTTAAACCGTTTCCGTGCAGCTTTCCGGCATTTCCTTCTCAGGACTGTTCCTTCGCATTTCCACGGTAGCCGCCTCACTTTCGTGGGCCTCCTTTCGGACGCGAAATGCTGCTTTGCCGGGTTTCTTTGCCGGGCTCCCTAGCTGAGGATGTTCCATGGAGCGGATGAAGTGGGGCTTGCCCCGAAAGCGGGTGACACTAGAGACTTTGTTAGTCTCAAGGTGCCACGGAACTGGTGTTTGGAATTCCTGGGGGCTGCTAGGACCCAGGGAGCCTGCACCCCACTTAGGACTAAATCTAGAATCGCCTCTCCCCTTGGGCTCCAGGACGAGCTACTCCAAGAAGCAGTCGTGAATGGGGCCTGGAAATGTTACCTCCCCGTCCTGCCCGGACAGACACGTACCCAGGCAGTACGGGATCAGAAATCCTGCATCATCCCCGCGCGTCCTGGTTTCGCTGAGTCACCATCACCAGCCTGGTCCGGAGGTCGGCAGGACCCTTCTGCTGCTGGACTCACCCTGCAGGCGCAGCGCGTCGGCCCGGAGTCTAGGGCGGTTGGGCACATTGATGATTTTTTGCTAGATTTGACTCTGTGCTTCCTTTCGCCCGCCAGCCCGGCCTGCTCCGTCACTCCTGCGGGCGTTCCGCCTGGGATCCCTGCGTCCCATTGTTCCACCAAGTGTCCATGACGCCGGCTTGAGCAACACCCTCGCTTGATCCCCGGCGCGTAGGGTTTGGATTCCAGCATCTGTGCAAAGTGCTTAGAACATTGGCCCTCATTTAGTTGCCTGTCTGCATAATGTGTAACTTGAATGGGGCTGTCTTTTGTCTGACACGCCCTGAATCCCCCATTAGCCCCCCCACTGCACACCTCTATACCCTCACTGCACGCCCCCATATCCCCACTGCACGCCCCCATAGCCCCACTGCACACCTCTATACCCTCACTGCACGCCCCCATAGCCCCACTGCACACCTCTATACCCTCACTGCACGCCCCCATAGCCCCACTGCACGCCCCCATACCCCCACTGCACACCTCTATACCCTCACTGCACGCCCCCATAGCCCCACTGCACACCTCTATACCCTCACTGCATACTCCCATAGCCCCACTGCACACCTCTATACCCTCACTGCACGCCCCCATAGCCCCACTGCACACCTCTATACCCTCACTGCATGCCCCCATACCCCCACTGCACACCTCTATACCCTCACTGCACGCCCCCATAGCCCCACTGCACGCCCCCATAGCCCCACTGCACACCTCTATACCCTCACTGCACGCCCCCATACCCCCACTGCACACCTCTATACCCTCACTGCACGCCCCCATAGCCCCACTGCACGCCCCCATACCCCCACAGCACACCTCTATACCCTCACTGCACGCCCCCATACCCCCACTGCACACCTCTATACCCTCACTTCACGCCCCCATAGCCCCACTGCACACCTCTATACCCTCACTGCACACCTCTATACCCTCACTGCATGCCCCCATAGCCCCACTGCACACCTCTATACCCTCACTGCACGCCCCCATAGCCCCACTGCTCACCTCTATACCCTCACTGCACGCCCCCATAGCCCCACTGCACACCTCTATACCCTCACTGCATGCCCCCATAGCCCCACTGCACACCACTATACCCTCACTGCACGCCCCCATAGCCCCATTGCACACCTCTATACCCTCACTGCACGCCCCCATACCCCCACTGCACACCTCTATACCCTCACTGCATGCCCCCATAGCCCCACTGCACACCTCTATACCCTCACTGCACGCCCCCATAGCCCAACTGCACACCTCTATACCCTGACTGCACGCCCCCATAGCCCCACTGCACACCCCTATACCCTCACTGCACGCCCCCATAGCCCCACTGCACACCTCTATACCCTCACTGCACACCTCTATACCCTCACTGCATGCCCCCATAACCCCACTGCTCACCTCTATACCCTCACTGCACACCTCTATACCCTCACTGCATGCCCCCATAGCCCCACTGCACGGCCCCATAACCTCACTGCACACCTCTATACCCTCACTGCACGCCCCCATAGCCCCACTGCACACCTCTATACCCTCACTGCATGCCCCCATACCCCCACTGCACACCTCTATACCCTCACTGCACGCCCCCATAGCCCCACTGCACGCCCCCATAGCCCCACTGCACACCTCTATACCCTCACTGCACGCCCCCATAGCCCCACTGCATGCCTCCATAGCCCCACTGCACACCTCTATACCCTCACTGCACACCCCCATAGCCCCACTGCACACCTCTATACCCTCACTGCACGCCCCCATAGCCCCACTGCACACCCCTATACCCTCACTGCACGTCCCCATACCCCCACTTCACTCCTCTATACCCTCACTGCACACCCCCATACCCCCACTGCACACCTCTATACCCTCACTGCACGCCCCCATTGCACACCTCTATACCCTCACTGCATGCCCCTATAGCCCCACTGCACACCTCTATACCCTCACTGCATGCCCCCATGCCTCCACTGCACACCTCTATACCGTCACTGAACGCCCCCATTGCACACCTCTATACCCTCACTGCACACCCCCATACCTCCACTGCACACCTCTATACCCTCACTACACGCTCCCATACCCCCACTGCACACCTCTATACCCTCACTGCATGCCCCCATAGCCCCACTGCACACCTCTATACCCTCACTGCATGCCCCCATGCCCCCACTGCACACCTCTATACCCTCACTGCACACCTCTATACCCTCACTGCACGCCCCTATAGCCCCACTGCACACCCCTATACCCTCACTGCACGCCCCCATACCCCCACTGCACACCTCTATACCCTCACTGCACGCCCCCATTGCACACGTCTATACCCTCACTGAATGCCCCTATAGCCTCACTGCACACCTCTATACCCTCACTGCATGCCCCCATGCCTCCACTGCACACCTCTATACCCTCACTGCACGCCCCCATTGCACACCTCTATACCCTCACTGCACACTCCCATACCTCCACTACACGCTCCCATACCCACACTGCACACCTCTTTACCCTCACTGCATGCCCCCATAGCCCCACTGCACACCTCTATACCCTCACTGCATGCCCCCATAGCCCCACTGCACACCTCTATACCCTCACTGCACGCCCCCATGCCCCCACTGCACACCTCTATACCCTCACTGCACGCCCCATTGCACACCTCTATACCCTCACTGCATGCCCCCATAGCCCCACTGCACACCTCTATACCCTCACTGCATGCCCCCATGCCCCCACTGCACACCTCTATACCCTCACTGCACACCCCCATTGCACACCTCTATACCCTCACTGCACGCCCCCATAGTCCCACTGCACACCACTACACCCCGATTGCACACTCCCATACCCCCACTGCACACCTGTACACCCTGATTGCACACTCCCATACCCCCAATGCACACCTCTACACACCCACTGCACACTCCTACATCCCCCCTGCACACACCTGTAGCCTCCACTATAATTCCTTCTGAACTCATCGGCATACCACCTAGTGCACACACCCCACTTCACCTCCACAATAGCCCCCGTATGGCACATGCCTACTGTACTCAACCACCTACACCCACACTGCACTCAACCACACTCCCACTATACCTCCACACTGCACCCCCACTAAACCCCCCACTGTGCTCATCTACATTCTACCCACACCCTACCTACATTGTATACCCTCTACACTGCATCACACCCCAGCCCACAGCACATCCTCCCACTGTGCAGCTACAGACACCACATCGCCCTCACCTCACACCTCTGTGCACATACTGCATCCATCCCATGCCCCAGTGCATCTATCCCCACACCCCATGTGTATAAGCTTATCCACCCCACCCCAACACACTGTACTGCATAACCTACATATATCTAACTGCACAAACCCATGGCACCCTCCCCACTGCACACACATCACAGTGTAGACACAAACATACACATCGTGCATGCAGTGATGCACACACACGTGCACACCACACTTGGCTAGGCACACTGTACATGTAGGTGCACCCTCCCCATCCCCAAACTACTCACGTCGCACTATACTTGTGCACACACACACACACACACACGTGCACACACACATCACACCGAGCCCCTTCTGGCCATACGCCCCGTGGTTCCTGTGTACACCCCCCAACTCCTCCGCACAAAGTCACTGTTCACACCTGACACCTCCCCCATATCTCACCTGCTGGAGCAAGATTTTTCGATGGAACCACTTGCCACTGGAAGATGCTGATTCGGTGGAACTGGAACCTTCCTGAGGAACCCGCCAATTGGAAATGCCTGAGGGGAGGCAGCTGAGCAGACGGGCCGGGCCGGTTCGGGCCTGCCTCCCGCAGCCTCGGCAGTTCGCCCGATGGAGCAGCTCGGCACCAGGACTCACAGGGCGCGTGGGCTCCTGGCCTGCAGGCTGGCAAGAGCCCGGAAATCTTCTAAAAATTCCATTTTGGTTCTGAAACAGAATCTCCCTCCCCCGGAGTCTTCTTCAGAAATGCGGCATTCTCTGTGGGCAGGAAACGCTGGTTCCTGTGCATCGCCCCCCCATGCACACACACACGCACATATAGGTATGTGCACATACACACACAAGCACGTGCACACACACACACGTGCGCACACAGGCATGTGCGCGCACACACACACACACATGCACGTAGGGGCACGTGCCTACACACAGACATACAGGCATATGCACACAAACATACACACAGGCATGTGCACACGCAGACACACAGGCACACACATGGGCACTCACTTCCAGGGATCCTGCTTGCAAATACTGTCACTAGCAGCCGCAGGGTGGCAAATCTCAGCCAAGGCAGACGGGCCAAGGGTGCCCAGGCCTGGCCGCTAGCAGGTCCAAAGCGCTTGGCCGCCAAACGTGCAAGAGGCCTGAGGCCTAGGGAGCGCCGCCCACAGCCCCTTTGCGCGACCCCGCTGGCACCGAGGGCGTGAGGCGGGCACGACTTGGCAGGTCCGATTTGCCACATGCCCAGTGGGAGGCCACGGTACTCGGGGCTCTTCCTGGGAGCTCCCCTTTGAGGCCTGGAACAGCCGGGCGTAGGTTAGAGCTGCCCCGAGGCTGCTCTGGCTCACGTGGGCGGTGGAACTGGCCCCCGATTCAGAGACCCACAAAGACAGTCGAAGTCACTTTTGCCCCCGCCCCATCCCTGGGGTCCTGCCCCAATCCCAACCCACCCTTGGGGTGGACACACTCACCGCTTTGGCTGCCTGCAGCTGTCAGTCTCCCCAGCAGGGGTCAGTCTCCCCGGCCCTGGCCTGCTAGGAGGGCCTCTCCCCACCCCACCTCTCCCTGCTTCCTCCAAGGCGCCCCTAAGACCCGAGGCCGCAGGCCAAGGACTCTCGGCCAGCTGCTCAGAGCTGCAGCAGCGGCATCGCCTGCTGGTGCCTGTGGCGCCCCCTGTGGCTGCAGGGTGTGTGTGCGGGGGGCGGGGAATCGCCAATGGTCCTCCTCATTGTTCACTCCTGTGTGCGGGATGAATTTTATGTGCACCAGTATGGAGGTGCTGTGCGGTGAGGGGGGTGGAGCTCAGTGCTAAGGCAGAGGGCTGGGATACAGGGAGGTGGCAGTTCTGGGGTGGGCCCAGGGATGAGGGGCTTGGGGGGTGACCTGCCCTGGGTTTAAGAAGGCAAATGGCATGTGTGGGGGCGGGGGCTGTGATTGGCCGCTGAAGCTGAGGGGAGCTTGCATTGTGTGGGGTGCTTGTGACGCCAACCCACCCTGGTCAGGCTGAGCAGGGAGGGGGGTGCTGCTGCACGGGGGAGCCGGGCAGTGCCCTGGCAGAGCAGCCGCTGGCGGCATGGCGATGGAGCCCGGGGAGCTGCCTCGCTGCCGAATGCCTAAGGGGAGCTCTCTGCGTCCTGGCACGCTCCACTCTCTGCCAGCGGCAGCCCAGGCTCCCTGCACGGCCTCCCATGGCCTCCCGCCAAAGCCAGGGCCTGCGAGGCCAGCGACTGCCAAAGGCCAGCGTCCCGTAATCCCAGCTTCTTCCCCGACAGCAGACCTGGGCTGGGACCCGCCGTGGGCGGAGCCTGCCTGAGCCAATCACAACCACCCCCACCTTGGCTCTTGCTCCTTTACGGTGCATCACGTGGGCTGAGTCTAGTTTTCTCTTTCCGGTTTCCATCTGGCGTGTCAAGGCCCAGCCCTGCCTGTGCTCCGGCCCCGGCTCCCCCGCCCGTCTGCTCGCGTCGGACCTGGGTCACTTTAGGGCTTTTTTATATTGGCAAAAGGCTCAGGGAGAGGCGCGGTTGCTGGTGCCGTGACTGCTCCTGCCTCGCCTGGCCTTGGCCCTGCTCACCGGGGACGGGGTGCCTGCTGGACCAGCAGAAACGCGATTCTAGCGTGAGCGGCAGCTGCACCAAGAGGGGCTGCGTGTGGGGCGCTCTGGCGAACCGGGCCCCGTGCAGACGACAGGCCGCAGCACTCGAAGGCCACGCTGCGGGCTGGCGGGAACGGACCCCAAGGGACAGATTTCCAAGAGCCTCACACCCATAACTGGGCAGGTCCCACTGTGCACCCGGCAGGCTGAGCTCTTCCGAAAATCCGGCCCTAAATGACTCCAAGACTCCACAGAGCCCTCGCCTGCCAGCCTCCTCGCCCTCTGCCAGAAAGGGGAGTAGGCCCAGGCATATGTGCACGGAGCCCAGCTTTCCCCTTGGTTACCAAACCCAGCACCGTGTTTTTATCCCTGCTTAGTGCAACCCAGGGCGGGGCCGGCTGCCTGAGACAGCTCTGAGAAGTGTCTATGCAATCGGGTGTTCACTCTGAAACCTAACGACGACGGCCATGCAAAGGGCAGCACTATTGCCCGTTTCATGGTCACCATGTTACCGAGAAGATCTGACAATGTCCTGCTCCAGGAGGCTATTTGGAACCTCGTATTTGCCGTCCCGCAAAGCGCCAAGCACGGTCGCCCGCTTGGTCTCTGCTCTTCGCGAGGAGAAAGGGACGTGCTGGGCTCCTCGCACCCCCGACATCGCGGCCACAGGCTGCTCTGTCAGAGCGGGCAGGCGCAGGACATGGGCCTTGTGCATGGAGCAGAGGGCGGGGAGGTTTGGGATGGTGCTCAGGGCGGGTCAGTCCACTCCGCTAGGCCAGCGATTGGCAGGCCTGTCCTTGCCGCGGCGGAGGCGGGAGCGGGGCTGCAGAGACCCAGGCCTCTCCTTTCCTTCCAGCTGTGGAGCTACCTCCCATTTTCCCTCGTGCCAGCGGGTGGCTGGGGGCCTCCGTGGGACTCCCCTGGGTCTCCCCCTTGCGCACGGGGGTGGGGAGCCCCAAGCAGCGATCCTGCGCCAGAGGGCAGGGCAGGCTGGCCCCTGGGCGGTGGCCGCCGGGCGTGGCCCCCTGCCGGACTGAGGGCTCCCAAGACCGGAGCCACAGCGCTCACAGGGCAGCCTCTGGTCTGCACCTGGGCTGGGAGGTGGTGCCTGGCTGCCCGCCCCTGAGGCCGGCAGGGGGAGGGGAGCAGCAGCCCCCAGCCCTGGCACTCGGGGCAGCAGTAGCAGCTTGCTGCTCCCTGGCCCAGCTGGCGTGCAGGGCCTTGGCCAGACAGGGAGGGGCACTGCTGACTGCCAGAGCCTGGCACCCACCCCAGCCTGCAGCCCTGCCAGGGAATCCCCCCAGCCGCAGGGGGAAGCAGGGCCCGTGAGCCAGCGGGGCAGAGACATGGGGGTGGGCTGGAAAGAGGAAGCTCTAGGGAGCCGGGAAGGAGGCTCGGGGCTGGCCAGCCCACGGACGCAAACAGTGCAGGGTGCCCCACCCCCACTCTGCAACTGGGGAAACTGAGGCGGGGGCTGACTCACTTGTGACCTTACGAGGATTCAGTGTCACAGCTGGGATGTGACACAGGCTGCAGGTGCCAGGCACTGGGGCCCCCGCTGCAGGGGGCACCTCTCGGCATCCCCCTGCGGACGCCCTCGCCCCCCATCCTCTGCAGCAAGGCTGGGGGCTTGCAGGTGGCACAGACACACTGCGCGGGGGGGGGGGGCCCTTTGTGCGGGCAGCTGCTGGCGCCCCCCAGTGGGGCTCTCGTGCTATAGCGGTTCAGCCTGCTTTCAGGTGGGGGATGGGTGGGCAGCTCAGCTCGGGGGGGCGGTGGTGAGACCCCGTGCAGGCTGGAACCGGGGGCAGGGGGCTGAGGGCACAGCAAGGGCATGGCCATGCCAGTGACCCCCCCACACGGGCAGCTTGGGGGCCAGGTGCTGCCAGCCATGACAGTTCCCCCTCCACCCCCCCGCTGGCGCCTCTCTCTGCTCCGGCCCGGGCTGGGGGCCCTCGGCCTCCATGCCCCTTCCACGTGCTGGACAGCTGCCTCCCCGGCTGGGCTAGGGCCCAGCCCCTCCCAGGGAAGGGCCAGGCGTGGGGGCAGGGCCGGGTACCGCACCGGGGTGCTAGGGCTGCAGAAAGATCTCCGGGCCAGCTCTCTTTGAGGGGCCCTGAGCCTGGGCCCAGGGCTGCAGCCCCCGAGTTCTGGGGGCCGGGGGCAGCCCCGCGCTGTCGTCCCTCCTTCCTGGTGGGCCCTGCGCTGCCCTCGCTCGCACGCTCCACCCCCCCAGCTCCCACTCAATGGCACAGCCACAGTCAAGGGGAGCTGTGGGGAGAGCCCCGGCAGGGGGACGTGGGGCAGCATGGGCCGGGCAGACCCACCAAAGGGAGCTGTCCTGGGTAAGTGCCCCACACCCCAATCCCCAGCCCTGAGCCCCCGGTACCCTAACTCCCCCCCACACCCGCACCCCAATCCCCAGCCCTGAGCCTCCTGTACCCTAACTCCCTCCCACACCCGCACCCCAATCCCCAGCCCTGAGCCCCCGGTACCCTAACTCCCTCCCACACCCGCACCCCAATCCCCAGCCCTGAGCCCCCGGTACCCTAACTCCCTCCCACACCCGCACCCCAATCCCCAGCCCTGAGCCCCCGGTACCCTAACTCCCTCCCACACCCGCACCCCAATCCCCAGCCCTGAGCCCCCGGTACCCTAACTCCCTCCCACACCCGCACCCCAATCCCTAGCCCTGAGCCCCCGGTACCCTAACTCCCCCCCACACCCGCACCCCAATCCCCAGCCCTGAGCCCCCGGTACCCTAACTCCCCCCCACACCCGCACCCCAATCCCTAGCCCTGAGCCCCCGGTACCCTAACTCCCTCCCACACCCGCACCCCAATCCCCAGCCCTGAGCCCCCGGTACCCTAACTCCCTCCCACACCCGCACCCCAATCCCCAGCCCTGAGCCCCCGGTACCCTAACTCCCCCCCACACCCGCACCCCAATCCCCAGCCCTGAGCCCCCGGTACCCTAACTCCCTCCCACACCTGCACCCCAATCTCCAGCCCCGAGCCTCCACTCACACTCCAGAGCCCCGTCCTGCACCCCAAATACCATCCCCAGCCCCACGCCCCCATTCCTGTCTCAACCGCAGCCTCCTCCTGTGCACTAAACCCCTCATTCCCCCCCCCAGCCTGGGGGAGCTCACAAAATGGAACAACCCTGAGCCCCCGGAAGAGTTAATCCGGCCCAGGCAGGGCAAATGGCTCCGCACAAAAGGGCAGGAGGCAGCAGGGCCCGGCCTGGGGGCACAGAGCAGCCTGCACCGTGTGCGCGCGGGGGGGGGGGTTACCTGATCTATGGCCCTGCTCCCCCCCCCCGGCCAGCCATGGCCAGTTTGACAGCGGGGGAGGGGCTGCATCCAGCGGCCCTCACACCCCCCTGCCCCCGGGGCACGTGTGAGCTTCGCTAGCCCTCACAGGACACCCCAGGGTCCACGTCCAGCCCCTCCCCTGGGCAGCACCCCCAGGCATCAGCCACGAGCGAGGAGGGGTCCCCTGAGCTCCCTCTCCCCATGCTGCAGCCGCTGGCGTTCCCTCCGAGGTCTCCAGGCATTTCCGAAGGGCGAGGCCTGGCTCCGAGCCTCCCTGGGCATTTCACCAGGCCTGGGCACAGAAGGGAACCACAGGGTCCCTCCCGCCGCCGCCTGCTCTTCTGGATCCCGTCTGCCTAGCACAGCGACTGGCAGCAGTAGAAGGTTGTTATCTGCATGTTGCCCGGACCCATGGGGCATGAAGAGAGCCACTTTGCCAGCGGGTTCCACCGCCGGCTGCTGGGGCCTGGAGGGGAACGAGGCCCCCCCCCATCCCGCTCCCCCTCCTGCCACTGTCCCTTCCGCTGCTCTTATCCCCACCAGCTCCGGCCGGTCCCCTTCCTACCCTGGCCCTGCCCATGTCTCCCCACCCTCGTGCACTCGCCCCGGCTCCTCTCCTGGCCCCCTGCCAAAAGGGCCAGGCTTGTCCTGCCGTCTCCCCCCGGGGCCTGGGCCTAGCGGGAGCTCTGAGCCTGCAGGGCAGACGGGTCCCTGCTCTGTGCCACGGGGCCAGCACGTCCCGGGAGCCCAGCTGAGCCCCTGCGGCCAGGGCCTGGAGCAAGCTCGGCGCAGGCCGAAGAGGCGGAGACTTCAGCTGCCAACAAGCTGCCCCTGAGCGTGAGCACGGAGCGACTTCAGGGGCTTCTCGCCTGGCCACTCCGGGGACAGCCCGGCCCCCGCTCTGCACCAGGCCACCCCCGCCAAATCCCGGGTCCCTGCCCTGAGCCCCGGGGGAGCCCCTGAGCCGCCCAGCCACCGCCAGGAGTTCACAAGACAGGCGGGAGGGGATACAGCCTGGCACGGTGAACAGACCCCGAGAACCGCGCCAGAAGGCCCGAGGCAGCCGTCCCGGCTGGGGTGCTTCCCGCACGACCTGCCCCACGGCCCCTCACCGGCGGCCACAGCCCTTCCCGTGTCTTCGTCCCCACCGCACGGCCGAGGGGGCCATGCCGGTACCCCACAGTACAGGGGGGAGAGCCGGGCCCTGAGCTCAGGCATACGGGGAGGACCTGGGCATAGGGGACGTTCCAGGTCACAGGTGAAGGCTCTGGCAGCGCAGGGGAACGGCCTCTGGTTGGGGTCTGTCCCCTGGCAGGCTGGCTGACTAGAATCCCGCTCGCGGCACCCACGGCCCAGCCACAAAATCCACAAGCCCGGCAGAGCTGCTTGTCTTTAATGGGGCGTTTGCTCGCTGCCACGTGGCGGGTGTGAGCGGCGACAGGCCACGGCGCCTGCAGTCCGGTCTCAAGCCAGAGTCCCCCGCCCCCGAAACGGCGTCTGAGCGGAGAGCAGGGCTGGGCCAGGCCCAGCTGGGTCCCCGCGACTGTGCTGACGGCGCTGGAGCCACGCTCGCCTGGCCCCCTCCGGTCTGGATGGTCCGTGGAGGCGCTGGCCGGGCCGGGGGCCGCTGGATCCTTCTCCCTTCCCGCTCCCGGGAGCAGAACCTCGTCAGTTTCGTGCTGCTGGGGCCAAGTCCCGGCGCTGAGGGGCTGGGCTCCCCGTGGCGCTCACCTGGCCCTGCGCCAACGCTGCAGCAGCCACTGGGCCACGAACGGCCAGAGGAGCAGGAAGAGCAGGGTGCGGGCAGAGCCCACCAGGGGCCCGCGGGGCGGCTTCTGCAGGGAGGAGACGCGCCGGGGCTTAGTCCGGGGCCCAGCGGGGCGGCCAGGGCGCAGGGCGGGCGAGGGGCCGGGGCGCACGGCGGCTGCTGCTCCATCAGCGTCAGTAACCCCACGGGCTGCGCCACCCTCTCCCTCCGGCGGGGCCGTGGCCTCTGCGCATCGGGTCACCCCACCTCGCCGAGGGCAGGACTCGGGGCCCCGGCTCACCCAGCGGAGACTCACCCCAGGCCCAGCCCCCCGCTTCCACCGCCCCCGTGGGGACCTGCCTGGGGCACTGGGCCTGGGCTGCCGAGGTGGCTTTGGGTGGGCGGAGGCTCCGGCTCCCAGCCGCTGGGGCTGCTCAAAGCGCCGCTGCACATGGAGCCAGGCCCAACCCGCTTCCTTCCTCCTCCGGCCTCCGAGTCCTTGTCCTCCCGGAGCTCCTGCCCAGGGACAGCCCCTGCCAGCCCCCCCCCTGCAGCAGGGACCCCGGAGCCGGCGGAACAGCGGGAAACCGGGCGCGGGCCCCGCGCGTCTCCGGCACGAGCGTACCTGCCGCCCGGGCGAGGCCAGCGGGCGGTGAGGGCCGGACTCCGGCGCCTGCCCCTGAAAGACAGAAGGGGGCTCAGCTCGGCGCTGGCCGGGGGCGGCTCCGTGCTGCTGGGGAGCCGGGTGCAGCGACGGGAGCCCGGCCGCCCCTTCACTGCTGGGTACAAACAGCACCTGCCGCCTCCCTGCCTGGGCTCCAGGGCATCCCGGCTCACGGGGCCTCCCTCAGGCCACGTCTGCTCAGGCGCCACACGCCAGCCCGAGGCTCCGCGCCCCCGGGAAGCCCGGTCCCGGCCCCTGCCACAGGGCAGGGAGGGGCCGGCCGGGGTCACCCAGCGACTCGGTGCCAGAGTCCCGCTGCCGCGCTGCCCCCCCGCCCAGCGCCACGGGCCCTCGCGTGCCGAGCACAGCCCCTCGGAGCCTTGCCTGAGCCGCCTGCACTGGCCGCAGCGGAGCCTTTTCCAGGTCTCACTGGGCTGCGTGAAGCCTCGGGTCTGACGGGCACACCCAACCCCGCCCCCGCCCCCACCCTACCCCCCAACCCTGCCCCCCACCCGCCCCTACCCCAACCCCACCCCCGCCCCCAACCCCGCCCCTACCCTCACCCCGCCCCCAACCCAACCCCGCCCCCAGCCCTGCTCCCACCCCCACTCCACCCCCAACCCCGCCCCCACTCCCAGCCCCTGACTTTAACCAAGGGAATGTGCATGCGGGGGGATGTCCTGGCTGGAAACCACCATCTCATGGGCCTGCCGGGGCCAGGCACGTACCTGCGGGTCACGTACACTGGTGGCATGTACGTTTGGGGCACGTGTACCTGCAGGGTGCGTACCTGTGCGGCACATACCCAGGCAGTACCTGCATAGCACCTACCTGCGGGGCGTGTACCCGGGGGCGCGTGCCGGGGGGCGCACGTACCTGTGGGGCGCGTACCCGGGGGCGCACGTACCTGTGGGGCGCGTACCCGGGGGCGCGTGCCGGGGGGTGCACGTACCTGTGGGGCGCGTACCCGGGGGCATGTGCCGGGGGGCGCACGTACCTGCGGGGCGCGTACCGGGGGGGCGCACGTACCTGCGGGGCGCTCAGCATTTCCAGACGGCTCAGCCTCTTCAGGACGCTCTGCATGTCGTCCTGCAGGGCACGGACGGCGCCCAGGAGCCGCACGTCCAGCTCCGGCGGGAGCCCTGCGCCGGCGGGTCCCTTCGGGGCAGCGTCAGCGCGGTCCCTGGATCCCCGGGTGCCTGGGGCAGCCTGCGGCCCTGTGGGGCGGGAAAAGCAGACAAGGGGCAGGTCAGAGGGGACACGGCAGGCCCAGGCCGGCTCCAGCCCGCAAGGCCAGGGCCAGCTGCTGTCAGGCTCCCGCGGACGTGCTCTGCTGGGGGGCACGGCTCCGTCTGGTCCCAAGCACTCGATCTCGGCCCCTGCCGCCTGGCCGCTCTCCCGCCTCAGGAGAGGCCGGGTGAGCCCCAGATCGCGGCCGCGCAGCAGGCTCCATGCGACGCACCAGGCAGCACGGCGGGCGCTGGGACGTTGGCGTGTTCCCGGCGCCCGGCCGCTCAGCCTGCCCTGCCAGCACACGCGGGGCGGGGCCCACATCGCCCCAGCACCACAGGCCCCTCGTGGGGGACGGGCCTGCCCAGGGCTGGGGAGCTTCCCAGGGAACCGGTCCTGCCTCCGTGGGGGAAACAGGCCCCAGCCAGCAAGTTGCTCTGCAGGAACATGCCTGGGAGGCCCGGTGAGGGACAGCGCAGAGCGCGGCCGGGCAGAGGCTCCGGCTCCCAGACTCCAGAGTCTGCTGTCCTGGTGCCAGGCAGCCGGCTCGGGGCCTAGCCACACGGCAGACGCTGCCACCGCGAGCCAGCGGGATCCTGGGCCCAGCCAGGCAGGCTCAGGAGCTACGGCTGCACACTAGGCCCGGCCTGCGCAGCGGAGCCCAGAGAGCCACCCCCCTGCCCCGCGAGTTCCCACCCTGCCCCAGGGCGGCCTCACCCCCAGGGCTTACACATTAACCTGCCAAGGCCAGGCAGCCGGGCCGGGGATGGAGTCTGCTTCCTGCAGGCAGGAGCCAGCGCCCGCCCTGCCACGTCGGCTGCACGGGACAGAGCCCGGCTGGGGACCCTGCATGGCCTGGCCGTGGGGCAACGTCCCTCCTCAGCTGCCGTCCCTGCACGGCTCCCAGCTCAGCTCAGGCGCAGCCCCGGGGGCTCACGATCCGCGAGGCAGGGGCCAAGGGACCCAGGTGGCTCTTCCCAGCACCATCTGGCACCCTAGATGGGGAGCCCGGGGAGCCTCAGGCCTGCGCTGTGGGGCAGGGCAGCTGGGGGGGCCACAACGGCCCCTACAGCCCAGGGCCCGGGAAGTCCCGGCTTGGTCCCGAGCGGCAGCAGCAGCAGCCAGCCTGCACCTGAGCACGGCCTGGAACGCCAGCCTGGGGGTGCTGCGAGAGGGCCTGGCCATGGCCAGCGTCAGCCCGTTCCCACTGCAGCTGGGCCGCCGGGCGAGACGCCCGCAGGGTGCGTCGGGTGGGAGGGCACAGGGCTGTCCGCCAGGAGCCCGGGGTGCCAGGCCCAGCTCTGCCATTGGCTCAGGGGACTGGGCCCAGTTTCCCACTGTGCCTCGGTTTCCCCCCGGAAGGGGTGATGAGGTGCTGCAAGACCTAACCCAGTGACCTCCGTGCAGAGGCCTGTGCCTGCTTGTGTCCCTGGACCCTGCCCCGTTGCCGACGCCTTCCGCAGGGCTGGGAGGCCAGAGGGCAAAGGCGCCCGGGGGCCGTCTGCTGGGAAGAGACCTGCCCGGGAGCTGCTCAGAAACCGCCGCCCAGAGGGGGAGGCCCAGCCCATGGCCGGGGGTGCGGCAGGGCCTGGGGCGTTGGTGCTGGGTGGGGGAGGGGCAGGGCTCGCAGCCTGGAGGCGGGGGGAGGGGAGGGCAGCCCGCAGGCCTGTCTCGGGGCTTGCTGGTAGCTCAGCAGGCACGGGGCCGAGCTCTCGCTGACCCGCTGTGGGGAGGGGCAGGGCTCTTCCATGGCCCGATCCATCAGGCGCCGCGCGGCCCCCTCCCCTGGGCGCTGGGGGCTTGCGGCTGCCCCTCAGGCAGGCCGGCTGGGAACGCCTCTGCCCACGCAGTTCAGGGGGCAGCCCCAGGCAGCGGGGCAGGGGGCCTGGCACAGGCTGCGGCTGCTCCCCGGACCCCGCCACACCCACCTCTCTCTGGCTGGGGGCCGGCGCTGCTCCTCCCGTCCAGTTCGCCTGCGCCCAGCCCTGCCTCCCCGGGGGCGACGGGCGCTCGGGCCGGGGACTCGCGCCCCGCCCTGGTATCCAGGCTGCTCAGGGGCTGCCTGGCCTGCGAGAGGGAAGGGCTGCATGAGGCTCCTGAGCACAGATGTTCAGGGTCAAGAGCTGCAGCTGCGAGAGGCCTAGTGGTTAGAGCCAGGGCTCCACGCCCCCCTCCTCCCCTGCTCCCCCACCTCCAGGGGACACCCAACTGCTGCCTCGGAGCAGCCCTGCCCCTCCCCAAGAACCGGCCCCGGCAGCCCCAGGCCGGCGCAGGAGGCTCCTCCCCACAGCTGCTCCGCGATGGGGCGGCCCCGCCCCGGCAAGCCAAGGACCGGCGGGAAGCGGAGCAGGCACCCGGCCCCTCCGGCTCGGGGGCAGCACAGAACCCCTGGGGGGGGGGGGGCAGAGCCACTGAGCGGGATTTGCATAAATGCCACTGGCCCCGCCTCCTCCCCAGCTACAGGAAACCAGCCCAAGCTCTGCCCATGGGCCAGCTGGGGGGAGGGGGCTGCCACTGAGACATGGCACATGGGCTGGGGCTCCCCCCACTGCCCCAAGCAGTGCAGGGCCCCAGGGCCCTTGGTTCCCAGCCCCCCGCACCCACAAGGAATCGAGGGGGGCACGGCTGCAGGCAGCTCTGCAGCAACTCCAGGGGGGGCCGGTCCCACCATTGCCCAGGATGGACGGGCCGGCCGGGGAACAGGGCTGTAGGGCAGGTGTCCGGGGGGCAGGGCTCACCAGGCAGAGTGGGGTGGGCACCAGGCTCCCCAGGCAGGGCGGGAGGGGGCAGGGCTCCCCAGGCTGGAAGGGGTGGGCACCAGGCTCCCCAGGCAGGGTGGGGGGGGGGCAGGGCTCCCCAGGCAGGGCGGGGGGGCAGGGCTCCCCAGGCTGGAAGGGGTGGGCACCAGGCTCCCCAGGCAGGGTGGGGGGGGGGCAGGGCTCCCCAGGCAGGGCGGGGGGGCAGGGCTCCCCAGGCTGGAAGGGGTGGGCACCAGGCTCCCCAGGCAGGGTGGGGGGGGCAGGGCTCCCCAGGCTGGAAGGGGGGAGTGGGCAGGGCTCCCCAGGCAGGGCGGGGGGGGGGACACAGCTCCCCAGGCAGGGCCAGTGCGGAAGGAACTCAGGAGGCAGGGCAGACAGGGCGCTGGCGACGCGGCCGGTGGGGGTGCGCGGTTGGGGCAGGGCAGTGGCTCGGCGGAAGGGGGGTCTCCGGCCGCAGGACCGTGCCGTGTTACCTGACCGGGCTCTGCCTGCTCCAGCGGGTCGCCGTAGGCTTCGCTGTCCGAGTCGCTGGGCACTTGGCTGCTCTCGAGGGCCGCGTCAGCCTGGCCCAGCTCCCGGCCTGCAACAGGAGACGGCGGCTCAGCCGAGGCTCGGCGGGGGACACGCTCTGCTCGGCCGGGGGGGGGGTGAAGCAGACGCCGGGTCCCCCAGGCCGCTCCCGACAGGCTCACTGCTTGGCCGTCCTGGCTTCCTGGTCGCTCTCCCCTCTGCCTGCCGCACTGGCCCGTTAGCGCCCAGCGGGAGGAGTCGGCCGAGATTCCCTGGCCCCGATCCCGACAGCCCACAGCATCACCCAGCGCTTCCGAGCCCCCCTCGCCCCCAGGGCTGCCCCCTCTGGGAGCCCAGCCAACGCCAGGCCGGGGCATTTCCACCGGCTGCAAAGGCAGCGCCTCGGCCGGCCCAGGAGGAGAGAGGTGGAAACGCTGCCCCACCGCAGGCTCCCTGCCACCCACGGGAACGGCCCTGACTCGGCCCACACGGCTTGGCGCCCAGGCCCCCTCCCAGACCACACCCTGACCCTCAGCCCAAAACGGGGCCCGGAGACTCCAAGGCCACTGAGCTCACCCCAGGCCGGAGACGATCCCTGCCGGACCAGCGCATCGCTCCCAGGAACAGCCCCCCACCTCGGAGCCGCCGTGGCCCGGGCGAGTTCCCCGCACTGCTAACAACCCGGCTCCCATCCCCCCTCGTTTCGCTTCCTCTGCTGCTCTGCAGAGCCCTCGAGGACCAAATCTCTGTGCCCCGCAGGGACCCCTAGGCCGCCACGGCACCAACTCGCCGTGACACGGACCGGCCAGGACAGGGTAAGGGACCCCCTGGAGGTGGGATGGGATCTCCAGTGAATTCGGGGACAGGGCATGAGCACAGGGTGGATGCTCAGTCCCACTCTCCTCCACTCAGCCAGGCAAAAGCTGGGCAGCCAGCCCCAGCTACGGAGCTGGCTCCTGCCTTAGGAAAGCAGGACAAGGGCCCCTCTGGTAGTGGGGAGGGTTCTCGAGGGGCATAGGGTACTTGCCTGGGGAGGGCAGGGTAGTGGGTTCAAGTCCCACCCTGGGAGTGGCCAGACAGCTGCCTCAGGGATGGAGCTGCAGAGCCAAGGCAGGCTCAGCCCTGCACCACCCCCGAAAGCAGCTGCCATGGTGCCCTGCCCTGCCCCTCACCTACGGGCACCGATCCCGCAGCTTCTCCTGGCCACGGTTCTCCATTACTGATCAATGGGAGCTGCAGGAGCGGTGTCGGCAGGACACCCTGCCCCCCGCTCTGACCATCACAGGGACATGCCAGCCACCTCCAGGAGCACACCTGCCACAGGGACGATGACTCCAGACACGCCAGGTTTGGCGTTTCAGAACTCGCTACTCAAAGAATGACACGTGAGCGTAAGAGAGAAATGCACAGACCAGCCAGCAACTGAAACGAACCCAAAGAACCCACGTTAGAATCCTAGAGCTGGAAGAGACTCAGGAGCCATCAAGTCCAGCCCCCTGCTCTAGGCAGGACCAATCCCAACTAAATCAACCCGGCCACGGCTTTGTCACGCCGAGACTTAAACACCTCTAGGGATGGAGACTCCACTACTTCCCTAGGGAACCCATTCCAGTGCTTCACCACCCTCCTAGGGAAATAGTTTTTCCTAATATCCAACCTGGACCTCTCCCACCACAACTTGAGCCCATTGCTCCTTGTTCTGCCACCTGTCACCACTGAGAACAGCCTCTCTCCATCCTCTTTGGAACCTCCCTTCAGGAAGTTGAAGGCTGCTATCAACTCCCCCCTCACTCTTCTCTTCTGCAGACTAAACAGACCCAAGTCCCTCAGCCTCTCCTCATAAGTCATATGCTCCAGCCCCCTAATCATTTTGGTTGCCCTCCGCTGGACCCTCTCCAATGCGTCCACATCCTTTTTGTAGTGGGGGGCCCAGAACTGGACACAATACTCCAGATGTGGCCTCACCAAAGCCGAATAAAGGGGAATAATGACATCTCTGGATCTGCTGGCAATGCTCCTTTTAATGCCCCCTAACTTTGCAAGCAGTAAACGTAGTGACAACCCCCACGTACGTGTTGGGTCAGGACAGTGTGTGTGTGGCAGCATGACAGAGACACAGTGTGTGAGTGTGACGGAGATTTGCACTGCCACGCTCTCTGTGTGGAGACAGGACACAGGAGGCCCCCTGACATCAGCACCCCCATTCCCCCGCCCACACTCTGCACAGCAAGCAGGAGGCTCCCAAGGGGCAGCCCCAAGGCAGAGGGCAGGAGCAGCATGACAGTGGGTGGAAGGGCGACTGAAGTGCAGGCACTTGAGAGCTTCCCAGCCAAACCAGTCAGGATCCCGTCAGAGGCTCCGAGATCTCCCGGTAGATCCTGATCTCCTGGTTGGTGACCCCTACTGTAAGTGGTTCGCTGATTAAACGGGATTTTACATCCCTGGGAGAACTCAGGCAGGACCGCTCCCGACCCAGGCACGCATGGAGCGAGCGCTCCCATTTCAACCCGGAGCTGCAACAGGCCCGTTTCCAGGCTAGTTGTTAAAACCTTCCTGCTTTGGATCAGTGGTTAAAAACCAACGGAGCCACTAAGAGGCTGCCTCCTCTGGCATTGCCAGATACTTCCACAAAAAATCCCGAACATGACGGGAAAAAAATTGGTTGAGCCAAAAAAAAAAAAAAAAAGGGTCACTGCACCTTTAAATCTCCCCGCTTCCCTCCACCCCCCCCCCCCCCCCAGATGCAGCAGGGGAAGACTGTCCCTGCTGGCCTTCCGCCCAGTATTTTCTGGGGTTTTTTTTACCAGAGGGCCCACAAATACTGGACTGTCCAGGTGAAAACCGGACACCTGGCAGCCGAGCCTCCGCTCACCCTGCACCACGCCCGAGTCAAGAGCCCCCCGTGGGCCGCTCAGCTACACGTGGGCGGGTTTACGGGGGATATGCGGCTGCCCCAAAGGAGACACCCTGGGGCGGGCGGTGGCTTAGGCCTTGCCTTTACACAGGGCACGTTTCTAACCCCCCGGGGCCACGGACCATGCACTGACTTGAAAATCAGACCACGCTCCCCTCAGCAGGGGGGGGAACCAGCAGCCGGGGGCCAAATCCAGCCCCCAAGGCCTGGGGCTCCCCCACAGCATCACTCCAGCCCTTCTGCACCCTCAACCCACCCCGTTTCTGCACCCTACTTCCTGCCCATCCCTGCCACCCCCAGCCTGCTCCTGCAGCCACCACCCTCCCAGATCCCCAACCCTCCGTGCCCCCAAGCCGGCTTCTGGCCAGCATCCACCCCACACTGAACCCCTCATTTTGGCCCCACCCTAGAGCTCAGAGGGGCCCACAAGATCTAGTAGCCGGCCCGGGCTCTGGTGTGCGAGGGGAATGTGGGGAGCGCCTGTCGCCTCCTCAGTCAGGTGGGGGGTTGTTTGGGGTTCTTTTGCCATGGCCAGACCCACGGTCTGTGGGGCACAGCCAGCGTGTGCCCTCACACTGGGGCAGCGGGGGACAGCTGGAGGGACGCTGGTTTGAACCTCCCGGCGAGGAAGCCAGCGGAGCTGACGTTTGGTAGGTCAGAGGCTCCTGGATGTAACCACCCTCCCCGGCCCAGGGGAGACTGGCCGAGCTCCCCAGCGCATGGGACAGCTGGGTCCCAGGCTCTCACAGACACACGGAGCAATCGAAAGGGGGCATGTTCTCAGGCCCAGGCCCCCGGCAGCCCCTCCAGGTCCCTGGAATCTCCCTCCCCACTCTCTGCCCCCGCAGCAGAGAGGCTGCGCGGCTCACACCCACACCGGGCAGAGCCAGCTTGCTGGATGCAGCTGGCCAGGGCTCTGCGGTGCCCAGTCGTCCAGTGTGACAGGAAGAGGAAGAGAGGCCCAATGGTCAGAGCAGCAGCAGGGGACAGAGGAACCCAGATTCCAATGCCTGCTCTGTCACAGACTGCCTGTGAGATCCTGGGCAGTCACTTCCTCCCCAGTGCCTCAGTTTCCCACCTGCACAGTGTGGATCGTGAGGCACTACGGAGATGAGGGCTAGATCAGTACCTGGCAAGGATGGCTGGGAGCTGGAAGGGATGAGCTGTTCCCTCGTAGGCGAGGCATGCGGGAACCAAAGAAGGAAGTATTATGGATGGGGAAACTGAGGCATGGAGCAGTGAAGCAGCTTGTCCAAGCCCTCGCAGCAAGGCAGTGGCAGAGCCACGAACAGAACCCGGGAGTCCTGGCCCAGCCAGCCTTCCAAGCCCTCCCCCCGCCCACACTTACCAGCCTTCTTGAAGAAGGACTCGGGGGGGCTGGGCATGTCGTGGATCACCTCGTAGAGGGGTTTGAAGAACCCAAACGTGTCCTCAGACGTCTCGCCCGCTGGGACCGTGTCGATGACCTGGAGAGAGCCCCAGGCGGAGGAGAGTAACAGCCTGGGGCGGAGCACGGGGGCTGGGAGAGGGAGGCCCAGCAGAGCTGCCTTGGGCAGGGTGCCTGGGGCAAGCGGGCTCCAAAAACTCTGCCAGGACACCCAGTGACCCCGGCCTGGGGCCCTCGCCAGCTCTGCCAGCAGCCTGCCCTCCCCACCTCCTGGTGACTGAATCCAGGCCAGCCTGAGCCAGAGCCCTCAGCGGAGCCAGCGTGAGCCGTGGGCCTGCTCGCCCCTAGCGCTGGCGTCGAGGCCGGGGATGTAGTCGTGTATTCGATTAACCGATAAGCAAACGCTGATTGGAAATGCCTAGAGTCTGTAGCATTACCCCCCTCCCCTCCGGCAGGACATTTCTGAGCAGGCCGGCCAGCAGCCCGGCTCAGTCCTGGCTCACGCCGGGTCCGGGACCTACCCCTGCTGCGGCTCTGCATTAGAAGTGCGTCAGGAGCCAGGCGGGAAGGCAGCCTGGCTCAGTTCCAGCTCGTGCCGGGTCCGGGAGCTCAGCCCCTCTCCGGACAGGGGCTGCTACCCCGGTGTCCCCGGGCGACAGGCAGCCGGTCTGCAAGGGGAGCTGGTTTTTAAACTGTCTCCCCTAGCGGAGCAGCCACTCGGCTGGTGCCCGGCGCTGCTGCCTCTGACACAGAGCCCAGAGTGGCCGGGGGCTCCTCGGGAGTGGGGCCGGAGCGCGCGGGCTGCAGGGACTACGGCTGGTCGACCAGCCAATAAGAATCCCCGAGGTGAATCGACTACTCAATTAACCGAAGTTGAACATCCTAGTGGAGGACCCTTGGTCCAGCGTGTCCCTGAGTGCAGCAGCCCAGGAGCCGCAGGCAGACTTGTACCTTCTGAGCGATCTTCTTCATCTCCGAGACATACGCGGCCATGGCCTCCTCTCTGGGCATCTTCCCCAGCCGGTTCCACGCGTCCCTGCCAAGCACACGGCTCGTGACTGACGCCCCCGAACACGGCAGCACAGTCACACCAGGCTGCTACGGTTCAGCCTTACCACTTATACCGGCCGATGGGATCCCAGAACCCAGGCCGGGGGACCTCGCAGCTGCCCACTGTCGCCTGCTTGTAGTAGCTGTAGAACCGAAGCATCACCTCGTAGGGGGGGCGGTAGGACCCTAGGATACCAGGCAAAGCCATCAGACCATGAGCCACTTCCCCACCCCCGCCATTACCGTGACCCTGTCGGTGGGGCGCTGAGCCCATGCCTCAGCGAGGTGCCAGCCGAGCCCTTGCTGCTGGAGCTCCGCCCTTCGGAGGAGGCACGGAGCTGAGGCGACCTTTTGATCACGGAAGGACTCAGGAGTCAGGGTGTTAACCACGACCCGGGTCCAATTCCCACTCAGTTACATTCTGCCTCCCTAACTCTCCCACTGGCACTTTTATCTGGAAAGTGCAGAGGGTGCGTCGTGTTGCTGGGCGCTGTTAACTAGCAGCTGCATCCCACCCCAGAGACAGCCGCACTTCAGAGGTGGGCGATGGTGTTTGTGCTTTGGGGCGAGAAGGCCCATATACCATAAGGTGCTATGAATATGGGAGAGAAACGACGAGGGAACACTCCTGGAACCTGAGGCTGCCCAGAAAGCACCAGAGATGACATCTTCCACGTTGCTTTTCTCCTCTCACGTGCAAGCTGAAATTTCACATGACCTAGTGCATCAGGGCCAAGATTTTCCAGCACGGGGTGGGACGGCCCAGAGACAGGCACATAAATAAATATGAAGTGCAAGTGCTCTGCACCTCTAATAAACCCTGGGGGATGGGGCAGGTCAGGCCCGTAAAAACTGTCAGAACCAACAGATTCAAACTCCATCCACCCTCCAGTGCAGGGTGCTACCGGAAAGGGAGGCGTCTCCTGGGCTGCATACACACGCCTACTTTTGCAATCCCCCACAAAGGAGAGATTCCTTCCTGACCGCCCACTGGTGATCAGAGCGTGGCCTGAAGCATGTGGATTAATCTGTTGTTCTTATCCTCCCTGGTGTAATTGCCAATGGAATTCGGATTTGCCAGGTCAGGACATGAAAACACGGCTACTGTCGGAGACCCGACTGTGAAGGGGCACCCAGCCATGTCACACAGTTTAACTGATACGGACCCTTTTTTGCACCCTTGTACTAACTAGAGCCATTGCTGTAGAACCAGCCTGCCTAGGACTTAACTTGTGTTCTGCCAAGCACTAGAGATCAGGAAACTACAGACCGGTCAGTTTAACGTCTGTCCCAGGGAAGATAATGGAGCAGGTAATTAAGGAAATCATATGCAAACACTTGGAAGGTAATAAAGTGATAGGGAATAGCCAGCATGGGTTTGTGAAGAACAAGTCATGCCAAACTAATCTGATAGCTTTCTTTGATAGGATAACGAGCCTTGTGGATAAGGGAGAAGCGGTGGATGTCATATACCTAGACTTTAGTAAGGCATTTGATACGGTCTCGCATGATATTCTTATTGATAAACTAGGCAAATATAACTTAGATAGGGCCACGATAAGGTGGGTGCATAATTGGCTGGATAACCGTAGTCAGAGAGTTGTTGTTAACGGTGCTAAATCCTGCTGGAAAGGGATAACAAGTGGAGTTCCGCAAGGGTCTGTTTTGGGACCCGTACTGTTCAATATCTTCATCAATGATGTAGATATTGGGATAGAGAGTACGCTTATTAAGTTTGCAGATGATACCAAACTGGGTGGGGTTGCAACTTCTTTGGAGGATAGGGACATAATTCAAAATGACCTTAGCAAGTTAGAGAAATGGTCAGAGGTAAACAGGATGAGGTTTAATAAAGGGAAATGCAAAGTGCTCCACTTAGGAAGGAACAATCAGTTCCATACATACAAGATGGGAAGCGACTGTCTAGGAAGGAGCATGGCAGAAAGGGATCTAGGGGTAATTGTGGACCACAAGTTGAATATAAGTCAACAGTGTGATGCTGTTGCAAAAAAAGCAAATATGATTCTAGGTTGTATCAACAGGTGTGTTGTAAGCAAAACTCGTGAAGTCATTCTGCCGCTCTACTCTGCACTAGTTAGGCCTCAGCTGGAGTACTGTGTCCAGTTCTGGGCGCCACATTTCAAGAAAGATGTGGAGAAATTGGAAAGGGTGCAGAGAAGAGCGACAAGAATGATTAAAGGTCTAGAGAACATGACCTATGAAGCCAGGCTTCATGAACTGGGCTTGTTTAGTTTGGAAAAAAGAAGATTAAGGGGGGACATGATAGCGGTTTTCAAATATCTAAAAGGGTGTCACAAGGAGGAAGGAGAAAATTTGTTCCTCTTGGTTTCTAAGGACAGGACAAGGAGTAATGGGCTTAAAGTGCAGCAGGGGAGGTTTAGATTGGACATTAGGAAAAAATTCCTAACTGTCAGGGTGGTCAAATATTGGAATAAATTGCCAAGGGAGGTGGTGGAATCTCCCTCTCTGGAGATATTTAAGAACAGGTTAGATAGACATCTGTCAGGGATGGTGTAGACGGAGCTTGGTCCTGCCTTGAGGGCGGGGGGCTGGACTCGATGACCTCTCGAGGTCCCTTCCAGTCCTATTATTCTATGATTCTATGATCTCCCCAGGTTCTGCCTCCCGGCACTGCAGGCTCTAAGCACAGCCACACTACAACCCGCCCCAGCAAGAGCAAAGTGCTGGCTGAGAGCCCCGGGGCCCAGTACACCCCGGGTGGCAGCAGCTCAGCCTGCCTCTGCCCTGTCTGCGGCAGGCCAGTTCTAGAGGCAGGCAGCAGGGAGGCCAGCGACCTTCCAGTCCTTGGCCTTTCTACCCGTGGGGAGGGGGAGTTGTGGCAGGACGCAGGGTGAGGATGAGGCAGTAAATTAGCTCCAGTCTAGCCCGTCTCCTGGGCCAGCACAGCCCGGATCTGTCCTGGACACTTCCCCGGGCTCTGTCCAGTCCCCAGTAACCACGCTTGGGTCTCTGCTACCCGGAGACCCATCTCAGCATCCTTTCGGCAAGGCCCATGACAGCCCAGCCACACGGCATGGGGACTCACCGTTCTTGGGCAGGCCCTGGATGACTCTGACAGCGGCCTCAAATTGCTTCTGGCAGCCCGGCTCCTGGCGCTCCATCCCCGCCCGCTCGCATGCCTGAGAAGCAAAGCCCCACAACCCCGTGTCAGCCCAGGCAGCGACCCGCAAGAGGCTGTGGCAGAGCCACTGGGCCAACTGCAGAGCAGGGCTCTGGGGCTCTCAGGGCACATGGGCCGGGACCTCACACCGTACTGGTCTGGGCACAAGGGCTCACAGCCCTGCAGGCAGGAAGCACCCGATTCAGCACCCCCCTTCCTGCCCTCGGCCCGTCCAGCAGGAGCCCTGGGATGACAGTGCCTCGGTGCGGGGTCTGGCACAGGGGCTGCCGGGGGGATCCACAGTCCTGCCCTAAGGGCCCAGCTCCAGCCCTGAGCCGGCCCAAGGCCCAAGATCTAGGGCCTCTTCCCTAGTGCCCCTGCTGCCCCCAATCTCCCCACAGCACAGGGCACCCAGCCCGGAGCACCCTCAGCCTAGCCAGCCCAGCCCCCAAACTCCTTGGCCTGGCCCTCCCATCTCCCCCTGGCCTGAGGCCCCAGCTCAGAGCCCCCCTTAGATCTCCCCCAGATCCCCTCTGCCCAGCCCAGCCCAGCAGCCGGATCCTTGAGCCCAGATCCTCCCTAACTGGCGCCCCCCATGAAGCCCCTTCAGCCTAGCCCAGCCCAGGCTCTGACCCCCCAAGCCCAGCCTCCAGCTCCACCCTGGGTTCTGCCAGTTCCGAGCCCCCTTGTCCCAGCCCAGTCCCTGGACCCCCCTAACCCGGCTCTTCCCCCCAGCTCGGACCCTGGAGCGCCCGCAGCTCCGAACAGCTGATCCGTCCCGACCCCCCTGTCGGGGTCAGAGCCGTGCATCGCGAGCGGAGACCAGAGTGAACGTCCCAACCAATAGCCACGCGACTTTCACTCCTTTGTCAGACTTCGCCCAATCAGCATCAAGTTTAGAAAATGATGCAAATAAACGCCTCCATGCTGCGGCCAATCAGCGCTCGCTGTGGGGACCAGCTCTGTGCTGGAAAGCCGGCTGCTGCAGGTCAGGCTCGTCAAGCCGGCAGCCTACTGGAACAGCGACCCCTGCAGGGCGAGGGTGGGCTGCACACAGATAGCCTGGGGCAGTAGCGACCCCTGCAGGGCGAGGGTGGGCTGCACACAGATACCCTGGGCAGTAACGCCCCCTGCAGGGCGAGGGTGGGCTGCACACAGATACCCTGGGCAGTAACGCCCCCTGCAGGGCGAGGGTGGGCTGCACACAGATACCCTGGGCAGTAACGCCCCCTGCAGGGCGAGGGTGGGCTGCACACAGATAGCCTGGGGCAGTAGCGACCCCTGCAGGGCGAGGGTGGGCTGCACACAGATACCCTGGGCAGTAACGACCCCTGCAGGGCGAGGGTGGGCTGCACACAGATACCCTGGGCAGTAACGCCCCCTGCAGGGCGAGGGTGGGCTGCACACAGATAGCCTGGGGCAGTAGCGACCCCTGCAGGGCGAGGGTGGGCTGCACACAGATACCCTGGGCAGTAACGCCCCCTGCAGGGCGAGGGTGGGCTGCACACAGATACCCTGGGCAGTAACGCCCCCTGCAGGGCGAGGGTGGGCTGCACACAGATACCCTGGGCAGTAACGCCCCCTGCAGGGCGAGGGTGGGCTGCACACAGATACCCTGGGCAGTAATGCCCCCTGCAGGGCGAGGGTGGGCTGCACACAGATACCCTGGGCAGTAACACCCCCTGCAGGGCGAGGGTGGGCTGCACACAGATACCCTGGGCAGTAACACCCCCTGCAGGGCGAGGGTGGGCTGCACACAGATATCCTGGGCAGTAATGCCCCCTGCAGGGCGAGGGTGGGCTGCACACACATACCCTGGACAGTAACGCCCCCTGCAGGGCGAGGGTGGGCTGCACACAGATATCCTGTGGAAACTTGGACAGATGACCAGGTTTAAAGGTCTAGCTCGAGAATGCCGGGGGGTTATCAGGAAGGCGAAAGCGCAAATGGAATTGCGACTGGCTAAGGATGTGAAGGATACAAGAAAGGTTTCTACAGGCATGTTAACAAGGAGAAGGTGATCAGAGAGGGGGTGCGGCCCCTACTGGATGAAGGAGGTAACCTAGTGACAGATGATGTGGGGAAAGCTGAAGTACTCGATGCATTCTTTGCCTCTGTATTCACGGACAAGGTGGGGTCCCGGACTAATGCGCTTAGTGACACAAGATGGGATGAAGATGGACAGCCCGTGGTGGGTAAAGAACAGGTTAGGAACTATTTAGAAAAGCTAAACGTACACAAATCCATGGGTCCGGACTTAATGCATCCGAGGGTACTGAGGGAGTTGGGGAGCCTTTGGCTATTATCTTTGAAAAGTCGTGGAGATCGGGAGAAATCCCGGATGATTGGAAAAAGGCAAATGTAGTGCCCATCTTCAAAAGGAAGAAGGACGATCCAGGGAACTATAGGCCGGTCAGTCTTACCTCGATTCCTGGCAAAATCATGGAAGGGATCCTTAAGGAATCCATTTTGAGGCACTTGGTTGAGAGGAAAGTGATCAGGAATAGTCAGCATGGATTCACAAAGGGCAAGTCGTGCCTGACCAATCTGATTAGCTTCTATGATGAGGTAACTGGCTCGGTGGACATGGGAAAGTCAGTGGATGTGATATACCTTGACTTTAGCAAGGCTTTTGATATGGTCTCCCACAATATACTTGCCAGCAAGTTAAGGGAATGCGGATTGGATAAATGGACGGTAAGATGGATAGAAAGCTGGCTAGAAGGCCGGGCCCAGCGGGTAGTGATCAACGGCTCGATGTCAGGATGGTTTCTAGTGGAGTGCCCCAGGGTTCGGTTCTAGGACCGGTTTTGTTCACTATCTTTATAAATGACCTGGATGAGGGGATGGATTGCACCCTCAGCAAGTTTGCAGATGACACTAAGCTGGGGGGAGAGGTAGATATGCTTAAGGGCAGAGATAGGGTCCAGAATGACTTAGACAAATTGGAGGATTGGGCCACAAGAAATCTGATGAGGTTCAACAAGGACAAGTGCAGAGTCCTGCACTTGGGACGGAAGAATCCCAAGCATAGTTACAAGCTGGGGACCAACTGGTTAAGTAGTAGTTCTGCAGAAAAGGACCTGGGGGTTACAGTGGATGAGAAGCTGGATATGAGTCAACAGGCGCCCTTGTAGCCAAGAAGGCTAATGGCATATTAGGTTGCATTAAGAGGAGCATTGCCAGCAGATCCAGAGGTTTCATTATTCCCCTTTATTTGGCTCTGGTGAGGCCACATCTGGAGTATTGTGTCCAGTTCTGGGCCCCCCACTACAAAAAGGATGCGGACGCATTGGAGAGGGTCCAGTGGAGGGCAACGAAAATGATTAGGGGGCTGGAGCATATGACTTATGAGGAGAGGCTGAGGGAGTTGGGTCTGTTTAGTCTGCAGAAGAGAATAGTGAGGGAGGATTTGATAGCAGCCTTCAACTTCCTGAAGGGAGGTTCCAAAGAGGCTGGAGAGAGGCTGTTCTCAGTGGTGGCAGGTGGCAGAACAAGGAGCAATGGGCTCAAGTTGTGGTGGGAGAGGTCCAGGTTGGACATTAGGAAAAACTATTTCCCTAGGAGGGTGGTGAAGCCCTGGGCTGGGTTCCCTAGGGTCTGTCCCACACCTGCTGGGTGGCTGAGGGCAAGTCCCCTCCACTCGTTGTGCCTTCTTGCCCTTCTGTGGAGTCGGCCGGGAGATGACGTGCCCCAAGCTAATTCCCCTGGGAGAGGGGCCGGACAGCAGCAGCATCCCTTGGGGGGCGGATCCCAGAGACCCACCCAGCCGCCTTGGAATGACTTCTTTGCTGCCACGCCCTGCACGCAGACCCCCCCCTCCTGCCGCAGGGCGGCAGGGCTCCCTGTGCACTGCCTGGAGCAGTGGCAGCGGGAGATGAGATCGCACAAGGGCCCTTTGGCAAAGCTCACTTGTCCTTTTCAGATGTGTTCATTTTTTTAATTGTATCCTTTGGTATATATGGTTGTGACTATTTTCTTCCACTATTTGATCTGAGGAAGTGGGTCTGGCCCACGAAAGCTCATCGCCTAATAAACCATCTTGTTAGTCTTTAAAGTGCTGCATCGTCGTTTTTTCCCCCTCTGAGCGTGTCATGCTTATGGGAAGCACATGGGATCTTTTCAGGGGAAAAGGCAACACACACACCTTGTTTACTGAAAACACAACATGAAAAGCAGCTTATACATTCCCCCCCACCCGTGCACCCCCCCACACACACCCACACACATCCCTCCACGCACGTCCACACACGCTCCTCCAACCACCCCCACCCACCTCCACCCACACACATCCCTCCACGCACATCCACACACGCTCATCCAACCACCCCACGCACACACACCCAGACACATCCCTCCACGCACGTCCACACACGCTCATCCAACCACCCCCACGCACACACACCCACACACATCCCTCCACGCACGTCCACACACGCTCCTCCAACCACCCCCACCCACACACACCCACACACATCCCTCCATGCACGTCCACACGCACCCACACACATCCCTCCACGCACGTCCACACACGCTCATCCAACCACCCCCACGCACACACACCCACACACATCCCTCCATGCACGTCCACACGCACCCACACACATCCCTCCACGCATGTCCACACACGCTCATCCAACCACCCCCACCCACACACACCCACACACATCCCTCCACGCACGTCCACACACGCTCATCCAACCCCCCCACCCACACGCACCCACACACATCCCTCCACGTACGTCCACACACGCTCCTCCAACCACCCCCACCCACCTCCACCCACACACATCCCTCCACGCACATCCACACACGCTCATCCAACCACCCCACGCACACACACCCACACACATCCCTCCACGCACGTCCACACACGCTCATCCAACCACCCCCACGCACACACACCCACACACATCCCTCCACGCACGTCCACACACACCCACACACATCCCTCCACGCATGTCCACACACACCCACACACATCCCTCCACGCACGTCCACACACGCTCATCCAACCACCCCCACACACACACACCCACACACATCCCTCCACGCATGTCCACACACGCTCATCCAACCACCCCCACCCACACACACCCACACACATCCCTCCACGCACGTCCACACACGCTCATCCAACCACCCCCACGCACACACACCCACACACATCCCTCCACGCATGTCCACACACGCTCATCCAACCACCCCCACGCACACACCCACACACATCCCTCCACGCATGTCCACACACGCTCATCCAACCACCCCCACGCACACACACGCCTTGCCGATGGCTAGTCTGTCATAGCTCGAGTCAATCTAGTGGCCAGTCAGGATCAGGCCCATCTGGGGGACTCCAATTTCTGCGCAATGTCATTGGCACGGGGCTAAGCTCTGATCTCGGAGCTGTGTCCTAGAGCTGGCTCCCAAAGAACTTCCGCTTGGGCCCCCGTTTCTAGAGTGAGACTTGGAGTCCTGCTCGGCTCTACCTTCACCAAGTATGTTTCTAAATGTTACTAACCAGTCATAACATCCGGTAACAGAATTACCTAACCATCATACCCCCCTGCCTTCCTCCATTTACGTCTGGGATACACTGCACATGTGCTGATGCGAGACAGCCAGCAAGTGCCAGCTGTGTCCCTCTGCCATGGGTATTGGCCAGACTGGACAGCCTCTGCGACAAAGGATAAACGGACACAAATCAGACGTCAGGAATGGTCAGACACAGACACCCGCAGGGGAACATTTTAACCTGCCTGGGCGCTCAGTCATGGGTTTAAAAGTAGCCAGCCTGCTACAAAGGAATTTCACCACCCGATTACAGAGAGAGGCTGCAGAACTGGAATTCTTCTACAGATCTGACACCGTTACCCTGAGCTTCAACAAAGACTTCAGCTGGCTGGCGCATTACAAAGCCAATTGCTCCTGCCTTTAACATCTGCATTTCCACATCAAAAGCTACAAACAGGACACATCCAGCCCACTTAATTACCACGGGTCCTGCAATTGACAGGCACTTCTTATATATCTCTTGGTTTCTGTTATTTCCACTCCAGCTCATCTGATGAAGTGGGTCTTACCCATGAAAGCTCATGATACTATATTTTGTTAGTCTCTAAGGCTACCTCTACACAGCAGGGCGAAAGTCAAATTAAGCTATGCAACTTCAGCCACATCAGCTGCGAAGCTAAAATCGAAATAGCTCAGTTTGGCTTTTGGTGTTGCCTACACAGGAGGAAGTGGAAGAACGCTCTTCCCCCGACTTCCCTTACTCCTTGTGCAATGAGGGTTACAGGAGTCCGAGTAGGAAGTCCTCCAGCTCACTGTTACTTTGAAATAACGGCTTGCTGTGTAGACACGCTCTGCGTTATTTCAGAGTAACGCTAGTTGTTCCAAAACAGCGCTGTGGTGTAGACGTACCCAAGGGGCCACAGGGCTGCTTGCGCTTTGAAAGTTCCAGACTGTCCTGGCTGCCCCGGTGAGACTGACTGTCCGAGGTTCTGTCACTCCAGAACACACAGACGGGACGCTGATGAGAAATGCCCAAAAGGCGGAATCAGGAGAGACAACAACCATTCTTCCTACGATTAGCTCTTCCTCAACTGCGGCCTAAGATCCTGGCTGAAACAAGGCCCTGAGCCGTTGCTACTCCCCACCGCGGGAGGACATGGTTTGGAACAAGTCCATGGACAGCAGCTAACATTCCGTGCTGCTTAGATCACGGCAACACACGTGTGTGTGAATCATTTCGCAGGGAACCGGGCAGACACTTGCAGGAGGAATGCCAAGACCTGGGCATTTGGCTGGAATTTGTGCTCATTCTCCAGCCAATGAAGCACCGTAGGGCACGTTTCCAGAGGACTCCACATTGACACCGACCCAAACACTCAAAAATCGCAAGTTAGGCTCCAAAACAGTCCTCGGAGTTTTAAAAACGAACCCAGGCCGGGTTTTCGCTTCTGCTGTTTGAACAGCTGCGACCTTGGGGACACAGGCTCCGATTTCTCTCCGCAACCACGTAGGCTTGAGACATGCTGATTTTGGGGGGGGCGTTAAAGCTGCAAGTCTGATAACAACGTGGCTGCCGGTGCCGCGGCTTGAAGTCAACCCCCAAATCCTGGGAGAGCCGCGCTGCAGCTGTGAGAGCAGGCACCCCCAGGTGTTTGGCTCTTTGGTACATCTGGTCCTATGAGTCCAGGCCACGGGCTGGTCACATCATGGGAAGAGGCAGCAGCTCTGTTGCCAGGAGCACGGCACGAGGGCATGAACAGTCGCCCCAAGTGTCAGCCGAGGCCAATCAGCCAGTGCTGGGTTCCCCGGGGCGGGCAGACCCTCCCACAGGCAGTGTGCTAGAGGCACCCTTGTGGGGCCTGTGTGCACCTCCCTGCCATGGTGGGGGTGTGGGCATTTCGGGGGAGGGCTGGCAGAGCCCTAGGCTCCATTCCGTGTGAATGTGCAGCTGTGTTCGCCTCCCGGTCAGAGGCGCATGCACCGAATTCGGCCCCAAACCGCCGACCGATGCTCCACTGGCACCGCCCCCGGCCTGAGCTCATGGGACTTCTGCAGCGTCCCGCTGGCTCAGGCGGGGCAGGCGCTGGCTGCTCCAGGGTCTGGCATGGGGGGGGTGGTCAACGAAGGGGCAGCACAAACTGTCAGGGCGGGACTGGCCAGGCGGTTGCTCAGAGGGGGGCCGTGGTCAGTGGCCAGTGGCCACCATCCGAGACTCGCGTCACGTCAGTGTCCAGGGACGACGTTACCCGGCCAGAGTTGCCCTCCTCCGGCCGAGCAACCTTTGGTGTTGTTAGCTCGTGACCACGTCGCCGAGGGAGACGCCCCGCGACACGCGCTGCGCGGCCTGGCTGCTGAGTCGTGGTACGTACGTCGCAGGCTGAATGGGAAGGGGGGCGCAGGGCTGCAGGGAGTCTGTGATCGAGACGTGCTAGCTGGCCAACGCCCCCTAATGCCCGTCACCCTCCAATTGGGTCGTGAATGGAACCGTCTGCCCCAAGAGCACCTCATTCGCCTCCTGCAGGGCCGGTGCCGCGCGGGTGCCTCTGCCGGCTGTACTGCCTGAGAAGGAAGCCTGGCTCCCGTCGCCCGCTGGCACCTCGCTGTGGTACCCCCCCGGGAGGCCCCATTGGACGGTGGGAGTCCTTGGCCCAGCAGGGGTTAAACCGGGCTTCTGTGGCTGGAGCCTGCTGCCCAAGGGTGGGCGCTGGGCGGGGAACCGCCTCAGATTGGGCCTGGCGTTGGGGTTTGCAAGGAGAGGCCAGCAGGGGGAGCTGCGGCCCCGCGATGCTTTGGCTTAACCCCCGTGGCTGAAGAATTGTGGGCACCTGGGGGCCTGAGAGACTCGGCCTGGCATGGCCTTTGTGCCCTTCCTTTCAGCTGGGCCTCTGGCCTACGCTCTGATCCCCGCCCACCGCTCCCCGCTCCCCGCCCACCGCTCTCTGCTCCCCGCTTCCTGGTCCCTGCTCCCTGCCCACCGCTCCCTGCCCACCGCTCCCCGGTCCCCGCCCACCGCTCTTCGCCCACCGCTCTCTGCTCCCCGTCCACCGCTCCCCGCTCCCCACCCACTGCTCTCTGCTCCCCGCTCCCTGCCCCCATCCACCGCTCTCTGCTCCCCGTCCACCGCCCACCGCTCCCTGGTCCCCGCTCCCCGCCCACCACTCTCTGCTCCCCGCTTCCCACCCACCACTCTCTGCTCCCTGCTCCCCGCCCACCACTCTCTGCTCCCTGCTCCCCACCCACCGCCCACCACTCTCTGCTCCCCACTCCCCGCCCACTGCTCTCTGCTCTCTGCCCACCACTCTCTGCTCCCCGCCTACCACCCACTGCTCTCTGCTCTCTGCCCACCACTCTCTGCTCCCCGCCTACCACCCACTGCTCTCTGCTCCCCACTCCCCATCCACCGGTCTCAACAGGGCTCCGCTTTGCGGCTGGGCTCTTGCAGTTTCCATGCACTTCAGTTGGCCGTAGAGTGCAGAGCTGCCTCGGGATGGACCATAATCCTAGTGCAGGGGAGCACAGGGGCTAGCAGGTTTCCCTGCCCCACCGTGGCCCTGCTAGTTCAGCCTGCTGCCTCCAGCCAATCCTGATGCTTCTGAGCCACGAAGCAGCTGGTTCTCTGCATGGGCCTGGAGAGGTGCTGCCCCCAGCTCAGCTCCCGCCGGGTCTCTGGGGTCCCAGAACAAGCCAGGGCTCAGACATGGAGCCTGAGCATGGCATTAGAGATGGTACCCAAGCCACTGTGTGCCCAGTGGGGCGTGTCTAGGCAGGCGGCTCATGGGGGAGCCAGCAGAAGGGCTCAATGATGAGGGGGAAGCAATCACAGAATCCGTGCAAATGGCAGAGGTGCTTAACGAGTCCTCTGGGTCAGTGTTCTCCAAGAAGGCTGGTGGGGACGGGATGCCAACGATGGCGAGTGCTGGAGAAAAGAGGAAGGTTCAGAAGTTAAAATAGGAAAAGAACAAATTAGAAATCATTCCGAGAAGGTAGGTATCTGGTGTCTGGCTAAGCAGAGGTTCTGCAGAAAAGGGCCTGGAGTGGAGGAGAAGCTGGAGAGGAGTCAGCAGGGCGCCCTTGTAGCCAAGAAGACCAATGGCATATGAGGGTGCATTAGGAGGGGCATTGCCAGCAGATCCAGAGACGTGATTATTCCCCTTTATTCAGCTCTGGTGAGGCCACATCTGGAGTACTGTGTCCAGTTCTGGGCCCCCCATTACAAAAAGGACGCGGACGCATTGGAGGGGGTCCAGCGGAGGGCAACCAAAATGATTCAGGGGCTGGAGCACATGACCTATAAGGAGAGGCTGAGGGATTTGGGTCTGTTTAGTCTGCAGAAGAGAAGAGTGAGGGGGGATTTGAGAGCAGCCTTCAACTCCCTGAAGGGAGGTTCCAAAGAGGATGGAGAGAGGCTGTTCTCAGCGGGGGCAGGTGGCAGAACAAGGAGCAATGGGCTCAAGTTACAGCGGGGGAGGTCTAGGTTGGATATTAGGAAAAACTATTTCATTACGAGGGCGGGGAAGCACTGGGATGAGTTACCTAGGGAGGGGGTGGAATCTCCATCCCTAGAGGTTTTTAAGTCTCGGCTTGACAAAGCCCTGGCCGGGTTGATTTAGTTGGGATTGGTCCTGCCTAGAGCAGGGGGCTGGACTTGACCTTCTGAGGTCTCTTCCAGTTCTATGGTTCTATGGTTCTATGAAGTCACCAGGGTCTGCTGAAATCCATCCGAGAGTATGCAAGGAGCTGAGAGAGGAGGTTTCTGAGCCTTTATCTGTCATCTCTGAAAAGTCATGGAAGTTGGGAGAGATTCCAGAAGACTGGAAAAGAGCAAATCTAGTCCCCATCTATAAAAAGGGAAATAAGAACAACCCAGGAAACTACAGACCGGTCAGTTTAACTTCTGCGCCAGGGAAGATATTGGAGCAAATAATTAAGGAACCCATCTGTAAACATGTGGAAGGTAGTGTGATAGGTAGCAGTCAGCATGGATTTATAAAGAACAAATCATGTCAAACCAATCGGATAGCTTTCTGTGATAGGATAAGGAGTCTTGTGGAGAAGGGAGAAGCGGTGGACGTGGGATACCTAGACTTTAGTGAGGTATTTGACACACTCTCTCATCAGACCTTCTTATCAATAAACTAGAGAAATACAACCTAGATGGGGCTACTCTAAGGTGGCTGTATAACTGGCTTAATAACCATTCTCGGAGAGTAGTTATTAATGGTTCAGAGTCGTACTGAAAGGGCATAACAAGTGGGGTTCCGCAGGGGTCTATTTTGGGACCGGTTCTGTTCAATATCTTCAGCAACAATTTAGCTATTGGCTGAGAGAGTTTGATTATTAAGTTTGCAGATAACACTAAGGTGGGAGGGGTTCCAACTGCTTTGGGGAATAGTCGTAATTCAAACTGATCTGGACAAACTGGAGAAATGGTCTGAGGTCAAAAGGATGAAATTTAATAAGGACAAATGCAAAGTGCTCCACTTAGAAAGGAACAACTTGTTTCACACACGCAGAATGGGAAGCGACTGTCTAGGCAGGAGTCCTGCAGAAAGGGATCTAGGGGTCAGTGGACCACACGCTAAATGACTCAACGGTGTAACACAGTTGCAAAAAAATGAAACATGATTCTGGGCTGCATGAACAGGAGTGTGGTGAGCAAGACACGAGGAGTCGTTCTTCCGCTGTGCTCTGCGCTGGTTAGGCCTCAGCTGGAGTCTTGTGTCCAGGTCTGGGCACCACATTTCAGGACAGTTGTGGAGAAATTGGAGAGGGTCCAGAGAAGAGCAACAAAAATTATTACAGGTCTAGAGACCACGAGCTGTAAGGGAAGACTGAAAGAATTGGGCTTGTTTAATCTGAAAAAGAGGAGACAGAATAACAGTTTTTAAGTACCTAAAAGATTATTACGAAGAGGAGGGAGAAACATTATTCTCCTGAGCGTCTGAGTAGAAGCAATGGACTTAACTTGCAGCCAGGGAGGTTTAGGTTGGACATTAGGGAAAATCTTCCTGCCTGTCTGGGATATAAATTGGAATAAGTTGCCGAGGGAGGTTGCGGAATCTCCATCACTGGAGACATTTAAGAGCAGGTATGACAGCGCATTGGGGATCCCCCGACCCTGCACCCCCGTCCTCAGCAAGATGTGACTCCGCCAGCCTGTAGAATACAGAGGGTTTCTTGCTTCTCAGAGATACGGCCCAGCATAGGTGCGATGTGGACAAAGGCGTCAGGGCAGGCAGCCTTAGACGCCGGGGGTCCCCTGAACCCCCAGCACTCGGCTTAGTCTCGTTCCTCCAGGCTTCCCCACACTCCGGCTGCCCCCTCTCCAAGCCACACCCTTCCCTTGTCCAACCCCTTCCCTGCTCAGGGCAGAATCTGTTGGACCAAGGTCTAGTGACATGAGGGCTCTCAGGGTGCCCCCCCGCTGGGCCGTGCTACGGACACAGGCCAGTAGGGGTCACCCACAGCCCAAGCACAGAGACCAGAGAATGCCCAACCAGAGTGGAATGCCCAGCCCCCCACTACATGGCAGCAGGCTGGACAGACACCTGTCAGGGACGGTCCAGACGGCGCTGGGTCCTGGCGTGAGGGTGTGACGGCGCATTGGGGGTCCCCCGTCTCCTGCACCCCGAAATGGCACAAACAGACTGCACCAGCCGGTGGAATAGAGGAAGTTTATTGCCTCTCCAGGATACAGCGCAGCACAGATGTAGTCTGGTCACAGAGCTGGGCTAGGATGTCTCAGGCCCCCTTGAGATGGGGGAGACTGGGCCCCTAAACTCCAGCCTCTTTCCCTAGGCTCTCCTCCATGCTCCCAGACAGTAACTAACTAAATTCCCTTCCAGCCCTGCCCCCCAGTCAGGGCAGCATTCCCCTTCCTTTGTTCCTCTCCATGGGGGGTGTCTGGCCACTGGTTCAACAAGTTTGGCATTACCTTGGCCTAGTGAGGCTTTCCCTGCTGGGTCTTGCTCCAGACAGCAGGGGTCACCACAGCCCAGCAAGTACCCCCACTACGTCACAGAGGGCAGGGACCGGACTCGGTGACCTCTCGAGGTCCCTTCCCGTTCTAGTGTCCTATGACTCTGTGACTCATGGGAAGGCAGACGCGGTGCTTGCAGGGCTCTCTGGGCCTGCTACCCCGCCCAGCCTGCCAGCCTGGTTCAGAGGGTGCCTGCAGCGCCCAGGGACGAGGCCTTGTTCTGTAGTCACACTGGGAGGCTGTTGTCCGCAGCCGGACGGAAAGAGCAGCAGCCACGAGCTGCACAGCCGGGGGTCCCATCCCACATTCCAGCTCACGGGCATGGCCGCCGAATTGCCAGGCCAGGCTGTTCAGGAGACCGGTCAGGTGTGAAGATGGTTAAAAAGCCCTTAGTCTGGCAGACCGGGGGGCGCCCCCAGCCAGCCCCCTTCACCTGCCTGGTGATTTTATCGCTTTTCTGTCTGGCTTTATGCATCCCCGTAAGAACCGGGAGAGGGGATCTGCAGCCCCCTGCCCCCCGCCCCCCGCCCGCCCATCCAGCCAAACCCTTCATGCGCTTGCGCGCGGGGAAGGGAAGCTGCATCCCGAAGGCGGTGGGCCTCGCTCCTGCCCCGGAGGAGCAGGCCTTGGGCAGACGGACGGACTCGCTCGCAGTCGGTGCTTTCCCATGTCGGTGCTTCCGAAGTGGAGCCGAGTTGCCCTTCACTTTCTCTGTGACGTTACATCCATTCGGCTCAGTGACGATACATCCATGTTCTCAGCTCCTTTCATTACCCCCGTCACTCTTCTCGAGCCTGCTCCGGGGCCGTCCTTAGGCACCCGCGGCACATGCAGATGCTTGGGATCCTGCTTCATTTGGAGCACCGTGTGCTCCGTGCCTAGGGGCAGGATGTCTGTGCAAGAGCGCCTCCTGACGGCAGGAGCGAGGGCCTCTGCGTTCGGGAGGCAGCTTCCTCGTCCCGACCTTACAGCAAGGGCAGGGGTTGGCTGTGCCAGGCCAGTGGGATGAGCCTGGAATGGGATTGAGTCTCCTAAAGCCCCACAGAAAAGAGACACAATCACCAGGCAGGTAAAAGGGGCTGACTGGGGGCGCCCCACCCCTGGGCCTCCCACTCTCCAGGCACCCTTTGTGGGGGGCTGAAACTCCCCCCTCTTCCCAGCAGGGGGCCCTGACGCTTCCTTTTTTCTTGGACAATCCACCGAACTATGTGCAGTTATTTGGGCCACTGGACCAGCCAGGAGTGTAGACACAATTGGCAGCATCTTTTAGACCACAGATGCCAAAGTCAGGGGCAACCTCACCTCTCAACTGGTCCTCAAGGCTTCCCTGGGTGTGGGTCCCTGGGGGCTGTACTCGCCCTTTGGCCGCAGTGTCGCAGTTTCACTGAGTAACCCACCACGATCCCCAAATCTTTTTCGAGTCTTCAGTTCCCAAGTTCAAGTTCTCATCACCCTTCCCTGTTTGCTGCTAGAGATTTACACAGCCACGTTATAACACATGCTGTTTACGTGTGCCCAGCCATCCAGATTGGTTTGTTTGGGCACGTCTACACAGCAGGGCTAAAGCCGGAACAAGCTATGCAACGTGAGCTACGTCAGTTGTGTAGCGTAAGTCGAAATAGCTTAGTTTGACTTTCGGTGCTGTCTACACAGCAGGGAGTCCGAGGAAGAGCCCTCTCCTCCCCCCCCGATTCCCCTTACTCCTGGTGAAATGAGGGTTCTAGGAGTTGGAGTAAGACGTTCTCCAGCTCAACATTATTTTGACATTATGTCGAAATAACTAGACGTGTGACTGTCATCTGCATTACTCACCTCATCCCCAGTTCTTGTGTCAACTGCAGATTTGTCAGAGATGGTGTTTATGGTTTTTTCTAGGTCATTATAATTAAAATGCTAGAAACACACCCTGCACATGATGACTCCCTGCTTACAGTTACTTTGAGGCCCATCCGCAAGGCAGCTTTTAATCCACTAAGTGTCTGCTGTCTTCATTTTCGGTCAGTCTCGCTTTTTAATCAAAATGTGCGGTGCCAAGTCAAATCACTTACAGAAACCTAAGTTTGTTACTTCAGCACAATTACAGATAATCTCATCAAAAAAAGGCATCATGATAGTTTGGTCGTGTCTTTTCTCCATGTTGATTGGCGTTAATTACATCACCCTCCTTTAATTCTCTATTGTGTCTCATATCAGCTACTCTGATGATGTCAGACTGATGGGTCTGTAATTACCCACAGTTCCCCATTTACTCTTTTTAAATAATGGCCCATCATTAGTCATCTGGAACTTCCCCAGTGTTCATGAGTTATTGATAATGAGCCAGCCAGTTTCTCAGCCAGCTCTTTTTAAACTCTTGGCTACAAGTGCCCAGCACTAACAACTAACATTAGTAGTCACTGTTTAACACCCTTCTGAGCTATTGGTGGGTTGGTGAGAGCACTGTCATCTACTGTGGATGTGAGAGTCTGTCTGTTCAAGAACTCCTCCTAAACGGTAGGAGCTAGGGCCACCTAGTGTGGGAGGCAGCTTCCTCGTCCCCTCCCTTGAAGCAAGGGCAGGGGTTGGCTGTGCCAGGACAATGGGATGTGCCTGGAATGGGATGGCTTCTCTTAAAGCCAGACAGAAGAGGCAGAATCATCAGTCAGGAGGTGCATTGTGGGCACTAGCCGGGCGCAGGGTTCCAGCCACGGCCGCCCCCGTGCCGGACGCAGAAAGAATTTGTCACCTAATTGCTATTCCCGTTTGTGCAGCCCAGGGTCACATTGGCTCTTTTGGCCCCGTGTTGCCCTGGGGACTCGTGTTCAGCGGATTCCCCCCACCGGGCCCAGAGCTGCATCACAATCGCTGCTTCCCGACACAGGGGTGCGACTGTCTCTGGTGGCAGCGGTTACCTCTGGCCCTATGCCAAAGCGCTGGTTGCTGTGCCCAGCTGACCCGGTGAGCCACTTGCTCTGGACCGGTGGCTGCCCGCTGTCCTCTTCCTGGCGCCACGCCCCCGGCTATTGTGCCAGCGGGGCTATGTCTGCACCCCAGGCTTCTTTCGGAAGGAGTGTTTTTAAAACTTCTGAAAGAGCGTCCACACTGCAAAAGGGCATTGGGAAAGGGATCTGCTTTTTTGAAAGAGCATCCGCTCTCTCGCTGTGATTGCTACGGGCGGAGTGGCCACCAGGGCACCTCTGCTTGTTCCTCTTTCCTCTTCTTCCGAAGGAACTCCCTCGTCCCCGCCCACACGCGCCTTTTCCCGGAAAAGCTCTTTTGCAAAAAGGCTTCTTCCTCGTGGAATGAGGAATGCCAACGCCGGAAACGCCCCTCCGCTCTTTCGATTTTCATGTGGAAGAACGCGATTGCAGTGTGGACTTTCCTCAAGTTTTGTCGGAAAAAACGGCCATTTTTCCAGCAAAACTCTGTAGTGTCCACGAACTCTGCACTAGGCACAGGAAGGTGGCCGGCTAGGGCAGGAGAGCTGCCAGCCTGGCCACCCAGGAGCAGGTTTGCATGAAAATCAAGGTGGTCCACTGAGACTCCCGACCCTGAGCCCTGAGCTTACAATGGCCGTCCTGGGTCAGACCAAAGGTCCATCTAGTTCAGTAGCCTGTGTGCCGACAGCGGCCAACCCTAGGGATCCTGGAGGGGATGGACCGAAGACAGTGACCAAGCCATTTGTCTCGTGCCATCCCTCTCCAGCCTTCCACAAACTTTGGGCAGGGACACCACTCCTACCCCCTGGCTAATACCACCACTCCATGGACCCAACCTCCATGACTTGATCTCACTTCTCTTTAAACTCTGTTCTAGTTCTAGCCTTCACAGCCTCCTGCAGCAAGGAGTTCCACAGGTTGACTCTTTGCTTTGTGAAGAAGAACTTTCTGTTACTCCTTTGAAGCCTGCTACCCATTCCTTTCCTTTGGTGTCCTCTAGTCCTTCTATTATGGGAACTAATGGAGAACTTTTCTTTATGAACCCTCTCCACACCACTCTTGCTTTTATAGACCTCTATCATATCCCCCCTCCGTCTCCTCTTCTCTAAGCTGAAAAGTCCCAGTCTCTTTAGCCTCTCTTCATATGGGACCTGTTCCAAACCCCTGATCATTTTATTTGCCTTCCCCTCTCCCACCCTCTCTCTTCCCCTCTCCCACCTCTTTTTCCCAGTCTCCCCCAGTTTTGTTCAATAAAGAGAGATTCTATTTTTGAACACACGTTTTCTTTATTTTGTACATCAAGAAGAGGGGCTAGGGAAGGGTAAGTGGAAGGAGGTGAGGGAGGAATGGGCACGAGCCCCCGATGGGGAGGACTGGGCTGGCTCTGCGGGCTTCTCGGGGTGGAAGTTTTCCTGCAGCCCCCCGATTGCCCCCTCTTCCCAGATGGCAGCCTGCGGCAAGTGCAGCCGGGCTGATGGCCGAGTGCTGTGATGTGCCCAGTGTGGGTAGTCCGGGCAATCCAAGCCAGGACTGGTTTTCAAGCGGGGAACCCCTGAGAACTGTCTGTCCGGGGTGGGGGTCGGGACCCTTTAAGCACAGCCCTCGGCTAGCCTGAGACAGCATCTCCACGCTCTAAGTCCTCCTCTGATGCCCTGCCGGCACTGCTTCCGGCCATCCTTAAGCCCGGTTCAGGGTCCACTTAATGTGGACATGCTAGTTCGAATTAGCAAAACGCTAATTCGAACTAGTTTTTAAGTCTGGATCCGTTAGTTCGAATTAGCTTAGTTCGAATTAGCGCTGTAGTGTGGATGTACCCTGACTGGTGAGACGGGTTCACGGGGGGGAGGGGGCCCACTGGCCTTGTGACTGCCCCTCCCCCCTACAACCTGGGACAACCCCCTCCCCCTCAGGCCCTGTCTTGCCCTGCCCCTGCTCCCCCTCCGCCCCGCCTTTCCTTCCAGCCCCCCACCTGGTTTGGTGTTTTCAGGTCATTGATTAAAATGTGGGTCTCGTTAAATTCACGTCATTCTAGTTTTTAATCAACTTGTTGTGGGGCGCCACATGCCGAGTGAAATTGACGCCTAGTGCGTCAGCTCTGTCATAGGTCACCCCGAGCGCAGCCCCCGCCAGTTACGTGGCTTTTCCTCCTCCAGCTTAGAGACAGCGGCGTAGGGAAGTGCTGAGCCAGCCCCACATCTGCATCAGGCCCTGACCATCTTGTGCTGTAGCTGCTAGAACTGGGAGGGGGGGAACCATTTCTGTAGGGGGCCACCGAACTACAGGAAAATCAGCTGGGGGCCACAGACAAGCCAAAGGGGGGGGGCCCTCACTTGACACAGGGCCTGATCAACTCTTTTGGGGGCCAAAGGCCATTAGATTTTGTGGGACCCCCAAGCTCCAGGGTGGGGGCAAAACGAGGGGGTCAGAGTGTGGGAAGGGGCTGAGGTTGAGGCAGGAGGGTGATGCGGGGGGAGGGTGCAGGCTCTGGGGTATGGCTGGGGATGAGGAATCTGGGGTGCAAAAAAGGGCTCGAGGCTGAGGCCAAGGAGTTTGGGCTCAGGACAGGGAGTTGGGATGGGAGTGCAGGGTCTGGGTGGGAGTTAGAGGGTGGGAGGGGCCTCAGGACTGAGGCCTAGGAGGGAGAAAGGGACTTAGGGCGTGGGAGGGGGCTCAGGGTTGGGGCAGAAGGTCGGGGTGCAGGGCAATGGGTGGCTCAGTGCGACCGGCACTGCCCCATGTTCACCTTCAGGCACTGCCCCTGCAGCTCCCATTGGCTGGAACCCCAGCCAATGGGAGCTGCAGGGGCAAAGCCTGCAGGCAAGGGCAGCACGGCCTAGACCGGGGAACGGCAGCCTGCGGAGCCGCCTCCTCTGGCCAGGCAGGGACGGACAAAGTGCCGGGGCTATAGTGCCCAGAGCCCACGGCCCACGACTACGGGGCTGCTGGAAAGACCTGCACTTCGGCAGGCCAGAGATCGCTTTGCAGGGCCCCCTGGCCCAGGGCCCTTGCTACAGCCCTGGCACACCATCCGGCCCTGCCTGCCGCGGGAACGGGCGTGGGGCACCAGGTCATTCCAGCCCCGCGTGGGGGCATCAAGACTCTGGGCTCCAACTTGCCAGGGCGGATCCAATTAAGCAGGTGCTGGGAAGGAGGTTCCAAGCCAGCGTGTGTGTGTGTGTGTGTGTGTGTGTGTGTGTGCGCGCGCACGCACATGGGTGTGTATGCATGCATATGGAAGTGTGTGTGCACACATAAGCATTCGTATGCATGCATGTGTGCGTGCGCGTGTGTGCGTGTGTGTGTGCACGTGTCCGCGTGCAGGCGTGTGGGCGTGTGTGTGTGCACATGTCCGCGTGCGCGTGCATGCATGTGTGCGAGTGTGCCCGAGCATGTGCATGTGTGCACGCGCAGTTGTGTGCACGGATGCATGTGTGTGCGCAACCCTGCCCAGTGCAATGGGCCTCAGAGGCCAGGTCAAGTGACTTGGGTTCATGGGGCTAGAAATAGCAGCGCAGACATTCCAGTGTGGGCTGGAGCCAGGGTGGGTGCGAGGCTAATAGCCTCGGGGTGAGCCCTGCCAGTACCCGCCAGCGCCCCGGGCTCCCTGCACCCGGCCTTGCTTTGCAGCGGGGGTGGGCAAAGGCCGTTGGCAGGGGGTGTCTTGCCCTGGGCATGCCTGGGCGGGAGCGCGGGGGCAGGAGACAATCGGCCTGGGATCCCTGGTCAGCCCGGCTGGGAATGCGGCTGCTAGTGCCAGGGGCCCGCCAGCCTGGGCAGGGCCACCTCGGTGCCACCCTCATGCTGGCAGCGCCCGTCTCCTGCCCTGGGGCTCCGGGAGGCGCTGCCCGGCCGGGGGAGCGCAGCCGGGGGAGGAGCTCCCCAGCCCCGCGCGGCTCCTAAGCGCGCACCGTGCCCTGAAATACGATTCCCGTCCTACGCCCGCCCGGGACGGGCGCTGGCTCCGCCGCTCGCTCCTCGCAGGCAGCCCGGCCCGGGCCCGGCACCATGATCTGCGGCCGCAGGAAGAAAACTCTCCCGGAGCCGCCGCAGCTCGGCTCGCAGGACGGCGGCGCCCGGCGCCTGGTCAGACCCCTCAGGAAAATGGGTGAGCGCCCCTGGGCCCGATCCTGCCGAGCGCCCCTGGGCCCGATCCTGCCGAGCGCCCCTGGGCCCGATCCTGCTCGCCGGGGGGTGGCTCCAGCACCCTGGGCCAGGCGCGCGGGTGGGGGAGTTTCAGATACAGCCCGGTCCGGGGGATCCGGATCGGCCCGGGGCCCGAAGCTACGAGGATGGGCGCGGGGCTCGGTTCGGGGTCGCTGCGCGCCAACGCGCCCTCCTCACACTGCGCCCCCGAGCCAGGCCCGCCCCCTGCCCCAGCCCCGGGGGCGGCCTCCCCTGCCCAGCGCCCGGCCCGGCCGACCCGCGAGGGCTGTGCGGGGTCTGGGGCGCTGGGTACAGAACCGGTCTCTGGCCCCGGCTGCCGCCAGGAGCCTTCCCTGGGCCACCGAGCAGGCGGGTGGGGGGCTGCCCCCCAGGGCTCGCGGCCAGACCGGGGGAGCTGCCCCCGGGGTAGGAGCAGGTGCCCCGAAGGTGACTAGCTGCCCCTGGCTGGCTCGGCTGCACTGTGACCCCCTCCCGTGTCGGTGGGACCCCTGGAGCGCCGGAGCTGAGCCCCCCTCCAGAGCTGGGGCCAGGGCACAATGGAGCCTGCTCCTAGCCGGACTTGGGGGCGCTGTGAGGGCTCGGGCTGGGGGGCTCTGGCAGGGCCCTGCAGTGAATCGGTGCTGGCCCCAGCCTGGGACGTTGCGGGGTCCACACCCCCAGCGGGGCCGAGGTCCTGCCGCATCTGCCAGGTCCCCCCTTTGCTCCCCCCGGCTGGGCCGCGCCCCGGGCTCCCTTCCCAGCGCACAGACCCCGAGGGCAGGTCCTGGGGACGTGGCCGGGTGGGCAGCCAGGCTTGCGAGGCCTTGGCCCCTCGGCGGGGGGTAGGCGGGGTCCCTCGCCAGCTTTGCCTTCAGCAGCGAGGGGGTTAACGTGCTGGCGACCTCGGAGGAAAGGTGAGGCCGCCCGAGCTTCCTTCCAGGGGAAAGCACAACAGCTGCCTGGCCCGCTCGGCAGGGAGCCGGGAACCCGGGCCCACGGCAAATCCCCCGGCGCGCCCCCGTGCACCCCGCCGGGCTCCAAGCCGCCCAGCCCCGCCGCCGGCCCAGCCCCATGGCGCCCTGGTGTCCCCCCCCCCCCGTGCCCCGCAGCTTCTGAGCCGGCCCAGCCCCCGGGTGCCCTGGGATCCCTCCCCCCCAGGGGCTGGGCCGGCTGAGGAGCTGCGGGGATACCAGGGGATACCAGTGTGACGTGGGGGGGGCTGTCTGCTTTGTAACCGGCGTTCCCACCTGGCTGTGTCGCTCTGTGGTTCCCGCTGACCCCCCACGTGTGTATTGGCCTTAGACACCCCGTCCCAGCCTGGGCCGGTAACAACCCTGGTCCCAGAGACCGACCAGGAGAGGGGGGGTGGGGACGGTCCCCAGGCTGGGGGTCACGGGGAGCTGAGCTGGTCTCACTGGGCTGGGGGAGGGAGGATGCCTTGGACCAAGGAAGGGGGGCGCCCCTCCCCCAGAGGACTAAGGCTGCTCTGTCTGCGCTGACACCGACCCTGCGCCGCGTCCGAGAAGCAGGAAACCCTCCTCTGCTGCTGGCGGAGTCGCGTCTGGCTGCGGAGGGGGAGCAGGGTCGGGCCCCCGACACGTCGTCAGTTCTCACCCCCCAGAGACTGAGCTGAGCAGGGTCACTCGGCCTGGGGACGTTTGGGCCCCGCCGGGTAGCTCCCATCCCGGCCGACAAGGGGCCGGCTCCTGCAGGACGCCGCCATGGCAGGGCCCGGTAAAGGGGTGAGCCAGCGTCACAGCCGATGATTTACCCTGGCCCAATCCCCCCCCCCCCTTCTGTCTCTGGGACCAGGGTTGTTACCGGCCCAGGCTGGGACGGGGTGTCTAAGGCCAATACACACGTGGGGGGTCAGCGGGAACCACAGAGCGACACAGCCAGGTGGGAACGCCGGTTACAAAGCAGACAGCCCCCCCCATGTCACACTGGTATCCCCTGGTATTCCCGCAGCTCCTGAGCCGGCCCAGTCCCCAGCACCCTGGTGTCCCCGGCCCCACAGCTCCTGAGCCGGCCCAGTCCCCAGCACCCTGGTGTCCCCGGCCCCACAGCTCCTGAGCCGGCCCAGCCCCCGGGCACCCTGTTGTCCCCGGCCCCACAGATCCTGAGCCGGCCCAGCCCCCGGGCACCCTGTTGTCCCCGGCCCCACAGCTCCTGAGCCGGCCCAGTCCCCAGCACCCTGGTGTCCCCGGCCCCACAGCTCCTGAGCCGGCCCAGTCCCCAGCACCCTGGTGTCCCCAGCCCCACAGCTCCTGAGCCGGCCCAGCCCCCGGCGCCCTGGTATCCCCAGCCCCACAGCTCCTGAGTTGCCCTGTGGCAGGATTCGGCCTGGCCCCAGCAGTGCTCGGGGGGCGGACCCCGGCTGGGAGCTGGGCCGGGTCCTTCACTGGGGCAGGCAGGCCCAGGGGTCCCCGCAGCCCAGGAGAGACCCAGCCGGGGGCTGCTCTGGGCCAGCTGGAGCCAGCTCCCTTTGTGCTCTGGGCCAGAGGTGGGCGTTGGGTGCTGCGAGGTGGGACCCGCCCAGCCTCCAGGACCAGCCAATCAGGGCCGCAGACACAGCTGGGATTTAACACCAGACCCGCCAGCTCCCCTCGTTTGCGAGCCAGGCCTGGGTCTGGCCCGGAACAGGAGGGTTCCCAGCCCACCAGGGAGCCGGGCCCGGAGCTCTGCCCCTTGCACCCCCTTTCCCTCCTGATGAGCTCTGGCGCTGCCCGCCCTGCTCAGCGTGGGGGCTCCTGCCGGTCCCTGCCTCTCCCCCGGCATCCGGCGGGGAGCCTGGGCAGCCCCACAGGGTGGCAGGGCCCCCGGGCGGGTGTTACCGGGCCCAGCGCTGCAGCGCCCTGGTACCGGGGTGGGTCTGGCTGCCACCCCACAGGGGGCAGGGGGCCCGGTTCAGGCGGATGGGGCTGGGCCGAATGCCTGTGAGGCCATCAGACCCAGGTGTCCCACGACCGGCAGGCGCTGCCCACGTGTACTGGGCTGGAGCTGCTCACGGGGACCCCAGGGCTCCTTGACACTGTGCGTGTGGCTGTGCGTGTGCGTGTGCGCATGGGGCTGTGCGTGCAGCTGTGCATGTGCGCGCATGGCTGTGTGTGTGCCTGTGACTGTGGCTGTGCGCATGGCTGTGTGGCTGTGCATGCGGCGTCTGTGCACGTGGCTGTGCGTGTGGCTGTGTGCGTGCATGTAGCTGTGTGTGTGTGCACATGGCTGTGTGTGTGTGTGTGCGTGTGGCTGTGTGCGTGGCTGTGTGTGTGTGTGTGTGTGCACATGGCTGTGTGTGTGTGTGTGCGTGTGGCTGTGTGCGTGGCTGTGTGTGTGTGTGTGTGTGTGCACATGGCTGTGTGTGTGTGCGTGTGGCTGTGTGCGTGGCTGTGTGTGTGTGTGTGTGCACATGGCTGTGTGTGTGCATGCGGCTGTGTGCGTAGCTGTGTGCGTGTGTGCGTGTGGCTGTGCGTGTGTGTGTGCGGCTGTGCATATGCGTGCATGGCAGTGTGGCTGTGCATGTGGCTGTGCGTGCGTGTGTGTGTGCGGCTGTGCATATGCGTGCATGGCAGTGTGGCTGTGCATGTGGCTGTGCGTGCGGCTGCGCGCGCGGCTGTGTGGCTGTGCGTGTATGCCTGTGGCTGTGTGGCTGTGTGTGTGTGCATGCGGCTGTGCGTGTGTGCGCGTGGCTGTGTGTGTGTGCGTGCGGCAGTGCGTGTGTGCGCGTGGCTGTGCGTGTGTGCGCGTGGCTGTGCGTGTGTGCGCGTGGCTGTGTGTGTGTGCGTGCGGCTGTGCACGAGTGAGCCCGGGGCTCTGTGCGGGATGGGCTGGAGCCCCGGCTCTCATAGCCCAGGGCAGGCGGCGGGTTCGCCTCGGGGGAAGGTGGCTGGAGGAGTCCAGTTTTGGCAGCAGTCAGGTCGGGGAGCCCCCCCATCTCCCCAGGAACTGGCCCCTTGCCCAGCCCCAGCCAGGAGCGCTGGGATCACTTTGCTGTGCAGGAGCGGAGCCGGGGGCGAGGGGGGATGGGCTGCATTGCTGGGTGCCCCCCGGAGCGGCCCGGCAAGCGGCACGTAACCCCCAGCCTGCAGGGCCCTGGGCCGGGTGGCTCTGGGATGGATCGCAGGGCGCGCCCAGGTTTTCTCTGCTTTCCCCAGCCTGGCAGGGGGGCTGGGCTCCAGTGGGAGGGCTGAGGACCCGGCCCTGCGGGGTTGCAGGGGGGGACGGGCGGGTGATGGTGCAGCTGGAGGGAGCCCATGACAAGGGCCGTGACGGTCGGGGGAGGGGATCCCCGTTCCTTGGTTCTCCCAGCCCAGCTGGCCACGGCCCCGCCCCCGGGGCTCCCCCCACCCTAGTGCAATCGCGCCCGTTGCCGTGGGCAGCGTTTCACGCCCACGTTGCACTGGTGTAAGCGGTGCCCTGTGATCTCCCAGCTCCGGGCCGTGAAGCAGGAGGGGGCTCCGGGGCCTGCGTGGGGCTGTGCCGTGGGCAGATGACGGGGAGCAGGGACACGGGGTTCCCATGTGCCCTGGCTGGGTCAGTCGGAGTCACTGCAAGGCCTCCAGACGCGCCCCAGGGCACGGAGCTCTGGCTGTCCCCGCGGGGAGGCCCGGGCGGGCGGCGGGGGGAGAGGCGCTGGGGTTCTGCGGGCAGGCGTTCGGCGCGGCTCTGGGTGCTGCGGGGCCGGGAAGGTGCCGGTCTCTGGGGTCTGAGCTGCCCCGGCCCCTCGACCGCAGCGTGTTCAGCACCGTGAGCCGCTGGCCGGGCGGCTCCCTCCCCCAGCGCTGCTTGTCAGAGCAAAGGGCAGCGAGGCCTGGTGCGTGGCTGCACGTGGGGCCCTCCGGCCAACAGGCTGCGGCCGTGGCACCAGGGGGAGGCGGCTGGAGCCAGCCCTGTGCTGGGAGGCTCCCGGGCCTGCTGCGTGGGACTCGCGGAGCCGGAGTTTGTCTGAGGCCCTGGCTACAGGGTCCCCCTTGGCCTGGAACCGGGGGCGCTGGAGCCGCATGGGGCCGGTGGCAGCAGGATGGCCGGCCTGTCTGTGCCCCTGCCAGGTGAGTCCTGCCCCTCAGGCTGCTGCCGGCTCTGCCTGGGCGGAGGGGCTGGAGGGGCGTCGCAGCCCCGCTGAGCCGGGCGAAACCTGCAGCGATCTCGGCAGGGAGTGCCGACCCTGGGCCGGATCCCCAGCACTGGGGCTGGGGCGGGTTCAGCAGGGTCAGGCTGGTGCTTGGTGGGATGCTGCGGGCAAGCAGGGCGTGGATGGTGCGTGATGTGCCCTGAGCCAGGCACCCCGGGGGCAGGGCTGGTGCCGTGTGTAGATGGCGCGAGGCCCCGGAGGCAGGGCTGGTGTCGTGTGTAGATGGCGCGAGGCCCCGGAGGCAGGGCTGGTGCCGTGCGTGGATGGCGCGGGGCCCCGTGGGCAGGGCTGGTGCCGTGCGTGGATGGCGCGTGGCCCCGTGGGCAGGGCTGGTGCCGTGCGTGGATGGCGCGTGGCCCCGGAGGCAGGGCTGGTGTCGTGTGTGGATGGCGCGTGGCCCCGGGGGCAGGGCTGGCACTGGGGCTGGGGCGGGTTCAGCAGGGTCAGGCTGGTGCTTGGTGGGATGCTGCGGGCAAGCAGGGCGTGGATGGTGCGTGATGTGCCCTGAGCCAGGCACCCCGGAGGCAGGGCTGGTGTCGTGTGTAGATGGCGCGAGGCCCCGGAGGCAGGGCTGGTGTCGAGTGTGGATGGCACAGAGCCCCGGGGGAAGGGCTGGTGCCGTGCGTGGATGGCGCGTGGCCCCGGAGGCAGGGCTGGTGTCGTGTGTGGATGGCGCATGGCCCCGGGGGCAGGGCTGGTGCCGTATGTGGATGGGGCGTGGCCCCGTGGGCAGGGCTGGTGCCGTGCGTGGATGGCACGGAGCCCCGGGGGCAGGGTTGGGGCCGTGCGTGGATGGTGCATGGCCCTGGGGGGCAGGGCTGGTGCCGTGTGTGGATGGCGCGGAGCCCCGTGGGCAGAGCTGGTGCCGTGCGTGGATGGCAAGGGGCCCCGGGGGCAGGGCTGGTGCCGTGCGTGGATGGCAAGGGGCCCCGGGGGCAGGGCTGGTGCCGTGCGTGGATGGCGCGGGGCCCCGTGGGCAGGGCTGGTGCCGTGCGTGGATGGCGCGTGGCCCTGTGGGCAGGGCTGGTGCCGTGCGTGGATGGCGCGGGGCCCCGTGGGCAGGGCTGGTGCCGTGCATGGATGGCGCAGGGCCCCGTGGGCAGGGCTGGTGCCGTGCGTGTATGGCGCGGGGTCCCGGGGGCAGGGCTGGTGCCGTATGTGGATGGGGCGTGGCCCCGTGGGCAGGGCTGGTGCCGTGCGTGGATGGCGCGTGGCCCCGGGGGCAGGGCTGGTGCCGTGCGTGGATGGCGCGGGGCCCCGGGGGCAGGGCTGGTGGCGTGCGTGGATGGCACGGGGCCCCGGGGGCAGGGCTGGTGCCGTATGTGGATGGCGCGGAGCCCCGTGGGCAGAGCTGGTGCCGTGCGTGGATGGCGCGGGGCCCCGTGGGCAGGGCTGTTGCCGTACGTGGATGGCGTGGGGCCCCGTGGGCAGGGCTGGTGCCGTGCGTGGATGGCGCGGGGTCCCGTGGGCAGGGCTGGTGCCGTGCGTGGATGGCAAGGGGCCCCGGGGGCAGGGCTGGTGCTGTGCGTGGATGGCGCGTGGCCCCGTGGGCAGGGCTGGTGCCGTGCGTGGATGGCGCGGGGCCCCGTGGGCAGGGCTGGTGCCGTGCGTGGATGGCGCAGGGCCCCGTGGGCAGGGCTGGTGCCGTGCGTGGATGGCAAGGGGCCCCGGGGGCAGGGCTGGTGCCGTGCGTGGATGGCGCGGGGTCCCGTGGGCAGGGCTGGTGCCGTGCGTGGATGGCGCGGGGTCCCGTGGGCAGGGCTGGTGCCGTGCATGGATGGCGCGGGGCCCCGTGGGCAGGGCTGGTGCCGTGCGTGGATGGCGCGGGGCCCCGTGGGCAGGGCTGGTGCCGTGCGTGGATGGCGCGTGGCCCCGGGGGCAGGGCTGGTGCCGTGCGTGGATGGCGCGGGGCCCCGTGGGCAGGGCTGGTGCCGTGCGTGGATGGCGCGGGGCCCCGTGGGCAGGGCTGGTGCCGTGCGTGGATGGCACGGGGCCCCGGGGGCAGGGCCGGTGCCGTGCGTGGATGGCGCGGGGTCCCGTGGGCAGGGCTGGTGCCGTGCGTGGATGGCGCGGGGCCCCGTGGGCAGGGCTGGTGCCGTGCGTGGATGGCGTGGGGCCCCGTGGGCAGGGCTGGTGCCGTGCGTGGATGGCGCGGGGCCCCGGGGGCAGGGCCGGTGCCGTGCGTGGATGGCGCGGGGCCCCGTGGGCAGGGCTGGTGCCGTGCGTGGATGGCGCGGGGCCCCGTGGGCAGGGCTGGTGCCGTGCGTGGATGGCGCGGGGCCCCGGGGTCTCGCATTGAACTAATGCAAAGCTCGTGCATTTCACTCACATTCCCCACGCTAGGAGCCTCGTGGCCTAGTCTGGGAAGCTGCCGTCCCCTCTGTACCGGGGCGTAGCCACGGGTGGGCCTGAGAGGGCCGTAGCCCACCCACTGTGCATGTAGGCCGGCTCCTGTGGGGCTTTCCCTGCTTTCGCCAGGGAGCGGGCTCAGGGCTTCCTCCCCCTTCCCTCCTGTCCCGCCCCTCATTCCTGCCTGAAGTCGGGGCGCACCCAAGTGAGCCCTTCTGGCTACGCCCCTGCTCCCTGCATTCCCTCTGCAGTCTCCGCTGGCTTTTGCTTTTTGCTTCTCCAATGCTGCCGCCACCTGTCTACTGGGCCATTCGACTTCTGCTGCGTTCCACCCCAGAGGTGGCTGCTTTCTAATGATGCGAGAGGCTCCCCGGAGCCCAGAGTGGCTCTCTGTGCTTGTAGCTCCTGCCTGCCGGGGGTGCGACCCGGAGCAGGGCGGCAGGTTTTCGAAGGCGTTTGTCGGGGGGGGGAGGGGATTCGTGAACCCAAACCTTGGGGCAGAAAGGGGCGAGTGAGCGAGCGGGCCCCGCAATGGCTGTGGGCCTGGTGCTTCCCCCCCTCCAGTGACAGGGAGCCCCGGAGGCCAGTCCACACCCGGAGCCAGGCAGAGCCGAGTGTGGAGGCATGGCCGGGCCGGGCCGCTCTGCGTTCTGCGCGGTCTCGCTCTGGCGGGGCCGGACGCTGGCCCCGCGATGGGCCTGGTGAGCTGGGCTTGGCGTTCCTGGCCTGCGGGGCGAGCGCGCCGGAGGGGGTGCCTGGTCCAGTAGCGGGGGTGGCAGCAGCCAGCGTGGGGCCAGTCCCGTGGCTGTGGCTAGCACCCGGCCCCGTTAGCGCCGAGCGTGGCCCGTGAGCCCGGGCGCTCGAGGGGTGCGCCGCCCTGCAGCCGCACGCGGGCTGGTGCTCTCGGGGCGCGGCGGGGGGGCCACGTGTCCGTTGTCGGGCCGGGCGAGGGGCTGGGTTCCGTCCTACGCAGGTTTGCAGGCGGGGTCCGTGGCCCCTCAGCCCCTCACGCCCCACTGCTCCGGCGGCCGGGCTTGCTCGGGGCGCTGGAGCCGGGCTGCACTGCCTGGGGGAGGGGAGCTCCGTGCCACGGGGTGAAGGCAGGGCAGTTCGGGCTCAGGCGGCTCTGTGAGCGCCCGGGCGCCGCGCCAGGGAAGGGGCCAGCCCAGGGTGTGCGCTCAGGCCCGGCCAGTCCCCGCTGAGGACGGAATTCCTGCCCGAGGGCGGGTCGCGGGGCTGGGAAGGAATGTGGCTCCGGGGTTAATCGCAGGCCTCCCTGCCCTGCACAGCCTGCTCCGGCGCGGTGCTCTGGCTCCCTGGGCTCTGTGTCTGACCCGGGGTCCCCCGGCTAACGCAGCGGGGCCCCGGGGTCACTTGGCCCGAACAGTCGAAACACGGGCGGCCAGAGCCAGTCTGTCTGGACACTCCAAGCGCCCGCCCTCCGGCACTCGGCACAGCCTGGGGGCACCGGCCCTGTGGGACTCTGACCCCCCCCCCGGCACCGGCCCTGTGGGACGCGGGGCTCTGCCCCCCCCCCGGCACCGGCCCTGTGGGACACGGGGCTCTGCCCCCCCCCCCGGCACCGGCCCTGTGGGACACGGGACTCTGCCCCCCCCCCCCGGCACCGGCCCTGTGGGACACGGGACTCTGCCCCCCCCCCGGCACCGGCCCTGTGGGACACGGGGCTCTGCCCCCCCCCCGGCACCGGCCCTGTGGGACACGGGGCTCTGCCCCCCCCCCGGCACCGGCCCTGTGGGACACGGGGCTCTGCCCCCCCCCCGGCACCGGCCCTGTGGGACGCGGGACTCTGACCCCCCCCCGGCACCGGCCCTGTGGGACACGGGGCTCTGCCCCCCCCCCCCCGGCACCGGCCCTGTGGGACACGGGACTCTGACCCCCCCCCCCGGCACCGGCCCTGTGGGACACGGGACTCTGACCCCCCCCCCCCCGGCACCGGCCCTGTGGGACACGGGGCTCTGACCCCCCCCCCAGAGGACTAAGGAAGGGGGGTGCCCCTCCCCCAGAGGACTAAGGCTGCTCTGTCTGTGCTGACACCGACCCTGCGCCGCGTCCGAGAAGCAGGAAACCCTCCTCTGCTGCTGGCGGAGTCGCATCTGGCTGCGGAGGGGGAGCAGGGTCGGCCCCCCCCGACACATCACGCCCCTGTGGGAGGTGGGGCTCTGACCCCCCGGGGGCTCCAGCGGGGCTGGGGAGCCAGGCACACGAGGGGGCACGGGCTGGAACGTGCCTCTTTGCCATGTCTCGTTGGCATCGCGGTGCCCACGTCCCGGAGCGCTCAGCTCCCAGCCCCAGGGACGCAGGCGCCGCTGCCCTCGCTCCTCCCCCGCCGGTGCCCGCGTCTCCCAGCGAGTCGGTGGCGGAGCCAGGACCAGAGCCAGGCGTACTGGGCCCCGCTCCTGTGCGAGGCGGTGGCGGCACCGGCCTGTGGCAGTGCTCTGTGGCTGGCCTGCCCCGACGGCCACTGGCCCATGCGGGGTCGCTGCCACGTGGGGCCCGGGGAGGGCGCCAGGCGCCAGTCAGGAATCACGGGAAAGTCCGTCATGTGGCAAAGCACGGCCCGGCTGTGTGAGATCAACCCCCACCCCTGCCCCGCCAGCCTGTGGGGCGGAGAAATCTCCCCACGGCCGCCGTGCGGTGACATGGGCTGAGTGCCAGGCTGGCCCGGGCACAACCCCACGGTGCCGGGCTGACGCTGCCCCTCGGGGTCCTGGCCTGATGGAACACGGGGCTACATGCAGCCTCTTGTGCAACGCACCAGGCCAGCCCGGGCACGTGCCCTGGGATCACACACACGGAGCTAATTGAACAAGTGCCCACAGGATGCAGTGTGGCTAATTAAAGCCTAACGAGGCCTGTTTATGAGCTGAGCCTAACGACTGCGTGATTACAACTGCCCTGCTGCTTCCGGCGCCCAGGGAGGCTTTCCGGGGGCATTTCCCGGGCGGGGCGGCTGGAGCAGGCGCCTGGCGAGCCCAGAGGGGAAATGCGGCAGGTGCTGGGCGGGTTCCCGGGATGAGACCCCAGACTACACCCCCCCGAAGGGCAGATTGACAGCTCCCGGCAGCCTGCTGATTGGCCCGTGCTCCTTATTTAAGCCTGGACAGTGGCCTGGGAGCTTGGCTAAGCACCAGTCTTCCACCCGCGCCTGCCTGAGCCCCAGTCCAGCCTGGGAACGGTCGCTGGCTCTGGCCCCTGACCCTGCTCTAGCCTCTAGCACCTGCTCTGGTCCCTGCCTGCGGCGCGTGCTGCCTCGTGGCTGCCTCTGCCTTGAGGGTGCCAACCCAGCTGTGACCACTAGGTCTGACTGCCTTGCGGGTCCATGTTCACTGGGCTCTGTCCCAAGCCCCTGGGCCAGGGCTCAGAACTGTGGTCTCAGAGTGGGAGACAGCGTCTGGGGCGGGCCCGTGTCATGGTCCAAGTGCCAAGGCAGGGGAGGTCAGGGCAGAAGCGGGGGAGCCGAGGGGGGGCTGGGAGTCCGGGCTGGGTCTGTCGCTGCCGCGCTGCACAGTCCCTGCCTGGGACTCCTGGGCCTTGCCCGGCCGTGGAGCGCGGACGTTAAATGTCGGTTACTGACCAGTCGATTAACCTCACGAATTCCTAGCGGCGCTGGCCCCGCTCCCGAAGAGCCCCCCGCCTTTCCGCGCTGCTGCTGGGCCACGAGGGGAGCCGGGGTAAAAGCAGCTCCCCGCACGGGCAGGCTCCCTGCTGGATATGGGGCGGGGGGGGGGTGGGGGCTGTCCACTCTGGGCGCTCACTGGGCGCTAGGCTTGGGCAGCAGGTGACCCCTACTGGCCTGCGTCTGTAGCACTGCCCAGCGGGGGGCGCCCCTGTCCCGGAGACCTTAGCCCAGCCGGTTCTGCCCGGAGCAGGGAAGGGGTCGGACAAGGGAAGGGTGTGGCTTGGGGAGGGGGCAGTTGGAGGGTGGGAAGCAGGGAGGAAGGAGACTGAGCCGAGTGCTGGGGGTTCAGGGGCCCCGGGGTCTAAGGCTGCCTGCCCTGACGCCTCGGTCCACATCGCGCCTACGCGGGGCCGTATCTCTGAGACGCAAGAAACCCTCCGTGTCCTACTGGCGGGCGGAGTCACGTCCTGCTGCGGTCGGGGGTGCAGGGTCGGGGGATCCCCTAGGCGCCGTCACGGGGCAGCAGCCCCTGTCGGGGGGGGGGGTCTCAGCTCCCGGACCCAGTGCGAGCTGGAACAGAGCCGGGCTGCCCGCCTGGCTCCTGACACGTTCAACGCAGCCGCAGTGGGGGCCGGTCCCGGACCCGGGTGAGCCAGGCTGCTACAAACTGGACCGGCAAGCGGGACGCGTGTCGCCTGTAGCATTCGCCGATGCGCTTTTGCTTAGCGGTTAATCGGCTGCTCTGCCATCCTAGCGGGGCGCTCCCCTCCCCCGCCGGGCGGCATGGGGGCAGCCCTACCATGGCAGCGCAGGGGTGGCCAGCAGAGACCGGTTTGACCCCAGCCCTGCAGAACCTACCAGCTGGCTCAGGGCAGGCTTGCTAGGGGCCCTTGGGGAACCAGCCTTGGGCGCCCAGCAGGAGATCCCGAGGGAAGGTTCCCCCTGCGCTGAGAACACCTGGGCTGTGGGTGCAGCACGTGGCAGCGTGGCCCCGAGCCCTTTCTAAAGCCCAGCCCAGGCAGGTTACCGGGGGCCCGGGGCCACAGGCGCCGTGTGACAGCAAGGCCCTTGTGACGGACCGGGCCGGGTCTGGGCACAGCCGAGGGCGTCCGCTCAGGGTGAATTGCTCAAAGTGGGGGCTCCTTACAGCCCCCCGACTGGTGACCTCTCCAAACAGGTCACACACCAGTCCCACCGAGCGCTTCAGCTGCCTGCCTGAAGCCTCCCAAGCAAAACCCCTCCGACACCCCAGCAATATCCGTGCCCCAGATGGCCCCGGGCCTCATACACCGGTGGGGGGGTCCTAGCACCCAATCCCACCTACCCCGAACAAGTTCTGTCCGGTTCCAAGAAACCAGCCACAGATCCCTGGTCAATTTACCCTCCGGACCTTACCCACAAATCACGCTGGGCCAATCCTTTAGCATCTAACAACTAAAGGTTTATTGCTACCAGAAAGAAAAGCCTGAGAGTGAGGTTATTAAAGTACAGTACGTTACATGCATCGAATCTCCCAGTTCTCAGTGCAGGCTCTAGCAGAGATGTTACAGCTGCTGGCTTAAGAGTCCTTGTTGCACATCCTAGGTCAGGATGGGTCCACAGGTCTTCCTGGCCCTTCGATCCCTGCACTGCTGCCTCTGAGATGAAGTGCTGAGCTGAGTCCCCAGATGGAGTCAGCCACTTGGCCTATTTATCCCTCCTTCCTGGTCTCTTCTTGGCTGCAGCAGGTCACCTGGCCAGCGGCCTATCCCTGTGTCCCTGCTGGCAGCCCTTAGGTGCCGGGCACCATTCCCGAGGTGTGTCCTTGGCCTACTGAGTGCCATTGTCCCACAGGGCCTCGCTAATTAGCATGTCCATAGGCCGGGCTCTGCCCAATGTTCAAACATGTTCAGAGTGATTTCCAGTCTCCACACAGAGTACAGATCCCTACCTCCACACACACATTGTACAGATCTCTGAAGAGCAGATACAGAATCAGAAGAAAGTAGCTTTTGTTTGACCCCTCCCATGGCCCCTTTGTACCACTTTGGGGGTGAGCACCCCCCCCCATGGGTGCAGCAGTGACCCGGCTGCTCCCCTCACAATCCAATAACGTGACAGCCCTGCCCTGTGGCCGTAAGTCGGCAAAGACAAGGCACCAGGCCGGGATACGCTCCCAGAGGGTCCTGGGATTTGTAACTGTTTTTACTTCCCATGCTCAGGCATGTTACAGGCAGAAACCCAGGTTTGCCTGCAGCGGGCACATTGCTGCCAACGTGGGCACCTTGCTGGCCCCATCACTGTACTATCCTCGCCCGTCACGGCCTTTCACGTCCTGCCCACCCCTGCCAGTGGGCAGCACAGTGCTCTATCCCCAGTATGCAGGAGGGAAACTGAGGCACGGCAAGGCTCAGAGACTTGCTTGGGTTCACATAGGAAGCCTGTGGGAGAGTGAAAAGTTGAATTCTGGTTTCCAGCATCCCCCTGATTGCTCTAAGCACTAGGCCATGCTTCTGCTCCGCAGCTCGCTCTCCATATGTTGATCCGTAAGCCTCACCGCTCATTGTGGGTTTAGCCTCCCCCACCTCCGGTAGCTGGGGAAACCTCATCCCCGTTGTCCATGGAACCCTTCTGCCAGGTGCAGCCACAGCTGCCAGGGCTGGGGTCGATATCGAGGGGTCCTCTCCACCCATCCATCCATCCCAGAACGGCTCTAGCCCCCACTCAGTAACCAGGGAAATACATCCCCCACCTGGGTGCCTCCGGGAGGCAACACCCCCCCCCCCCCCGGCAAGAGTCTGAGAGGAGAAAAACTTTTCATAAAAGGGGGGAGTAACTGGGAGTTAATTTGGGAGTCTCCCCCCCCCCCCCCGCAAGGCTCATGAACAAACCCCACGAGTGACAGTCCCACCCCAGGTAGGGCTGGGCAGTGTCTGTTCCCCTCCGGTTCATGGGCCCAGCCAATCGGAATGTCCCCGCCACTGCCCGGCCCTTCTTTGACCCCACCCCCAGTTGCTGCCCTTGGGTGGGGCAGAACCAGAGTTCAGAGGGGCAGCCGCAGAGGTCACCTGGGTGCAGGGTGGCGAAGAGGCATCTGGCTCCCCTGGTCACTCGCCAGCCGCCTGCTCGCTGTTCTCCGGCGCCGCCCTGCCGGCCGCTCGCGTCGCCTCTCTGGCACCGCCGCCCTGCCGGCCGCTCGCGACGCCTCTCTGGCACCGCCCTGCCGGCCGCTCGCATCGCCTCTCTGGCACCGCCACCCTGCCGGCCGCTCGCATCGCCTCTCTGGCACCGCCACCCTGCCGGCCGCTCGCATCGCCTCTCTGGCACCGCCACCCTGCCGGCCGCTCGCGACGCCTCTCTGGCACCGCCACCCTGCCGGCCGCTCGCGACGCCTCTCTGGCACCGCCACCCTGCCGGCCGCTCGCATCGCCTCTCTGGCACCACCACCTTGCCGGCCACTCGCGTCGCCTCTCTGGCACCACCACCCTGCCGGCCACTCGCATCGCCTCTCTGGCACCACCACCTTGCCGGCCACTCGCGTCGCCTCTCTGGCACCACCACCCTGCCGGCCACTCGCGTCGCCTCTCTGGCACCACCACCCTGCCGGCCACTCGCGTCGCCTCTCTGGCACCGCCACCCTGCCGGCCGCTCGCGTCGCCTCTCTGGCACCGCCACCCTGCCGGCCGCTCGCGTCGCCTCTCTGGCACCGCCGCCCTGCCGGCCGCTCGCGACGCCTCTCTGGCACGGCCACCCTGCCGGCCGCTCGTGTCGCCTCTCTGGCACCGCCACCCTGCCGGCCGCTCGTGTCGCCTCTCTGGCACCGCCGCCCTGCCGGCCGCTCGCATTGCCTCTCTGGCACCGCCACCCTGCCGGCCGCTCGCGACGCCTCTCTGGCACCGCCACCCTGCCGGCCACTCGCGTCGCCTCTCTGGCACCGCCACCCTGCCGGCCGCTCGCGTCGCCTCTCTGGCACCGCCGCCCTGCCGGCCGCTCGCGTCGCCTCTCTGGCACCGCCACCCTGCCGGCCGCTCGCGACGCCTCTCTGGCACCGCCCTGCCGGCTGCTCGTGTCGCCTCTCTGGCACCGCCCTGCCGGCTGCTCGCGTCGCCTCTCTGGCTCCGCCCTGCCGGCTGCTCGCGTCGCCTCTCTGGCACCGCCACCCTGCTGGCCGCTCGTGGCGCCTCTCTGGCACCGCCACCCTGCTGGCCGCTCGTGGCACCTCTCTGGCACCGCCCTGCTGGCCGTTCGTGGTACCTGTCTGGTGCCGCCCTGCTGGCTACTCATGTCGCCTCTCTGGCACCGCCCTGCTGGCTGCTCGTGGCACCTCTCTGGCACCGCCGCCCTGCTGGCCGCTCGTGGCACCTCTCTGGCACCGCCCTGCTGGCCGCTCGTGGCGCCTCTCTGGCACCGCCGCCCTGCTGGCCACTCGTGGCACCTCTCTGGCACCGCCCTGCTGGCCGCTCGTGGCGCCTCTCTGGCACCGCCCTGCTGGCCACTCGTGGCACCTCTCTGGCACCGCCCTGCCGGCCGCTCGTGGCACCTCTCTGGCACCGCCCTGCTGGCCACTCGTGGCACCTCTCTGGCACCGCCCTGCTGGCCGCTTGTGGCACCTCTCTGAAACCGCCCTGCCGGCCGCTCGTGGCATCTCTCTGGCACCGCCCTGCTGGCCGCTCGTGGCATCTCTCTGGCACCGCCCTACTGGCCGTTCGTGGTACCTGTCTGGTGCCACCCTGCTGGCTACTCATGTCGCCTCTCTGGCGCCGCCGCCCTGCCGGCCATTCATGGTGCCTCTCTGGCGCCGCCCTGCTGGCTGCTCGGGGCACCTCTCCACCGCTCTGCCAGCTGCTCATCCCATCGCTTCACCACTGCCCTGCTTGCTGGCTGCCAGTCACCATCCGCTCCCACCCACTCCTTGGCTGGGCCTTGGGCTCCCAGCAGGCGGCTGGAGCACACACACCCCCACCAGGCCTCTCACGCGAGCGAGACTCCTGACGCTGCCTGTGAAGCGGGGGGGGGGGGGGGGGGGGGGGGGAGGGCGCGTGGTTACAGGTCTAACCAGTCCAGGCGAGGGAGGCTCCACAGCCTGCTGCCCTGAGTAACCCCCCTCCCACCCCCTAGAGCGCTGAATGCCCAGCCCCTGCTCGGCACTCGCTCTGCTCCCTGGAGCCCTTCCCCGCGGGGCAGATTTAGCCCCGTCCTGCTGCTCTGGGCTCCCACAAAAGGGCAAACGTTGCTCAGCAGCTTCCCTCTCCCTGCGTCCGTCCACGTGGCCGGGCCACGGCGTCAGCTGGTCGCAGGGCGCCCGCGCCGTCTGCGGGGCAAACCGATCACCAGGCCTGGCCCGGGGCCTGCGAGCACCCTGCAGATCTGCCCTCAGGGCGCCGAGCAGCCCCGGCCCCAGGCGGAGAAGTGGCTGAGCCCGGGACCGTCCCTTACTCTGCCAGCAGCAATGGAAACTGACTGGTGTCCCAGAGCTGGGCGGGGGCCAGTGTCGAGCCGGGCAGAGCGTGAACAGTTAAGGGGCCGTGGGCTTTCCAGGCCAGCGCGGCGGAGCCCAGGGAGCCGGGTTGTGTCTGGAGGGGCCCATGCAGCCGGCTTGGGCTTTTCACCCCCCCTTCGCCCCGGCGTTCCCTCCTGGCCCAGGCCGGCCGCCGCCGCTTCGCTGCCCTTTCCAGCATGACAGCCAGCCCGTGACTCACCTCCCTTTCCGCATGACTCAGGCTCCCTGGACCGCGGGCCAGGGAGGAGGAAGGGCTGAGCCGGGGGCTGGTGCGGGCAGTTCCCTTTGGCAGCGGAGAGCAGGAACACCAGGACGTGGGCTGGGAGATCAGTGCACCTTCCCCCCGGCCCCCGGGCTGTGCCCTGGGCCGAGCACCAGGCATGGCCCCAGAGATATGCCCGGGGGGGCCCGTGACATGGCAGGTCAGTAGCCAGGCTGGGACTCGAGCCCAGGGGTCCCGCCCTGCAGGCGGCTGCTGAACCGCTTGGTGCCTGTCACTCCTGAGACTGCTCTGCTGGGCCCTGCCAGCACCAGCCCCTCCCCTGCAGGGGCATCGGGCTGCCCCCTCTGAGATGCAGAACCTGGCGCCTGCAGCTCCCTTTGGGGTGTCCTGGGCCAGCACCTTCAACCTGGACGGGGCAGCACTAGAGGGGAGTGTGTCGCTGGCGTGGGGCTGGGGGGCCGGGTGTGCCCCGGTGTGCCTCCCCAGTCCCACCCTCTGCCTCCCCAGACCCACCCTCTGCCTCCCCAGTCCCACCCTCTGCCTCCCCAGACCCACCCTCTGCCTCCCCAGTCCCACCCTCTGCCTCCCCAGTCCCAGCCTCTGCCTCCCCAGTCCCACCCTCTGCCTCCCCAGACCCACCCTCTGCCTCCCCAGTCCCACCCTCTGCCTCCCCAGTCCCACCCTCTGCCTCCCCAGTCCCACCCTCTGCCTCCCCAGACCCACCCTCTGCCTCCCCAGTCCCACCCTCTGCCTCCCCAGTCCCACCCTCTGCCTCCCCAGACCCACCCTCTGCCTCCCCAGTCCCACCCTCTGCCTCCCCAGTCCCAGCCTCTGCCTCCCCAGTCCCACCCTCTGCCTCCCCAGACCCACCCTCTGCCTCCCCAGTCCCACCCTCTGCCTCCCCAGACCCACCCTCTGCCTCCCCAGACCCACCCTCTGCCTCCCCAGTCCCAGCCTCTGCCTCCCCAGTCCCAGCCTCAACCTCCCCAGACCCACCCTCTGCCTCCCCAGTCCCAGCCTCAACCTCCCCAGACCCACCCTCTGCCTCCCCAGTCCCAGCCTCAACCTCCCCAGACCCACCCTCTGCCTCCCCAGTCCCAGCCTCTGTCTCCCCAGTCCCAGCCTCTGCCTCCCCAGACCCACCCTCTGTCTCCCCAGTCCCAGCCTCTGTCTCCCCAGACCCACCCTCTGCCTCCCCAGTCCCACCCTCTGTCTCCCCAGTCCCACCCTCTGTCTCCCCAGACCCACCCTCTGCCTCCCCAGTCCCACCCTCTGTCTCCCCAGTCCCACCCTCTGTCTCCCCAGACCCACCCTCTGTCTCCCCAGACCCACCCTCTGTCTCCCCAGACCCACCCTCTGCCTCCCCAGTCCCAGCCTCTGCCTCCCCAGACCCACCCTCTGTCTCCCCAGTCCCAGCCTCTGTCTCCCCAGACCCACCCTCTGCCTCCCCAGTCCCAGCCTCTGCCTCCCCAGACCCACCCTCTGCCTCCCCAGTCCCACCCTCTGTCTCCCCAGTCCCACCCTCTGTCTCCCCAGTCCCAGCCTCTGCCTCCCCAGTCCCAGCCTCAACCTCCCCAGTCCCAGCCTCTGTCTCCCCAGTCCCGGCCTCTGCCTCCCCAGTCCCACCCTCTGTCTCCCCAGTCCCAGCCTCTGTCTCCCCAGTCCCAGCCTCTGCCTCCCCAGTCCCACCCTCTGTCTCCCCAGTCCCAGCCTCTGTCTCCCCAGTCCCAGCCTCAACCTCCCCAGTCCCACCCTCTGTCTCCCCAGTCCCAGCCTCTGTCTCCCCAGTCCCAGCCTCAACCTCCCCAGTCCCAGCCTCTGTCTCCCCAGTCCCGGCCTCTGCCTCCCCAGTTCTTCTTTCCAGCGCAAGCCCGACGGCCCATCCCCCGCTGTGCGTGCCCAGTCCGTGTGCCTGGGAGACAGCTGCCCGGGCACGTCCGGGCTCGCGTGAGCGGCCCTGCGTCGGGTGATGCGAGTCCCTTGGTGACAGCTCCCCCGCTGACTCGTGGCCGTTTCACCCCGTGCTGGGCGCCCGGCGCCTCCTTCGCCGTCGCTGGGATCTGCCCGTCGGAGCCGCTCCAGCTTACACGCTGCGGTAACCGCGCCACCGCGGGCGCTGGGGTGTGCACAGCACAGAGGCCTCAGCGTGACCTTGCCTGTGCGCTCGGCGTGGCAGGCCACAGGGCTTCAGGGTGCTGCTTGGAGATTAAACATGCCATGGGGAAACCGAGGCACCGACGGCAAAGTGCAAGCTGGCGCAAGTCTGAGTTACCTCAGGAGAGCGGGTTCCCTGTGGCCCCCTACCCATCTCTGCCCTCAGGCTCGCCAGGGCCAGGGCCGGGTAGTCGCGGCACTTTGCACAGCGGTACGGCCAGTGCAGCCGTGAAAGGGTTAATGGTCCCACCCGGGCTGCCAAGGGGAGACCCTGGTGGCTGCTCTCTGACGGTTCGGGGGCAGCGAGAGCCGGGCAGCCTGCGCGCTGCGACCCGGCCCAGGGAACCGAGGCTGCAGGACGTGCAAGAGGCGGTCGCAAAAGGGCCGAGACAAATTAGTGACCAAACCCCTCCCCCCGCAGGCGCCGCCCTGCCCGGAGGGGAGGGGGGCAGAGGAGCAGGGCCTTTGGCACCCGGCCTCTCTGGCCTGATCCTCAACGCTCCCGCTGGCACCGTGCGAGGCCTGTTTGGCCCGGTCCCCCAGCCCGCACGGCCCTGAGCCAGTCACCGGGAAACCGGGCCGGGGCCGGCGCCTGGCGATTGCCCGGACAAGCGAGCGGGTGGATTTTCCATGGCCCGTTCTCCACCCCCTCTCCTCGGTTAGCCAGCGGGCCACGCCACTGGCTCCCTGCAGCGACGTCCCCGCCGTGCCTGCGTCCGGAGAGTCGGCCCCACCGGCCAGGGGACAATCCGTTGGTCCGAGCTGCTTCCAGGCCCCGGGCCGCTGGCGGGCGCTGCAGAACGGGGATTTGCCTTTCGCTCAGCGCCGCAGGGAAAGGAGGCTGGCCGGGATGACCAGTGTTTCTAGTCGGTTTCACTCCCCTCCCCCCACGGGGGCAGAGCCCCCCAGACGTGGGGGGAGGGTTATGACGGAATCTCCTAGGAGCCCGATGCACTTTGTGCCTGAATCCCAGTGACATTCCCTGCCCAGCTCGGGTGCATGGCGACCCCAGGCCCTGCCAATCCACGGGGCCAGCATTACAGCCACGAGTGTCCCCGTCTGCGGGCGCCCGGGCGGGAATCCTGGCCTCGTTTTTGCAGAGCCGGATGCGGATTCGCATTTTGCATCCGCCCAGGGCTGCACAGACTCTCCCAACCCCCCAACCAAATCCAGCAGCTTCTCTTAATCCTCTTGGAAATGCAGCTGAGAATTAAATGTGGGGCTTAAAGGGTCCGTAGGTGAGTCCCTCCCGGGCCTGAGCCTGCCAGAGCGGATTCCAGGGCCGGCTGTGCCATCCTCTGCCGCTCCGGGCCCTGCACGCAGCCCGCAAGGGGGTCCCGGGTCACGGGCTGGGCAGTGCCCTGTGCTCACAGCTGTGTGTTCAGGGGCCGAGCAGCCTGCAGGTCAGATGCGCAAAGGGCTGCCTGTTTCTCCCGGGCCCGGCACGGCCGGGGTGGGATCTGCCAGGCCCTGCAGATGACTCGGGGCCTCAGTGGCACCAGGTGTTCAAGGTGACGGCGCATTGGCCCTGACTGGCGGGGGGTGCCCTGCGGGAGGCCAGTCACCTGCCCACAGACTGCCTGGATGCGGGCTGCAGAGGTCGACCCCATGGCACGTGGAGGGGAACCAGATGGGCGCAGAGCAGGAAAGGGCCGGGTGCTGCGGGTCCCCAGCGGCGGGCGCGGAGCCTGGTGTCGGCCCAGCGCTACTTGCCCACATGCAGGCAGGGACTGGCCACCGCATCCGAGCTCCCCCTCCGCCGGGCGAGCTTCCCACGCTGCGTCCGGGGGTCTCCCGAGAGCGCTGGGAGCGAGGGACGGATGTGGCCGGCCGCTTAACCGGCAGGGCGGCTCCAGCCCGCGGGGCCCACCCCAGGCAGCACTGTCCTGGGCACGGTGTGACGGGACCTGTCAGAGCCCAGCACGGTCCCCTCTAGCGCACGGGAGAGTTTGGAGCTGGGCCTGCGGGGAGGCGCTCAGGGCTGGGGTGTTTGTGTGACAACGTGTGCGTGTGAAACACAAGCGAGTGCAACTGTGGACCGTGTGCGTGCGTGATCGTGCCCCCCTTCCCGGGCTGCAGGGGGTGGCCCCCAGTTAGAGGAGACTCTCCAGGAACCCAGGCTGTGGTGTCCGTGGCGGGGAGGACCGTGGCCCTAGCAGGCGGATGCCAGGCCCGGGGCTGGCTGCTTGCGGGCGAAGTTGCCCCGGTGGGCTGGGGCTGTGCGGGGCCTGACGGGTTCTGCCCCTTGCTCCCTGCAGGCCTGGCCGATGACGAGGACATCAAGGTGATGCTAAAGGGCTCCCTGCTCTGGAAGATCAAGTCGCAGCGGCGGCAGAAGGAGCGGCTCTACCGCCTGCAGGAGGACGGCCTGACCGTCTGGTTCGAGAGGCGCTTTCAGCGGGCTCGCTCCAAGCCCATCCGTGAGTCCCAGGGCCGGGGCTCCGGGCGCAAACGCTCCAGGAAACCCAGAGCCCAGTTCCGAGCCCGGAGCCCAAGGCAGACCCGGGAAGCCCCCACTCCCATGGACCCGGGAACCCCTCACACCCAGCACTGCCCACGGCCCAAGGCAGACCCCGGGCAGAGCCTAGAACCCAGATCGTCCCGCACGGAGCCTGGCATCTAAGCCCAGAGCTCTGCTGGGACCCGGGGCTCGGCGCTGGCAGGAAATGGGCATTGTTAGCAGGTTTGCCCAGGAGAATTTTCCTCCCTGCCGCCACGTCCTGTCTCGCCGCTCAGCGCCCCCAGCGAATGCAGGGCCTGGATTTCTAGGGGGACCCACCCTGCTCGGAGGCTCCCCCCAACAGCAGGGGCAGCGTCTCGGTGGGACGCAGGAAACCCTGCGCTCACTGGGCTCTGTCTGGCCTGGGGTCCGGCGCACGAGGCCCCTGCGGGTGGGACCGGGCCCTCCCCAAGCTGCCGCGTTCACAGGGCGCTGCAGGCGGGGCCCACGGGGTGCTGAGCCTCAGCAAACCCGGACGACAGCAGGGCCCCTCCCTCCCCAGCCCCGGATCTCCTGGCTCAAAGCGGCTTTCGGGGCGGCGGGATGAATCTCCGGCTCCCATGCGGCCGGGGGCGGCCCCAGGTCTGCTGTCCCCGGGGACCCGTCCCTTCTCGCCACGCTCAGCCCTGTGGGGCCAGGCTGCAGCCCCCGCGTGGGCTCCTGTGGACGGGCTCCCCATTACACCGCTGCCCACGCGGGCCCTCTAGGGGTCTGGGACCCCGCGGATCTCTGTGCTGGTGGGTGCCCCCACTTTGCCTTCGCCCCGGGGGTCAGAGCGCCGGACACACGCAGCCGCGGGCCAGCCCGTTACCGATCCAGTGCTAACGAGAGGCGGGAATACGGGCCAGGCCCTGTTACTCCTGTGGAATGAGATGTAACAGTTCATCCCAATTAAGGACTTAGTTCGGATTTACTTGAAACTGCCACGTGTAGCCGCGGGCAGTTCGTTCGGACTAAGGGGGATTTAAAAATGGCGTCCGGACGGGAAGATGCAAATAAAGCCTGGGATAGTTAAATCCCGGGCTTCCTGTGCAACTCCGGTTGCCTGATTTGCCTCCCTAGCTCGAAGTAAGGAGCTAGTGTAGACGTACCCCGAGAAGAGCTGGATACATTCATGGAGGGTGGGTCTGTCACGGGCTAGTAGCCAGGCTGGGTGGGGGGGGCCTTAGCCTCTGGCCGAAGCTGGCAATGGGCGCCGGGAGGGGTCACTGGCCTCCCTCTGGGGCGCCTGGCGTTGGCCTCTGTGGGCAGACGGGACGCTGGGCTGGACGGGCCTTGGTCTGAGCCCGCCTGGCCGCGCTGACGCCCTGCGGGTCTCGTGCAGTCTCCATCCCCCACATGGAGAGCGTGCGGGAGGGCCACCAGTCGGAGGGGCTGCGGAAGTACGGCGGCTCCTTCCCGGAGCGGCGGTGCCTCACCATCGTCTTCAGGGGGCGGCGGAAGAACCTGGACCTGGCTGCCCGGAGCGAGGAGGAGGCGCAGAGGTGGGTCCAGGGGCTGAGGAAGCTGATGGAGAAGGTGAAAGCCATGAGCCAGCAGGAGAAGCTTGACCAATATCCTTTGGAGCGGGGGAGGGGCGGGTTTGGGGTGTGACCGGCTGCGACACCTGAGCTGCAGACGGTTCGGCCCCCGGCTCCGGCTCCTCACGCGCACCCGGCAAACGGGGCCCGGCACGGCCCACGGGCTCCCAGCTGGGGGCGGAGCTGGGGCTGGGCCTGCCGGCCCGGCCCACGGGCTGCTGCTTTCTCCCCACGGCGGCTCTCCCAGCCCTAGAGACTATGGGGCTGGAGCCTGGTCTGGCTGGGCCCCTCAGGCCCCAGCTGTAAATGCAGAGGGCTGGGGGGAGGGCTCGCCAAACGGAGCATCAGACCAGGCAGCCCCCTGCCTCCGGGGGGCTCGTCCAGCTCCTGCCGCATGGGGCAGCCTGGCCAGTAAAGGCGCCACCCCAGCTGCACGCCCTGCACATGATGGGAACTGCTGGGAACCAGCCGCAGCAGCTCCCCTAGGTCCAGCCCCTCGTGCCAGCAGTGTGGGGAAACCTTCCCGCCGTGTGCCACCCTGCAAGCGCTCGGCAGGGGCTGGGGCTGCCTGGGGGTGCTGGGAGGGGGCAGCGGGGGGCGGGGAAGCCGAGGTCTCCTCTAATCCAGCGGGGGGCTGCTCCGAGCCACTTCCCTGCCCGCGGGAGCGTCGGATTAGCCCCCTTGAGCCGGACGAGCTCGTCCCCCCAGGGCGTCTGTCCCGCGTTGTCACCTTACATCCCGTGCACCTGGATCCACGACATCCTGCACCAGGCCGACAAGGACAAGGACGAGACGATGTCCTTCGCCGAGATCAAGGACATGCTGAAGATGATCAATATCGACATGAACGACATCTACGCCCGCCAGCTCTTCAAGGTACCTCCCCCCGCAGCCCCCAACTCCCCCCGCAGCCTCCGACTCCCCCCACAGCCTCCAACTCCCCCCTGCAGCCCCCGACTCCCCCCGTGGCCCCCGAGCCCCCTGCAGCCCCTGAGCACCCCCGTGCGGCTCCCAAGGCCCCCGCGGTCCCCAAGGCCCCCTGCAGCCCCCAAGCCCCCCCATAGCCCCCGAGTGCCCCCCACAGCCCCCAAGCCTCCCCGCAGCCCCCGAGCACCCCCTGTGGCCCCCAAGCCTCCCTGCAGCCTCGCTCCCAAACCTTCCCTCACTCCCAAACCCTCCCACGGCTCCCAAAGTCCCCCATGGCCTCCAACCCCCCTCACACAGCCCCCAAGCTCCCCCGCAGCCCCCAAACACTCCCATGGTCCCCGAGCCCCCCCTGCAGCCCCTGAGCCCTCCCCCACAGCCCTCAAACCTTCCCGTGGTCCCTGTACCCTCCTGTGGCCCCCAAACCTCCCCCCGCAGCCCCTGAACCCTCCTACGGCCCCCGAAGTCCCCCATGGCCTCCAGCCCCCCCCTGCAGCCCCCGAACTCCCCCATGGTCCCCAAACTCTCCCATGGCCCCCGAAGTCCCCCATGGCCTCCAACCCCCCTCCCATGGCCCCCGCACCCCCTTGCAGTCCCCGGCGCCCACGTGCATTGGGCGTGTGACTCCCCCGAGCCGGGCTCCTGGGCCAGCAGGGAACCTGGCATCCCGGCTCTCAGCTCTCGGCTCCTCCTGGGGCGGGCTGAAGGAGGCAGGTGGGTGGGGCCGGTGCCGCGCCCCCTCTGCCAGCCAGCAGGCAGGTTAGACTGGGCGACCCGCATGCCTGGGGCGCCTGGCGCCTCCTCACCTACCCTGGGAGCCCGGGGCTGGAAGGACCCAGCCCATCCCCGGCACTGTGGGAAGGCGTGGCCCAGGAGCGCGGCAGGCGGCTGGGTGCAGCTGGCCCGTGCCCCTTGCCTGTTTGTGCCGATTGGGCGGTGGGCAGGGCCTGGCCGTGCCACCCGGGCATATCCTAGAACCCCCAGGCGGGCAGAGCCCTCGGGAGTCGTCACATCCGGCCCCTGCCCGAGGCAGGACCAGTCCAACTGTTCTGGCTTGCAGCCCCCTGGCTGCTCCCGCGCCCGGCCCGGCTCCCCGCCCTGCCCAGCTCTGCCAGTGCCCGCAGCCTGCCTGACTCCCGGCACCCCCCTGCCAGCAGAGCCTCTTGTGCTGCTGCCCTGGGCATGTCCCTGGTGCGGGGGCCTGGGCTGGCTCCCCTGCATTGTAGAAAGGCAGCGGTGCCTAGTGGTGCCCAGCGGTGCCCATGGCCCCACTCCCACTGTGGGCACTGGGCTCCCGCCCTTGGGGCATGGCCCAGGGCCTGCCTAGTCCATAGAAGAGCATGGAGGGCATTGGATCAGGCCCTGGGGTGGCTGCCCTTGGCAGCGGGGGGGAGGGGCAGATGGCCCCGTGGAGGCTGGAGGGTCAGACGCTACGGCCCTAGGGGTGTGGGCCTGGTGAGCAGGCAGAGGAAGGATGGGCTGGTCGGAAGGCGTTAGCTGGACCCTGCGCAGTCATGTACCACTTGTGCCTCAGTTTCCCCTCTGCACTGTGGGGGGAGGGCTGTTCTGTGTCCCAGGGCTGTGACCGTAACTGCAAGGGCTTGGACACTGGGGCGCGGCTGCGACCCGCCGGGCACCTCCCCCAGGGCGTGGAGCTCTCCCCCCGCCGCAGGAGCGGCCCAGGCTGGGGGCAGGAGGGGGGGTCGGGGCCCAGCTGGCAGCGTCTCAGCCTGGCCTCCCCCCAGGAGTGCGACAAGTCCAGCAACGGCCGGCTGGAGGAGCACGAGCTGGAGGCCTTCTGCAGGCGGCTGATGCGGAGGCCCGAGCTGGAGGAGCTGTTCCGCCGCTACTCGGGGGAGGACTGTGTGCTGTCGGCCCAGGAGCTGGCCGAGTTCCTGCGGGACCAGGGCGAGGAGGCTGGGCTGGCCCACGCCAAGCAGATCATCCAGACCTACGAGCTCTGCGAGAGAGGTAGGGACCTGCCGGGACCCCAGCCCAGCACCTCGGGGTGCGCCCCGCTGCCCCCTGCTGGCAGAGCCTGCTCCACACACGGGGTGCGCCCCACCGCCCCCTGCTGGCAGAGCCTGCTCCCCACATGGGGGTGCGCCCCACCGCCCCCTGCTGGCAGAGCCTGCTCCGCACATGGGGGTGCGCCCCACCGCCCCCTGCTGGCAGAGCCTGCTCCGCACATGGGGGTGCGCCCCGCTGCCCCCTGCTGGCAGAGCCTGCTCCACACACGGGGTGCGCCCCACCGCCCCCTGCTGGCAGAGCCTGCTCCGCACATGGGGGTGCGCCCCACCGCCCCCTGCTGGCAGAGCCTGCTCCGCACATGGGGGTGCGCCCCACCGCCCCCTGCTGGCAGAGCCTGCTCTGCACATGGGGTGCATTTGCCACCCCATGCTGGCAGGGCCTGCTTCACACATGGGGGTGCGCCCCACCGCCCCCTGCTGGCAGAGCCTGCTCCACACACGGGGTGCGCCCCACCGCCCCCTGCTGGCAGAGCCTGCTCCGCACATGGGGGTGCGCCCCACTGCCCCCTGCTGGCAGAGCCTGCTCCGCACATGGGGGTCCGCCTGCTGCCCCCTGCTGGCAGAGCCTGCTCCACACATGGGGTGCGCCCCACCGCCCCCTGCTGGCAGAGCCTGCTCCGCACATGGGGGTGCGCCCCACTGCCCCCTGCTGGCAGAGCCTGCTCCGCACATGGGGGTCCGCCTGCTGCCCCCTGCTGGCAGGGCCTGCTCTGCACATGGGGTGCATTTGCCACCCCATGCTGGCAGGGCCTGCTGCACACATGGGGTGCGCCCCACCGCCCCCTGCTGGCAGAGCCTGCTCCGCACATGGGGGTGCGCCCCGCTGCCCCCTGCTGGCAGAGCCTGCTCCACACATGGGGTGCGCCTGCTGCCCCCTGCTGGCAGAGCCTGCTGCAAATGCGGGGTGCATCAGCCTGGGCCCCTAGATTCCCAGCAGCATCTGGCTCCCTCGGGGCCCGTCTGGCCCCCGGCCACTGGGCCCCGTCCAGCCCCGCACCCTGGCCTCTCCCACCCTCCATTGCTGCTCTGGATTAACCAGTCCAGACACGGTCATGCCCAGTGGGTAGGGCAGCAGGTGGGGCACGTGGGTTCTTTCGCTGGTTCAAGGGGGGATGCTCTGGTGGTTATAACAGGGGAATGGGCAGTCAGCCTTGTGGATCTTGGCCCTGACCCTGGCCCTGCCACTGACTCGCTGCAAGAGCTGGGGCAAGTTGGGCCTTGGTCTGTGCCTCAGTTTCCCCATCTGTCATCTGCTTCGCTGTTCTGGGGATTCTGAGGCCCTGCGATTCAGTCCCACTGTGCCAAGGCCGACTGTGGCTTATCCCACCTTTGTCTTCTCCGTGTGCGGCCGTCCTGGCGAGGCACCTGGTGCGCTGGTGGGGTTGGCTCTGGGTTTCCCAGCAGGGAGCTCCGCTGCGCTGGGCTGTAGGCCCAGATCTGGCCCCCCGGCAGCCTGTATCCAGCTGGGGCCAGCCAGGGAGCGTCCACAGGCCCCGCTGTGCAGCGGTTTGCGGGGTAAAGCTGCGGTCACCGCCGCGGTTAGGAGAGCTGCCGAGAGTTTGCATGTGGCTTGGCAGCATTTCTCTTCCTGCCCCACCCGAGGGCCCCGGACTCCGTCTGCCTGGGCGCCCGGTGGCTGCAAATGGCTAACGAGCCAGCAGGGAGTGGCCTGAGCCCGGGGCGGGGAAATGCCTCAGGCTGCCTCCCTCTTGCTGGCACCCCAGCAGCATTAGCACCCCTCTGCCGGGGCTGCAAACTCTGGCTGGGCAGAGGCTGCCGGGGTCAGCTCTGACTGGGGCACTAGACACTCACAGGCTGACCCACGTCCCGCCCAGCCCGAGCTCATGCCCAGGCGCTCTGGAATGCCATACATCAGGGGAAACTGAGGCACAGCATGGGGGAGGGGACATGTCCAAGGCTACACAGTGAGACTGCGGCAGGTGTCCTGAGTCCTAGTGCCAAGCTGTAGCTGGTACAGACCCTTATAAAGCTGGGCTTGGGCCCTGGATTCCTGCCACCCCGGCCCGGCATTAGCCCCCCCCCCCCCCATCCCTTTCCTAGCAAGGCTCAAATCAGGGCTCCCAGACTCTAACCCCTAGGCTTGCTACCCCTGAGGGCTCCCATGGGGTGAGGGGCCATGCCAGGCTGATGCTCCCAGCGTGGCCCCACTGACCCCGGCCCACCCTAACGTGCCCTGGCAACGTGTCCCGGCAGCCAGACAGCACGACTTCCTGACACTGGACGGGTTCACCATGTACCTGCTGTCTGCGGCTGGCGACATCCTGGCCCGGGAGCACACCCAGGTCTGCCAGGACATGAGCCAGCCCCTCTGCCACTACTTCATCTCCGCCTCCCACAACACCTACCTGACGGACAGTCAGATCGGGGGGCCCAGCAGCACGGAGGCCTACATCCGGTAAGGGCCACCCCGGGCCAGGGGAGCCGGCGTCTCCGTGGGCTGGCAGGAGGCGGCGTGTGCCCAGGCGCCGAGTCACTGGCCTCCCAGCAAGAGCGGCCGCCTGCGGGCTGGGGCCTGAATGCAGCACGAGCGCAGCTTGGCAGGTGCCCGCTGCAGATCCCAGGGGACGGGAGCTGTGCAGCGGCACAGAGGGAGCTCCAGACTTGGGGCGCCAGGCGGCACCTGGGAGATTTGGGGCCGAGGGGGAGGGCTCCCCGGCTCCCCTAGAATCCTGCTGTGTCAGCCCCGGCACCAGGGGAGGAGGGTTTGGGGCAAAGTGATGGGGTACCGGCAAGAAGTGGGGTACCAGCAAGAAGTGGTGGAGTACAGATAAGAAGGTGGGGTACCGGTAAGAAGTGGTGGGGTACCAGTAAGAAGGTGGGGTACTGGTAAGAAGTGGTGGGGTACCAGCAAGAAGTGGTGGAGTACAGATAAGAAGGTGGGGTACCAGTAAGAAGTGGTGGGGTACCGGCAAGAAATGGCCGCCTCTACCGGCCCAGACACAGCTGACAACCCCTGGACCACTGATGGGGCGAGAGGGCAGAGACCTCATACCAGTGCTGGATCCCACCAGCAGGGCCGCTGGTGGGGCGCTGGGCTGCCAACGGGCGGGGCCAAAGGGGCAGCTGTCCTGGGGCCTGGCAATTTGAAAGGGCCCAGTGGGCTGCTGGCTGGGGTTACCATGGCAACCGGCAGAGTCCCAGCCAGAGCTAGGGGGGGACGCACCGTGCCGTGCGGAAGGCCTGGCTAGAGGAGGTGGGCCCAGCCCCTGCCCCTCTACTCAGAGCGAGCCCCCGTACCAGGGAGATTTAAAAATTAGTTACCCCTGGATTCACTCCACTAACATCCTGCTGCAGTGAGTTCCACGGGGTAACACTCTCCCTACCCCTCCCCTTCCCTCCCCCTGCACCTCCTTCCCTGACATGCGCCATTAGGAGCCCACTCTCGCCCTGCGCTGAGTTGCTCCAGGGCTTGCCGTTGGTCGGACCCCAAGACAAGGCCCCGGGGCAGGGCTAGGCTCCCCTCCGCCAGCTCTTTCTCCGGGCAGGCCCCCCGATCTGGCCTGCACCTCCCCTGGGCTCCCAGGCCTCCTGGTTCAGTCCCGTCTCCCCACTGGACCCCCCCCTCCACCTCCCCCCCGGCTGCATCCGCTCGTTCAGACTCGGAGCTGCGTCCCGCACCAGGTTCCCGGCAGCGCGAAGCTGGGTTAGTGGAGGGTCAGACCCCTCCCTTGCTCAGCGTGAGCCCTATGGCGCACTGGCCCGGGGGCGCCAGGCTGCCGGAGGGGGTCGGGAGTCCAGGGGACGCATGGGGGCAGGGTGCCGTGCTGGCTCCTGGCTGAGCCGACCCCCCCGGCAGGGCGTTCACGGAGGGCTGCCAGAGGGGATTGGGGGCCGGGGGGGGGGCAGGGTGTCGTGCTGGCTCCTGGCTGAGCCGACCCCCCCGGCAGGGCGTTCACGGAGGGCTGCCAGAGGGGATTGGGGGTCGGGGGGGCAGGGTGCCGTGCTGACCCCCGGCTGAGCCGACCCCCCGGCAGGGTGTTCACGGAGGGCTGCCAGAGGGGATTGGGAGCCTGGGGGGGGCAGGGTGCTGTTCTGGCCCCCGGCTGAGTCGACCCCCCCGGCAGGGCGTTCACGGAGGGCTGCCAGAGGGGATTGGGAGCCTGGGGGGGGCAGGGTGCTGTTCTGGCCCCCGGCTGAGCCGACCCCCCGGCGGGGCGTTCACGGAGGGCTGTCAGAGGGGATTGGGGGCCTGGGGGGGCAGGGTGCCTTGCTGACCCCCGGCTGAGCCGACCCCCCGGCAGGGCGTTCACGGAGGGCTGCCAGAGGGGATTGGGGGTCGGGGGGGGCAGGGTGCCTTGCTGACCCCCGGCTGAGCCGACCCCCCGGCAGGGCGTTCACGGAGGGCTGCCAGAGGGGATTGGGGGTCGGGGGGGGGCAGGGTGCCGTGCTGGCCCCCGGCTGAGCTGACCCCCCGGCAGGGCGTTCACGGAGGGCTGCCAGAGGGGATTGGGGGTCTGGGGGGGGGGCAGGGTGCTGTGCTGGCCCCTGGCTGAGCCGACCCCCCCGGCAGGGCGTTCACGGAGGGCTGTCAGAGGGGATTGGGGGCCTGGGGGGGGCAGGGTGCCGTGGTGGCCCCCGGCTGAGCCGACCCCCCGGCAGGGCGTTCACGGAGGGCTGCCAGAGGGGATTGGGGGTCTGGGGGGGCAGGGTGCCGTGCTGGCCCCCGGCTGAGCCGACCCCCCGGCAGGGCGTTCACGGAGGGCTGCCAGAGGGGATTGGGGGTCGGGGGGGGGGCAGGGCGCCGTGCTGACCCCCGGCTGAGCCGACCCCCCGGCAGGGCGTTCACGGAGGGCTGCCAGAGGGGATTGGGGGTCGGGGGGGGGGCAGGGCGCCGTGCTGACCCCCGGCTGAGCCGACCCCCCGGCAGGGCGTTCACGGAGGGCTGCCAGAGGGGATTGGGGGTCGGGGGGGGCAGGGTGCCGTGGTGGCCCCCGGCTGAGCCGACCCCCCGGCAGGGCGTTCACGGAGGGCAGCCAGAGGGGATTGGGGGCCTGGGGGGGGCAGGGTGCCGTGCTGGCCCCCGGCTGAGCCGACCCCCCGGCAGGGCGTTCACGGAGGGCTGCCAGAGGGGATTGGGGGTCTGGGGGGGGCAGGGCGCCGTGCTGGCCCCCGGCTGAGCCGACCCCCCGGCAGGGCGTTCACGGAGGGCTGTCAGAGGGGATTGGGGGTCTGGGGGGGGCAGGGCGCCGTGCTGGCCCCCGGCTGAGCCGACCCCCCGGCAGGGCGTTCACGGAGGGCTGTCAGAGGGGATTGGGGGTCTGGGGGGGGCAGGGTGCCGTGCTGGCCCCCGGCTGAGCTGACCCCCCGGCAGGGCGTTCATGGAGGGCTGCCAGAGGGGATTGGGGGCTGGGGGGGGGCAGGGTGCCGTGCTGGCCCCTGGCTGAGCCGACCCCCCGGCAGGGCGTTCACGGAGGGCTGCCAGAGGGGATTGGGGGCTGGGGGGGGGCAGGGTGCCGTGCTGGCCCCTGGCTGAGCCGACCCCCCGGCAGGGCGTTCACGGAGGGCTGTCAGAGGGGATTGGGGGTCTGGGGGGGGCAGGGCGCCGTGCTGGCCCCCGGCTGAGCCGACCCCCCGGCAGGGCGTTCACGGAGGGCTGCCAGAGGGGATTGGGGGCTGGGGGGGGGCAGGGTGCCGTGCTGGCCCCTGGCTGAGCCGACCCCCCGGCAGGGCGTTCACGGAGGGCTGTCAGAGGGGATTGGGGGTCTGGGGGGGGCAGGGCGCCGTGCTGGCCCCCGGCTGAGCCGACCCCCCGGCAGGGCGTTCACGGAGGGCTGCCAGAGGGGATTGGGGGCTGGGGGGGGGCAGGGTGCCGTGCTGGCCCCTGGCTGAGCCGACCCCCCGGCAGGGCGTTCACGGAGGGCTGCCAGAGGGGATTGGGGGCTGGGGGGGGGCAGGGTGCCGTGCTGGCCCCTGGCTGAGCCGACCCCCCGGCAGGGCGTTCACGGAGGGCTGCCAGAGGGGATTGGGGGTCGGGGGGGGGCAGGGTGCCGTGCTGGCCCCTGGCTGAGCCGCCCCCCCCGGCAGGGCGTTCATGGAGGGCTGCCAGAGGGGATTGGGGGCTGGGGGGGGGCAGGGTGCCATGCTGGCCCCCGGCTGAGCCGACCCCCCGGCAGGGCGTTCACGGAGGGCTGCCAGAGGGGATTGGGGGCCTGGGGGGGGGCAGGGTGCCGTGCTGGCCCCTGGCTGAGCCGACCCCCCCGGCAGGGCGTTCATGGAGGGCAGCCAGAGGGGATTGGGGGGCTGGGGGGGGGCAGGGTGCCGTGCTGGCCCCTGGTGAGCTGACCCCCCGGCAGGGCGTTCACGGAGGGCAGCCAGAGGGGATTGGGGGCCTGGGGGGGGGCAGGGTGCTGTTCTGGCCCCCGGCTGAGCCGACCCCCCGGCGGGGCGTTCACGGAGGGCTGTCAGAGGGGATTGGGGGCCTGGGGGGGCAGGGTGCCTTGCTGACCCCCGGCTGAGCCGACCCCCCGGCAGGGCGTTCACGGAGGGCTGCCAGAGGGGATTGGGGGTCGGGGGGGGCAGGGTGCCTTGCTGACCCCCGGCTGAGCCGACCCCCCGGCAGGGCGTTCACGGAGGGCTGCCAGAGGGGATTGGGGGTCGGGGGGGGGCAGGGTGCCGTGCTGGCCCCCGGCTGAGCTGACCCCCCGGCAGGGCGTTCACGGAGGGCTGCCAGAGGGGATTGGGGGTCTGGGGGGGGGGCAGGGTGCTGTGCTGGCCCCTGGCTGAGCCGACCCCCCCGGCAGGGCGTTCACGGAGGGCTGTCAGAGGGGATTGGGGGCCTGGGGGGGGCAGGGTGCCGTGGTGGCCCCCGGCTGAGCCGACCCCCCGGCAGGGCGTTCACGGAGGGCTGCCAGAGGGGATTGGGGGTCTGGGGGGGCAGGGTGCCGTGCTGGCCCCCGGCTGAGCCGACCCCCCGGCAGGGCGTTCACGGAGGGCTGCCAGAGGGGATTGGGGGTCGGGGGGGGGGCAGGGCGCCGTGCTGACCCCCGGCTGAGCCGACCCCCCGGCAGGGCGTTCACGGAGGGCTGCCAGAGGGGATTGGGGGTCGGGGGGGGGGCAGGGCGCCGTGCTGACCCCCGGCTGAGCCGACCCCCCGGCAGGGCGTTCACGGAGGGCTGCCAGAGGGGATTGGGGGTCGGGGGGGGCAGGGTGCCGTGGTGGCCCCCGGCTGAGCCGACCCCCCGGCAGGGCGTTCACGGAGGGCAGCCAGAGGGGATTGGGGGCCTGGGGGGGGCAGGGTGCCGTGCTGGCCCCCGGCTGAGCCGACCCCCCGGCAGGGCGTTCACGGAGGGCTGCCAGAGGGGATTGGGGGTCTGGGGGGGGCAGGGCGCCGTGCTGGCCCCCGGCTGAGCCGACCCCCCGGCAGGGCGTTCACGGAGGGCTGTCAGAGGGGATTGGGGGTCTGGGGGGGGCAGGGCGCCGTGCTGGCCCCCGGCTGAGCCGACCCCCCGGCAGGGCGTTCACGGAGGGCTGTCAGAGGGGATTGGGGGTCTGGGGGGGGCAGGGTGCCGTGCTGGCCCCCGGCTGAGCTGACCCCCCGGCAGGGCGTTCATGGAGGGCTGCCAGAGGGGATTGGGGGCTGGGGGGGGGCAGGGTGCCGTGCTGGCCCCTGGCTGAGCCGACCCCCCGGCAGGGCGTTCACGGAGGGCTGCCAGAGGGGATTGGGGGCTGGGGGGGGGCAGGGTGCCGTGCTGGCCCCTGGCTGAGCCGACCCCCCGGCAGGGCGTTCACGGAGGGCTGTCAGAGGGGATTGGGGGTCTGGGGGGGGCAGGGCGCCGTGCTGGCCCCCGGCTGAGCCGACCCCCCGGCAGGGCGTTCACGGAGGGCTGCCAGAGGGGATTGGGGGTCGGGGGGGGGCAGGGCGCCGTGCTGACCCCCGGCTGAGCCGACCCCCCGGCAGGGCGTTCACGGAGGGCAGCCAGAGGGGATTGGGGGCCTGGGGGGGGGCAGGGTGCCGTGCTGGCCCCCGGCTGAGCCGACCCCCCGGCAGGGCGTTCACGGAGGGCTGCCAGAGGGGATTGGGGGTCGGGGGGGGCAGGGTGCCGTGGTGGCCCCCGGCTGAGCCGACCCCCCGGCAGGGCGTTCACGGAGGGCTGCCAGAGGGGATTGGGGGCCTGGGGGGGGGGGGCAGGGTGCCGTGCTGGCCCCCGGCTGAGCCGCCCCCCCCGGCAGGGCGTTCACGGAGGGCTGCCAGAGGGGATTGGGGGCCTGGGGGGGGGCAGGGTGCCGTGCTGGCCCCCGGCTGAGCCGACCCCCCCGGCAGGGCGTTCACGGAGGGCTGCCAGAGGGGATTGGGGGTCGGGGGGGGGCAGGGTGCCGTGGTGGCCCCTGGCTGAGCCGCCCCCCCCGGCAGGGCGTTCACGGAGGGCTGCCGCTGTGTGGAGCTGGACTGCTGGGAGGGCCCGAACGGGGAGCCGGTCATCTACCACGGCCACACCCTCACCTCCAAGATCCTCTTCCGCGACGCCATCGAGAGCATCCGGGCCTACGCCTTCCAGGTGAGCCCCGCGCGGCGGGTGGGGCTGCCTGGGCGGGAGCAGGAAGTGCCCCCCATGGCGCTGTCCCTCACCCCCCGTCTCCCCAGCACTCCGCGTACCCCGTGATCCTGTCCCTGGAGAACCACTGCGGGCCGGAGCAGCAGGCCACCATGGCGCGGCACATGAGAGCCATCTTGGGGGACATGCTGCTGACCCAGCCGCTGGATGGGCTGAGCCCCACGGAGCTCCCGTCCCCGGAGGTAACGCTCTGGGCCTCCCGCTGGAGGGGAGGGTCCCTGGGGGGTGAGCTGAGAGGAGGCCCAAAGCCCCTAGCTTCATGGATTCATCGTATGGACGCCCCTGGGCCTCGCCTCCCTCCATCCCCTTGCACCCAGGGTGGGGCAGAAAGCCCCTTGGCCATTGCCAGAGGGCGAGAGCGGGGTCCTACTGGAGCACATCAGGTGGAGGGGGAGAGACACCGTTACCCTGTGGGACTCTCTGCAGCAGGATGTTGGGCAGGGTGGGGTCCCCCCACCAGTCTTAGACATGGGCTTTCCTCTTGTGCAGCAACTGAAAGGCAAGATCCTGGTGAAAGGGAAGAAGCTGCCGGACCTGGAGTGTGACCCCAAGAACTCGAGCGTCCTCTTGGAGAGCAATGGGGAGGAGGAGGAGGAGGAGGAGGAGAGGATGCTGCGGAGAGCCGGCAGGAGGGTGAGGAGGAGCAGGACCAGCCCCTTGTGGGCCGGGGGCAGGGCTGGGCCCCAGACCTCGTGGCTGCCCCCTTGCGTGGCAGATGCTGCTGCTGCTGGAGCAAGCCGGGCCCAGGTCTCCCTTCCTGCCGCACAGAGAGATCGGACACGGCCGATGGGGGGGGGGCTCTGTGACCAGCCCGGCCGGGTGGCTGGATCCCCCGCTGGCCCCAGCAGGCGTCTCAGGACTAAGGCCGCTGCCTCACCCGGCAGCCCGTGTCCTTGGCATGCTGGGGCCGGGGCCGAGGGCCTGGCTCTGAGCCCCTCGCGGGACCGGGGCGGGGCCGAGCCGAGCAAGTGCCCCGGCCCCCGAAGGGTGGAAAGGTCCCGGGCTGCAGCCGCGACCCCCCCGCTGTGCCTGCTCCCCCAGATCTCGCCGGAGCTCTCCGCCCTGGTCGTGTACTGCCAGGCCGTGCCCTTCCGGGGCCTGGAGGAGGCGCTGCGGAGCCAGCTGCCCTGCCACATGTCCTCCTTCAGCGAGAGGGCGGCCAGGACGCTCATTAAGGAGTCAGGTACCGGGAGACAGGCTGGGCTCCCCCGGCCTTGGGGAGGAGGCCTGGGGCAGGCCTGGGGCTTGGCTGGGTGGGCTGCAGGGCTCTGGCTCTGCCCATGGAGCAGCTGCCTTGGGCTGAGCTGATGGGAGATCCGGGACTGACGGGGGGACCTGGCTGCACAGAGCTGGGGCCAGACAGGGCTGGGACCCCCGGACCTGGCAGGCTTCCCGCTGTCGGGGCAGGGGCTCGGCTGCCTGCTGGGCGTGACGGGGGGACTCGGCTCTTCCCCTGCGGCTTGTCAGCCCCGTGCTCTGAGCTGTGAGACCTGGGGAGACCCTGCTCCTGAGCGTGGGGCCCTGAACACCCTGGGCTGGGCTGCAGGGGCAGCCGGGGGGGCGGGCCAGGGCGGCAGACACGGCCCAGCCGGGCCCCCCCAAGGAGATCACTGGCCAGCAGCCCAGGCGCCACACGGGCTCCGGCGGCCGCGCTGACAGCAGCCGCTGTGCCCTGCTGCAGGGAGCGGCCTGGTCCGGTACAACGCCCGGCACCTGAGCCGCATCTACCCCATGGGGCTGAAGATGAACTCGTCCAACTACAACCCCCAGGAGATGTGGAACGTCGGCTGCCAGCTCGGTGAGACAGGGCGGGGCAGCCTGCGCCGTGCCTCAGTTTCCCCTCAGTGCCGCTGGCCTGCTTTGGAGGAGGGGGGTTCTATTCCTGTGGGCTCTGGGCGCCCCCTGCTGGTTCTTATGGCTCCTTGCTGGCCAGTGTCCCTGAGGGCCTCCCACTTGCCCAGTCTGCCTGCCCCGCGGGGCTGGGGGCCGGGTGCTGCTCCAGGCCTCCCGCCATGGCCTCTGTGCGGATCCAGTCACCGGCCCGGGGGCTCACGGGGCATCTGTTGGGCGTGGAGCCTCGGCCGCACGTTGCCCGGGGTCTGGTTCTCCAGCCGAACGCCCGGCCAAAAGGGGACCCTGGCGGCTGCTCTCCGGGCCACTAACTGTTTGGCCGCCTGGTCGGTGGCGCAGCAGAACCAAGGGGCCTCTTGCCCGGCTCCGAACTGGCACTCGCCCCTCGGTGCCAGGCTGGGGGCTCCGTGTGCTGCCCCCGAGTGCCAGAGGCCGAGCACGGAGCCCCTGGCCCCCGCCTCGGAGCCCAGGGACACGCCAGCTGCTCCTGGGAGCTGACTGCACCCCCCCCGAGCCTGCACCCCTCCCGCCCAGCCCCCTCCCACACCCCGCCCAGAGTCTGTACCCCTACGTGCGTACGCCCCCCCCAGCCTGCACCCCTCCCGCCCAGACCCCTCCCACACCCCGCCCAGAGTCTGTACCCCTACGTGCGTACGCCCCCCCCAGCCTGCACCCCCGCCCAGACCCCTCCCACACCCCGCCCCGAGTCTGTACCCCTACGTGCGTACGCCCCCCCCAGCCTGCACCCCCGCCCAGACCCCTCCCACACCCTGCCCAGAGTCTGTACCCCTACGTGCGTACGCCCCCCCCAGCCTGCACCCCCGCCCAGACCCCTCCCACACCCCGCCCCGAGTCTGTACCCCTACGTGCGTACGCCCCCCCCAGCCTGCACCCCTCCCGCCCAGACCCCTCCCACACCCTGCCCAGAGTCTGTACCCCTACGTGCGTACGCCCCCCCCGAGCCTGCACCCCTCCCGCCCAGCCCCCTCCCACACCCCGCCCCGAGTCTGTACCCCTACGTGCGTACGTCCCCCCGAGCCTGCACCCCTCCCGCCCAGACCCCTCCCACACCCTGCCCAGAGTCTGTACCCCTACGTGCGTACGCCCCCCCCCAGCCTGCACCCCTCCCGCCCAGACCCCTCCCACACCCTGCCCAGAGTCTGTACCCCTACGTGCGTACGCCCCCCCCAGCCTGCACCCCCGCCCAGACCCCTCCCACACCCCGCCCCGAGTCTGTACCCCTACGTGCGTACGCCCCCCCCCAGCCTGCACCCCCGCCCAGACCCCTCCCACACCCTGCCCAGAGTCTGTACCCCTACGTGCCTACGCCCCCCCAGCCTGCATCCCCGCCCAGACCCCTCCCACACCCTGCCCAGAGTCTGTACCCCTACGTGCCTACGCCCCCCCCAGCCTGCACCCCCGCCCAGACCCCTCCCACACCCTGCCCAGAGTCTGTACCCCTACGTGCGTACGCCCCCCCCCAGCCTGCTCCCCCGCCCAGACCCCTCCCACACCCTGCCCAGAGTCTGTACCCCTACGTGCCTACGCCCCCCCAGCCTGCATCCCCGCCCAGACCCCTCCCACACCCTGCCCAGAGTCTGTACCCCTACGTGCCTACGCCCCCCCAGCCTGCACCTCCGCCCAGACCCCTCCCACACCCTGCCCAGAGTCTGTACCCCTAAGTGCCTACGCCCCCCCAGCCTGCACCCCCCGCCCAGCCCCCTCCCACACCCTGCCCAGAGTCTGTACCCCTACGTGCGTACGTCCCCCCGAGCCTGTACCTCCGCTCAGCCCCCTCCCACGCCCTGCCCAGAGTCTGTACCCCTACGTGCGTACGCCCCCCCCAGCCTGCACCCCCGCCCAGACCCCTCCCACACCCTGCCCAGAGTCTGTACCCCTACGTGCACATGCCCCCCCGAGCCTGCACCCCCCGCCCAGACCCCTCCCACACCCAGCCCAGAGTCTGTACCCCTACGTGCCTACGCCCCCGAGCCTGCACCCCCCCGCCCAGACCCCTCCCACACCCTGCCCAGAGTCTGTACCCCTACGTGCGTACGCCCCCCTGAGCCTGCACCCCCGCCCACACCCCGCCCAGAGTCTGTACCCCTACGTGCGTACGCCCCCCCGAGCCTGCACCTCCGCCCAGACCCCTCCCACACCCTGCCCAGAGTCTGTACCCCTACGTGCCTACGCCCCCCCGAGCTTGCACCTCCACCCAGACCCCTCCCACACCCTGCCCAGAGTCTGTACCCCTACGTGCGTACGCCCCCCCGAGCCTGTACCTCCGCCCAGACCCCTCCCACATCCTGCCCAGAGTCTGTACCCCTACGTGCCTACGCCCCCCCCAGCCTGCACCCCCCGCCCAGACCCCTCCCACACCCTGCCCAGAGTCTGTACCCCTACGTGCGTACGCCCCCCCGAGCCTGCACCCCCCGCCCAGACCCCTCCCACACCCTGCCCAGAGTCTGTACCCCTACGTGCACATGCCCCCCCGAGCCTGCACCCCCCCCCCGACCCCTCCCACACCCTGCCCAGAGTCTGTACCCCTACGTGCCTACGCCCCCCCCCCAGCCTGCACCCCCCGCCCAGACCCCTCCCACACCCTGCCCAGAGTCTGTACTCCTACGTGTGTACGCCCCCCCGAGCCTGCACCTCCGCCCAGACCCCTCCCACACCCTGCCCAGAGTCTGTACCCCTACGTGCCTACGCCCCCCCGAGCCTGCACCTCCGCCCAGACCCCTCCCACACCCTGCCCAGAGTCTGTACCCCTACGTGCGTACGCCCCCCCGAGCCTGTACCTCCGCCCAGACCCCTCCCACACCCTGCCCAGAGTCTGTACCCCTACGTGCGTACGCCCCCCCCAGCCTGCACCTATGCCCAGACCCCTCCCACACCCTGCCCAGAGTCTGTACCCCTACGTGCCTACGCCCCCCCGAGCCTGCACCCCCCGCCCAGACCCCTCCCACACCCTGCCCAGAGTCTGTACCCCTACGTGCGTACGCCCCCCCGAGCCTGTACCTCCGCCCAGACCCCTCCCACACCCTGCCCAGAGTCTGTACCCCTACGTGCCTACGCCCCCCCCCCCCCCCGATCTCCACCCACACCCAAGTACCTTCGTGGAGCGTCCGCATCCCTGGCACCTCCAGCCCCCCCTTGTCTCCCCTCCCCCGCCCATCACCCCGCTGCTCTCTGTCCCCTAGTGGCGCTGAACTTCCAGACGCCCGGCTGGAAGATGGATCTGAACCGCGGGCGGTTCCTGGCCAACGGGCGCTGCGGCTACGTTCTCAAGCCCAGCTTCCTGCGCAGCCGCCAGGCCTCCTTCGACCCCGAGGCCGGGTGCGGGCCCGGGCACAGACCCACCCAGCTGCGGGTCAAGGTGCGCAGGCCCGTGGTGCACAGAGCTGTGGAGCGGCTGGGTGCGCAGCTGGGGGGGGGGTGAGTGTGCGAGGGGTGGAGCTGGGGGGTGCAAGGAGAGACGCAGTGGGGATGTGAGGAGAGGGGCAGGGGGTGCGTGCTAGGAAGGGCTCTAGGGGTGCAAGGAATGTGCAAGGGGAGGGCCAGTGAGGGTGCAAGGAGTGTGCACTAAGAGGAGTTGTAGGGGTGCGAGGCACATGCATGGGAAGGGGTTGTAAGGAAAGTGCACTAGGAGGAATTCTAGGGGTGTGAGGAGCATGGGAGGGGAGGAGCAGTGGGGGTGCGAGGAGCATGCAAAGGGAGCGGCATTGGGTATGGGAGGAGCAAGTGGGAGGGCTGGGTGTGCAAGGAGCGTGAGGGGGCTGTGGGTGTGTGGGGGGGCTGTGGAGGTGTGAGAAGTGTGCACTAGGAAAGGCTGTGGGGATGCGAGGTGCATGCAAGGGGAGAGGGAGTGGGTGTGTGAGGAGTGAGTGAGGGGAGCTGTGGGTGTGCAAGGAGCAATTGGGGGCAATGGGTGTGCAAGGAGTGTGCAAGGGGAGGGGCCGTAGACGTGCGAGGAGGGTGCACCGAGGGGCGGGGGTGCGAGGCACATGCGAGGGGAGGGGCTGTGGGCGTGCGAGGAGGGTGCACCGGGGGGATGCAAGGCGCACGCGAGGGGAGGGACCGTGGACGTGCGAGGAGGTGCACCGGGGGGGCCGTGGGGGTGCAAGGTGCGTGCGAGGGGAGGGGACGTGGACGTGCGAGGAGGGTGCACTGGGGGGGCGAGGCACATGCGAGGGGCGGGGCTGTGGGCGTGCGAGGAGGGTGCACCGGGGGATGCGAGGCGCATGTGAGGGGAGGGGCCGTGGACGTGCGAGGAGGGTACACTGGGGGGGCGAGGCACGTGCGAGGGGCGGGGCTGTGAGTGTGCGAGGAGGGTGCACCGGGGGATGCGAGGCGCATGCGAGGGGAGGGGCCATGGACGTGCGAGGTGGTGCACCGGGAGGGGTCGGGGGTGCGAGGTGCGTGCGACGGGAGGGGCCGTGGACGTGCGAGGAGGTGGACCGGGGGGTTGTGGGGGTGCAAGGCACGTGCAAGGGGAGGGGCCGTGGACGTGCGAGGAGGGTGCACCGGGGGGGCGAGGCGCGTGCAAGGGGAGGGGCTGTGGGCGTGCGAGGTGCACCGGGAGGGGTCGGGGGGGTGCGAGGCGCATGCGAGGGGAGGGGCCGTGGACATGCGAGGAGGTGCACCGGGAGGGGTCGGGGGGGTGCGAGGCGCATGCGAGGGGAGGGGCCGTGGACGTGCGAGGAGGGTGCACCGGGGGGGCGAGGCGCGTGCAAGGGGAGGGGCCGTGGACATGCGAGGAGGTGCACCGGGAGGGGTCGGGGGGGTGTGAGGCGCGTGCAAGAGGGGCCGTGGACGTGCGAGGAGGGTGCACCGGGGGGGCGAGGCACGTGCGAGGGGAGGGGCCGTGGGCGTGCGAGGAGGTGCACCGGGAGGGGTCGGGGGGGTGCGAGGCGCGTGCGAGGGGAGGGGAGGGGCCATGGTCCCAGCAGGCTCAGCGCTGGGAATGCTCAAGGCCCGGGTAGGGCCCAGCCACAATCCCCACCTGTTCCTGCCCCCGGAGAGTGGGCCAGGCCCAGGGACTGCCACGTGGATCCCGGGATCAGTGGGGGAGTCCACAGCTGTGGCACAGCCTGGCGCGGCCCCCTCCCCCGCGCTCACCCGCCTCCCTGCAGGTGATCACGGCCCAGCAGCTGCCCAAGCTGAACCCGAAGAAAAGCTCCATCGTGGACCCCTTTGTGCGCGTGGAGATCCACGGCGTCCCGGCCGACTGCAGCCAGCAGCAGACCGAGTACAAGCTCAACAACGGTGAGCGCCCGCCGGGGGAGCCCACGGGCTCCAAGGGGCTCTGGCCGTTCCCCGGCCGGCCGGGACCAGAGCTGCTCCCCAGAGCGGAATCCAGCACCCGGCCCTGCCGTGGCTCTGCTCCACCGCCCTGGTCAGCCGCTGTGCTGCCCCCCACGGCCCTGGGGATCGCTCGGTCAAGGGCAGCCCCCTGGACAGCCTGGGCTTCCAGCTGGCTCGGAGTCAGGGGTCTCTGAAAACATCCACTCCCTGTGCAGCAGCCGACCCAGCAAACACCGTGCTGGGAATCATTAGAAAGGGGCGAGGAGAACACACAACATCCTACTGCCGCTGTAGAAATCCCTGGCACGCCCACAGCCGGCACGCTGCACGCAGAGGGGCCGTCTCATCTCAGACAAGATACACTGGCCTTGGGAAAGGGCAACCACACACAGTGCTGAGGGTTTGAAATGGTCCCTCTGAAGAGATTCCAAAGACGGGGACTTTTCGCTTAGAAGACAGACGACTAGGGGGATATGATCAAGGGCTATAAAATCGTGCCTGGCGTGGAGAAAGTAAATAAGGAAAAGTTATTTACTTGTTCCCATAACACAAGAACTAGGGGTCACCCAATGAAATCAGCAGGCAGCAGGTTTACAACAAACCAAAGGAAGTTTTTCTTCACTCGGCGCACAGTCAACCTGTGGAACTCCTCGCCAGGGGATGTGGTGATGAGTAGGACTTCACAAAAGAGCTGGATGCATTCATGGAGGACAGGTCCATCAGCCCTAAACCACCTATTAGCCAGGCTGGCATGGCACCCCTAGCCTGGTTGCCAGGGCTGGGAATGGGTGACGGGGAGGGATCACTGGCTGGTTCCCTGTTCTGTTCACTCCCTCCGGGGCAGCTGGTGTTGGCCGCAGTAGGCAGCCAGGACACGGGGCTACGTGGACCTTTGGTCTGCCCCGGCCTGGTCGCTCTTCTGTTCTCCAGCTGCTGTTAAATCTGACCGAGCAGGAGGTGGAAACAGAAATTAGCCAAAATCTTCTCTAGGGCCCCACTAGCTCCAGTGCAGGATTTAACTAACACGTGCACGCATTCGCACACGCACTCGCACACGCACTCACACACGCATTCGCACACGCACTCACACTCGCACTCGCACACACACACACAGGGCTAGTGCAGAAGTGCCCCGGTGCACTGCTGGGTCTGTCGTTGGGTGCCCAGCCCCCCTGCCCCTGGGGTAGGCAATCGCCCCATGAGCGCAGTGAAGGGCCCACCTGTCTCGGGCTGGCTAGTGAGCTGGAGCCCCTGCCCCTGAGCAATGGTCCCTCTCGTCTTTTCCAGCCCCACGCAGAATGGATTTTCTTATGTGCACCAAGGCATGTGCGGATGTGCACCACCTGTAGACAGCAAAACCGAGCTGTGGGCGCTTTTCTAATTGGCTGGGCTGCACTTGAATTTCGCCTGAGTGGCCGCCCAAGCCCCCAGCCTACAGGGAACCCTGCCCCTGAGAAATAAAAATAAGGCCTGATTAACCTGTGGGACTCCCTGCTACAGGACACCTGTGGGCCTAAGAGCCTGGCCCGATTCCAGTGGACCTGGGTGTTTAGCTGGGAAAAGCAGGGCTGGAAATCCTCCTGCTCCAAGGCAGTAATCACCCATGGGGCAGAGAACCCCCCCCCCAGCTGTATTCCATAATTATCTACTGGGGGGGGGGGGGGCAGAAAGAGTCCTCCCAGCTCTCTCAGAAGCCGCTGTGGGGCAAGGAGCTGGAGTCCGGCCTGGGGCCTTAGCAGCTCCCCTGCAGTGACGGAGCCTGAGGACCCCCGAGGGTGCAGCCCTGTGGCGCCACATGCGACTGATGCTCGGGGGGGCAGGGGGCGCAGGGCAGCTGGCCCAGCCTGTGACCCTGCCTGTCCCCCGCCCCCCAGGGTTCAACCCGCGCTGGGAGGAGACGCTGAGCTTCCAGCTGCAGGTGCCGGAGCTGGCCCTGGTGCGCTTTGTGGTGGAAGATTACGACACCACCTCCTGCAATGACTTTGTGGGGCAGTTCACCCTGCCCTTCAGCTGCCTGAGAGAAGGTGGGTGTGGGGCAGGCCGGGCGCTGGGGCAGGAAGCACCGTGCCCAGCAGGCTGCCAAGGACCCTGCATGGGGGAGCTGCGAGGCACGGGAGGGGGGGCATTGGAGGGGACCCCCCTAGCTCAGCAGGGCTCTCCCTGGTGCATCAGTCCCGCTGGCCCAGCGACTCCCGCTGCAGGCCTGGCTCCATCAGGCTCCGTGATCCGCTCTTGTCCCGCAGCACCGCAGACCACCCCCCCTCGCTGCACGCGGCCAGGCACAGAGCAGAGGGTGCCGGCCACCTTCTTCGCCAGCCACCTGACTTCAGGCCGGGGACCCCGACCGATGGCCCCTCATCTTTCCACTCATGTGCGGAATAATTTTGTTCTGTGCACGGAGGCATGTGCCAGTGTGCACCACCCATAGAAACAACACAGGGACCAGTGGGCGCTCTGCTGATCAGCTGGGCAGCACCTGAATCTCTCCTGAGGGGCCGCCCAGCGCGCAGGGACGCTGGTGGGCGTCTGCTCTGCTCTGCTTTGCCTCCACGCCCCACCTGCCGGCACTGAGCCTGCCCACAGGGCCTGCCCTCCCGCTTCCCTCCCGCTCTCCTTGGGCAGCCCGGTCCCTCTACCCCCCGCCCCCGCGGTGGCTGCATTTCCATAGCAGATAGCAGGAGTGCATGGGCGGTGGGGAGCCAAGCCACGCTCTGCCTGCGGGGGTGGGGGGCTGGGGGAGCTGTGTCCCTGCCTCACCTGCTGCCTCCCTGTGCTCCCAGGGTATCGCCACGTCCACCTGCTCTCCCGGGACGGGGCGTCGCTGGCGCCGGCCACGCTCTTCGTGCACGTCCAAGCCACGAAGCTGTGAGAGCTCCCGGCCGAGGGACCGCCCGGGCAGGGCCTGCCAGGAGCCCTTCGACATTGCGCGCAGCGGGGGCATGAGTCTGGGCCACCCTGCCGGTCCCACGCTGGGTGCGTGGTGCCGGGCGGCCCTGTGCTGAGTCTGTGGGGCCGGGTGGCCCTGCTGGTCCTACCCTGGGTGCGTGGTGCCAGGCAGCCCTATGCTGAGTCTGTGGGGCTGGGTGGCCCTATGCTGAGTCTGTGGGGCCAGGCGGCCCTATGCTGAGTCTGTGGGGCTGGGTGGCCCTATGCTGAGTCTGTGGGGCTGGGTGGCCCTGCCGGTCCTACCCTGGGCGCATGGTGCCGGGCGGCCCTATGCTGAGTCTGTGGGGCCGGGCGGCCCTATGCTGAGTCTGTGGGGCTGGGTGGCCCTGCCGGCCCTACCCTGGGCGTGTGGTGCCTCTCACCTGCACCTTCCTGCTGTGGGGGCCGCGGGCGGCGCCTATGCCAGCGCCCTGCCAGAAACAGGCAGAGGAGGGACTCGGGGCAGGCCAGCGCCAGGTGTGATGAGGGGGCTGGACGGGCGGCTCTTTCCACTAGCCAGCGAGGGCGTTCCTGCAGCGGGGGCGGGGACACGCTGCCTGCCTCTCGTGCATCACACAAGCGTGTGCATGCGCCCACATTCTCACAGGGAAGTGCACACGCTGAAGGGCCCACCCACACGCCAGTGGTCACGTGCACAGCTACTCTGAGGGGCTACACACACATGTGCAGAGGCCACACTCGCCTCCCTCCGATGGGCACACGCACACGCACTCACACGGCCCCCCGACCCAGCAGAGGGGCCACACGCTCCGCAGAGCACACGCACTCACATGCTTTCCAGTTAACCCTTTAGTGCTCGCTGCACATGCTGGGGGCGGAGACGCTTGCACTGAAGGGGCCTTTGGCTTGGTCGCAGCGGGGCGGGTGGCTGCCGTGCCCAGCAGCTTGGGGGGGGGGGGCTGCCTTAGAGCCCAGGGCCTGTGGCCGTGCCCAGCAGCTTGGGGGTGGGGGGGGGGCTGCCCTAGAGCCCAGGGCCTGTGGCCGTGCCCCGCAGCTTGGGGGGGGGGGGGGCTGCCCTAGAGCCCAGGGCCTGTGGCTGTGCCCAGCAGCTGGGGGGGGGGGAGGGGGGCTGCCCTAGAGCCCAGGGCCTGTGGCTGTGCCCAGCAGCTGGGGGGGGGGGAGGGGGGCTGCCCTAGAGCCCAGGGCCTGTGGCTGTGCCCAGCAGCTGGGGGGGGGGGGGGGGCTGCCCTAGAGCCCAGGGCCTGTGGCCGTGCCCAGCAGCTTGGGGGTGGGGGGGGGGGCTGCCCTAGAGCCCAGGGCCTGTGCAAATCGATCTAATATATTGTGAAGTGCCAATAAAAGTTTATTTTACCAAATGCCGCCTGTGCCACCTGGCGTCTGTGCCGGCCTGCAGGGATGCCCCAGGGCAGGGTCTGGCTCAGCCCCCCGGGGATGGCCTGAGGGGTCGGTCCCTCCGGCGCCGTGGGGCTGGTGGTGCTCCCAGGAGCTGGGGGTTCCCACTCGCAATGCAAACCAGTCCCAGCAGGCGCGGGCGGCTGTCGCCTCTGGCCAGGCACTGGCCGCACAGCGGGAACGGGGCGGGTAACGCAGGGGCCGGGCCCCTCGCGGGGCTGCTGGTGCCTGCGGGCGGGGCCCTGTCACATTCACGGCCAGGTCTGGTCACTTTCACCACCAGATATTGTAAAACCAGCCAGGCCATGTCCCGGTTTCCGCTAGGGGCTGTGAGCGGAGGGCGCTGACCCACACAGGAGTTCGGGGCAGGGGCCAGTGCTGCCCCCTCCCTTCTGCTCTGCTGCGCTCGGGGCTGGGGGCTGCTGGCCGGGAGCCCAGCTCCGAAGGCAGAGGCCTGCCAGCAGCAGCGCAGGACGGCATGGGATGGTCTTGCCACCTCACTTCTGTGCTTAGGGGCCATGTTGGGGGAGGGGGGAAGATCACATACCCCCAAACGCTGTGGGGAGAGGGGCAAGGGGGCAGCTGCCCTGGGCCCCATACTTTGGGGGGATGTCCCAGCATTAGGGGTTACCCCCAAACACTCACCCAGCTGCCCACCCTGTCACTCCACTTCCTGCCACTGGTGAGTGTGGGGGGTTACACCCCTTTCTCCGAGGCCCCTCCCCCACCGACAGCCTGGGGGGGCGGGGCAGGCTGCGGGGGCGGGCCTCCCTGCTCTCACCAGCAGCGGGAAGTGGAGTGACCCAACCCAGGCTGCTCTGTGCCCCTGGCTCCCTGCCCCATTGGTGGGGGATGGGGCGGCTCTGCCCCACTGGAAGGAAGTGGAGCGATGGGGCCAGGGGACTCCTCTTCCCCCTGCCCCCACAGACAAGGGTGGGACAGCTGACCCCTGCTGCCACCCCCCTCCACTACTGCCCCAGGCTGCACGGCTCAGGGAGGGGACTGGGGGCAGGAAGAGCCAGGGCCTTCCCCCAGGAAAGTTTGGGGAGGAGTCACATGGGGGCAGTCACATGACCAGTGGCCCCTGCTGCTCCTCTCCAGCAATGTTCCCTCTAATTTTTTCCATGGGTGGAATAAATGCTGTTCCGTGCACCAAGGTGCGTGCGGATGTGCACCACCGCGATTTCCCACCCGTGCGCGGAGCGTGCAAGCGGGCTCTCAGACACCAGACTGAGTTCCTGGGTGCTAGTTTGGATAGTTGTCAATAAATAGCTTCTAACGCTCTCCCCTCTGCTGCCATGTCTCCCACCCGCCCCTCGCCCCCTCTGCTGTCCTGGCTCCTGCCCTTCTCGCCCCCCTCTGCCCTCCTGGGACCTGCCCCCTCCCCGTCCGCTCTGACCCCTGCACCTGCCCTTCCCTTCCCTCTTGTGCCCACCCCCTCCCCATCCCCTCTCCCCACCTGCCCTGCCTCTCTCCTCTGCCGCCCGTTCTCCCCTCCCCTCGTCTGCCCTTCTACTTCACCCCCACAGCCCGCTGGCACCTGCCCCTTCCCTCACCCCTGCACCCTCCTGGTGCCTCCCCCTTCCCAGATGGCACCTGCCCTACCAACACCTGTCCCCCTCGCCTTCCGCTTCCCTGGTGCCCACCCCCTCCCCACCCTCTGCCCCCTCACACGACTTGCTCCAATCCCCACCTTCCTCAAGCCCACCCCCTCCTCTCGCCCCCATTGCCCCTCCCCTCTCCTAGCATCACCCTGTCCCCTCCCCCCCCCCGACACCTCCCCCCCCCCCCGTCCTTTGCCCTCATTGTCTCCTCTTGGCCCCCTGCCCCGTGTCTCCTCCACCCTGCCCCTTGGTGCCTGCCCTGTGTGTGTGTGGGGGGGGGGGTGGTTCCAGGCCCCAGTCTGGGGGGGAGGGGCTGAGGGCAGAGCCCCCGGAGAAGGGGGGGGCAGTTCCAGGCCCCAGCCTGGGAAGAAGCAGGCTCTCGGCTCTCCATGGCCACAGCTCCAGCCCCTGGCTCTCAGGGCTCAGGCCGTGGCTGCCCGGCCTGCCCCAGGGATCTGGCGCTCAGGAAAAGGAGGGGCCCCGAGCAGGCCGTGTCCCTGGTGGGGAGGAAGCCACCAAGCCCCCTGAGCCACGCGGGACCTGAAGCCAGCGCTGCCGAGGACGGAGCAGGGGGCGGGGAGGGGCGAGGGCCTGGTCTGCCCGAGGAAGGACCGAAGGCGGTACAATATATACCTTTAATATCCACCCGTTCCCCGCAGCGCCGAGCGGGAGCGAGCCCGCAGCAGCGCCGTGCCCGGGGGGCGTCTGGAGGACGCTGCGTGGACGTGCTGCTGCCGCTGCCCAGCGCGGGGCCGGCGTCCCGTGACAGTCCTTAAAACCCGGCGCTGGCGCCGTCCCAGCTCCTCGCCAGAGGGGCCGCGCCCCCGGGAGCCCCACCTGCATGGCAGCCTTGGCTCCCCGGCCCCGCGCCTCCGAGGCGTCGCGCTCCTCTCGGGATTGGCTACTGCAGCACCAGTCCGACCTGCGAGCCAATGGGAACAGGTGAGGAAGCGCGGCGGGAGGAACGTTCCCTGGCCACGCTCCCCACCGCCCTCCCGGCCGCGACCCCCACCGCCCCAGCCCAGCCCGGCGAGAGGCCCGAAGAGCCGCCCGCACCGCAGGGCGAGTCCAGCCCCTGCTCTGCAGCGCAGCCCGGCGTGACCCGAGGCGGAGTCCACCCCCGTGCCGGGACGGAGATGGGAACCGCCTGGCACACTGGAGGGGCCGTGCGAGGGCAGGACGGGGGCCCATGGGGAGATCTGTATTGGGGTCAGGTTGGTCCCTGGCTAAGCTGGTGCCTTTTCATGCAGACGCCCAAATTGTGCAGGGACTCCCCTCCGGAAGGAGCCGCCTGCGGTGCCGGGTGCTGAGCGGGGTCCTGAGCCGATCAGCGCCACTCGCCTGGGGCTGTAGCTGCAGCTCTGCGAGACGTGGCCCAGGGCGGGTTCCACTCCAGGCCGTGGCGCGTCCCGGAGCCTTTGCACCGGGCTCGGCGCCATCCGGACCCTGCTCCTTCCGGCTGCGAGGCTCCGTTAACCGCCGAGGCGGGAGGGGTCGGCAGCGGAGCACATGCAGGTTCACCCATCCCCAGTTGGTGGAGCAGAGCGGCCTGGTCAGGCAGTGCGGCCATGGTGACCGTCTGCGATGGAGCCGAGTAGCTTTGGCCCGGCTCTGCCCACCCCTCTGCCAGCGGCGCGGGGGCCTCCAGCGTGTGGGAGAGAGCAGGAGGCTGGCTGGGGGCTATTAGCAATGGCGCGGCCACAGAGACGTGCAGGAGCCGCTTGCCGAGGGGCCCAGCCGGGTCTAAGGCAGGGCCACTAGGAGCAGGCTTGCGAGCGGAGAGATGGCCGGATGCCCTCGGGGAACGGCTTGTGAGGGGGTGAGCGGGTCGGGCAGCAGCCGCCGGGCGAGGCAGGGCCAGCAGCGAGGCTCATCGCTCGAGGGCGGGCGGAGGCGGCTAAGACCAGGGCAAGAGATGCAGCCGTCGCAGGGGCTAGTCCGCCTGGGCCCCACGCCATGACCCTCTGCCACTGGCACGGGCCAACGCGCCAGGACGTTCCCTGCTGCGGAGGCAGCCGCTGGACCTGCTCGGAACAGCTCGGTTCTTCAGCACAGGCCGCGGAGGAGCTCGGCCGTCAGATGCAGCATCTCTGCGCCCGATGCCGCACTGGAGCCGCTGACGCGGGAGAGCGACCGGGCTGCGTGCGGATGCGGCCTTCCCGGCCGTGTGGGAGCTGTCTGGAGTCCAGCTTCGGCGGCCCGTTTCCAGCAGTACCCTGGCAGGGATGGTGTTGGGGGCACAGAGGTGGTTCCACCTGGGCACAGGCACCCCCCTTCGACTGCTCGCCCAGGCCTGCGCTGCACCGTTTGGGGTGGCTCTGCTCTCCAGGCGCCTAAGAGGATGGCTGGTTTTGGTGGGGTTTTCGGTCTAGGGGCCTTGGTGGACAAGAGACCGCTGAAGGGAGGTTCCAAAGAGGCTGGAGAGAGGCTGTTCTCAGTAGTGACCAATGGCAGAACAAGGAGCAATGGTCTCAAGTTGTGGTGGGAGAGGTCCAGGTTGGATATTAGGAAAAACTCTTTCCCTAGGAGGGTGGTGAAGCACTGGAATGGGTTACCTGGGGAAGTAGTGGAGTCTCCATCCCTAGAGGTGTTGAAGTCTGGGCTTGACAAAGCCCTGGCCGGGTTGATTTAGTTGGGATTGGTCCTGCCTAGCGCAGGGGGCTGGACTTGATGACTCCTGAGGTCTCTTCCAGCTCTGTGGTGATCTATGCTGGGATGAGGGTTCCTGCCCTGGGTCTCAGGTGGTCTGACTGACTTCTCCATCAAGAGGGGCCTTCTGTGTGCCTAGTTTTCTGCTTGTTCCAAAGGGCACGTTTCTGGGGACTGAGAGCTCCCCCCAGGCCACGAACACCCGGAGCGTCCAGCCGGCCCAGGCACGGCCTCTGTGCACGGCCTGGCTCCTCCTCGGTCCCACGTCCCGTCCTCTCGCCTCTTGCTAACCGTAGGTATGTTTTGTATGAAAAATCCCGTTTAATCGGTTCCCCAGTTCAACACGCCCAGCCGGGCCGCTCGCTAGCCGTGCCCAGTAAGGAGGGTGCTTGCCGGCGGCGCCCCGAGGAGGGGGAGAACTACAGTGCATCTGGCCCATTCCGACTCACCAGGGCCGTGAACTCGCTTCGCCCGCCCCGCTGCTGCAAAGTGCCCCAGCCCCCTCCCGCCTCGTGGCCCAGCCAGCGACAGGCTCTGCTAAGACACCACAAGCGTTTCAGGGCGTTAGCTGCCGTCGGGCCGCGCTGGCGGGCGGATTGCGTTTCCAGAGCCCGTGGGCCAGTGCTGCTAGCCCCGGGCATGGCCGCAGGGCAGCCACTGAGCCACGGACCCCCCCAGGCCCAGAGCTGCGGAGGCCCAGTAGAGCCTGCGCCAAGTCCCAGAGGTTCGGTGGCAGCTGCTCAGCCTGGCCGGTGGGCGCTGACTGGGCCGGGCTCCGGAACAAGCCCCGGCAGGGCGAGGCGCTCACCTTCTCTGCCCCCATGCTGGGGCATTTCCAGTTGTAGAGATAATACTGCAGATTCCCGTCCCCAATCCCAAACTTCAGCTTCTCCAGGAAGGTTTTGTTCTCCATGAGATCCAGCGCGTTGAACACGTCAAACCCCTTCTGCAGGGGGCCACAACGGGAGAGGATCAGCAAGGCTCCCCCAGCGCCAGCCTCTCCAGCTGTGCCGCCCTCTGCCCCGGCGCCGCCCGCCCAGCCTCCGCCAGCCTGCCTCCCCCGCCAGGGCCTGGAGCAACCCGCCCCGCTGCTGCCCGGCTCTGTGCCCGTCGGGGCAGGTCTGTACAGCCCCTTGCACCTCGCAGGGCGCGTCTCAAGCCCAGCTGTCTGGCAAAGGCTGGACGGGAGGCCCTGGGAGACGGCCCGGCTGGGCAAAGCACAGGCTCCTCCGAGCCACAATGCAGGTCTCCCCGTTCATGCGTGTTTTCACCGTGGCTCCCCCAGATCCCCAGGGCCTGCACTCAGCCAGCTCAGCCCAGCCGCCCGGCAGCGCCCGCCCCGGGCCTGCTCACCGACTTGGCCAGGATGAGGGCGTCGCTCATGAGGTCGAGCAGCGGGGTCCTGGTGTGCACGTTGTAGAAGGAGTAGGCGGCTTTCAGGCTCTTGTGCGTGGGGTGGTTCATGATGGTGGAGGGCAGAGTGTAGAAGCTCAGGAAGTCCGTCACCTCGCCGGCAGGGCTCTGAAAGCCAAGGGGGCAGCGTAGGCCCAGGCCAAGGCCTCAGCTCAGCACGAGGGGGGGTGCCAAGGCCGCGCAGCTGCCCCCGCAGCGACCCAACCCCCTCCCACCGCCCGCGCGGCGCCCTGCCCCGTGGGCACCTCGCTCCACACGCCTCCGGCCCTGCAGCCCCAGCCTGGCCAGGAAGCGGCTCCCGGCGGCCAGCAAGCAGGGGAGCAGCTGAGCCAGGCGGGCCGCGGGCTCAGCGGCGCTCACCTCCACCACGAAGGTGTCGATGATGTTCTCCTGCGGGAAGAACCAGTGCTCCACCTCCTCGCGGCTCATGGCCGGGCTCAGGTGGAACTGCCGCAGGTACTTGCTGAGCAGTCTGTGCACGGCGGCGATGTCCCTGTGCTCCATGGCCCGCAGGCCGGACGTCTTCGGGGTCTGTGGAGGGCAGAGTCCGTCGCGCTGGCTCGGTGCCTGCAGGGCTGGGAGGGGACCTTTGGAGGCTCCAAGCCAGCTCCAAGCCAGCCTGACCCACAGTGCCAGGGCTCAGGGCCAGGGCCGGGCAAGAGCACGCAAGGGGGCGCAGGGGTGCGGCAGGACGTGGGGCTGGGGATAAAGTAGGCGGCAGCTTCCCTGGCTGGGCACTGAGCCCGACCCCTTCCAGAGCGTCCCGGAGGTGCCAGCTTCTGGCCAGGCGTCCCTGCCCCCAGCGGCGGCACGAGGGGGATGCCAGGGCACAGCTCAGGGCGCCGGGCGCTCTGGGACCCCACAGCCAGAAGGCTCCTTGGAGCAGCTCCCAGAGCCACGCTCCAGTCCTGCGCCCAAAAGGGCCGCTCTCTGCTGTGGGCCCTGGAAGCTGCCAAACCACGCTGGGTCCCCGGACCTCCCCCCAGCACACGACGGAAGCTGCTGCCCCCGGCCTGGGGTCTGTCTGGTCTCAGCCGATTCCTGCCACCCAGGGCAGCAGGGCCGAGCCAGACCCAGGGCCGGGCTCAATTCCTGTGAGAAGTAAGCCACTGGCTGCTATGGTGACGGGCGTCCTAAATATCCCTCCAAGCAGGAGGAGGCTGATTGGCCAGCAGCAGCTGAGCACGCCGGGCCAGTGGGGACAGCTCTGGGGCAGGGGGAGACCCCCGAGCGGGGAAGCAGCGGCTGAGCATGGCAGGCTCTGGGGCAGGGGGAGCCCCTCGTGGGGGGCACAAGTGGCTGAGCGGGGCCGGCTCCGGGGCAGGGGGAGCCCCTCGTGGGGGTCACAAGTGGCTGAGCGGGGCCGGCTCCGGGGCAGGGGGAGCCCCTCGTGGGGGTCACAAGAGGCTGAGCGTGGCCGGCTCCGGGGCAGGGGGAGCCCCTCGTGGGGGGCACAAGAGGCTGAGCGTGGCAGGCTCCGGGGCAGGGGGAGCCCCTCGTGGGGGGCACAAGTGGCTGAGCGGGGCCGGCTCCGGGGCAGGGGGAGCCCCTCGTGGGGGGCACAAGTGGCTGAGCGTGGCCGGCTCCGGGGCAGGGGCTCAGACTCCCCGGCGCAGGCGGCTCCCAGCACACACCTCCGGCAGGCGGTAGAGCTTCATGGTGCGTTGCATAGTCATGTTCCGGCTCAAGTGGGAGAACTTGACCTCGATCAGTTTGCGAGGGTTGAGGGAGCGATGCCAGTATCTGTGGGGACACGAGCCCAGGTCACCAGGCCGGACGTGCCTGCAAGTCCTGTGAGCGCCACAAGGTGGCGAGCAAGAGCCGGCCCAGGCAGCCATTCCCCCAGCCCGTGGGTCAGCCCCTCGCCCCGCCCCCCAGCGCCTGCTCGGGGGGGCGCCTGCAAACTCCCTCCAACCCCCGCTTTGCTTGACGCCTGCAACACCCGCCAGCCGCTCGGGACACCGCCCACCGTGCGAGCCACGCCCGGGCCATCGTGTCCCGGCTCGGGCCGACGCCCCCTGCTGTGGGGCAGGACGGCTGCTGGCGCTCTGCAGGGCCACGCCTGGGGCTAACACGCCGGAGCAGCGCTCGGGACGAGGCTTCAGGCCTCCGGAGCCGGCAGCTCCCTGCCGCCGCCGCCCGGCTGGCTCCCTGAAGGGCAGTGCGGGCAGGACAAGCTGCTCGGCGCGTCACTCACCTGCAAGTCCCCACGGGCTTTGGCAGCACGACCCCTGCCGTGTAAACAGCCTGGAAAATCCCCTCCAGGTGAACCCGCCGGGTGATCTCCCGGATCAGGACCGGGGCCACCCGCTTCGAGCGCAGCTTCTTGTGGACGCACAGGAAGTTTATCTCCACCATCTTCTTCTCTCTGGAGGGGGCAGCGCAGAGCGGGGGAGTCCTGCACGGCCGGCGGGAGGAACCCCCCTCGCGCTGCAGATGGCACAGCCCTAGCCCCCGGAGCCCGGCACCTCCCCGTTGTGGGCCGTAGCTCCAGGCAGTCACCCCCCGCGGCGGGGCAAGTCACCAGCACAGCTGCCTGGACTGGCGGCCGGAGCCCTCCGCTCCCAGCGCTCGGTGAGTCACACGGGCGGGTTTGTGCCTCGAGCAGATCAGCCTGGCCCATGCCGGGGGCTGCACAGGCAGCAGCCAGTGGGTAGGAGCACGTGTGGCATCAGTGGGACCCGGGATCGTCAAGCCCAGCCCCTGCCTGGGGGAATCCCAGCCCCAGGCTTCACCCTCTTACAAGAGCCGCTTCCCTCGGACCCGAGGCTCCTAGAGCCACGTGCCCCCTTCCCCCCCAAGCACCAGATGCTGGGACCCAGCCTCGCGCCTCCGGCGCCCCGGGGAAGAGCGGCAGCTGGCGGAACAGGAAGGGGCTTACGACTCGTAGATGTGGATGGTGGCTGGAATAGCGCTGATGAATCCAACCAGCTTCTTGCTAGACACGACTCGGACGCCGCAGTGCCACTGGGGCAGCCAGCCGGGGGGCCGCAGAGCCCTGGAGAAGTCAAGCCGCTCAGTCCCGGCACAGGCCTGCACCATTGGCCGCTGCCTCTCCCCCAGGCGGCGCCCACCGCCACCCAGCGGCCGCGCCCGTCCGGGGGAGCAGCCCTGCCCACAAGCAGCTTTCCCCGGGCCCAGCAGTCCTGGGACCTGCCACAGGACCTTTCAGCACAGGGAGCAGAAGCCGGAGCACTTCAGAGCCAGGGAGAAGTTCTGCCCATGGGGTTAGTGCTGGGCACAGCGGGGCGGGTCATCGCACTGCTGCGGGGTTAGTGCTGGGCACAGCTGGGCGGGTTATGGCGCTGCACTGCTGCGGGGTTAGCTCTGTGCACAGAAGGGCGGGTTATCACACTGCACTGCTGCGGGGTTAGTGCTGGGCACAGAGGGGCGGGTTATTGTGCCACAGTGGGCACTACTGCAGGGTTATGCACGAGCACAGCTGGGCGGGTTATAGCACTGCACTGCTGCAGGGTTATGCACGAGCACAGCTGGGCGGGTTATCGCACTGCACTGCTGCGGGGTTATGCACGAGCACAGCTGGGCGGGTTATCGCACTGCACTGCTGCAGGGTTATGCACGAGCACAGCTGGGCGGGTTATCACACTGCACTGCTGCGGGGTTAGTGCTGGGCACAGCTGGGCGGGTTATCACACTGCACTGCTGCGGGGTTAGTGCTGGGCACAGCTGGGCGGGTTATCACACTGCACTGCTGCGGGGTTAGTGCTAGGCACAGAGGGGCGGGTTACCGCACTGCACTGCGCATTGCTGCGGGGTTAGTGCTGGGCACAGCGGGGCAGGTTACCACACCGCACTGCACTGCTGCGGGGTTAGTGCTGGGCACAGAGGGGCAGGTTACCACACCGCACTGCACTGCTGCGGGGTTAGTGCTGGGCACAGAGGGGCGGGTTACGCACTGCACTGCGCATTGCTGCGGGTTTATGGCTTGCACAGCTGCAGTGACACACACTTGTAAAACACGAGGGGTTCTTCACGGCCATGGGCATGGCACACTCGTTAAGTAGCAATAATTAAAATCCAATGCAGAGAGTAGGGACGTCAGGGTACAGTCGAGTACACGATTAACGATAAGCCTGGGCGTATCAGTTCATCCTGCCAACTACATGCACTCCCCCTTTGCTGCCTCCCCCTTTGCTGCCTCGCAATTCGAGGGTGCAGGGAGGGGAGTCGGGAGCTGGTGCTCCCCACGAGCACTGGATTCCACAGAGCCACCTGTCCGCCCCCCACCCCCACATGCTGCAGCCTCTGATAGAGAAGCAGCAGCGTGGGGGGTGGGGCAGGCGTGGGGATGGGACACACGGGGAGCTGGCTTTCAAGCCGGTTCTCCCCATGGGCCAGCTCCACAGAGCCACCACCTGGCCCCCCCGCTTTGCTGTCTCGATCAGCTGCCACGGAGATGCCAGCGCAGCCTGTGTCCGTGGGGAGCTCGGACCCGTCACGGCAGCAGACCCTGGAGGCGGAGGCAGAGGCAGCAGCACGGGGTGGCCAGCGGGAGCTGGTTCCTGAAGCCGCTAAGATCGGATGCGGTTACACAACGATCCAATTACTCAACATCCAGCGGCCTAGCAGAGCCTCTCCCCCGGCGCCGGCTGCCCCCGGGAAGGTCACTGCTCACTGCTGCTCCGTGGAGCGGCACACAGCAAAGCGCCACTCGCTCCAGCCCACAGGAAGGAGCAGGCGATGGGCTGGCTGCAGCAGCCCCGGCCAGGGTCTCTGGGCTACCCGGACGATCCCGAAACCAACGAATCGCTAGATGAGCAGCTTCCCCCCGGGGCGACTCAGTGAGCAGGAGCCCGGGACTCCCGGGTGGCTCCCGGGCTGCGGCCTTGGCCGGTCCCTGGCTGAGGTAGGGATGGGAGCGAGTAGCCAACAAGCCTGGGCTGACCAGGCGGTCGAGTCACGACTCCGCCGGTCACTTCGCCCGCGCCCACTGCCTCGGCATCAGCACGGGGGCAGGGGAGCAAAGCCAGCACTGGGGGGAGCGGGCGTAAGCCGCCCTAGCACCGTCTCCGTGGGGGCAGGGGACCGAAGCAGCCCCCACCCCCGCGGGGTCCCCGCTGCGCCTCTGCCTTGCACCGGAGCTGCCGTGGCTGCTACATTTCAGTGTCACAGGCAGCGGCGCAGCGAGCGCCCCACCGACCACTCGATTAGCTGGAGTCCCGATTTCACATCCCCAGCCTGAGGCCACGGAGCAGGCCAGGGCGGGGGTCTCCGCAGGAGAGGGGCTGGGGCCGTTCCCACGCCACACTAAGGCTGCGCAGGGCTCCACAGAACGGCGCGGGGGCGGGCCCAGGCTGCACGAAGGACTGGACGAGGGGGCCACGCGCCTGCGGAGCCGACCCAGGAGAACCACGGGCCAACCCAAGCCCGGCCAGGGCTCCCCAGCGAGCGTGATGCTCTCGCGTGGACCCTCAGCCTCCCTGGCAGAGCCGGGCGCAGAGCGGGGGGGGGGGGGGGGGGCAGCCGCCTGCCACTCACCACAGGAGGAACTCGGGCGAGTAATCGAACCGGAACATGTTGTCGTCGTCCTCCACGTAGTTCTCGTTCAGGAGCGTGTAGAGCTCCTTCAGCTGCGGCGAGAGCGTCGGTCAGAGCAGCCCCCCAGCCGCAGCCGCTGGCCAAGGGGCCCCCACCCCGGAAGGGCCGCGCGGGCAGCCCCTGGAGCGGCACAGGCCCAGCTGCTGCCTGACTGCCAAGGGGCAGGCCCCTGCCCTCTTCGCACAGCCGTGGGCGGCAGGGCCTCTCCACGGACCGGGGCAGCGCTATGGGGCCGCCCTGCGCAACGCTGTGCACGGAGGGCTGGGCTGCAGGGCTGGTGCAGGAGGGGGCTGAGCCCAGGGGCTGTGACTGGGGTGCGGGAGGGGGGCAGGGGCAGGCTCTGGCCGGGAGGCGCTCCCCCTAGGTAGCGGTGCGGGGCTCAGGCAGGCTCCAGCCCATCGCAGCCCCACATGCAGCTGCTGCGTGTCTCTGAGCGGAGGGGTTCAGCAGGTCGCCCCTTGCTGCCCACACCCACCAGCACCGCCCCGGCAGCTCCCATTGCCCAGTTTCTGGGCGAGTGTGCAGAGGGCCCCGCGGGGCCACGGCTCCGGCCCACAGGCCGCATGTCGCCCGCCCCGCTCGAGGAGAAACCTCTCCGCCCCCAACTCATCTGGGGGCATCTTGGCCTCGGGGGCGGGGACGCTCCCGCCATGTTCCTCGGGCCCCCTGCGCGCCCGGGAGCAGCTAGACGGGCCGCATGGGAAGCGCCCTCTCCCACGGGCACCCGCCCGGTTGGCTGGCAGGGGCACAGATGGCGCTGGAGCTGCCCAAGGCAGAGCCCCGTCTAGCCCGAGCGCGCAGCCCAACGGCCGCCAGAGCTGGGGAAGCGGCAGGGCTCCCCGAACACATCCCGCCGCTCGGGGCCCAGCACCAGGCTGGACACCAGCCAGCGCCCTGCCCTGCTCACCACGCCGCGGTCCCCCAGATCCAGGGCATCCCACGTGAAGCCCGGGGGCAGGGTGTAGGGCTCCTGACGGATGTTGTCTTTGTCTGGTTCCACCGGCCCGTGCGTGTTCACCACTTCCCCTGGGAGAGAGACAGGAGCCATGGACGCGCCGAGAGCCCCTTGCCCCCCCCTGGGGCCCCGCCGAGAGCCCCTTGCCCCCCACAGGGGTCCCGCCGAGAGCCCCTTGCCCCCCACAGGGGCCCCGCCGAGAGCCCCTTGCCCCCCCCAGGGGCCCCGCCGAGAGCCCCTTGCCCCCCCCAGGGGCCCCGCCGAGAGCCCCTTGCCCCCCACAGAGCCTCCCAGGGCTTATCCCCGGCTCTGAAATCCACCCAAGGATCCAGAACCGGCTCGTTGCCTCCAAGCGCAGGGCAGGCCTAGGGGAGCAGAGCTGGGCTCTCCCGGGCCCCGCTAGGAGGGGGCAGGTCCTGGCACCCAGCAGGCGACACATCCACCTCAGCAGCCCGTTAACTGCTCCCTGCAGACTCTGGGCTCTTCCTCAGTTTCCCACCCAATTGCTGACCCAACCCAACCCCTAGAGAGGGGAGGGTCTTAGCGGGGAGCCAGAAATAGCCGATCTCGCTGTGGCCTGTCAGCTCTGCCTGAAGCGCGTCCATTGTCCGCAGGGCCGTCCTAGCGCGTCTCCCGTCCAGCGCCGGCCTCTGCCGTCTGGCAGCCCCCAGGATTCCCCCCCCCCCCGTGTTTCAGTGCCCTTGAAGCGAACAAGGCTGCTGTTGTTTCACGGCTGTGGCTGGTAAAGAGCCTGATGGAGCCAAGAGACCTTGACCCGGGCACCAGCTGTCCCGGGGGGTCAGCTCAGCTCAGCTCGGGGGGGGGGGGGGGGGGGGGGGGGGGGGGAGGGTGTTAAGTGCGGCTGAAAGGAACGTGCGACACGTCTTCCTGCCGCGCACGAAACCCTTTCACTGGTGCTCAAACAAGAGCAGGGAGCAATCCCCCGACACGCCGCCCGCAGCCCCCCCACTGGGGCCCCGCAAACCCCGACCGGGCGCTCCCCCCGTTCCAAGTGGCAGCGACCGGACAGTGCAGGAGCTGGCAGGGGAGGGGGAGCAGGCCTGAGCTAAGCTACCCCTAATGCTGCAGCAGCGACAGCGCTCCCCCCCCCCAAACCCTGAAACTGCTGAGGCCGGCGTGGGCCCCCCACCAGACCCAGCACAGAGTGCCGTGGCCAGGGGCAGGGAGCCGCCCAGGTAAGCCCAAGTCCCAACCCCCTGCTGTCCCCAGCCCCAAGCCCCTCCTGCATCCCAAAGCCCACACCTCCAGCCCCACTCCAAAGCCCACAGCCTGTGCCCTTCCTGCATCCCAATCCCCAGGGCAGAGCCCCTCCCCGAGCCTGGGGCCCCCCTCATTCCCTGACACCCCTGCAGCCCAACCCCCTGCCCTGCCCGGAGCCCCTTGGCCCCACCCCCACCACGGGAATGTTGTTATGTGCGCCAATACGAAGGCGACCTGTCGCACGCCCCCTCCGCATCGCACGCCCCCTCCGCGTCGCACGCCCCCCTCCGCGTCGGTGCTCTTAAGAAAATTCATTCTGCTCAAGGACGGGAAACACGCTGGTCCTGAGCTCCGGTAGCAGCACCACCACGGAGCTGCTCTCTGGACAAGGCCTTGGAGCGCTCTGGGCCTCCGTTTCCCAGCTGTGCTGGGGGGAGATCACAGCTCAGCCCCTCCCCCCCCGGGGCTGTGTGACTCTTCCGATGCCCTTTGGGCTCCTGGCATGCAGGCCGTGCACGAGGGGCGAGGGCCAGGCGCCCGGGAGCGCTGCCCCTTTCCGAGAAGGGCCCCGGGGAGCAGACACGCCTGAGCTGCACTGAAGGTGCCAGGCTGACGCCCAGGCACAGGGCTGGCCAGACCCCACGTGGGCAGCACAAAGGCCTCTCCAAAGCACCTGCTGAGAAGAGCCAAGTTCCCTGGCTCCCCATGGAGGGGGGACGTTTGGCCTGTGGCTCCAGGCGGCTCCCGCTCGGGGCGCTGAGCTGGGAGCGGCCGGGGAAGCAGCGGTGCGCTCAGACGCCGCGGGAGCTGCTGCTGGGACGTGCCCGCCTCCTCGGGGCACAGACACGGCTCTTCCTGCCATTGCTCCCCTAGGCCCTGGCTGGGGACAGCCCTTGGTGCACGCTCCCCGAGGCAGACGCAGCCAGTGGCAGCCCAGTGGCCTCGCAGTCCCGCCCTCTCCCGGGAGAGAGCAACTGTGCGGAGCGAGGCCCGGCCGGTGCCCTGCCCCTCCGCGGCGAGACAGGGCGGACGCCCAGCACTGGCCCCGCAGCCCAACAGGGAAGCAGGCTAGCACGTGCGCAGGCCCAGGGCGCTGCTCCCCCACACGGCAGGCCTGCAAGCACTGTGCGGCTGGCCAACTGGCCCACATGTCCAGCCAGGAGGCGGGGCAGCAGGACCCCCGGGAGGGCGCAGACACCCGCTCCGCCACAGTAACAGCGCGGGGGCCTAGTCCCACGGCAGCTCCCCGGCTCACCAGCAGCAGGCTGTGGCCTCTGCCGGAGCCAGGGTCCCCACGGCAGCACTGCACACAGGCTGGGTCGGGCTCTGCCACGCCAGGGGTCCCACACGCCCCGCTAGGGGAGAAGCGGAAGAGTTGCCAGCGGTCCTGCCCCCGGCTCCCCAGCCCCCCTGGGCCCTTCCAGCCCCATGGCCTGTCTTCCCACAGCGGCTGGAGCCAAGCGCCGCCAGGGAGCGAGCAGAACAGGGGGTTTACTGAGTGGTCCCGCCCCAAAGCCCGCGGCTGCGAACCCAACCACCGTGGCTAACAGCCATTGCTGCATCCATTCCTGAACTCGCAAGAGAACTTCTGGCCTTTCCATCAGCCCTGGCCAGGAGCCCCCAGCCCCTCCCCCGGGCTGGGCTCGCTGGAAGAGGCTGCCCCTCCGTTGTGCTGGCCGAGCCTGGCCCCCGGGCGATGGGACGGGGTGCAGGCTCCTCCTTACTCCGGCGCCCGGGCGGGAGAGGAAGAGATTTGGAATCACATGGTGGAGAGAGGCTTGAGCATGGTCTGGGGAGATCTCAGCCGTAGGCCCGAGCTCATCCCGTGCCGGTTGGTTTCGCTGGTCAAGGAGCTTGGAGCCAGCTGGTTCCGCCGCCACGAGGAGACCCGCAGGCGCCGGCGCCAGCGCTCGGCATTTTCACTCCTCAGCTGCGAACTTCTACCCAGGGAAGTGGGGCCTTCGGGCTCTCGGTCACGTGTGCGCCAGGACCGGGCCCCCCGACAGCCCTCCCGAGCGGGGCGCTGTGGCTGTGGGGAGCCCACGGAGACGGGTCCAAAGGGAGAGTATCGGCAGCGAGTGCTGCTAATGAACCGGCCCCAGCACACACCAGTCACCCTCTGTGCCAGGGCAACAGAGCAACCCCAGGGAAGGGAGGGCAGCGCGGAGGATCAGCCACCAGACCGGGACCCACACCTGGCTCTGCCACTGAGCCCACAGCACCCTTGGGCCAGTCACTTAGCGTGCCCGCGGCTCCGTTTCTCCCAGCTGACAGCAGGGACACGCCCCCTCGCTCCCATGGGCGCTGTGAGGATCAGCACAGAGACTGGCCTGGCGCCCACCTGAGGCAAGGTGCAAAGGTCTGGGGGGCTGGGCCACGGTCTGGGGGAGGGGTGTCGTCAGGACCCGTGGGCACAGCGTGCCCATAAGTACATACCTAGCTTGGGAACCGGCTGCGTGTCCCAGAACTGGTAGCTGCGCTTGCTGGCCTCCTCCATGGTCTTGGCAGGGCCCTGGCCCACAGAGAACAGCTCGATGGCTTTCTGAATCTCCTGGATCCTCTCGGCCGGCAGCGAGTTCACCTGCATGGCAGAGAAGGGGGCGCGAGGGCAGAGCGGTGAGCCACGCTCCCCGACCGCCGGCTACTGGAGTCGGAGGCGAAACCGCGGCAGGGCCTGGGCAGGGAACAGAAGGTGCCTCCTGCTCTTGACATTGACACTGCCCCCAGGCGCCCGCCGCGGCCTTCGCAGCACTTGTCTACTGGCGCGCGGGCCCGATGGCAGCCGGGGCCCAGGGCTCCTCGGGGTGATTTTATAACCCTCAGCCGCACCCCGGCGGGTTTTAAAACCAATTGTCACCGAGGTGCTGTCGCCTCCCCCGTGAATTCAGAACCGGCCAGTCGGTCCCGGGGCTGGCAATGCGTCACTCCCACGCGACAGGCCCTCCCCCACGGTCAGTGGCTGCTCACGGCCGGCCGGCCCTGTCGCTGTCACGTGACCGAGATCCTCGCCGGAGGAGGCAGGGCCACAGAGCAGGGAGTGGACATGAAGGCCCAGCGCTGCCCCACGTAGCTGCGTATCCTGCACAGGGGTCAGGGCGGCTCGGATGCCAGCTGTGTCTGAGGCAGGGCTGCGGCCCGGGAGCGCTGGCTCAAAGAGGCCCAGACCTCGATGGCCCCGGCCTGACAAGGGAGCCGAGCCCCTCCCCTTCGGCCACAAGGGCAGCCAGCAGACGCTCTCGGCCCCGGCCCCACCGCAGAGCGAGCCAGGGCTTTGCAAACCGGGATGCGCAGCCGCCAGCCACGATGGCCACAAGGGCCCAGGGGACCACGCGGCAGCACGAACCTGCCCCCCCACCGCTCCAGTCACGCAGCGTTCGCGCTAGGACAGACGAGGCCCCGCTGCGCTCGGAGCTGGACGCACACAGCCAAAGGGCAAAGCGCCCCCAGTGGCTGCTATTTGCTTACAGCACCCTGGTTCCCCAGCGTGAGATTCTCCCCTTCCTCTCGCTGCCGGCCCGGCTCTCCCCAGCCTCCGACCCCAGCGAGCAGAGGGCAGGCCCAGGGCCGGGAGAGACCACTCCTGCGGCCCTCACCCCCGGCCCCCGCCGTGCGCCACGCCCCCAGGACTGCCCCATCCCTGCTGGACCGGCCGTCACTGCCCTGGGGTTCCAGGCACAGGCAGCTCGAGGGCCTCTGAATGGCGCACTCGGGGTGGGATGCTACCCACAGGCAGGAAATACCGTCCCCGTCTAGGGGGGGCCGGACAAGGCCCCTGGCCGGCGGCGGGAGGGTCTGGCTGGCGAGAGAGCAGCAAGCCCCCCTTGGCCACCCCACAGCAAGCTGGCGGCAGACCGGGCAACGCGCCAGGCTGGGCAGGCTCACTGCAGCACTGGCACTAGCTTGGACTGCCCAGCAACGGGCTGGGTCCAGGTCTCCCACATCCGCCTCCGGGCACTGGCGGGACTCCCAGGCTGGGCGGCCCCGCGACACAGCCTCCAGGGGGCGGGTCTCCGCACCGGGCCCCGCCCCACAGAGCGGGGGGCAGCGCAGGCCGCAGGCAGGGGATTTACCTTCACGGGCTGGTCCTGAGCCGCGTCCAGCTGGTCTCCCTTCTCCTTCTTCCGTTTCTGTTTCTTCTTCTTCTTTTTGGCTCCACTGTCGTCCACCGGGCTCAGGCCGCTGGGAACAAAGCAAACCGCCTTGGGGGCGTCTCCTAGGGCACTGCCAGGCTTGGGGCTCCAGAGACAGCACAGGGCTCCCTGGTCCAGGCCAGGCCTGGGGGTGCCCCAGGAGCCTGACTAATCCTCAGGGGCTGCCCATTTCTGAGCATCAGCACTTCCCAGGGAAGCCTCCGGTAAGGGAGGTGAAAAGTGCCCGGCCTCCTTCAGCCCGGCAGGGCCTGGCCTGGCAAGAGGGAGTCCCGGGGCCCTTCCCTCGGGGCAGAGGGGCAGAAACGGCGTTGGGGGAGGGCGAGGGGGAAGCTTCGTCAAAGAGGACGAGTCCTCGTGTCTCCTGCCTCACCTGGGCTCTTCCGGGAGCCGCTTGTGCGAAGGCCTCTGCCCCGGCTCCACCCTACCCCCTGGCTGGGGCAGCGACTGGCCTGAGCGGGCTCTGATCCGGACACCCCGGCGCACGGCAGTGGGGGGTGCCCGGGAGACACGCAGCTCAGGGCATGCTGGGAAAGGAGCTCCGAGACAAGCCGCCCCGCACGCCCCAGGCTGCACTCACCCCCCAGAAGTCCCCGAGCCAACGGCCCCGGCGCGGCACACACGGGAGCGCCCTCGCCCGACGGGTCAGGTGCCACAGTCGGCGGGGGCATGAAACTCAGACTCCCCACCCGGACCGTCGTTGGCGCCGCGTTCGGCCTCAGCCGCGCCTGGGAAGCACCGGGCCAGCCCGCTGGGCGCCACACACCCTGAGGCGAGGCGCAGGGCAGGAGAGCCGCCCGCCCTGCCGAGACACGGAGCACCAGCTTGGCAGGGCAGCGGAGGGAGGCAGCCGGTTAGAGGGATGCGTCTCTGAGTACGCCCCGGAGGCAGCCCCCAGCCCTTCTCCAGACCATCCCGGCTGCCTCGGAGCTGCGCGAGGCTACAGGGGGCGGGAGGGGAGGGCAAGGAGCCTTTCGCGGCTCCTCAGTCCGGTGAGACGCGCCCAACCGCTCCCCTGGAAACGCTGCCGGCCCAGCCCGGGCAGTCAGGCCTTCGGGAGGCAGGGCCAGCACCCAGCCCCCGGGCCAGGCCCGGAGCGAGCGGCAGGAGACCCCGAGGCGGCCAGGAGAAAGGGGCCTGTTTAGCAGCAAGCCGGAGAGGCCCCTCCAGCGCGCACCACAGCCAGGTGCCCAGCCGCCCACCGGCCCCAGCACTGCAGAGCTGAGAGGCCCGGGCACAGCCCACGGGCCAGGCCTCCAGACGCCAGAGGGGGAGCGTCTCTAGCCGCGTCCCTCCCACGGCCTGCCCACGGCGGGCTTCGGGGCCTGGCTCCCTGAGCGAGACACTGCCTGGCGCTGCCGGGGAGCCCCACAGAGTCTGGCCTGCGTGCGCGTCTCCTGGCTACGCCGCCACACACGGGGACGCGGACCTCGCACAGAGCCCCCCGCGGCAGGGCCTGGCAAACGCACTGCCGCGTCCGGGGGCGCTCTCAATCCCTCCCTGCGGCCGTACGCCACTCGCAGCCCGCCCCCCCCGGGCTCCCGCCCTCCCCACAGGATTCAGCAAGGCAAAGGCAACAGCCCAGCTGCGGCGCCAAGACTCTTCCTCCCGCCTGGGCGCCGGCCGCGGGAGACCGTTGGCAGCTCCCAGCCGCGAGCTCGCCACGCACGGCGCCTCAGACGAGCGCCGAAGGCCACGGCAGGCCCAGGCAGCGGGAGGCTGCTGGTGTGGCAGCACAAAGGGCAGTCCTGGTGCCCCCGCAGTCCTTGCCAGCTCCCGGTGCCAATGGGCCACGGGCAAAGCCGCCCTCAGCACGTCCGCCAGAAGCCCTGGGGTCTCAGCGGGCTCCCTGCCGCGCTCTGCCGGGACTCCACTGGGGCGGGGGAGCTCACTCAGCACGTCAGCACAGGGATTTCTTCCAGCTCGCCCGCGTGCCCAGACGCAGCAGCCTCCCCTCCTGGCGGTGAACCGAACTCACCCGGCCAGGCCTCTGCGCCTTCAGCCTGGAAACTAAGTCGGTCTGGTTGCTGCACGTCGGAGGAGCAAGGGCTCCAGGCGGGCTCCCCCTCCCCGTGTGCTGCAATCCCTACCCGGGAAGTGCCCGGCAGACAAGCAGGGCCTAGCCAGGCAGGCTCCAGGGAGGGTACCCGCCTGTGCGGGCGTTGGCTGCAACCAGCGCGATCAACCCTCACCGCAAACTGCGCAAAGTGCCCAAAGCCACCGAACCCAGACCCCAGCTCGGCACCGGGACCGCGACACCCGAGACCCCCCTCGCTCCGCGGGACGCCAGACCCAGCACCACCGAACCCAGGACCCGGCACCGGGACCGCAACACCCGAGACCCCCCTCGCTCCGCGGGACGCCAGACCCAGCACCACCGAACCCAGCCCCCGGCTCGGCACCGGGACCGCGACACCCGAGACCCCCCTCGCTCCGCGGGACGCCAGACCCAGCACCACCGAACCCAGCCCCCGGCTCGGCACCGGGACCGCGACACCCGAGACCCCCCTCGCTCCGCGGGACGCCAGACCCAGCACCACCGAACCCAGCCCCCGGCTCGGCACCAGGACCGCGACACCCGAGACCCCCCTCGCTCCGCGGGACGCCAGACCCAGCACCACCGAACCCAGCCCCCGGCTCGGCACCGGGACCGCGACACCCGAGACCCCCCTCGCTCCCTGAGTCACCAGACCCGGCACCACCGAACCCAGCCCCCGGCTCGGTACAGGGACCGCGACACCCGAGACCCCCCTCGCTCCCTGAGTCACCAGACCCGGCACCACCGAACCCAGCCCCCGGCTCGGCACCGGGACACCCGAGACCCCCCTCGCTCCGCGGGACGCCAGACCCAGCACCACCGAACCCAGGACCCGGCACCGGGACTGCGACACCCGAGACCCCCCTCGCTCCGCGGGACGCCAGACCCAGCACCACCGAACCCAGCCCCCGGCTCGGCACCGGGACCGCGACACCCGAGACCCCCCTCGCTCCGCGGGACGCCAGACCCAGCACCACCGAACCCAGCCCCCGGCTCGGCACCAGGACCGCGACACCCGAGACCCCCCTCGCTCCGCGGGACGCCAGACCCAGCACCACCGAACCCAGCCCCCGGCTCGGCACCGGGACCGCGACACCCGAGACCCCCCTCGCTCCCTGAGTCACCAGACCCGGCACCACCGAACCCAGCCCCCGGCTCGGTACAGGGACCGCGACACCCGAGACCCCCCTCGCTCCCTGAGTCACCAGACCCGGCACCACCGAACCCAGCCCCCGGCTCGGCACCGGGACACCCGAGACCCCCCTCGCTCCGCGGGACGCCAGACCCAGCACCACCGAACCCAGGACCCGGCACCGGGACTGCGACACCCGAGACCCCCCTCGCTCCGCGGGACGCCAGACCCAGCACCACCGAATGCAGGACCCGGCTCGGCACCGGGACCTCGACACCCGAGACCCCCCTCGCTCCGCCAGACCCAGCACCACCAAACCCAGCCCCCGGCTCGGTACAGGGACTGCGACACCCGAGACCCCCCTCGCTCCCTGAGTCACCAGACCCGGCACCACCGAACCCAGCCCCCAGCTCAGCACCGGGACTGCGACACCCTAGACCCCCCTCGCTCCCTGAGTCACCAGACCCGGCACCACCGAACCCAGCCCCCAGCTCAGCACCGGGACTGCGACACCCTAGACCCCCCTCGCTCGCCGGGACGCCAGACCCAGCACCCTGGGCTGTGCAGAGCGAGGGCTGGGGACAGAATCTTCCCACCTGCCAGCGCCCTGGCAGCCACCCAGGCTTGGCAGGGAGCCTGCAGCTGCCCCCTTGGCTCTGTCAGCTCCTAGCAGGGGAGCACTTGGCAGCAGCAAGGGCAGCGCGTGACTCGGGCGGCAGCCGCGGGGCTACGCTGACAGTCCCCTCTCCCCAGAGCCCGCGACGCAACCCGGCAGCCAGGGGCTCTGCCACCCGCTCCGGGAAAGAGCAACTCTTCAGAAAGCAGGGGAGTGGAAACGGCACCAAACCCTGTAGCCCGCCCCAGGCTGGGGCAGGAGAGCGACGCCCCGCCAGGAACTGCCCCCGCAGAGCTGGGCGCCTCGCCCACGAGATCCGCCCCCAGCCAGTCAGGGCCCCGTCCCACACGCCAGGTAATCCCATTAGACTCCCGAGGCCGGGGGAAGGGCAGGTCTAAGCGGCCGTCCAGATGGCGAATTACGGGCAGCGGGGCCGAGCGCGAGGTCTCCGCAGGGCCCGCCCCAGGCCTCGCACACAGCTGGCCCTTGGCATGGAAGAGGCTGAGAAACCAAATTCCAGGGCGCTCCTCAGCTGGGGGAGCCGTACCACGGCCTTCGCCATGCCAGCGGAGGGGCTGCCTCGCAGACTGGAGAAGCTGCAGCCCCCCTGGAGAAGCCCTGTCTGCCACCCTTCCCCGCTGCCCTGGCTCCCCCAGCCGCTCGGGGGACAGGGCAGGCCCCCCTTCTCCCCAGCCAGAGCAGCCCCGCCCCTGCCTTCCACACCCACAACAGCTGCTGGGCTCGCTGTGGCAGGCGGGGACCCCACCCGGGGCACACACCCTAGTGCCGAGGTCTCTAGCAGTGAGCATCACCCCGGGCTCCCTGCTACGACTGCCCCCCCCAACCCTCTGCAGCCCCCACAGGGGCCACCATCCAAATGCAGCCATTTGGGGGAGAGCAGCACGCAACTGGCCCCAGTGCGACGGGGCGAGGGAGGAGACCGAGGCTGTGGTGGTTCCAGGGCCCCTGCAGACGAGCTCACTCGAGCATTGGACTTGTTGGCCATGTACAGACCGAGGGGGGGGGGTTTGGGTCAGGGGCTGCTGGCCCACAGAAAAATCAGTCTGGGGCCGCACACAAGTGAGAAGCAAAGAGACGGAGGAGAACGCCGCTCCCCACACTGCCCACAGCGGAGCTGGGGGGCCAGGCTAGCAGACTGGGTGTGCTCAGCCCCACAGCAGAGCAGCAGGGAGGGAGGGATGCCATCACTGGCTCCCCAGTGCTGAGCCCTAGGGCTGGATCCAGGCAAGCCATGGGCCACATCCAGCCCCACGGCCTGAGCTCCCCCAGCCCTGCACTAAACCGGGAAACGACGCTCTGGTCAAGAAAGCCTCCTCAGCACAGAGACTGCGCCAGGAACCGGTCCGCCAGCAAAGCAGACCCACCTCACTTCCTCCGCTTCCCACCCGTAACACCACTGCACAGCAAAGTGACCCAGTGTCTGGCCCGGTCGCAAGAGCACAGTGGCCCTGGGGCAGCGCCCGGGCGCCGAGGAGGGGAATTGCCCACAGCTGTTTGCCACTTGGCAGATCGCTGCGCGACAGGCGGCATTTCAGATGCTTCCCCCACTTGGGATCCATGGATCGGGTCACGCTGGTTTCCGCACTCGTATTAAACGAACAGAACACACCCACTGCCACCACTCGGATGAGCTTCTGGGAGTCTTGCTCTTCTCCTCTTTGGTCTTTTCTCTTAGAGGCCTTTGACTGGGCGGTGGGGTGGGGGGGTCCTGCCTTGTCCATATTAGGATGGGAAAATATCAGGTGCGAAACTTTCCCCCCAGGAAGACAAAGGGCTGAGAGTTTATACTCAGCTGGCCTGGGCAACGCCAGCAAAAAGCACAAAGCAAAGTCAGCAGGCGAGACCCAACCCTGCTCCTTGATGATCTGGTTTTACAAACCCAAGCTGCCAGAGGAGAAGGCAATCAAAGCTCCCAGGCCAGCTACTACACTAAGAAGCAGTGCCCCGCCCACGGGCAAAGGAAATGCTACAGCAAGCCCCTGTGGACACAAGCAAGCTTCTTTACTAGTTCCTCCGTGAGCTTTTAACAGCTTGTTCTTTCACAAGAGATTGCCTAATAAAAGCTGCTGACAAAGAGGCTGCTCTCTAGCTGATGGCCTCTAAATCTGCACCTAGGGGGCCGAGGATACGAAAAGCGGAGCAAGTCGTTCCACTGACGCTCAGATTCGCACAGCACAAGTCTGGAAGACTGTGGTTATACACGTGGCTGAGTTCGCACTGACCAACACACAAAGTGGGGCTAATGGAGGGGAAAGTCTCTCCTTTAAGCCACCCGCATAACTAAGTTTTCTGGAGCCTACAATAGGCAGCAAGAAGAACATGGAGAACAGCTGCCCTAACCTGGGTGCCATAAGCAGCCTCATACCCAGGAGGCAGCAAGTGCATTTCGCAGACTGTTCCAACCAGCCTGCCTCACGCCATACGCAGACCCACCGTATGAACCAGCAAAACAATGAGTCCATCCCCGAGCCAGATCCCTCAAGATGTGCGATTTAGATACTAAGAAGCAAAGACAGGGGGTTGGATAAAATCTCCAGCATAAATATTCCATAAAATAGGTCATTAGAAACCCCCAACAGATTAGACTAGAATAGCAAAACAAGGCCCTCCCATCTGGAACCAGAAGCATGCTGTCTACACCTGGGTTTGGACACAGCTGGTGTAGCAGAAGCCAGGCCTTGTTCCTCTGATCTACACAACTACAAAAGCCCAAGGAGTTAGCCAGGTTCATACTTGAAGGGGGGAAAAATCCTGGTTCACATTAACCAGGAAAACCTTCTGGCTGTGGGTGCCCTATGGTCTAGCAGCAGTGACAGTCAAGCTGCCCTGGACACAGACATTTTGACAACCCCCCCCCCCCCCCCAATCCCTTTTCATTGCTCACTGTTTACAAAACTTCCATTTTCCACTGTAGCCATTTCCTAGTAATACTCTGGAACACCTTCCGCACGCAGAACACAAAGCCTCTGGCAAGCTGGGTTGCATGCAAGACTCGCTGCACCTGATATTAAGGGGGGCCCTTTCGCTCATATTTCCATCACATGCATTACACGGTGAAGCGACGTGCTAGGGGTGCACTGGAGTCTCTCGCCCCCAGGGAGAGCCCCACAGCGGCTCCCAGGCCCCAGCAACACGCACAGCTTGGAAGCTAAACTGCAGGGGAGCCGATGAAGTCACCCCAGCGGAAACCCGGCCAGAGCACAACTGGCTGGGGTGCAAAGCTCTCCAGGGTCCGCAACAATCACGCCTGCCCAGGGCGGCTCCCTGCATTGAGGGTGCCCATGCCCACCCCAGGCTCCCTTTCCTGGGCCTTTCGGCTGGTGCCTCCCCCAAGCCAAAGGGGGCAGGACCCAAGCACCAGCAGCCCTCGTGCTATGGCGCCGGCGTGGCCAGCAGCTCCCTCGCCCCCGGCTGGGGCGCCCCACCCCACGCCACAGGTCTCCCATCCACGCCCTGCTACGGCCCGGCCCTGCTTAGCTTGCAAGACATGCTGCTGCAGCCCACGGGCCCCTCCCCCTTGGACTGGCAAAGAGGCCGGCCAGTCACAGCTCGCCGCGCCGCCCGGCAGCCAATCAGGCCGCGCGAGGGCGGGGCGAGGCGCACTTCCCGGCCGCGGCCCCGCTCAATGGGCCGGTCCGGCGGGGCCCCGGGGGCTCGGGGCCGCGCTCACCCCCGGTTGTAGCTGCGCCCGTCCTCGTTCTCGCAGTCGCTGCAGTGCTCGTGGTCATTCTCCTCCGTGGGCGATCGCTGGGGCCTCGGCGGCGGCCGCTGCACTGCAGGCTCGCTCTCGTCCGCCATCTTGAAAGGGGCCTCGGCGCGGCCGCGCCCCCACGGCTAGACGCGGCACGATTGGGCGGCTCAGCGCGGAGCATGCTGGGACTTGTAGTCTTCGGCGAGAGGAACGCGGAAGAGCGCGTGACAGCGCAAGGGACTACAATTCCCATGAACCTTAGGGCGTGGCAGAGAGGCGCACGAGGCCAGGGGCTTTCTGGGATGTGTAGTATTAGTGAATAGTGCTAGCGATGCAGCCGTGTTAGTCTGGTGTAGCTGGAACAAAAGACAGGACTATGTGGCACTTTAAAGACTAACAAGATGGTTTATTAGGTGATGAGCTCGTCCTGTATTATTGAATAGAGGGACTAGGAACAGTGACCGTTCATTGGCCCCATGTCCAGAAACTATCAATTCTTTACCCCAAATGAGACTTAGAGCTATGAAGGCTGTGACACCAGTAACTGGACGTCAGAGCCTGGGAAGGGCACAGAAGTACTACATGGTACAGTCGGCCAGGTGGATGAGGGGAGTGGTCAAGGAGGAGACCCACTCTGCCACCACGTGCTGCATTGCACTGCGCCTTCTTAAGCTCTCCAGACACGCTCCTGTCTTTCACATGTTCTGTGAAGAACCTCAGGATGCAGTGAATGGGGAACTCTCTTCTGGGGGTGGGGAGGAGATGGTTCAACTTCCTCAAAAGCATTACGAATTGACTACCGGACACTAGATTAGTTGGACAGATTATTAAACTGGCATAGTGCAGATTTTATCAGACTAATACTGCTTCCTGCTGGACAGAAGGAACTGGACTGCTATCGGAACTTCCTCACTCTCAGCCCATTTGAGCTCAATATGACGATGCAATCTCCTACTTCAGGTTTCTAGTTGTTGACAGGGCCTAAATGATTTGTGGCATCACTTCTGACATGCCCTTAATATGGAAAACCTTGTATCATGCGTGGCACAAAAATGCTAGAACCAATGTAGATATCTATGTAAGCTGCATGCTTATTTGTCCCACAACAGATGTACACATAGTCTTGGGCCTATAAGGTTCCAATATTGTATATTTCTTCTTTTGTGGCAGCTCTGGCAAAATGCAGTTTTATAGATGGGGATAGTGATAGAAATGTAGCCGTGTTAGTCTGGTGTAGCTGAAACAAAAAACAGGACTATGTGGCACTTTAAAGACTAACAAGATGGTTTATTAGGTGATGAGCTTTCGTGGGCCAGACCCACTTCCTCAGATGCCTCAGACCCACTATTTGATCTGAGGAAGTGGGTCTGGCCCACAAAGGCTCATCACCTAATAAACCATCTTGTTAGTCCTTAAAGTGCCACATAGTCCTGTTTTTTGTTTCATAGATGGCGATGGCATTGTCACATCTTCTCAAACACCACAGCGGGAGGGGCAAAGGGCCAGCAGTTATTGGGCACAGCCATCTGTCCATAGGATGGTTCCTCCAACCAGCCCAGGCCTGTATGTGGGGACTAGCAGGGGATCAGGCCCACCCCCACACTCATTACGGCAGTGAGCAGAGCAAAATTGGAGGATTGGTCCAAAAAAAATTTGATGAGGTTCAACAAGGACAATGGCAGAGCCCCACCGTTGGGACGGAAGAATCCCAAGTACTGCTACTGGCTGGGGACTGACGTGCTAAGCAGCAGTTGAGCAGAAAAGCACCTAGGGATTACCGTGAATGAGAACCTGGAGATGAGTCAAGACTGTGCCCTTGTAGCCAAGAAGGCTTACAGCATATTGGAGTGCATTAGTAGGAGCATTTCCAGCAGATTATTCCCCTTTATTTGGCACTGGTGAGGCCACACCTGGAGTATTGCGTCCAATTCTGGGGCCCTCTGTTACAGAAGGGATGTGGACGCATTGGAGAGAGCCCAGCAGAGGGCAGGAAAAATGATTAGGGGGCTGGAGCAAAAGATTTATGAAGACAGGCTGGGGGATTTGGGCTTATTTAGTCTACAGAAGAGAAGAGATAAGTGGGATTTCATAGCAGCCTTTAATTACCTGAAGGGGAGGTTCCAAAGAGGATGGAGAGAACAAGGAGCAGGTGGCAGAACAAGGAGCAATGGTCTCAGGTTGCAGTGGGGGAGATTTAGATTGGAGATTAGGAAAAACGATTTCCCTAGGAGGATAGTGAAGAACTGGGCTGGGTTCCCTAGGGAGGGGGTGGAGTCTCCATCCCTAGAGGTATTGCCGTCCCTTGACAACCCCCTGGCTGGGATGATTGAGTTGGGATTGGTCCTGCTTCTCACAGGGGTGGCTTGATGACCTCCTGAGGTCTGATCCAACTCTATGATTCTATGAATCTGGCCCCAGCCAGCTCTACTCTCCCAGCCATGTAGCTCAGGGGAGGAGTTTAGGGGAAGGGTTGGAACTGCCCCTTGCACTCCCCAGTGGCAGAAATGGATAGACATGTCTGGGGGCTGGCGGAGCAGAGCTGGCTTGGGCCGAGTTGCTCAGCTTACCACTGCAGGTGAGTGTGGGCAATGGGAAGGGGCTGAGCCCTGCTGTCATCACCTGTCACCCGCCAGTTCCTTGGGCTTTGTTGCTCAGGGGAGGGGGCTTGGAGGAAGAGGTAGAGTGGGGGTGAAGTGGGGGCAGAGGCTTTGGAGAATTGGAAGAGCAGGGCTGGGAAGAGGTGGGCCCTCCCCTAACCTACAGGTGATGTGAGGAGGAGTCACATGGGGAGGGGTGGTCACGTGGCCAGTGCAGCTGTTGTCCCTCTCCAGCAGTTGCCACTGTGTAGATGGCCATAGCACACTTGTGCACTGAGCAGAGAGACAGCAATCATCACTTCTGCCCTGTGTTCTTTATGCTGGCTAGGTAGAAATACGGCCCTACCAAATTCGCAGCCATGAAAAATGTGTCCCTGACTGCAAAAGCTCATTTTCCCCTGTGAAATCTGATCTTCTTGGGCACTTTTACCCTGTATGTACAGATCGCACAGGAATGACCAGCATTTCTCAAAGTGGGGATCCTGACACAAACTGCAAGGGGATCGCAAGGTTATTGGGGGGTTGCAGTATTGCCACCCTGACTTCGGCGCTGCCTTCAGGGCTGGATGTCTGGAGAGCGGTGGCTGTCGGCTGAATGTCCAGTTCTGCATGCAGAAGATAGTGTGCCAGTACCACACTAGGCCTTCCTTACTTCAGTGCTGCTGGCAGTGACTCAGCCATCCAAGCTGGGCTTCTGACCAGCAGCTGCCACTCTCCAGCCACCCAGCTCTGAAGGCAGCACTGCCGCAAGCAGCAATGCAGAAATGCTGCGTAGCAGTACCACAACGCCCTTGCAAGAACCCTGCAATCCCCTCCCACTCGTTTTTGGGTCAGGACTTAAATAGCTGAAATCACAAAATGTATCATTTCAAACAGCTGGTGGCCCATGTAACTGACCAAAGCGGACTGTGAATGTGGCAGGGCCCAAGTGTAAAAGCAAGAGCTGAGTTTAAACACGTGTCTCTTCCCCCCCCCCGCACTAGACTCATCCCTGGGCTCTGGGCCAGGCTGATCTTGCAGCGCGCGCTGAGCTAGAGGCTGCAGGCCCCGCCCCCGGCCTGGGCTAGCCCGCCTGACCTCCCCCCTCACGCCCCGGGGGCGGGGCGAGCCCAGTAAGAGCGGCAGCGATTGGCTGAGCGGTGGGGGCCGGGTTGCTCCCCGCCAACGAGAGGCCGGGACAGGGCGGCGAGGCTGAGGCGGCTCCGCGGACGGGTGAGGGGATCGGGGGGGGGGCCTGAGGCCGCTTCCGCCGGCCCCCGCGCCCCACAGCTCGGCGGCCCGTTGGGGGGGGGGGGCGCTCCCCGCTCCTGGCGCTGGGGGCTGCGCGGGGAGGCGCCGAGAGCTGGGGGGGCTGGGAAGGGCCGGGGGGAGGCGCCGAGAGCTGGGGGGGCTGGGAAGGGCCGGGGGGGGGGAGGCGCCGAGAGCTGGGGGGGCTGGGAAGGGCTGGGGGGGGGGGGGGGGGCGCCGAGAGCTGGGGGGGCTGGGAAGGGCCGGGGGGGGGAGGCGCCGAGAGCTGGGGGGGCTGGGAAGGGCCGGGGGGGGGGAGGCGCCGAGAGCTGGGGGGGCTGGGAAGGGCCGGGGGGGGGGAGGCGCCGAGAGCTGGGGGGGGCTGGGAAGGGCCGTGGGGGGAGGCGCCGAGAGCTGGGGGGGCTGGGAAGGGCCGGGGGGAGGCGCCGGGGGCCGGGCGGAGTCCGGAGACGGGCCCGTCGGGCCAGGCTGCTGCCCGCCCGGCAGTGGGGGGCGGCGGGGGGGCTGTCCCGCGCTGCGGGGGCGGGGCCGGGGGACCGGCACTGTGCAAACGGCTCCTGTGCAGCCTCCTTTCGCCCATCCACGGGCTCTGGTCGCGCCTCTTCCCAGGACATTCAATAACAATCTAAGTAGATCAGGCTTCCGCAGTCGCCTAAGGGAGCCTTCTCGGAGCTCTCTTCTGAGCCTCCCTGCAGTGTGGATGCTAGACATGGGCATGGCTTTCCAATCAGTGCTGTACCAAGCCCATAACCTCTCCTTGTACCCGCCTGCTTCAGGATCATGTGTACCCTCTTACAGCATTGCAGGGGAGTGTCTTTTCCTTGGCTGTGTGCCATACCCGAAGTCAGGGGTCTCCAACCTTTTTACACCCAAGATCACTTTTTAAATGACAGATGGAGCCAAGATCTACCGCCCCGCCCCTTCCTTGAAGCCCCGCCCTCTCTATTCTCTTCCTCTCCATCACTTGCTATCCCCAATCCTTATACTGCTACTTTAAAAAAAAAATTCCACCATTCCTCGCAGCTACTCACCTGTGCTGTTGCTCGGTGAGTAGCTGCTCCTCAACTGAGGAAATCTAATGTAAATGTACTGCGCAGGCGTGCAGTTCAGAGAGGGCTCAAGAGCTACTCTTAGAGCCCCTGTGATCTACCGGTAGATCGCGACCTACTGGTTGGTGACCATGGCCCTAAGTCCTATTCAGTGTCACTACATTCTAGGGAAGAGTCAACTATTTTTATAAGTTTGACCTACACTCTTGGTTCCTCAGCATATAACCTTACATTTAATTGAATGCTGTCCATGAGAGCCAAGCATCTTACCAGACAATTCAAATTAGCATGTGTAACTGACCTGTCTCACCATTTGTGTGTTTGACTAGCAATGATTTTATATTCCAGATCTACTATATTTTAGAAACTATGTGTGTGCGTCTATGTGTGACTCTCTTTTAAGAACTCCTTCTAAATGGTAAGAACTAGGACCACCAAATTTTGTATGCAGTAAGGTAATGGTTTGGTTGTGCCAGGACCATGGGATGTGCATGGAATTCAGCTATTTTCCATAATATAGAAAGGGATGGGGTCTGGTAGGAGAGACTGTGATACTGTATATTGACCACAAGGGGCCAAAGACGAGGCATGGGACAACTATAACCCCATTGGGCCAGCGGAGGTGGAGAAAGGGGAAGGTATTTACTACATATTTCAGAGAGTTTATGGTGTGTCTGTCCCCAACTGGGGGATGTGCACCCCTCCCTCGGCTGTGCCCACTGCAGCTGCAAAGGCTGTGGACAGGTGCTTCTCACCTTGCCCAAGCTGCTGGAGTGAGGGTTGTCCTTTTTTCTCTCCCCCTCTGCCCCCATTCAATATCTTAATCAACGATTTAGATATTGGCATAGAGAGGACACTTATTAAGTTTGCAGATGATACCAAGCTGGGAGGGGTTGCAAGTGCTCTGAAGGATAGGGTCCAAATTCAAAATGATCTGGACAAACTAGAAAAATGGTCTGAGGTAAATAGGATGAAGTTTTATAAGGACAAATGCAAAGTGCTCCACTTCAGAAGGAACAACCCGTTTCTCACACACAGATTGGGAAGCGACTGTCTAGGCAGGAGTCCTGCAGAAAGGGATCTAGGGGTTAGAGTGAACCACAAACTAAACATGAGTCAACAGTGTGACGCTGTTGCAAAAGAAGCAAACCTGACTCTGGACTGTGTTAACAGGAGTGTTTTGAGCAAGACATGAGAAGTCCTTCTTCCATTCGACTCTGTGCTAATTAGGCCTCAGCTGGAATATTGTGTCCAGTTCTGGGCACCACATTTCAAGAAAGATGTGAAGAAATTGGAGAGGGTCCAGAGAAGAGCAACAAAAATGATTAAAGGTCTAGAGAACATGAGCTATGAAGGAAGACTGAAAGAACTGGGCTTGTTTAGTTTGGAAAGGAGAAGACTGAGGGGGGACGTGATAGCGGTTTTCAGGTATCTAAAAGGGCGTCACAAGGAGAAGGAAGAAAAATTGTTCTCTTTGGCCTCTGATGATAGGACAAGAAGCAATGGACTTAAACTGCAGTAAGGGAGGTTTAGGTTGGATGTTAGGAAAAGCTTCCTACCTGTCAGTGTTGTTACACACTGGAGTAAATTGCCTAGGGAGATTGTGGGATCTCCATCTCTGGAGATATTCAAGAGCAGGTTCCATAGACATCAATCAGGGATGGTCTTCTAGATGGTGCTTGATCCTGCCACGAAGGGAGGGGACTGGATTTGATGACCTCTCAAGGTCCCTTCTAGTTCTGTGATTCTTTCCCTGGGGTAACCTGCATACTGAGCCCCTCCTCCCCAGCTCCATCTTGGTACGATGGTTTAAATGAAGAAACACAAAATATTTAAGGATCTGAGCAATACAAGGTAAATCTTGTAGTAATTACTAAAGACATTTATAGATTCCGAGGCCACAACAGATGATTATGGTCATCTGAACTCCTGCATAATGCAGGCCAGAGAACTTCCCCAAAATAATTCCTAGAATGGGGCTATGTCTAGACTGCAGGCTTCTTTCAGAAGAAGCTTTTCTGGAAGAGATCTTCTGAAAAAACTTCTTCCAAAAGAGAGCGTCTCCACAGCAAAAGCAGATCAAAAAAGCGATCTGCATTTTCGAAAGATTGCGTCCACACTGAATGAACACTATCTCGTATTTAAGCTGTTATTACTATGGACGAAGTGGCCACTAGGGCACCTACGCTTTGTCCTCTTTCCTCTTCTTTTGAAAGAACTCCCTCTTCCCCCTCCACACATGCCTCTTTCCGAAACAGCTCTTTTGGAAAAAGGCTTCTTCCTCATAGAAAGAGGTTAACCAATGTCAGAAAAACCCCTCTGTTCTTTCGTTTTTTTTTCTTCCCCCTCCAAAAAGTTTTTTTGCAGTGTGGATGTAAGCAAAGATGTTTTAAAAAAAAGCCGTTTTTCTGAAAAAACTCTGCAGTGTAGACATACCCTGGATCTGTTAGAAATATATATTGAATAGCATTGGACTGAGAACAGATCCCTGCAGGACCCTACTAGAGATATGTATAATTTCTTCAGTTAAACAGATTTTAATTAATTTAATATGGCCTGCATTGTTTGGCATGGTGTTAAAAGATTTATTCAGAACACCCAGAAGGGCTAAATCCATCTTTAGACTTATGGAAATCTCAAAAGTAACTTGACACGGTCCATTCTCACCCAAACTGGAAGTGAATTTGAGGGAAGAGAGATGCAGCAGTTATGGTGAAAGTTAAAGCACTTCAAGCGCAAAGGTTATTTTGTTTTGGATAAATGAAAACTTTTCATAATACCCTTGTCTATTAAAACCCATCTGCCTTTATTGCCCTGTGCTTATTTAGCTGAACACAAAGGGTAATGCCAAAGGTCCTTTGGCATGATTTTTTTCCTTTCATTCCCAGCCCTGTGATTCTTCTATGGCCAACTGGCCAGTTGAACACAAACTGCCTGAACTTGGTCTTAAAAATGGAAGTCACTAAAACAATTATAGCTGTGATAGAAATGGATAATCACATTGCTTTGTCAATTGACTATAAGATAGAAGGTGAATGAGGTAATATCTTTGTACCCAATTCCTGTTGCTGAAAGTGGCAAGCTCCCACCATCAGAAATCGTTCCACTAAAAGCTATTGCCTCACCTATCTTGTCTCTCTAATATCCTGAGACTGACGTAGCTACAACTACACTATGCGAATTAGACAGATGCCTGTTTTCGCAGAGCTATTTTATAGAAGGCAGTAAGGGTTAGTTCATTTAAATTTGTTCTTGGAAAACTTGTTTGTCTCTCTCTCTCTCTGCTGGTGGGGATGACCCAGCTACCAGCGGATAACGGGCTCATCTCTAACTCATTCTAATGAAATACATTGTCCCATATCATCCTGAGAGCAACCCAACCACGACTTGGTCACGCTTTCAGCACTGGTCTTTCAGTCTGATCTCTTTCCACTGAAGTAAGCACCAAGAGGACAGACTAGAGTGTGTAAGTGTGCTTGTGTAGAAAAAATAACGTTAAGAGTCAGAAGCGAACACAAGCTAGAGGCCTATATGTAAGGGCTAGCAACAGTTTTAAACTCTATTTACTCTGCACAGCAGAGGGGAAATTGGCAAGCAGTAGACAAACATGATCGTCCCACCTTTAAATTAAAGGTTACTTGCAAAGGAACTGATTCTTTGTTATTTCGCACCATGTATCATTATTTGCACTAGTGCAAAGTGAGTATAAATGGTACCATTATGGCCTGGATTTTGCATTGGTGTAAACGATGACCCCTGGTGCAGGGGAATGGTGAATTAGGACTTAATGTCATGATCCACAGCCCATGGAAGTAGGAATGCATGGGTCAGTCTTCCTGAACTGGCAACAGAGTGACTTGTCAGTCTTGTGAAAAGCTGTGCTTGCTATTAGTAGGCTTTCTATCTCTGACCTCCTTCTCAATCCCCTGTGGTTCTTGTTACCCTGGAACTGCCTGGCCCACTCTGCTTTCCTAGGCTTTTGGGAAGAACAATTAGCAATGTGCACTTGCCTCTTTCCAAGCACTAGCAGGAGACCTGGGTGCTGCCTTGGGTACTGATAGCAGCAGGACTGTGGCAGTTGACCAGGGCATCTGGCACTGGCTTCCTTCATGGCGGCCTGGCACGGTGACTTTCGGCTGGCTGCCCATTTCCACTTCTGAGTTGCCTCCAACTGCCATAGAATCTTCTGGCCCCTCATCCGGCCTCTGACATCGCTGTCTCCCAGCCTGCCCCTCCCTGCCCCATTTACAGGACTGATGTTCGATCTGTATGCTCGATACACACGCAGGTCACCAGCAAAAGGAAAACCAGCACGGCTGGTGCCACCCTTTAACAGGTAAGCAGCCAAGATTTGCACACAAGATGAACCGCTTTTTGTTATTAAAGACTCTTTAGCTCTCTTTGCACAAGTAATTAATACATTGTGAGTACTACGCTGTGTTGAGCGCTGTCTCTTGGTTAACTATATTTTGCCATCTGACGCTCTTTTGAATCTGTTAATTTTCACTGTCTCATGCTGCTCATCAGTGTTAATTTGTGCTGGTACACAATGAGAGGTGGCCACATTTCAGCGGTAGGCAAAGTAATTCACATGTGTGTGCATCCACAGTGTTTGGAATTTGTTGTTTCAGACTTTACTAATCTTTAGTAAGCTTTCTGGATGAAAGGTGCCATATAAATGTATGCTCATTAGGTTTACACAGGCATCACTTTGGATGGAAGTGTGACACCTAGTGGGCAGCTAATGCTACTTCAAGCAGTATCCTTACAATAGTATCCAAACATGACTTGGCCACAGTGATCCGACTGGATTACTGTAATGCACTTTGTGAGGCTGCCTCTGAAGAGCCTTCGGAAACTTCAACTGGTCCAGAATGTGGCTGCTCGCGTTTTAACTAACACTAGTTATACCGAGCACAGTATGTTTCCGGGCACAATTTAAGGTTTTAGTTATGACCTATAAAGCCTTAAATGAGTTGGGTCCGGGGTATCTGAAGGACCGTCTTCTCTCATATGAACCTGCCCGGGGATTGAGGTCAGCTGGGGAGGCTTTGCTTCGTGTTCCCCCACTTGTGGAGATAAGATTAACATCTACGCGGAACAGGGCATTCTCAGCTTTTGCTCCCAGGCTGCGGAATTCTCTTCCTCGGGATATTCTCATGGCACCAACACTAGCGTTGTTTTGGCGTCAGGCTAAAGCCACCCTTTTTACTCGTGCTTTTATTAATGTTTGAGTCTGGATGTGTGAGTTCCTCCTCTCTATATGTTTTTAGCTGGTTATGTCCCTCTGAGGTCTCATATTTTAAATTTGTATATATATTTGTATTTTTTTTTGTTCTTGTAAGCTGCCTTGAATATTTTAAATAGAAAGGCGGGGTAAAAATATTTAAATAAATAAAATAAATAAATAGTTGTCAGTTAATAGGCATTAACGGTGAGTTGTTAGGATCCATCTGGAATGCACAGTATTTCTCATTTACTGGAAATCATATACTTATATACCTTCTGCTGTATTGGGGGAAAAAAGGATTCCATACAGGGACTTAGTTCTCATGTGATGAGATGATACACATCCGCATTCATACATCATGAAGAAATGGCTCACACTTAATGTCTTTTACTATTTTTGCACTGGAAGGAATGTCAAGTAATTTGAACAAACAAGTGCAGAGGAACTAACAGTGAGCAAATTGCAAAACTCTGTTAGGCTATGTCTATACTGCACCTGTTTTGTGCAAGTAATATGAATTTCTTTTCCAGGAGAACAGCTCTTGCGCAAGCGGGGGGTCTTGCGCAAAAAGGAGCGGTGTAGGCACCTTTTGTGCAAAAAGTGGTCACTCATTAATTATGCAAATGAGGCTCAGCGATATTCCATGCTTAGCCTCACTTGCATATTTCTTTCGCAAAACGGGTGCAGTATAGACATAGCCCTGGATTGAGATTACTCTCTGCCCCCAACACTGCATTCGGCACAAGAGTTTTCTTTCCTGGAAAAAGGAAGCTCTAATATTGATGAGATTAGATGTTTATAAGTCAGACCAGACTCTCCAAAATAGGGGTCACTTGGAGCATTTTGAGATCTTTTAGACTTCTCATCAGAAAAAAACCCATGACCTCTGTATAGGGCCTTAGGTGGATCACTCGTGGAATATTGAGTCCAATGTTGGTGTCTGCTTCAAAAAGGATGTTGAAAGATTGAAAACCTTTCAGAAAAGAGCTGTGAGAACGATTCTGGAAAACATGCTTTATGTTGAGAGGCTGGAGAAGGGAATAAGCCAAGCACAGTGAGCAAGAGAAAGTTACAAGGTGGCTTGAATCATTGTTTGTAAAGACTTAAAGGGAAGAATATTTCTGATAGTAGGTGGCTCTTCAGTCTGGAGGACAAAGGCATAAGACAAGCCAGTGGAAGCTGAAGCTAGACAAATTCAGACTAAAAATAGGACACACGTTATTAACCATTAGTGTAATGAGTCTTTAGAATGTATGGGTCTGTTGGGATTTTAAAATCAAGACCAGATGTTAAAAGAACAATGCTCTAGTTCAACTAGAAGAAATGGGCTTGATGCATGAATCAGAGGCTGAAATTCTGTGGTCTGTGCTAGGCAGGCAGTTGGAGGAAGTGATCAGAACAGAGACATTCTGGCCCTGAACCCTATTAATCTTAGCCCACAACAGGCAAACTGAATCCTTGAAGTTCAGTGTGTTAGCGAAGTAACAAGGGTGCTAATGAGATTCATAGGCATGAACAAATAGGTTGGAATACTACAAGAAACTCCACATCAGGTTACCCTTTTGAAATGTGCAACCTTCAGGTAGTACAGAACCTGGCAGCCTGCTTCCTTAATGTTGTTTTTGCAGAGAGCACATTGCACATTTTCCATAGCCAGCACTGACCTGAAGTTAGTTTGCTGGGGCAATTAAATGTGCTGGGTTTTGCTCTGTAAGCCTCAGTGGGCTGTGGGTGCTGGCTCTGTTAGAGGCAGCCTCTCTGCTGTTGCATCCCGCCTATTGAGATAACATGGAGTGCTCTCTCTGCTCGTCCATGAAGCCTATCTGGGGGACAGATGCTCTGAGAGGAGATGAGCTAAGTCACTTGGGCTGAAATTTTCAGGGGTGTCTCCTAGTGATGTAATAGTGTAGTCAACTAACCGATTATCCTATAAGCTTTAGCTTATTGGCTAATGCTATAGACACACGCACGTCCCACCAATCCTTTTTTTTTTTTTTTTTTAAAGCCGGCTGGCCAGCAGCCTGGCTCAGTCTTGGCTCCTGCCGGGTTCGAGACCCTCCTCTGCTGCGGCTCTGCATTTAAAGTGTATTAGGAGCCAGGTCGGCAGACAGCCCGGCTCAATTCCAGCTCATGTCGGATTAGGGAGCTCAGCTCCTCTTGCCCCTCCAGATGGGCTGCTGCCACCCTACACTGCTGCTTCTGATTCAGAGGCAGCAGCGCAGAGCAACAGGCAGCTGGTTCATGAGGAGAGCTGTTTTTTAAACTGGCTCCCCTCATGGACCAGTTCCCACCTGGCACCCCGCACAGCTGCTTCTGATACAGAGGCAGCAGTGCAGAGTGACGGGGGGTTCTTCGAGATTGGGGCTGAAGTGCGCTGGCTACCGGCCCCACCCCTAGGGACTATAGAATAGTCGAGTAACTGATAAGAATTCATGATGTTAATCAATTATCCAATTAACTGGTATTTGACATCCCTAGTGACTGTTAATTTGGGAGTCCTCATTTGAGACTCATAGCCTAACTTATTGAGGTGCTGAGCAGCCACAATTCCCGTTAGCCAACTGGCTCTGTAGATACTCAGCTCGTCTGAAAATTAGATGCTATTTGACTCAGAGCCTTGCATGGATCCAAAATGAGTGTCCGGAGCTGTAGATATCAGCATCCAGAGCTGTGGATGTGGATCCCCGTGGATATAAAGCAGTTATCCACGGATCTGCAGGGCTCTACACATTGTGCATTCAGAACTGGTGGGCACTAAATGATCTTGGCCTTAATCTCTGTTTCCATTCCCCAGTGTGTAAAATGGGGTTAGGTGACTCAGAGGGTAAGGGTTAATCCATGTTCATCAAGTGCTTTGAGATTGCTCATGAAAACATGACACCAATACAAGCATGGTCCTCTTTGAATGAGGACAAATATGTGCATGTCCAGAACTAATGAAACCCAGAGTTAATTTGTTGTGCTTTAAGCTTTCTTTCCTTTCCAGAGCAGGATGTTCCTGGTTGGACTGTCGGGGGGAATTGCTTCTGGAAAAAGCACATTGGTTGCAGTGTTCCGGGAACTGGGCTGTGCGGTGATTGATGCTGATGTTATTGCCAGACAGGGTTAGTCTTGCATAGTTGATCTCTTTTCTTGTATTTTTCTGACAATCTGGAAATAGTCTGGTGCTGCTTTGCAGTTCAGACAGCAGAGGGTGCTCTGTGTTCAGTCAATAGCTGAACCTTTTGCTTGCCCAGTTTAAGACAAGATCGGTGTGGACTGGCTGTCTTTGGGGATTGGGAATAGGATACATTTTTGATCAAAAGACACGTCTCTGACACACACTGTGAAGGGATAGTGCTCTGGATGTTGTACTCCTTGAGCATAGTGCAGTGAACACTGCTTTGTAGAGCAACTGTCTGTAAGGAGTGTAACAAAGTTCTCTGCAGATCAGTGACTCCTTCCCTCCAGCCATCACCAAAGCTGCCATGACACAGCTCCCTACCTGTCAGGGGCTGTTGGTGAGGCTTGAATGACTAGTGAATGTCACTTTGATACCCCAGAAGAGACTGTCCTCCTTCACGCTGGGGCTTTTTTGTCAAGATCCCAAATAGTTCTGCCCCCAAATTTAGTTCTCACCTTAAAAATGCAACAAAGATGAGAACCAGCCTCGTGTGACAGCTGCAATTGTACTCAAACTGCAGTTTTGTTTTATTGTGCTGCACCAAAATGCACATGCCTGGGAATCTGTAACACTTGCCATACAAGGTCCAGTGCATTGGAGCTGGGGGTGATGATTCAGAAGATCTGAGATCATCCTCCGATCCAGGTTAAACCCTTATTTTTCCATTTCCGCTGTAAAACGGGGCTTGCCTTATCAGGGTCTTGTGACGTTGAATTTGTATCCATCCCTTTGCAGGTTTGCTGATGAACAGCACTGCAGATGTACAAAGTATTATGCAGACAGCAATGTCACGTGGATGGCTTCATTTTTAAGTACCTCCAGTTTTCTATTCATTGAAGGACTTATTCAGTAGCCATTTTAACACCGTGATATTTTGACGTTTTATTGCAGTGTAATGTCTCTTGAGGGGCAGAAAGCCTGCTAGCGGTGCTGACGGGCCTCTGAAAGGCCAGGATGCCATGTAGAACCACTGTGCATGTTCAGTGCCACACTGCACCAAGCAATTTATTTTTCTTCAATTGCTTTTATTTATTTATTTATTGGTGGTGTTTACTACTTGAATTTCCTTGTTAACGTCTAATTCAGGGAGTTCCAGTTACTTGGGTAATTGTAAGAAATTCATCTTAGAAAAATGTCTTTCTGACTTGCTCTGAGTCTCAATCAAGTAGAAATGTCTGTGTCATTAGACAAAATTACATACACTGATTTTTTTTTTCCACATCAGTTTATCCCCAGCCTTCTCCCAATTACTTTTTTTATTATTTTATCCTTTGGGTGGTGATTTCGATGACTTTTTTTAAAATGACATTTTTCTTACATCACACTAGTCTATAATAAGCTCCAAACAGTTCTTGGGAATTGGCCTCCTACAGGCCTTCATGTGCAATTTATCATAAAAAATCTCCAGTTCTATTATGTAGGAGCCCTTACTGATGACACTGGAAACCTTCAACCTATTAATATCCAGCCCTCTGTGATATTTAGTAACCCACAACTTCTTTGTGGGAGCCCAGCACGGTTCATCCAGTGCAGGAGTGCTCAGTTAGAATGGGCCAAATATTGGTCCCTGTCTCCTAGGGATGTAAATACCCATTAAAACAGTTAACCGGTTAAATGACTAAAATTATCTTGGTTAACTGTTAGAGGGCTGGTGCAAAGCAGCCAGGGCTGTGTCCCACCTGGGCTGCAGTCCCTGGCCTCTGTGGGATGGTGTGGCAGGGACTGTTCCAGTGCAGTCTGCCATGGCGAGGATCCTGCTAGCCGGCCTGTCACAGATCAGGGGCTTCTCCAGACTGGGCCACCGTAGGTGGAATCCCACCAGATAGGTCTTTGCCGCTGGCTGCCCATTGGAGTTTGGACCGGTTAACTGGTTACTGGGTAAGCATTTCAGTAAACCTAATGCTTACCAGTTAACCGGTCAACCTTTTACATCCTTACTGTCTTCTAAGGTCACTAAAGATTAGGATTGGAGGAGACCTCAGGAGGTCTGCTAGTCCAGCCCCCTGCTAAAAGCAGGACCAGTCCCAACTAAATCATCCCAGCCAGGGCTTTGTCAAGACGGGACTAAAAAAATCTCTAAGGATGGAGATTCCCCCACTTCTCTAGGCAACCTAGACCTCCCCCGCTGCAACTTGAGACCATTGTTCCTTGTTCTGCGTTGGTCACCACTGAGACCAGCCTTCCCCATTCTCTTTGAAACCCCTTTCAGGTAGCTGAAGGTTGCTATCAAATCCCCCCTCGCTCTTCTCTTCTGTCGACCAATTAAGCCCAGTTCCCTTAGCTCAGAAGTCCTGTGTCCCCAGCGCCCTAATCATTTTCATTGCCCTGCTCTGGACTCGCTTCGATTTGGCCACACCCTTTCTGTAGAGGGGGACTGTGACGGCGCGTCGTGGTTCCCCGCCTCCTGCACCCCCGTAGTGGCACGAACAGACTCCGCCAGCCAGTAGAATAGAGGGAATTTATTGCTTCCCCAGGATACAGCTCAGCCTAGATGTAATCTGGTTCCAGGGCAGGCCTAGGATGCCTCAGCCCCCCTTGAGATGGGGGAGACTGGGCCCCTAAATCCCAGCCCCTTTCCTAGGCTGCTTCCTCCATGATACCAGACAGAAACTAAAAAAACCTCTCTTCCAGCCCTGCCCCCAGCCAGGTGCTGGTCTCCACCCTCCTTCCTTTGTCTTCCTCCCTGGGAGGCTGAGCCCGGGTGTCTGGGTTAATCCACATTTGGGAGAGTCAGTGAGAATCTCCCATCCCAGCGCAGGGGGCCCGCGGGTCACAGAGCAGACAGCCCCCCACTACGCCACAGGGACCCAAACTGAATACTATACCCCAGACACGGCCTCGCTGGTGCTGAATAGAAGAGAATAGTCACTCCCCTAGATCTGCTGGCAGTGCTCTACCAATGTAGCCCAATATGCACTTAGCCTTCTTGGCTACAAGGGAATTCCGACTTGTATCCAGCTTCTCATCCGCTGCAATCCCCAGGTCCTTTTCTGCCAAACTGCTGCTTAGCCAGTCCGTCCCCAGCCTGTAACAATGCTTGGGATTCTTCCGTCCCAAGAACAGGACTCTGCACTTGTCCTTGTTCAACCTCATCTGATTTCTTTTGTCCAGTCTTCCAATTTGTCTGGATCACTCTGGACCCTGTTCCTGCCCTCCAATGTATGTATCCCCCCTTCCCCCGCTTAGTGAGCTCTCCACTCGCCGCCCATTTGGAATTGAACCTGTTCCCTCAATTCCTTTCAGCTTCCCCTGACAGTGCATGTCGGTTAAACGTGTGCTTGCCTTTGAGCGTGCAGCTAAGTCCCATCAAAGGCAGTGGGGCTTAAGCACGAACTTAACTTTGAGTGTATCTTATGTCCCATTGGCTAAAGTGCTTTGCTGAATCCAGGTCCACCTCTCTGGAGTGTAGGGAGGTAATGGACAAAGCAACGTCTGTCTTCCCTTATGAATTCAAACCGAATCGATGGCCGTCATCTCTCCTGTGTGAAGGCACCACTCACTCCTCCTTATCATTAGCAGAATCTCTCCCCCTCCCCCCGCATTACTGTGCTGCCAGGCTGCACCGCATGGGCAGAGCAATACCTGCCCTACCTCCTTGCCTTTTCAGGGTGGGGGAGAGCGCGTGAGCATAGGCTGCTGGGAGCAGCAATTGATGAGGCATGCAACCCACAGGCTGGGTGGCCTTCTGAGGTGAGTCAGGGTGAGAGTGGCGCTCTGTCCCTAGCCCTCCATGGGATCTGGTTCGCATTGCCTGGCATCACCACTTGTGCCCCCCAGCCCCGAACATTCCTCCATGCCCTTCTGGGGGGGGGCACACCCCATAGTTTGCACACCACTGATTTAAGGCATGTGTGCTGAAAGGTCCATCAACATTTAAACTGGCCCTCGGAAATGGCAAAGGTTTTATTACAACTGCTCACTGCAAGGTTTTCCCTTTTGAAAAGAAACAAACTGCAGTAACATTTATCATTACTGAGCACTCCTAGTGGTTCAGTTAGAAGCAGGGCCTCTGCCCTTAGAACCTGTCAAAAGAGAATCCTCTGAGCCCTAGTTATTAGAGCGAGGAAGCATGATTCGGCCGTGCTTTTCCCAGCTCTCCGAGGGGGAGCCATGTTAGTCTGTACCTGCCAAAACCACGAGGAGTCCTGTGGCACCTCAGGGGCTAGCGTTTATTTGGGCATCAGCTTTTGTGGGTAAAATTTACTTTGTCTGACAAAGTGGGTTTTTACCCATGAAAACTGATGCCCAAATAAATGTTAGTCTACAAGGTACCACAGAACTCCTTGTTTTCCCAGTTCTGCTACCAACTTGCTGTGTAACCGCGAGTAAACCCTTTTCCCCAGATTACTGCTTTGTGAAATGGGGATCATGCTGCCTCATAGGAGAATGAGGAAGCTAATTAATGTTTGCAAAGTGCTTTGATCTCTTGGGTGTCTGGCACTGTGGAAATTTAAAGTGTTATTGAACCAAAAGTAGCAAATTAATTTCTGCGGTATGAGATTCAAGTTGGATCTCCTGTAGATTTTTAGACCCTTAGGTGAGATGTTCCACAGCTTTGCTTCAGTGTATGCTGATCAACAGATGTGATCTCCCTTGAAAGGCCTGGTCTTCAGTGGAATGAGTTAAGATTCATTTAAGACCCTTCACTGATGTAAACACTTCCTTGTATGCAGCTTTGGCACTAACCTCCAGCTGTTTGTTTTGATCAGTGGTTCAGCCCCACTTCTTAGCCTATCAGCAGATAGTGCATTACTTTGGAAGTGAAGTCCTGTTGGAGAGCGGGGAGATAAACCGGGAGGCGCTGGGAAACATTATCTTCTCCCAGCCAGAAAAACGGCAGCTGCTGAACTCCATCACTCACCCTCAGATCCAGAGAGAGATGCTGAAGCAGATCTTTAAATACTTTGTGCTAGGTAAGACGCTAAGCAATCGTGCTGGAACCCCAGGATATCGGGCATAGTCTGGTTGTACAAGCAACCAGGAATACATCGCTGGGTTTTATTTTGATGGAGAAAGAGGGAGCTAAAACATTGCCTGCCTGCCTGCCTTTGTGCCATGTCACTGGTGGCCTTTAGCGATGTGGCTATCTTTTCATTGTTAGTGTTCAGAGAATTCTGCCTTTCAGTTTTGCCCTTCACATTTTCTCCCTTATATGGTTTAAAGTACATCTGTAGGGCCAGAAAATGCATTGTATGGCTTCTTCTGCGATTGCTCCTTCGATAGTGTCACACCTTCTGAAATGTTCTCATATTCTGCCCCGCCATCCCCAGCTTAACTAAAAGCCATAAAGCTCTTTTAAACTTGATAAGGTGAAAAATGGGTTGACAGCTGTGGATTCTGAAGTCCCGCTTTTCCCTCTGATAAATATAACAAATACAGCTGTCAGACTTGGTCTAATCAAATGCCAGATAAGATCACCAGCTGTTTTGGAGGTCTCCATGTAGACAGAAGGATGTCTTAATGGAGTCCGCCTCGTTTGCAGAGCTTATCAAGGGGGAGCTATGTGACAGCTGAATAGCCCTTTGCTAGGGAGCTGAAGAAGCCACGCTCTCTTGAGAGAGGCAGGGGGAGAAAGTCAGGCAGTGAAGGAAGGTGACACAGCTGGGGAAATGGGAAGGAAGAGGCATCTGAGCCCCTGGCAGCCACTTGGGGAACTGTCCTGCTCCAGCTATCCAGTCACAAATCCTTTTGTCTTCATTGGCTTCCAGTAATGGACTCGGGAGATTTATTTTTGGTGTCATGGGCCAAATGGCTTTAGCTAAAGGTTTGTACAGATACCGAATCCCTGCCCCCACCCCGTTCTGAGGCCCGGTCCTGTAGCTGGTGACGAGTTGAAAGCCTTAAGCTCCAGTCCTGCAGAGCTGGAAGAAGGAGTCCTTACGCCATTGGAGAGGGTTTCCCAACAGAATGCACTGCCCCCACTTCCGCACTCCAAGAGATCAGAGTTGAAAGCCATGGCTTTGTGTGTGTAGGAGAGCTCAGATCACTGTTGGGCATGTCTGTTTTCTTGCTCTCTTTGTTGGTGCCTTAAGCACCAAAACTACCTTCCTTTCCCAGTAGAGGGGGATATAAAATAGCATCTAGGTGGAGTATCAGAGAGGTAGCCGTGTTAGTCTGAATCTGCATAAACATGAGAAGTCCTGTGGCACCTTAGACAACAGATTTATTGGAGCATTAGCTTTAGATGCATGTGACGAAGTGGGTCTTTGCCACAAAGGCTTCTGCTCCAATAAATCTGTTAGTCTAGGAGGTGCCACAGGACTCCTCGTTGTTCATCTAGATGGAGGAGTACATAAAATAGACTCTTCTTTGAGTGCTTGTTTATGTGCATTCCAGTCAGGTGTGTGTGTGCACACATGCACAGTAGCGGGAAAACTTCTCCTAGCAGCTAGGCATAGGGTCAGCCTTGATGCCCCCAGCAGTGGTGTGGAAATGGCAGCCAATATAGGGCACCAGTGACCCTCTCCCTTTTCAGTTTCTTCTTCCTGTCAGCGAGGGTGGCTGGCTGGCATTTCCCCTTGCTGTCTCTTGCTTCACAAGCTGATTAGCGCTTCTCTCATTAGTCTGTAAAGATAAGGTGCAGCTCTGCCCACATCCGGCATTGTTACCAAAGCTGGGCTCCAGTTTCCACATGGCTCAGGGCACTTTTTCTCTCCCAGTTTTCTACCCAAAGCCGCCTTCTGGTGCTAGGGAACAGCTCCGCTCTCTGTGTACCCAGAGCGCTGGCCTTTTCCATTCACAAAGCAAGACCATTTTTGAAGATCACCTCAGCGGTGTGTGGCAATTGCTGAGAGAATGAAGGGCCAGTCAGTACCCTTGATGCATTACGTCATGGACAGCGTCCTGTGTCTGTGAATGTTATGGCCTCGTGGGGATGCCTCTGTCGCTGTTCCCGGCACACTCTGCCAGGGCCCAGGCGTCCCCTACAGCATCCCTTGCCCAGGTTGCTCCTCGACTCACACTTTTGCTGCACACTACGTGATCACTCGGAAGCCTTGGGGTGATGCAGCCTTTGGGAGGGCAGTGCACTGATGACTGAAGAACCCCCTCTCCCCGCTTGCTAGGTTTGGGCTTGGGTGTCACCTGACTGGAATACTTCTTTGAGCGCTGCTAGTTGTGCAACGGTGACTCACCTTTTGTAACTGTTGTTCTTCAAGCTGTGGTGTTCATGTCTATTCCAGTACCCACCCCCGGCCCCGCTGTCGGAGTAGCCGGCAAGAAGAACTGAAGAGTGGGAGGGTCGGTGGGCTGACCCTACAGCTAGCTGCCAGGACAAACGTTTTCCACCTGATGGGCATGCACACGCACAACACACACCTCTAAGAACAGCAGCTGCGAAAGAGGAGTAACCATTTCTTTCTGCATCTAGGTGCTATTTTATAACCACACATCTTCCTGCGGCTTTTTGTACCATGCCGTAGCATCTACGGGTGAGAGCTTTTTAATGGTATGAGGTTTTATAGGCCCTCATGTGGGATCACACAGCCAGAACCCAAACAGGGCTAATAACCCTTTGGCTCACCTCCCACCATCCCGCGGCTTCTTTCGAAGACCACAGGGTTTTAAAAATGGCTCCTCCTGTGGAAGTACCATGAGTCCCACTGTGAGGGCCTTAGAAGGGGGGATGTAGAACTCATGGTGGAAGCTGGCAATGCGGGGTTAAAGAAATTCCTGTGGTGGCCCCATGCTCCCTGCAGCACACCTCCTCCCCCCCTCAATGAGAGGCAGCCAGGTTGGGGGGGAACAGGAGGCGGGTTAAAAGCCAGTTCCTCCCAGTGCTGTCTCCAGGGTGCTGCCTGCTCCTCCTCGCTGTCTCTATCCGAGGCGGCAGGGGGGTGGAGCAGCCTCCTGGTCACAGCAGATGGGGCTGCCAGGTCCCAGCTCTCACAGATCACCTCACCTCTGCATTTTAAACCTAAGAGCCACAGTGCGGGCGGTTCCCAGAGCTGGCATGAGTCATACTGCTCGGTCCCGGCTTGAGCCGGCTCCTGGCTCTCCCCTTGCTGCGGCTCTGCAGAGCGGTCCTGTTGACTAACTGTATAACTTGTATTGACTATACGATTAGCCTGATAACCGCATTTTAACATCCTGAGCTCTAAAATAGCTTTTCTGTAAGTTCATGTTGCAAGACAGAAGCCCTTAATGCAGCAGCCAGTCATGGCTAGAAGTCCTGCATTTGGCAGGGAGTTAGACTAGATGATCCTTACGGTCCCTTCTAACTCTGACTCTGTAAGTCCTGCCTTCCACTTGGCAAAGGGGATTCCTTGCTCTGAAGGGGGTCAAGTGCTCAGTTCTAGCCCTGATGACTGTTACCCGTCACAAGCACAGGAGTGAGTGTGGCCCTGCAGCTCCTCAGACCAGCCTGTTTTCAGGGGTTGGGGCAGGGAAGGCTTAACATGTGGAGGAAAATACGGGAATGCTTTTGTGGCAGGCTGTTATGAGAAACAGAAAAGGTGGCTCTTGGGAGCTGCGGTGAAGCTGGGAGTGAGACAAATACAGGAGAATATTGTAGTTTATAAAACAGTTGGTCATGGAGACACTGCCTCTGAGTGTGTCTAAGGTGGAACTGGCAGGGATGCTATCGCTAGTTGGCCAACATAACACGTCCCATTATAAGCCTGCATGGCTGGCTGCTTATCATTTTACCAACTTGAATCATTTGGGATGCAGGGTTGCATGCTGCTACCTGACTCTGGCTGGCATTTATTTCTGAAAGCTTCAGCAACAATGGGTTAGAACTTCCAGTCGTAGGCTAAGGAAAAATACACTTAAATTCTGACCTGCTTAAAGGAGCTCCAGCACCCTCCATGTTTGAAGCAGAAGCTTTCAATTCTTTTTGAGTGTTTGTGTTTGTGTGTGAGAGAGAGCGAGAGAGTGACTGACTGGCTGGCAATGCCTTCTCTAGTCCAAAGGTGCATCAGGCTTTGCATGACAACTCTCTTTTCACTCTCAACGTTCTGAAGTGTCCTGAAAGGTCCCAGGCTTGGAAACCTTTGGGAAGTTTAAGCAAAAACACCTCCGCTTCTTTTGGGGAGAAGAAAGTGAAAGTGCTACACTTTCCCGGGATGGCAGCTGCAATTGTGCAGCTATGCAATTCTCTGTGCAGACTCGCACTGGGGAGCCTGTGTGTGTCTGTGTGTGCAGGCTGTGGCGGTAGGGGTCTGATGAGCAGTAATGCTTCGATTTAATATGTACCTATTGGTTTTGGTGGGGGGTTGGCTTGTTCATCCAGGCTACCGCTATGTTATACTGGACATTCCTCTGCTGTTTGAGACCAACACGCTAACCAAGTTCATGAAACACACAGTCCTCGTTTACAGGTAAGTGCCGCAGCGGTCACGGAAACTGGTGGGTGAGAATGTCCTTTTGGAAGCCCTTGTTAATGCAGCCTTGTAGTTAACATGGTCCTGCTACTTGCATTTAAGATTCAGAAAACTAATCCCTGTGGATTTTGACTGGCTAAATACAGAGCCAGCCTTAAGAATGAAAGGGATACAAGCAGGCAGTGTTACTAGTCTGAGACTCTGAAGGGTTTCCTCTCTGTCTCTGTTTCCTCTCTTGCTTTTTGTTTTGTCTGATCAGACAGCTTAGGGCAGGGACTGCCTCCCGGGGTGTCTATGCCACCCCATCGCTCAACGGGGCCCTGATCTCCAGTGGGCTGTGGAATGCAAATACGAAATAATAGTGCTAATGAATGCATCAAAATCCCTGTGTGGGACACTTAGAAACCCCTCAGCTGGACTAGGGGATGTGATGCACCATGTGACGTCCACTCCCCGCATGCTAGTTCGGCTGGTGCTGATACCCTGTTACCAGGTGTGATGCCGAGTCGGGGTTCCTCCAAATCCTGCAGCCCTGTAGCAGCAAGAACAGACTCCGCCAGCCAGAGACTAGAGAGGGTTTATTGCTTCTCCAGGCTACAGCACAGCACAGACGTGATGTGGCTACAGGAGTCTGGGCCAGGATGCCTCAGATCCTTTGGGTTGGGGGAGGGGTCCATCACCCCCTTAGACCTCCAGTCCTCAGTTTAGGCCGACTCCTTCATGTTCCCCAGCCAGCAACTGACCCTTTTCCCCCAAGCCTCCTACTGATCTCCGCCTCCCTCCCTTTGTCTCTCCCCCTGGGAATCCCGTTAGCTCCTCAGGCTGAGCTCAGGTGTCTGGGTTAATACACGTTTGGGTGAGTCAGTGGGAATCGCACATCACAGTGCAGGGGGACCCCAGGTTACAGAGCAGACAGCACCCCCACTATGCCACACCAGGGGGCGGTGCTGCGTTATCTCCCCCTCCAGCAGTGGTGAGTGCGCTGGCTCGACTGGCTGGTAAGAAAAAACGGGTCAGTTACTTGGCTCCTGCTGGCTTGGCAGGCTCCGGAGGAAAGGAAACGTTTCACCAGGGAGGCGCTGGGGTGAAGTGGTCTCTGAGTGCAGAGGGGACTCGCTCTCTCCCCGCCAGGTGTACTGGGGGGTAGGGCGGAGAAACGCCTGTTACCCTGGCGCACTGAGCATGCTCAGTTTCCCTGCTTGCAGTGTGGGGGCATTGGGGAACGTCACTCCTGTCCAGACTCCTCTCTGAGGCTCAGTCTCTCGTTCCCACCCCGGCAGTGATCCGCAGACCCAGCTGTCACGACTGATGAAGAGGAATGGCCTGGCCCAGGCCGAGGCCGAGGCGCGCATCGCTTCCCAGCTGCCACTTGATGAGAAGTGCAAACTAGCTGACCACGTGATTGACAACTCCGGGGACTGGGAGAGCACGCGGAGGCAGGTCCTGAGACTGCACTCACAGCTGGAGGACTCGCTGGATTTCCTCGTGGTGCGCCTCGTGGCAGTTACAGCAGTTGCGGGAATTGGTGGGCTGATGTGCTTTCTCTTCAGGCATTTTCTCTCTTAATTCACTTGTTAAGGGACCAAACTCTGCCTGGAATGTCCAGGGTGGTAAAGGGTGATGGTCGTGAGCCTTAATGAGCTTTGCTGTCTGAATACAGATGACAAGATGAGGGTCTCTTGTAAACTTCTCAAGGGGAAGCTGGGTCCCTTGGCTGTTTGCTTTTAACTTTTTAGTCCTGTTCCTAATGATCAGTGACTGCTGCAGGAGTGAGAGGGGTGCCCGCATAGGTGAAGATTCTCTGAAATCGGTTACACAGTTCAGCTGGACGTCTAAGACCTGACCTCGTTGAAGTGCTAGCCGCCAGGGTGCAAGGAGCCTGTGTTGATTCAACCCTGGATGGAATATGGCTCCTGAAAGAGTCTCATAGCCGTCTTGTCCAGGAGTGGGAATTTGGACTGTGGGGTTCACTTTCCCCACTTCGGAGCATCCTCCGCTGCCAAGAGCTGGCCCTAAATGTTCACTTGGACTCTAGACAAGCCATCCCCCTCTGTTTCTCCTGGTTGTGAGTTAATGAATGTTTTCCAAGTGCCTTAACCCACCGATGCAGGACACTATAAAATTGCAAGTGTTACTGTAAAATGTCTCTTTCCTGCCATCCTTGTACAGGGTGTTCTATTTTACATAGCTGTGGTTTCCAGGGTTCAAAGAACTTCCTGTCTGTGCAATATTTTAATTTCCCCCTGAGTCAAGTGAGCAAGGCCACATGGCAAAGGGGGCATTGACAGCAGCCACCTGTATACCTCAGGATGTTGGTGTGAGCACACCTGCCCTGCCAGAGCTGTATGTGCTAGGTGGAGATGCACTCGGAAATGTGTGCTTCATGTGGCCATTGCACCTGCTGGTGGTGGGGAGGGTCGAGAGCAGCTGCAGTGTTCTGGCGGAGTCTGCAGACGGGTTCCTCTGGGGCTTTGACATGAGCAGAACATTTTCCCAGCCCCAGTGGGTCTGTCCGGGGCCAGTGCAGAGCGTACAAGTGGATTTGGTCCCTAATGTCACAAGATGGATTATGAAGACTTAAAATCCTCCATCTTGAGATGGCCTGGCACATCAGCAGCACGTGGTGTACAAGCCCGGCGGAGGTTTTGAACTAGGTTGGACCTCTGAGCAGTATCCGGCCTTGTGGAGTGGCCCGTAGCAGCTATCGTAGAAATCTCTCTGCCCCCGCCCATGTGTGCAGGCCTAGTTTATTGTGGGGCCTCCTTGCCTCACTCCTACAGTGATCAGGGTAGGCCCAGAGGCAGAGGCTTCCTTACCTGTTTTAAACCGATCCCGTTTCTTATCAGTGTTAGCTTCAGAGCAGTTCCAGGAGCTAGCCACCCTCTTCAGCAGGATTTTCAGAGAAGAAAATGTGTGCTAGGGCTCCCCTGCTGCCTGTAGCGCTGCGGCGTACCTCCTTGGCCCCGGGGGCTCTGCTGCCTGTAGCGCTGCGGCGTACCTCCTTGGCCCCGGGGGCTCTGCTGCCTGTAGCGATGCGGCGTACCTCCTTGGCCCCGGGGGCTCTGCTGCCTGTAGCGATGCGGCGTACCTCCATGGCCCCGGGGGCTCTGCTGCCTGTAGCGCTGCGGTGTACCTCCTTGGCCCCGGGGGCTCTGCTGCCTGTAGCCCTGCGGCGTACCTCCTTGGCCCCGGGGGCTCTGCTGCCTGTAGCGATGCGGTGTACCTCCTTGGCCCCGGGGGCTCTGCTGCCTGTAGCGCTGCGGTGTACCTCCTTGGCCCCGGGGGCTCTGCTGCCTGTAGCGCTGCGGCGTACCTCCTTGGCCCCGGAGGCTCTGCTGCCTGTAGCCATGCGGCGTACCTCCTTGGCCCCGGAGGCTCTGCTGCCTGTAGCGCTGCGGCGTACCTCCTTGGCCCCGGGGGCTCTGCTGCCTGTAGCCATGCGGCGTACCTCCTTGGCCCCGGGGGCTCTGCTGCCTGTAGCCATGCGGCGTACCTCCTTGGCCCCGGGGGCTCTGCTGCCTGTAGCCCTGTGGCGTACCTCCTTGGCCCCGGGGGCTCTGCTGCCTGTAGCCATGCGGCGTACCTCCTTGGCCCCGGGGGCCCTGCTGCCTGTAGCGCTGCGGCGTACCTCCTTGGCCCCGGGGGCTCTGCTGCCTGTAGCGCTGCGGCGTACCTCCTTGGCCCCGGGGGCTCTGCTGCCTGTAGCGATGCGGCGTACCTCCTTGGCCCCGGGGGCTCTGCTGCCTGTAGCGATGCGGCGTACCTCCTTGGCCCCGGGGGCTCTGCTGCCTGTAGCCATGCGGCGTACCTCCTTGGCCCCGGGGGCTTTGCTGCCCAGCGTGCATCTTTCTCGGGCACAATGGAGTTGGTGTTAGTTAACCGCACAACTTGTCACCATCAAAGCCGTTCCTCACTCCAGTACTTTGAATGCAGAGTGAATGAAGTCTCACATAAGAGACTTCACGATACTCTGCCACTAAGGGCTTCTGCTTAAAAACCTACCAGGTCACAGATTCCCTGCCTTTGGGTGGTACAGTACCATCACCAAACTGCACAAACTCCTTTGAGAACCCAAGAGGACACACGTAAGAATTTCTTCTCGTGGGATATTCTCAAGCCCTTTAATCCTCCCTCTACAGGGAGCTTGAAAACAAACTGTCATTTATAATAGCTGACCTGGCAGTTTTAGGCATGTGCATGCAGAACCTCCTGCCTTCTAGGACACGAATCAGATCATAGCCTTAAAAAGGTGGGTTTTTATTAACAAATCAAAGACGACACACTTGGAGAAGCATTACTTGGTGGCCAGGTGTTGCAGAGCAACTGAAAAGGCAAGATTAAACACAGAAAATTGCTTCCCTAGGGTTCAGTTAAAACATTGGGTGTGGGGGGTAGTACATGGGCTCATCACCCAGGGGTCCAACAAACCTGAAAGTAACCTGATGCTAAACATTCCCTGTTGTTTTCATATCAGTTATTCCAAGATTTAGTCTCTCCCTGGGCATGGATATGCTGGAAGTTCCATGCCTTGTTCTTGGTGTAACTCGTATCTCCCAGCTCAGCTCGGGTCGTGCACAGACTGCAACAGCAGGGCCCTGCTTTTCAGTTTAAAAAACTCACACTCTGTTTTCATTGGCTCTTTGACAACACTTCCTGGGGACTCTAGGAGCCCATGTCTTTGGGTTTAACCCTTACAGGCAGTTTAGTTAGCTGAATGGATGGGATGTCCAGAAAAGAGTAGCACCCCTCCTGTTCATCACAATTACACTGAGGAATCCTTATGGTGCCAACATCTCCATGAGGGGTCTAGGGTGGCAAGCAAGATACTACATTATGTAATGGACTCAATATTTAGCTCCACCCACAGCATACAACCTGTGGAACTCCTTGCCAGAGGATGTTGTGAAGCTCAAGACTACAACAGGGTTCACAAAAGAGCTAGATAAATTCGTGGAGGACAGGTTCCCCCACTGGCTGTTAGCCAGGATGGGCAGGGATGGTGCTGTAGCCTGTTTGTCAGAAGTGGGGAATGGGCGATGGGAGGGATCACTTGATGATTTACCTGGTCTGTTTATTCCCTCTGGGGGACCTGGCACACACATGCCCACTTCGTAATTCCTTTGGTTGGGTCCCTGAGCCCAGTGCTCATTTCCCTGCAGCCTTTGAATGATCCTTGTCCCCTTACGGAAGGGTGTCAGCCACCAAAACGGTGGCATTAAACCTGCAGCTCATGCCCTCCCTCTGCACTGGGTTCCAGCCCACAGGCCTGTGCCCACAGACAGTTGGCACCAGCCCCCTCCTTAGTGCTGTTCACCTGGGCTTCCAGCCCATCCCTCTCAGGCTTTCTTCCCCACAGTCGTCTGGGCTGACCCTTCTTTCAGGTCAGACTGGATGATAAAGGCCTTAAAGACTGAGACCAGGATCCCAGGTCTTATTCTCCCTGCTGGGTTCCCCCTGTGCCCTGTTCCCCAAGAACGATGCAACCATCCTCCCTGCTTAGGGGGACCGTATTTCCCAAATGGGAGAGCAGGACACCATCTGGGGCTGTTGCTCAAGGCACCCCCATAGAGTCTGGCCCAAGCCCTGTGCCCTTCCCCCTCCACACACGTGGGACCAGCTTGAGCTGCCTGAGCCCTCCCTCCACCCACATGGGGCTGGTCTCACCCCTCCCTCTGCACATCTCTCTGCCCTAGGGGCTGCACTCTACCTTCTGGCAAATCTGGGCATTTATCCTGGTCACGCTTGTCAGCAAAAGCAAACGGGCCAAATGCCCAGTTTTGCCGAGAGGACGTCTGGGACAGGGCTTCAGAAAGGGCCTGTCCTGGCAAAAATGGGACGGATAGTCTAGGGACGTTAACTAACCTGTACTTGTGTAAACGTGGACCCACTGGACTTTTTAACGGTCACACGTTTCCATGCGGGGGGGGGGGCAAAGAGTCAGTGCTCACAGGGAGCCAGCTTCTCCCCGGGAGCACTGACTCCTGCTTCCTTCCCCCCCCCCCCCGCCCCATTGCCTCTGATAGAGGCAGCAGTGCAGAGGGCAGGAGGCTTAGGCTCCAACTTGAAAGCTGTTTCCCCGCGTACCCGCTCCCCTGCCTATCCCCCCCCCCCCATACATCCCTGTGCTGCTGGCTGTCCAAGAGGCAGCAGCGTGAAGGGCAAGTGGCTCCGCGGGAGCTGGTGGTCATGGGGCTTTTAAGCTGGCTCCCCTGAGCACTAACTCCCAGCCTGTCCCCCTGCGCTGCTGCCTCTGTGGGAGGCACTGGGGGAGGAGGGGCCCGGTGGCTCGACAGGAGCCAGCATGCACAGAGAAGCCGGCTCTCCACGCGTATCGGTTCTCACCTGCAGTGCTGGGGGAGCCAAGCCAGTATGTGCAGGGAACTGGTTTGAAAGCTGGCTCCCGCCTGCCCCTCTCATCCCACTGTGCTACTGCTTCCCTGTCCGAGGCAGCAGCACTGGCCGGGGAGGCAGCTCTGGGGGAGCCGGCCTTTGTGTCAGCTCCTCCCGATCACCGGCTCCCACCTGCCTCCCCGCGCTGCTGCCTCTGTGGGAGGCAGCAGGGAGGGGGGCCAGAGAGCTCTGCAGGAGCTGGCATGCATGGAGAGATGGTTTTTAAGTCGGCTCCCCAAAGACACTGGCTCCTGCCTCCTGCCCCTCCCACCTTTGCTGCCTCTGATACAGAGGCAGCGGGGGGGGGGGGGGGAGGAGGGTTCGCGTGCGTTTAGTCATTAGGATTACACAGTGAGCCCAGGCTTATCAGTTAATAGTGTGATCAGCTACACACTCACATCCCTAGTACGGTCACCCCATCCCTGCAGCCAGCTCCTTTGGTTTTGTTTTTCGGCACAGCCACGTCATGCTCTCACTACCGCTTCCCTCATTCCTTTTGAGCTTTTTTTAAAATATCCTTTCACTCAGACTGGTCTCCTATGTCTTTCCTGATTTTCTACTAGTCCCTTTAGGGAAAAATCTTTGCTTCCAATCAACTCAATCTATTATACATCTTAGAGAAGGTGTTTGATCAAGAACTCCTCAACTAAATGATCAGAGCTAGGGCCACTACGTTCAGGAGGCAGCTTCCTCTGATCCTAACTTAAATCAAGGGCAGGGGTTGGCTGTGCCAGAAAAATGGATGTGCCTGGAATGGGATTGCTTCTCATAAACCCAAACAGAAGAGAGACAATCACCAAAGCAAATGCCGTGCTCACAACTGGCACAAGTGAGTGAATGCTGAAAGACACTGAACCAAGCTAAGCCAGAAAAATAGGGTGAACCTGGAGTAGGATTGCTTCGCAATGAACCTTACAGAAAGTGGAGAAATGTGGAGCGGTGCTCTGTTTTGGCACAGCTACCTCAATGCTTAAGGTTTGAAAACTAGAAGACAGCGTTATTGGAAACCCAGTTGACTATAGCCCTCTTTTTGTTAAAACATAATAGTTCATAGGGATGAAGGAAAAATACTTCATAGAATTCACATTTTACAAAATTTGCTAAACAAAAATTTAAATGGGAAAATATTAACAATCCCTTTAGAAATCCAAAATAAAAATTAACTTTATAAAGATAACACTGTATTTTTGAAAAATACAGTTATTTAAATAAAGCATGTTCCTTTTCCTTTTCTAGCAAGACTGGGTAAATCTGCTAGTTTTTCATATAGAAACTTTCTTTCCATAGAATATCGCCCACAATGCTAGAGAACATGAGCAGCCATTTCTCTGGATTTGCAACACCTTCCAGAGCCCATCTTTGTCTTCTGCATAAGCTTTACCCCTCTCATACGTCACAGGCAGTCACTGTTTCTATCGTGACTAGGATATGTATTAGCTTTGATTTTTGAGCATATATCCTGCAACCTTCATCCTGTTGTTCCCTTGGTGTGTAGTTCTTGCCGTTCCTTTGCATGCTCTGCTGTGCAAGTGGTCATGCTTAAATTCCTGTCTGCTGAAGGACAGCTTAATGGCCACCTCCTCATATTTTAGAGCTTGTTTCTCTGCTTTGTCATCCCTCTCATGTCCAGGTGTTCTGATGTGCACTAGAATCCATCTTACTTTTACACAGTTACCTGCTTGCTTTATTTCGGTAAGTAGGCACGTTATTTCACTCATCACGTCATTTCTGCTTTCCAGAGTCCCTGTTCTGTTGCAGTAATGCCTCACGAGTAACTAGATCAAATTATGGCTGCAGCCAGTCACACGTCTTTTACCCAGGTTAATGCTGCCGCGCTCACCAGCTGATCAGTCTTCGGGATGGCCACACGGTCTGATCGCCTTTTCCATTTCTGCATTCCTGGGCTAGGAATACAGAAGGCTATTCCCAATCTCCCCATGCTGCTGGCTTTGATCCGGCTTTGAAGACAGAGCTGGCCCCACGTGCCATAAATAAATTGATATTTCTTTAGTCATAATCTGTGGGTTTATTGTTCCCTCTTTTTTTTCATACAATTCCACAAGTGGGGGAATACAGGCAGTCCCCGGGTTACATGGATCCGACTTACATCGGATCCCTACTTACAAACGGGGTGAGGCAACCCTGCACTAGCTGCTTCTCCCCAGCAGACCAGGGAGACGCGGAGCGGCTTCTCTCAGCAGACACCTCAGCTTGAGAATAAAGGACTGAGGGAAGTGAGGTGTGGGAGAATAAAATTGAGCTCTGGAGAAATGTTTGGCTAGAGTTTCCCCTACAATATGTACCAGTTCCGACTTACATACAAATTCAACTTAAGAACAAACCTACAGTCCCTATCTTGTACTTAACCTGGGGACTGCCTGTAATTACCCACCTGTAATTTGATTTCTCATGACTAAAATGGTTAGTGTTCTCAAGTTTTTTTTTCTACATCTCTCCTTTGCCCTTTTTTTTTTTTTTTTGCCCTGATAGCATGAGGAAGTCTGTGGAAATCCATATAATATTGTCTAAGTGCCCAGCAATCCTCCAAACTCTGTTCTTTACTTCTGTTTTCATTTCTTTTTTACCTTTGTCCAAAAAACTAGGGCTAATAGTTTCATCCTTAGATGTATCAGTGTTTCTCCAGTGGCTACTTGCAGCACACACTGGTGTTAACCATTGGACTACATGCCAGCCACGGAGCTTGGGTCTGGGGAAGTTCCACGTTTCTAAGAGTTGTTTTTGACGGTGGACAACAAAACTTTGAGGACATAATCTAAAACTGGTCTTTCCAGTGCTCTCTACAGTATCATCAAAACCTTTGTATCTGCACCGTGTTTTGAGCTGCTTTTAAGTACGTTGATTCTGCTTTTACACTTTTGTATGATATCATGTATGGGGCCTTTTCAAGCTAATTTATGATCAAAAGCTTCTTATAACAAACTTTGGAACTATCTCAATTTTTTTCATGAGAAAGAAAGTTCCAATCTTCCCTAATTTTCCTCCTGGTTAAAAGCATTCCCTTCGTTTTAGCAAACGAGCATTTAAATTCCCTGTCATTGCTCCACTTGAAATGAGTACCTCGTTTGTCTTTTTCTATGAGTGCTTTGTCATTTACCCGCAGTCTATATAGCATAATTGTCTGCAAAAAGAGAAATACCTATTTCTGTCTGAACTCTTCCTGGGAGGTCATTTATCAGAATGGAAAACAAAGCAGGCCGGATAATACTCCCTAGCGGAATCCCATTTGTAAGCTTGTAGAGTTGTGTTAAAGCTGTTCACACTTCGACTGACAGAATTCTGTCACTTTAAAAGTGACTTATCTGCCCAGTGTAGTTGTAGTAATGTAGTTCCCAGGCTAGTCGAGAGAACAGGTGGGTGAGGTGATACCTTTTATTGGACCAACTTCTGTTGGTGAGAGAGATGAGAATGGCTCAAAAGTTGGTGTAATAAAAGCTGTTACCTCCTATTCCTCATCTCCCTTTTCTACCCAAAGGTGCCACCATGGCTAAACAACAAAGTGAAAGAAGCAATTAGAGGCAAAAGGGCATCATTTAAAGTGGAAGTTAAATCCTACTGAGGAAAATAAACTCTGTGCCAAGTGAAGTGTAAAAATATAATGAGGAAGGCTAAAAAAGGATTTGAAGAACAACTAGCCAAAGGCTCAACATCTAACAGCAGTTTATTAAAGAGCATCAGAAAGAGGAATCCTACTCAACAACCCATGCGCCACTAGATGATCGAGATGCTAAAGAAAAGCTCAAAGGAGCTAAGGCCGTTGAGAAACGGAACGAATCCTTTACATCATTCTTGTGGGAGATTCCCAAACCGAGACCATTTAGGTGGCAAGGCTGAGGAACTGCCTTGTGGCATTAGATGAGATTTTGGAACAAATGGATAAAAGGAACATTAGTAAGTCACCAGGACCAGATGGTTGTGATGGGCTGGATCTCAGAAAGCCCCTTGGGTTTGTCCACCAGTGTGCTGTTCAAGCTACTGAGCCTGCCTACCTGTCCTCTGGGGCTCGCCGCCACCTGATCCTGCTGGGCCGGAAGCTCTAGTCTCCCCCAGCCAAGGCCCAGAGTTGGGGTAACAGCCCCCTATGGAGTAGCAGACCCTGAGCCAATTCATCTCCGTGAGACCTCAGCTGTAAGGGCTCAGCACCAGGAACACAATGCCCAAAAGGGACCAGCGCCCGTGTGAGTTGTGCACAGAGGAAGAGGGTGGGGCCTGTAAGTATCAATGAGAGAGATGCACAGTGGTTGCTTCCCCCAGGTAACAGTTATTTACACTGGGCTAGATAATAAACACGATTTTTTTAAATTAGTGTAGACAGTAGAGACTTTAAAGTGATTGCAAGTGCAAACAGTCAGCTCAAAGCAAGTTAATAAATTGAAATAAACAAAACACACCAGCTAACCCTACCCCACCGTGGGACATGCACATTCCTGCGCTAAGCAGTTGTTCTAAACGTCTTTCACAAGCCTCCGTGCTTGGGCCCGATCCTTTCCCCCATTCAGTCTTTGATGTTTCCAGTGGGCATCTTAGGCGGTCAGTGGGGTCTCCTGGCATCTGGCCACTGCCCGTATTGTTTGCCAGGGCGGGAATTCTTTGTGCTCAATTCAAACTTTTCTCCCCTGGAGTGGAAAAGCGCCAGACGCACATGGCTTTCAGCACCAGGCTTGGCCACATGTCTTTGTAGGGCCAACCGCTGTTTGGGTTGACAGGAAATATAAAACCATTCACACGCTGTTGACTTGATCATCCAGCCATTAAGTTTCTAAACTATCACTAATGGCTTTTATTAGAAGGCCTGGTTTAATAAAACAGTTCCCACTTAATATTTCTAACTTCACATGAAAGATACATGCACACAAATAGGATACACACATTCAGGGGATCACGGACTCTTGAATGATACGTTACGTGACCTGTTTTGCATAAATTGTCTTCAAATAATGCATATTCATAAACCAATTTTCATCAAGCATGAGGAGGCTGTAACAGTGGTATTCACTCAAGAATTCTGAAGGAACTCAAATGTGAATTGGAGGATAGCTAATGTGACCCCAATTTCTTTAAAACTCCTGAGGTGACCCTGGCAACTACAGACTGGAAAGCCTAGCTTCAGTACCAGCTAAATTGGTTGAAACTATAGTAAAGAACAGAACTGTCAGACACAAAATGAACATCATTTGTTGGAGAAGAATCAACATGGTTTCCAGTGAGGCATGATTTCCCTTTACAATCTAAAATTCTTCGAGGGGATCAACAAGCATGTGGACAAGGCGGATCCAGTGGATCTAGTGTACTTAGATTTCCAGAAAGCATTTGACAAGGTCCCTCGCCAAAGGCTCCCCAGCAAAGTGTGCAGAGGGAAGATCTTCTCATAGGTCAGTAAGGGGATGTCTACACAGCAGTGTTATTTTGGAATAACTGACATTATTTTGAAATAACAAAATGCATGTCTACACAGCAAGCTGTTCAAAATGGAGGACTTCTTAGTTCAACTTCCGTTACCCTCATTTCATGAGGCGTAAGAACACTCTTCCTTCGACTTACTGCTGTGTAGACAGTACCAAAAGCCCAATTCCGCTATTTCAATTTGAAGTTGTGTTTCTTAATTCAACTTTTTCCCTGCTGTGTAGACATACCCTAACTGGTTAAGTTAGGAAACAAAGGGTAGGAAGAAATGGAGAGAGGTAACTAGTGGGTGTCCCCAGGGACAATCCTATTCAACATATTTATAAATGATCTGAGCAAAATAATAATCAGTGAGGTGGCAACATTTGTAGATGATACAAAACTGCTCACAATAGTTAAGTTCAAAGCAGACTGTGAACAGCTACAAAAGGGTCTCACAAAACTAGTTGATTGGGCAAGAAAAAGGCAGATGAAATTCAATGTTGATAATGCAAAGTAATGCCCCTTAGAAAACCTAATCCCCTCAGGGGGTATGAAATGATCAGGCTGAAATTCGCTGTTACCTCTCAGGAAGGAGCGGTTGAGTCACTGCAGATAATTCTCTGAAAACATCAATGTGCAGCACCAGTCAAAAAAGGCATCACAGTGGGAACCAGGAAAGGGCTAGATAAGGCAGCACATAGCGTATTGCCTCCATGTCAATCCATGGCAGGCCCACGTTGGAACACTGCGCAGGGCTGGCCCCCCAGCTCAGAGACGATCCCCTGGAAATGGTAAAAAGAACCGAAAAGGGGAAGAGAAATGATGAGGGGTGAGGAAGAGCTTCCATCCGAGGAGCGATTCACAGAGCTTGGAAAGAGACGACGCGACGGGGGCGGGGTTATGCTAGCTAGCTAAGATGGCAATGGCCAAACTCGCTGACCTTCCAAGCTGCCTATGTCAATCTTCAGAAGTTCGAAAGCTGGGCCCTGCCTGCTGGGGCTTGGGGCTTCCGCCCCACGGGACGTCTCTGCTGGGGCTTTAGCCCCACTCCTGGTGAAGTTCTGGGACCTCTTCTCTCCACTGGGCGGAAGCCACAAGACAGAAGCTTCTATCCCGCCACCCCCTGCAAGGCAGAGTCCTGAACTCCTCCGCCTCGGGCAGGAAGGCGGAGCAGGCAGGGCGGGGGTGGCTCTATTAGCTGCACTTACATAAGACCGGCCATGGTGGGTCAGGCCAAAGTTCCATCTAGCCCAGGGGCTTGGCTTCTGACAGTGGCCAAAAGCAGGTGCCCCGAGGGAGTGACCACAACAGGGAATCATCAGACGATCCATCCCTTGTTGCCCATTCCCAGCGTCTGACACAGGCTAACAGCCACTGATGCAGGGGTGGGCAATCATTTTTAGGGGGGGCACTCCAAGAGTTTGGACAGTGTTCAAGGGCCACACTTCCATGGTATAAATGGAGATGTGGGGTCTGGGATGGGGCTGGGTGCAGAAGGGAGCTTGGGGAAGGGACTGGGGTGCAGGAGGGAGACTGGAGTCTGGGAGGGAGTTGGGATGAGCAGGCAGTTGTGACCTAGGGCAGGGCACTGGAGTGCAGGGGTTGGGATGTGACCTAGGGTAGGAGGGGATTGTGATCTGGGGGAGGAGATTGGGGTACCAGATCTGGGAGGGGGTGTGGGTGTCAGAGGGGGACAGAGGGTTTGGGTACGTTGAGGGGGGGCAGCGAGTTGGGGCAGGAAAGGGCTGCGGTGCCAGGAGCAGGCTGTGGCCAAGAGAGAGACTTGCCAGCTGCCAAACTAGCCCACCTGCCTGCAGAGCTTAAAATGTTTCCCAGCCAGCCTGCCTGGCCATGTGCTTCATGAATAACTGAGCCAAGGAAAGGGGGCGGGATTCTTCTTAGCAAGCAGCTAGCATTGGCTGGTTTCTGGCAGAAATGGGAATGTGCTGGGGGCAAGGCGACTCCTGAAACTTCTCCCCTCCCCTCCAGTTTCAAAACACAAACGGAGCCCTGCAGCCACTTTTCTGCATGGTGTGGGGCAAGCCTGGGAGCCAGCCTGGGGCCAGATCCGGAGGCTTGGCAGGCTGGATGCGGCCCATGGGCCATATTTTGCCCAGGCCTGCATTGATGGATCCATCCTCCATGAATGTATCTAGTTCTTTTTTGGACCCTGTTAAAGTCCTGATCTTCACAACATCCTCTGGCAAGGAGTTCCACTGGTTGACTCTGCAAAGAAAAACTTCCTTGTGTTTGTTTTAAACCTGCTACGTAGTCATTTCAAAAGTTTCAGAGAGGTAGCTGAGGGCCAGTGGTTCTTGATGTCTGTGTAGAATCTGGTGTTAGTCCTCTTCCTTTCTTAGTGCAGACAGGTTCTTACCAGCCTCTTTTAACTAGTCTTTGAAGTGCTAATAGACTCTTTGTTGTTTTTTAAGTTTTTCCTATTCATTCATAATCCTAGTTCTTATGTGAAGGGAATAAGTAAAGAACTTTTCCTTATTCACTTTCTCCACACCAGTCATGATTTTATAGACCTCTGTCCTATCCCCCCTAGTCTGCTCTTCTCTAAGGTGAAAAGTGCCAGTCGCTTTAATCTCTCTTCATATGGGACCCGTTCCAAACCCCTCAGCATTTTTGTTGCCCTTTTCTGAAGCCTTTCCAATGCCAATGTATCTTTTTGGAGATGAGGCGACCACATCTGTACACAGTATTCCAGATGTGGGCATTCCATGGTTTTATACAGAAGCAATAAGATATTCTTGGTCTTATTCTCTATCCCTTTTTAATGATTCCTAACATTCGATTTGCTTTCTTGACTGCTGCTGCACACTGAGGCTATGTCTACACTTCCAAAAAAACTTTGAGTTACGTCCACACTGCACTCGGGTTCTTTCAAAAAAAAAAATGGAAAGAACAAAGGGTTTTCCGACATTGGTAAACCTCTTTCTACGAGGAAGAAGCCTTTTTCTGAAAGAGCTCTTTTGGGAAAAGACGTGTGTGGACGGGGAAGTGGGAGTTCTTTCGGAAGAAGAGGAAAAAGCACAGGTGCCCTGGTGGCCACTCTGTCCATAGCAATCTCAGCTTAAATGCAAGCGCGTGCCCATTCAGTGTGGACGCTCTCTTCCAGAAAAGGTTCTTCCGAAAGAAGCCTGCCATCTAGACGTAGGCTGAGTGAGAACTAGATACATCCCTGGAGGACAGGTCCCTCGCTAACTTCAAAAGTAGGTTCTGCATGCTCACTGCAAAGGAACTAAGTCCCTGGCTTAGAACTCTGTACCCAGCCCCACCCCGCCCCTCGGTCCCCCCAAAGTATGTCATCTCCCAGAGCCTGAGCAGGGCTTGAGTCTTTAGCCAGGTTTCTTGTGTGCGCCCAACATCAGGTTTCTCCCCAGGTCCCTTTTTTCCATTTCAAAGATGGCTAGGGTTGCCTGCTCTTAAATTGTGCAACTACCCTGCCCCCCCACCCGCCATTCTCTGGCCCCGCCCCTTCTCCAAGGCCCTGCCCCCTGCTCACTCCATCCCACCGCCCTCCACTGCTCCCTCCCCACAATCCTCTCACTTTTTGGGGAGGGAGGGGGGCTCTGGGGCGGGGAACCTAAGGCCCTGGGAGCGCCAGCCCCCCCCGCGGTCCCACTGGGGCTGGAGCAGAGACTCTTCCAGGCCCGGCGCGCAGGGAGGGGCACGTCAGTGCGGGCTTGGGGCTTTCTTTCAGGCTGCTCGCTTGCACCCCCGGATTGCTCGCTGGGGCCCCGCCCTGAGCTAAGGGCTGCCCAGACGAAAGCCTGGTTAAGCCGCAGGCTCGCTGCGCGCCGGCCGGCTCTGGGCTCCGGTTTAACCCTTTCGGCTCCCGGCGCAGGGGGGCTAATTAGTTCTGAGGGGCGCTGCGCGTTGCCCGCCCCGCTGCTTTCTGGGTGATTGGGGGGGGCGATTTCTCCAGCTTGTTCCCAGCCCACGCGCCCCCCCATGCAGGGGCTGGTCCGCCTCCGCCAAGTGACCCGGCCCTGGGCGCCGCGCCTCCTTGTCCCCTGCCCCCTTGGACGTGTCCGGCCGGCGGGAGAGAGAGCGGCTGTAGCCGGCAGCGTGGGTGGCCCGCCTGGAGCCTGGGTGGCCAGTGCCCACCGCGTTACGCGCAGCTGGAGGAGGCAGGAGCCCCCCTCTCCAAGGCAGCGGGTTAACCGACCGTCGCCTCCGCTCTGTGCCTGCCTGCCCGAGCAGCCCCGCTGGCTCCGGCCGGGAGACGGAGACTTTCACTTTCCTGGCGGTTGCACTTTTAGGAAGTTTCCCCGCGTGCTTTTTGCGCGCCCCCAGCGCTTCCCTGCGCCCGCGCCCGCGTTCCATTTCTGCGCGCTCCTTGCAGCGCCAGCCAGAGCCACGCTCCTCCTGCAGCCCCGGCTCTCGGCCGGCCGCTTTCCCCTCCCTCGGCAGCCCCACCCCCTCCGGGCCGCAATTGCCCTGAGCCGCGCCCCGAGTCCAAGGGGGCCCCAGCAGGCGGCGGAACCGGGTTGCCACCGCGCCCTGCCCTGGCCCCCTCGGCGCCTGAGCGTGTCCCGCCCGCCTCGAGCCCCCGAGAGGAGCAGGCGACCCTGAGGCGCAAGGAGCAGGCGGGTGGGGTGGGCACGTCTGCGCTGGGAACACGGGGCTGCACGTTCAGCCTTGAGCCGGCCTGGGGCCACCCCTGAGTCTGGGCTGCCCAAGCGGCTACACAATTCAGCAGCCTGTTGGCCCGGGGCAGGAGCCAGGGTGTCCCCAGAGGGAGGGAGAGATGCCCCTGTGCCCACTCCTCCAGCAGCCCCACTCTGATCCTGTGAGCTACCCCTCCTCATCCCCTCTCCTAACACCTCCCCTACACACCTGCCCTGCCTCTCTCCTCTGGTGCTGGTCCCTCCCCTGCAGGTGTCTGCCCTTCTGCTTCACCCCAGAATCCCCTGGCACCTGCACCCTCCTGGTGCCCCCCCTTCCCTCTCTGCCCCTGCACCCTTTGTCCTCTTTTTCCCTGATGCCCACCCCCTCACCATCCTCTGCCCCCATTCCCCTCATGCCCCTGTGCCCTCACAGATGTCTTGCTCCATCCCCGCCTTCCTCATGCCCACCTCTTCTTTCAAGCCTTCTCCCAGCACCTCCCCATCCGCCCTCTAGCCCCCAGTGCCCTTACCCTCTCCTCTCCCAGCATCACCCTGTCCCCCTCCCACTGACACCTCCCCTCCTGCCCTTTTCCTCATTGTCTGCACTTGGCCCCCTGGCATTTGTCTTTCCTGCACCCCTGTCCCTTGGTGCCTTGCCCTTTCTTCTCCTGACCTGTCCCCCTCCCCTCAGCACAAGCCCCTTCCTCTCCCACCCCCTCCCCTTATCTTCCCCCCTCCCCTCCCTTCTACCTTCCAGTTTGCGGGGCAGCGGGGCTGGAGTCTGCGATCAGGCCCTGCCGTCCCACTGTCCGTCGAGGGGACATAGGCCGCTCTGGCGTCCGCTGCCCGTTTCTTCTGGGGCTGTGGAGTCTGAGCGTCCGCCCCATGGGGTTGTCTGCCGGGTCCCGGCTGCTGCAGGAGGGGTGGGCGCTTCCCTGAGCTGAGCTCACCTCACGGCCCGGACCTCGGTGGGCTCCCTCCCCCTTGTCTGCCACGCCGCCGGCATTTAAAATACCTGGCGCGTGGCGTGAGCTTGCGCTGCAAGGGGGTGGGGCTGGCCCGCCGCTCCTGCTCGCTGCAGTGTCCGCCCAGGGGCGAGGCCTTCGAATCCCGTCACCCCTGCCTGGTGCTCAGTGTGCGCATGCGCCGCAAGGGCACAGGGGCGGGACCAGCCTGCCGCGATAGGGGCTGCGGGCGCACAGTTATGATTCCTCTTCTCCTCCAGGGACGCGCTGGGGCCGGGGGAGGAGCAATAGTCAGAGCCAGGGGAGAGACCCAGCTCCAAATATTGCAGGAGCAGGGCCCCGGCTCTAGATATTGCTGGAGCCTGGTGTGACGTAGTGGGGGGGCCTTGCTAGGGCTGTGGCGACCCCTGCTGTCTGTAGCAAGACCCAGCAGGGAAGGGGGAGTCATTATGCAAAGGGGGCTCCAAACCTGTCTGACCAGCCACCCCCATGGGGAGAAACAAAGGAAGGTGGATGCTGCCCTGGCTGGGGGCAGGGCTGGAGGAGAGTGAGTTTTCTGTCTGGGATCATGGAGGAGACAGCCTAGGGAAGGGGCTGGAATTTAGGGGCCCAGTATCCCCCATATCAAGGGGGGGGCCGAGGCATCCTGGGCCTGCCCTGGATCCAAATTCCATCTGTGCTGGGCTGTATCCTGGAGAGGCAATAACCCCCCTGTTCTACTGGCTGGGGGAGTCCGTTCGTGCCACTACGGGGGCGCAGGAGTCGGGGGACCCCAACGCGCCGTCACACCTGGGCACCACGAGCCCATGGGACTCGCCACCCGTGGGCACCGCCACTGGTAACCCCTGCCGGGGGCCTCTGCCATTAGACTGTCTCAGCTCCCAGGCAGCCCTGCCGTGACGAGCTCTGTGCCCTTCACCAGCCAGTGCAGGGGAGGGGACTGGCTGCTCAGGAGGAGCCCCCTCCTGGTGCTGAGTAAATGTCTCACCCGCCTCCTCCCGGCCCCTGGGACCACTGAGCAAATAGCAGCAGCTTCGGGCTGCCTGGCGCTGGAAGGACGAGAGGAGATGGGGGGGGGGGGTGTCCTCTGCCACTGCAGCCAGCAGGGCCCATTGCACCTGCCCCCGTCCAATCAGCCGCTCCCCTCCCTGCTCCTTGCCAGGGCTGCCTCCTGCCCGCCCCCAGGCCCTGCCCAAGTGTTAATTGCTACATGTCCCCTCCCCCCTGGCTGCCCCCCTGCCCTGGCCCTGCTCTGGCCTCTCGGGGTGCTTCTGGGACAGAGCAGCCCCACGCTCCCCGGGGCAGAGCACAGGGCCAGGGGGCAGGGGGCCTGGGGGCTGCTGTGGAGCCTATGGGCTTTGGGTGTGAACAGGATGGAATTGCTTAGCTGAGGGGCAAGGAGGCTTCCCCATGCCACTGCTCTGGGGAGGGTTTGGCGTTTCCGGGCTAGCACCCTGGGCTTGGAGGAGCAGCGGGGCTGGGGGGTGGGAAAGGGACAAAGCAGGCAGAGGACAGTGCAGGGAGGGGGGAGGGCACATAAGGCAGGTGGGCGAGTGGCAGTGGTGATGTGTAACGGGCTGCGGCCTGGCACCTGCCCGCACTCACCAAGCACCGCAGCCAATGCCCGCTGGAAACAGTGGGGGCGGGGCCCTGCTGGCTGGAGCGGGGGCTGCTCTGGCAGACCGGCAGGAGGGGCAGGTGGCCAAATACACTTTGCCCCCCCCCCCCACCTGCCTTACCCGTCATCAGCCACTGGATCCCCGCCACTCGCTGCTGCCGGCAGGACGCTGAGCAGGGGCCCAGCCGGCAGCAGGACCCACCAGAAAACGGGACAGTTTGCCCATTTGTAAGAGACACCAGCAGGAGGCTTAAATATAGGCCTGTCCCTTTGAGAATGGGCCGTCTGGTCCCCCTGCAGCGATCCTGATCCCTGCTGCGAGGTCCCCTCCACCCTGGTGCACTGGGCAGCTCTGCTCATGGACCGTGCGGCCCAAGGTGACGGGGCGGTGACCTTCTGTGCTTGGGGGAGCGCCCGCCCCCAGCCCGTCCCGCTAGCACAGAGATCTTGTGTCCAAAGCTGGCCCCCGGGGGCCAGGCAGGTCCATTCTCCAGCAGGTCCGAATCGTGCTGTGGGGTTGTCACTGAAATGCGGGGGGAGGCAACCGCTCCCAGGGCAGGGGAGCCAGAGGCCAAGGACTCACCTGCATGAGGCCACAGCCAGGGGGCCAAGGACTCACCTGCATGAGGCCACAGCCAGGGGGCCAAGGACTCACCTGCATGAGGCCACAGCCAGGGGGCCAAGGACTCACCTGCATGAGGCCACTCCTCGCGTGCCCCAGGCAAGCCTGGACCTGTGTTCTCCAGGCACAGGGCCTCAGGGTGTAAGAAGAAAACAGGGGCCCAGGCCCAGCCCCCCACTTCCCACAGCCCCGCAGCAACACTCGCCTTCCTGCTGGAGCTGGAAGGTGAGTGGCGTGGCTGCTCCCACGGCCGGGGCCACGTGGTGGGTGGGGCTGGGGCCAGGGGCCTCTCCTCTGGCAGCTGGGGCTGTTTTGGGGGACAGCTGTTCCAGCTGCCCTCAGAGTTTGCAGCCTTGCAGCCACGTGGGGGGCAGGCAGATGCTGCCGGGATTTGGGGCTGTGGGAGGGCGAGTGAGCTGGCAGCTGGGGCTGTGTTGGGGGCTGGCTGTGCCGGCTGCCACCGGGGTTTGGGGCCGCGGGCGAGTGGGGTGCTGCCCAGGGCTTGAGGCAGTGGCCACACGGCGGGTTGGTGGCTGCTCCGGTGCCAGGGCTGAGTGGCTCAAACACTGGGGTGGGGCAGGGAGCAGACGAGACAGAATCAGGTACCGTGAGGACAAACTCGGCATTTCTGCGCTCGAGTGGGGCCGACGCTGCTCTCACGCTGGAGCCCAGCAATCGTGAGCAAACAGGAATGCGAATTAACATTTACACTTTTAAACAAGACCCGATGCCACAGAATTAGAGCCGGGAGCTGTTTTCCTTCAGGACTGGTCTTGGAGCTTACTCTGTGTCCGGTTCCAATGCGTCACAATAGGAATGTACAATCACTCTGTTTTGACCTGTCCTTGCAGACTACAGGGTGGGGTGTTACAGCTGTTGGGGGTCTGCTTAATGCGCTGGCTATTAGACTTCATTCTCCCATCCTTGAACTGAAATAAAAGCATCTTTAACAATGGCAGGTCTGCAGTTATCATAAGCCGTGGAATATGGAAAATTGCAAGCATCTGATATGGTCTCGCATGATCTTCTTATCAATAAACTAGGCAAATACAACTTAGGTGGGGCTACTGTAAGGTGGGTGTATAACTGGCTGGAGAACTGTTCCCAGAGAGTAGTTATTAACAGTTCACAACCCTGCTGGAAGGGCAGAACAAGTGGGGTTCCGCAGGGGTCTGTTTTGGGACCTGTTCTGTTCAATATCTTCATCCACGGTTTAGAGATTGGCATACAGAGGACGCTTATTAAGTTTGCAGCTGATATGAAACGGGGAGGGGTGGGAAGTGCTTTGGAGGATCGGCTCATAATTCAAAACTATCTGGACAAACTGGAGAAACGGTCAGAGGTAAACGGGATGAAGTTTAATAAGGACAAATGCAAAGTGCTTCACACACACAGAAAAGGAAGCGACTGTCTAGGAGAGTCCTGCAGAAAGGGATCGAGGGGTCAGAGTGGACCACAAGCTAAACATGAGTCAACAATGTGACTCTGCTGCAAAAAAAGCAAACCCGATTCTGGGCTGCATTAACAGGAGTGAGGTGAGCAAGACACAAGAAGTGATTCTTCCGCTCTGCTCTGCGCTGATCAGGCCTCAGTTGGAGAACGGTATCCAGTTCTGGGCACCGCATTTCAAGAAAGATGTGGAGCAATTGGAGAAGGTCCCGAGAAAAGCAACAAAAGCGATGAAAGGTCTCGAGAACATGAGCTAGGAAGACAGAGAATTGGGCTTGTTTGGAAAGGAGAAAGAACCGCCGTTTTTCAGGTACCTAAAAGGGTGTCCAAAGGAGGAGGGAGAAAAATTGTTCTCCTCGATCTCAGAGGACAGGACAAGGAGCAATGGGCTTAAACTGCAGCCAGGGAGGTTGAGGTTGGACATTAGGAAAAAGTTCCTGCTTGTCAGGGGGGTGAAACCCTGGAGTAAGTTGCCCAGGGAGGTTGTGGAATCCCCGTCCCTGGAGATATTTCAGAGCAGGTTGGACAGACACCTGGCAGGGATGGTCTAGACGGTGCTGGGTCCTGCCATGGGAGCAGGGGACTGGACTTGATGACTCTCGAGGTCCCTTCCAGTTCTAGTGCTCTGGGATTCTTCAGTACTGCCCAAAGCAAAGCCAGGGCCCCGCCATGGCCCCTCCACACACACACCGCTGGGTTACTCCCAGCTTTAACGAGTGTGCTGGGTGAGGGGAAAGCTGGCCTGATTGTGGAGCAGAAGCCAGGAGGCGCCGACTGCTTTTAATAGTAATAGAGGAACTCCGTGCGACTCTTCCACCACTCATTGTTAATCTGCCATTCCTGCTCGCTTGGTGCTCACTGCGAAACTACCGGCAGCGACGCTGTGACTACGAAAGGCAACGGAAACTGTCGTCAGATGCATTTGTCACCTCCCAGCACCGACTGGGGCTCGCCTGATTTACCAGCTTCCCAGCCGCTTCTTGTGCTTTTGCTGTAAATAACACGTCTTGCTAACGGTCCCCAGTTCTGGTTGCTCTCCCCAGGACAGTGCAGGAGACATACCCACTAGAGTGAGCCAAAGACGCCCTGGATTACATGAGTGTCTCTGTGAGTCTGCTTGCTCCTTTGGAAGAGCCCAGGAATTGCCCAGTCAGGCGCCCTGGGAGGAAATCGTTCTCCCTGGCTAGGGGACCGGAGCGGTGTCTGTAACTTCACGCCAAAGGCACTTTCAGGCACTCCAGGGCTTTATAAGGCAGTGGGCAAGCGACCAGGGAGCTTGCGACAAGCTGAGTGCTAACAGGGAGTTTAGAGAGGGAGTTGGGAAGGGGGCGAGGGTCTCTTGCCTTCTTTTTAAATCCCTTCTCCAGGACAGCAGGTGATAGGTCCTCTGCTGTTACCTGCACGGCGTGTGCCATGTTTGTCTTCCTCCCGGAAGAAAGAACGGATTTCGTCTGCATGAAGTGCAAGCTGGTCGCCATTTTGGAAGAAAAAATTAGAGGACTGGAGGCCCAAGTGTCGACCCTGCGCTCGACCAGAGAGCATGAAGACTTCCTCGATAGAAGGCAGCGTTTAATCCTTCAAGCACGGCAAGCGGAAGAGCCAGAGAGGGCAGAACGGGACCAGGAAGAGAACTGGCAGCATGTCACTTCTAGAAGAGGGAAAAGGCAGAACGGGAATCCCCCAGGGTCTGTCTACGCTACAAAGTTAATTCGAACTAACAGCCATTAGTTCGAATTAACTTTAATAGCGGCTACACATACAAAGCGCTAGTTCAAATTTAAATCGAACTAGCGGAGCACTTGATTTGAACTAGGTAAACCTCATTCTACGAGGACTAATGTCTAGTTCGAATTAAGGGCTGTGTAGCCACTTAATTGGAACTAGTGGGAGGCTAGCCCTCCCCAGCTTGCCCTGGTGGCCACTCTGGGCCAAACCAGGGAAACTCATCTGCCCCCCTCCCGGCCCGGAGCCCTTAAAGGGGCACGGGCTGGCTACGGTGCTCGTGCCAGGTGCAAGCCTGCCAGCACCCAGCCCGCAGACCCTGCACCTGGCACGGCATGAGCCAGCCACCTGCTACCACCCAGCCCTCCCCCTCTTCCCGGGACCAGGCTGGCGGCTCCCAGGAGCCTGCCCGGGGCCACAAGAGGCAGGCGCCCGCCTGGGCTAGTGCGGAGATCGTGGACCTCATCCAGGTTTGGGGGGAGGCCTCCAATGTCCACGATCTCCGCACTAGGCACAGGAATGTGGCCGTCTAGGGCAGGATAGCTGCCAGCCTGGCCACCAAAGGCCACATGCGAACCCAGGAGCAGGTTTGCATGAAAATCAAGTTGGTCCAGTGAGACCCCCGCCCCTGAGCCCTGAGCTTAGAACATAAGAACGGCCATACTGGGTCAGACCGAAGGTCCATCTAGCCCAGTAGCCTGTCTGCCGACAGCGGCCAACACCAGCTACCCTGGAGGGGATGGACCAAAGACAATGACCAAGTGATTTGTCTCGTGCCATCCTTCTCCAGCCTTCCACAAACAGAGGCCAGGAATACCATTTCTACCCCCTGGCTAATAGCACTCCGTGGACCCAACCTCCATGACTTGATCTAACTTCTCTTTAAACTCTGTTCTAGTTCTAGCCTTCACAGCCTCCTGTGGCAAGGAGTTCCACAGGTTGACTATGTGCTGTGTGAAGAACTTTCGCTTATTAGTTTTAAACCTGCTGTCCATTCATTTCATTTGGTGTCCTCTAGTCCTTCTATTATGGGAACTAATGAAGAACTTTTCTTTATTCACCCTCTCCACAGCACTCATGATTTTATAGACCTCTATCATATCCACCCTCAGTCTTCTCTTTTCTAAGCTGAAAAGTCCCAGTCTCTTTAGCCTCTCATCATATGGGACCTGTTCCAAACCCCTGATCATTGTAGTTGCCCTTTTCTGAACCCTTTCCAAGGCTAAAATATCTTTTTTGTGGTGAGGAGACCACATCTGTACACAGTCCTGAAGATATGGCGTACCATAGTTTTATACTCCCCCTCCTCCGTCTTCCCCTGGCTTCCCCCTTCCAGCTCCCTCCTCCCAGGTTTCCCCCTCCCCTCTTCCACCCTCTCTCTTCCCCTCTCCCACCTCCTTTTCCCAATCTCCCCAGAGGTTAATCCCCACCACCACCTCCAGTTTTGTTAAATAAAGAGCATTTCTATTTTTGAACACACATGTCCTTTATTTTTTACATCAGGAAGGGGGGCTAGGGAAGGGTAAGTGGAAGGAGGTGAGGGAGGAATGGGGTACGAGCCCCCGATGGGGAGAACTGGGGTGGCTCTGCGGGCTCCTCGGGGTGGATGCTCTCCCTCAGGGCCTCCTGGATCCTAACAGCCCCCCGATTGACCCTCCCCCGGATGGCAGCCTGTGGCAAGTGCAGCTGGGCTGATGGCCGAGTGCTGTGATGTGCCGAGTGTGGGCACTCAGGGCACTCCAAGCCAGGACTGCTTTGCTGTCCCTCATCGAGGTAGACAAGCAAGCGGGGAACCCTTAGAACTGTCTGTCCAGGGTGGGGGTCGGGTCCCTTTAAGCACAGCCCTTGGCCAGCCTGAGACAGCAGCTCCACGCTCTAAATCCTAATCTGATGCCCTGCCGGCACTGCTTCCGGCCAGCCTTAACCCCGGTTCAGGGTCCACTCAATGTGGACGTGCTAGTTCGAATTAGCAAAACGCTAATTTGAATTAGTTTTTAGGCCTAGATGCACTAATTCGAATTAGCTTAGTTCAAATTAACTAATTTGAATTAAGTTAGTTTGAATTAGTGCTGTAGTGTAGACATACCCTCAGTGCTATAGAGGTAAGCAATCGCTCTCAGGCTCTCTCCACAGCTCTGCAGTGCTGAATGGTTTGGACGGGACCTCACAAGGACGAAACCAGAAGGGAACACCATCTACTGGAAGGCATGGGATGTGTGGTCCTAGGGATGGGGGTTCCACGGCCACCACCCCCAAAGAAAACGACGGGTGGTGGTGGTCGGGAACTCCCTCCTAAGAGGGACTGAGCCATCCCTCTGCCGACCGGACCTGGAATCTCGAGAGGTGTGCTGCTTACTGGGAGCTCGCATTCAGGATGTGACTGAGAGGCTTACCAAGCTGATCAAACCTTCAGATCGCTACCCCTTCCTGCTTCTCCACGTGGGAACTAACGATACAGCCAAGAATGACCTTGAGCGGGTTACTGAGGATTATGTAGCGCTGGGAAGAAGGATCCAAGAATTCGGAGCGCAAGTGGTGTTCTCGTCCATCCTCCCTGTTAAAGGGAAAGGACTGGGCAGGGATCGTCGAATTGAGGACGTAAATGCGTGGTTGCGCAGATGGTGTCGCAGAGAGGTCTTTGGTTTCTTTGACCATGGGACTCTGCTCCAGGCACGAGGATTGTTAGGAAGAGATGGGATCCACCTAACGAAGAGAGGAAGGAGCATCTTCGCGGGCAAGCTTGCAAACCTAGTGAGGAGGGCTTTAAACTAGGTTTGTCAGGGGACGGTGACCACAACCCTGCGGGGAGTGGGAGAGTTGGATACCAGGAAGAAATGCAAAGAGGAACAAGCAAGAAAGGAGGACCCCTGATTCGAATGGAGAAGATAGGGTGATCAGCTGGCTATCTGAGGTGTTTGTACACTAATGCGAGAAGCCTGGGCAACAAACAGGAAGAACTGGAGGCCCTGGCCCAGTCCAAGAAATATGATTTAATTGGTATAACGGAGACTTGGTGGGATGACTCGCATGGCTGGAGCGCTGTCATGGAAGGGTATAGATTGTTCAGGAAGAACAGGCAGGAGAGAAAAGGAGGAGGAGTTGCGCTATATGTAAGAGAGCACTACGATTGCTCTGAACTCCAGCATAAAGAGGGAGAAAAACCTGTTGAGAGTCTATGGGTTAAGTTTAAAGGAGCAAACAACAGCAGTGATGTTGTGGTTGGTGTCTGCTACAGGCCACCGGATCAGGTGGATGAGGTAGATGAGGCTTTCTTTGTGCAACTGAGAGAAGCTTCCAGATCGCAGGCCCTGGTTCTCGTGGGGGACTTTAATCACCCTCACATCTGTTGGGAAACCAATACGGCAGTACACAGGCAATCCAGGAAGTTTTTGGAGAATATTGAGGATAACTTCTTGGCACAAGTGCTGAAGGATCCGACCAGGGGCCGTGCGCAGCTTGACCTGCTGCTCACAAACAGGGAGGAACTAATACGGGAAGTAGAGGTGGGTGACAACCTGGGAAGCAGTGATCATGAGATGGTAGATTTCAGGATCCTGACCAAAGGAAGAAAAGAGAGTAGTAAAATACGCACCTTGGACTTCAAAAAAGCAGACTTTGACTCCCTCCGAGATCTGATGGGCAGAATCCCCTGGGATGTTAACATGAAGGGGAAAGGAGTCCAGGACAGCTGGCAGTATTTTAAAGAAGCCTTATTGAAGGCACAGAAAGAAACCATCCCGACGCGTAGCAAGAGAGGCAAACCTGGTAGGAGACCGGATTGGCTTACAGGGGAAACCCTTGGTGAACTTATGCACAAAAAGGAAGCTTACAGAAAGTGGAAACTTGGACAGATGACCAGGGAGGAGTTTAAAGGTCTAGCTCGAGAATGCCGGGGGGTTATCAGGAAGGCGAAAGCGCAGATGGAATTGCGACTGGCTAAGGATGTGAAGGGGAACAAAAAAGGTTTCTACAGGCATGTTAACAAGGAGAAGGTGATCAGAGAGGGTGTGTGGCCCCTAATGGATGAAGGAGGTAACCTAGTGACAGATGATGTGGGGAAAGCTGAAGTACTCAATGCTTTCTTTGCCTCTGTATTCACGGACAAGGTCGGCTCCCGTACTAATGCGCTTAGTGACCCAAGATGGGATGAAGATGGACAGCCCGTGGTGGGTAAAGAACAGGTTAGGAACTATTTAGAAAAGCTAAAGGTACACAAATCCATGGGTCCGGACTTAATGCATCCGAGGGTACTGAGGGAGTTGGCAAATGTCATTGAGGAGCCTTTGGCTATTATCTTTGAAAAGTCGTGGAGATCGGGAGAAATCCCAGATGATTGGAAAAGGGCAAATGTAGTGTCATCTTCAAGGACGATCCAGGGAACTATAGGCCGGTCAGTCTTACCTCGGTTCCTGGCAAAATCATGGAAGGGATCCTTAAGGAATCTATTTTGAGACATTTGGAGGAGAGGAAAGTGATCAGGAATAGTCAGCATGGATTCACAAAGGGAAAGTCGTGCCTGACCAATCTGATTAGCTTCTATGATGAGGTAACTGGCTCTGTGGACATGGGGAAGTCAGTGGATGTGATATACCTTGACTTTAGCAAGGCTTTTGATATGGTCTCCCACAATATTCTTGCCAGCAAGTTAAGGGAATGCGGATTGGATAAAAGGACGGTAAGATGGATAGAAAGCTGGCTAGAAGGCCGGGCCCAGCAGGTAGTTATCAACGGCTCTATGTCAGGATGGCGGTCGGTTTCTAGTGGAGTGCCCCAAGGTTCGGTTCTAGGACCGGTTTTGTTCACTATCTTTATTAATGATCTGGATGAGGGGATGGATTGCACCCTCAGCAAGTTTGCAGATGACACTAAGCTGGGGGGAGAGGTAGATACGCTTAAGGGCAGAGATAGGGTCCAGAGTGACTTAGACAAATTGGAGGATTGGGCCACAAGAAATCTGATGAGGTTCAACAAGGACAAGTGTAGAGTCCTGCACTTGGGACGGAAGAATCCCAAGTATTGTTACAGGCTGGGGACCAACCAGCTAAGTAGTAGTTCGGCAGAAAAGGACCTGGGGGTTACAGTGGATGAGAAGCTGGATATGAGTCAACAGTGTGCACCTTGTAGCCAAGAAGACTAATGGCATATTAGGCTGCATTAAGAGGAGCATTGCCAGCAGATCCAGAGATGTCATTATTCCCTTTTATTTGGCTTTGGTGAGGCCGCATCTGGAGTATTGTGTCCAGTTCTGGGCCCCCCACTACAAAAAGGATGCGGACGCATTGGAGAGGGTCCAGTGGGGGTCAACCAAAATGATTAGGGGATTGGAGCATATGACTTATGAGGAGAGGCCGAGGGACTTGGGTCTGTTTAGTCTGCAGAAGCGAAGAGTGAGGGGGGATTTGAGAGCAGCCTTCAACTTCCTGAAGGGAGGTTCCAAAGAGGCTGGAGAGAGGCTGTTCTCAGTAGTGACAGATGGCAGAACAAGGAGCAATGGGCTCAAGTTGTGGTGGGAGAGGTCCAGGTTGGATATTAGGAAAAACTATTTCCCTAGGCGGGTGGGGAAACACTGGGCTGGGTTCCCTAGGGAAGTAGTGGAGTCTCCATCCCTAGAGGGGTTTAAGTCTCGGCTTGACAAAGCCCTGGCCGGGTTGATTGAGTTGGGATTGGTCCTGCCTAGAGCAGGGGGCTGGACTTGATGGCTCCTGAGGTCTCTTCCAGTTCTATGATTCTAGGATTCTATGCTCTGGGAGCTTCCCTGCAACTGGCAGGGGGTGGTGGGTAGGGCCCAGGGTGAGGTCCACCTGCACCCGCACCTGCACCCATCTGTGCCGACCGACACCTGCACCCGCTTGCACCTGTACCTGTGCCCACCCGCACCTGCACCTGCCCATGCCTGCACCCACTCAGACCCTCACCCATCTGCGCCCACCCACACCTGCTTGCACCTGTACCTGTGCCCACCCACACTCACACCCAGCTGTGCCCACCCACAGCTGTGCTGAGTGGCCACAGCGCCTGGAGGAGTTTGCTGCTTGTGAACGCCTGGCAAGCAGGACACCAGCCCCCTGCCCTAGTCCCTCCCGCAAGGCTCAGAGTCTGGGAGTGCAGGAGCCAGCCATGAAAGGAGGAGGGGGGCAGACTGGAGCTGGGGGTGGGGTACCAGGCCCCCTACCCCAGTTTGCCCCACAGCCGTTCCTACACAAGCACTTGGGTCCACACCCGCTCACCCTGGACGAGCGCATACGGAAAGTCCCTCAGCCAGGAGCCCGCAGGCCTGCTCCACGCGCCTGGGCCTGGCACCGCACACGCAGGAGAGACGCTCTGGATCCAGCCCTCCAGCAGCGCCAGCAGCGTGGCTGGGCCCAGCGGGGAGCAGCCTGCGGCCGGCCCCACGCTGCACGCCAGAGACTCGGCGCTGGCTGCAGCCGCTCACTGCCGGGGTGAGGGCTGCATCTGTGGGGCGGGTGCCCTGGCGCTGGGATCTAGCGCAGTCTCAGCCTGGCCTGCGGATGCAGGAGACGTGGCTGGCTGGACCGTGAGGCTACCCAGTGACTGCACTTCCTGCTCCTCCCAAGCTCTCCCCTGGGAGCGGGAGGCAAACCCTGGGCTGCATCATCCCACCACTAGTCCCACCCAGACAGCCTGGCCCCCTCGCTCCCCGCCCTGGAGGCGCCCTGCCCCCCCGGCCCCATGGCCAGCGGGGGGAACCGGGGCGATTTCCCGTGGGAGGAAGCAGACCCTCTCATGTCCGGGCAGGAGCAGTGACAGCTCCAGCTGGCTAGAGCTGGGGATCGATCGGGCGCCTGCCCCCGCCTCGCGGGCCGGCCGCCTGCGCTAATTGCAGTCTGTTTGCGCAGGGAGCCGCGCACGCCCAGCACACAAGCCAAATATTTAGTTGCTGCAAATTGGCCTCCGGATCAATGACTCTGCGGGTTGTGGAGTGGCATTTCCAGCCCCGGCGCCGCGGCCTCCCCATTCCCAGGCGCTGCACGGCTCCCTGCGCCACCCCCGGCCCGCGGCGGCCTGGAGGGGCACGTTTCTCAGCACGGCCCGCAATACATCATCTGGCGCCGGGCGGGCGGGCGGGATGCTCCGTGCAACAGTTGGGCTTTGCTCGTTCTCCCTGTGCAGGCCTTGAACTCGGCTCCTTGCCTGGGCATTGGCGCCAGGCCCCGGGGAGGGGCGTCACGCCGACACGCCCGGGGGCTAGGGAGCCATGTCGCCAGACGCATCCCTGCCGCAGCTTGAATACGCCCCAGGCACACCTGCCGCAGCTCAGTGCACACAGGGCGTGGCCAGCCCCAGGTCACAGCGAGGGGACGAAACCAGGAGCCCTGGCGTCCAGGCCCCGGTGAGACCCCAGGGCCACTGGGGTCCAGGCCACTGCGTGGCGGGGCTCCCCCAGGACGGTGAGGGGCCGATGTGGAGCCGAGAGCTGGGGGATGGGGCAGTGTCCTGCGAGGGGGACGTACAGCGCAGGGGAGATGGACCTGACGCAACCCAGCACCCCGGGGAGCTCACCCTGCCAGACGCCTCCTGCAACCTCCAGGGAGCTGGTGCCGAGTGGGGACTTTGCTTGTAGGAGGGAGAACAGAGCTGCCTCCGTCATCAAGTCAGGCTAACAATGGCCCTGCACAGCCGGCAGGGGAGCTCACACCATGTGTGTCAGTGTCACCGCCCTGCACAGCCAGCAGGGGAGCTCACACCATGTGTGTCAGTGTCACCGCCCTGCACAGCTGGCAGGGGAGTTCACACTGTGTGTGTGTCAGTGTCACCGCCCTGCACAGCCGGCAGGGGAGCTCACACTGTGTGTGTGTCAGTGTCACCGCCCTGCACAGCTGGCGGGGGAGTTCACACTGTGTGTGTGTCAGTGTCACCGCCCTGCACAGCCGGCAGGGGAGTTCACGCTGTGTGTGTGTCAATGTGTGACGGCGCGTTGGGGGTCCCCCGTCTCCTGCACCCCAAAATGGCACAAACAGACTCCACCATCCAGTGGGATTGAGGGTGGTTTATTGCTCCTCCAGGATACAGCATAGCACAGATGTAATCTGGTTACAGGAACTGGGGCTAAGAGGCCTCAGTGCCCCCCTTGAGATGGGGGAGTCCCAGCCCCCTCCCCAGCTCCTTGTCCCCTGCTTTCCAGACAGGAACTCACTAACTCTCTTCCAGCCCTGCCCCCCAGCCAGGGCAGCATTCCACCTTCCTTTGTTCCTCTCCATGGGGGGTGTCTGGCCATACTGGTTTGCATAGTGACTCATCCTGTTTTGCTGGGTCGTGGTACCCACGGCAGCCAGTGGGGGTTACCCCAGAGCCAGCAGCATAGAAACCAGCCAGGTACCCCCACTACGTCACACAGTGTCACTGCCCTGCACAGCCGGCAGGGGAGCTCACACCATGTGTGTCAGTGTCACCGCCCTGCACAGCTGACAGGGGAGTTCACACCGTGTGTGTCAGTGTCACCACTCTGCACAGCCGGCGGGGGAGCTCATACCGTGTGTGTCAGTGTCACCGCCCTGCACAGCTGGCGGGGGAGTTCACACCGTGTGTGTGTCAGTGTCACCACCCTGCACAGCTGGCGGGGGAGCTCATACCGTGTGTGTCAGTGTCACCGCCCTGCACAGCCGGCAGGGGAGCTCACACCGTGTGTGTGTCAGTGTCACCACTCTGCACAGCCGGCAGGGGAGCTCATACCGTGTGTGTCAGTGTCACCATCCCGCATAGCCGGCAGGGGAGCTCACACTGTGTGTGTGTCAGTGTCACCGCCCTGCACAGCCGGCAGGGGAGCTCACACCGTGTCAGTGGGCGCTCACAGTCGGGCTGGCACTGCACTAGCTGGAGGTGCGGTGACTTTGGGGCGCGACCTGAGAGCCGTGACAAACCCATCCCCTCATCCAGGTCCTTCAGAAAGACGTTGAACAGAACCGGCCCTAGGGCCGACCCTTGGGGCACCCTGCTCGCTACCGACCCGCCGAGCAGACCCTGAGCCGTCGATCACTCCCCGTGGGGCCCAGTGACCCTTTGTCCCTCCCTCGCCGGCTCGAAGCTGCGGGAGTCGTCTCGCCTGCTTGCTCACGTCAAGGTCTAGCACGTCCGCCGCCTTCCCGTGCCCACAGCCTGGCGCCTGTCCCGGAAATCCGGGTGCGAGCCCGGGACGGCTGCGTTTCCCATCGCTGCATTCCGCTTCCCAGCCTCTCGGCCCACGTGCGGCTGAGGCACGGCGCGATCTCCCCTCCCCCGCGCCCCCGTACAGAGGATATCAGAGCTGACATTTAAATGCCATGTGTGTTTAAAAGTAGCGCCCCAGGGGCCTGGGGGGAGGAGGCTGTTGGCAGGATGCTCTCGGCTAGATACACACGGAGATTGCTGGGGAAGGCGGCTGGGAGGAGGCCGAGGCCCCTGCAAACATAAATCAATGGGGGACTTTAATAGACGTGCTCTCGGCCCGGGACGCCGCGTGACCTTGACACTGGGCTCAGTGTCCGCGCGGCTGCGAGCGCCGGGCCCCGAGGGAAGGGGAGCGAAATTAGGAAGCCAAATTCTCCGGCTGATTGACACCTGGGTAAACAGTCGCCCAGCAGACGGCAGGAAAAGCTCCAGCGCGATCGATATTGTGCATGTTCCTCACGTTTCAGGGATGAAGCTGCCTTGGAAAGACGCGCGGAGCTGCCATCCCGGGGCCTGGCTCAGCCCCTCCCCTGAACACAAACGAAATGAGCAGCATCCGAGGAGCCTCACGAGGAAGATGAGGATGCGGCAGCGGCGCCTGGAGGGTCCGAGCTGGAGCGAGTCCTGGTGGGCGCTGCCCGGGCAGAGTGAGAAATGGGTCCTACCAACACTCACAGCGCCAAGTGGTACTGGGTGGGAGGGGAAACTGAGGCATGGAACTGGGCCGGGCCCACAGTCACCCAGCGGAACCAGGCAGGGAGTAACGTGCCTTGAGGAGCCGCTGGGTCCCAGCCACTTCCAAGCTGCCTCCAACCAACTCAGCCTTCTCGGGGGCTGCGTGGGCACCACAAATGAGCCGTGGACCTTCAGCACCATGGACCTTGGCCTCTAGAACTAACAGTGCGTCTCCACTGCCCCTCGGTCGATCTGGTGTAGACGCACCCTCAGAGAGCAACTCCATCGGCTGGCAGCAGTAGTGGGTTGTTATCCTGCAGGGTGATGCAGTCGGGGTATTCCTTCCCTCCCAGTCCTATTCCAGTTCCTCTGGCCCGGGCCCCTCTCCCGCACGCAGACTCAGCTGCCCGGCGGCTCTCCGCTCCCTGGCGCAGCAGGGCGGGAAGGCTGGCCCATGCCGGGAAGAGGCCGAGCCCCAGGGAGCCCGGCCGTCTGCCTTGCCCTGCGCTCCGCCGCGCCGGCCCTGGAGCCAGCCGGAGAGTCCTGGCAGCCGGAGCTTTGCCTTTTGGACGCTCGCCTGCTGGTCCGCGGCTTTCCCAGGGCTGGCGCAGCGCCAGGAGGCCCGGCAGCGAGCCCCGTGCGGGTCGGGCTGCGACTGGCAAAGGGGGATGGACGCGGCTTGCACCTACCGGCGGGCGGGGCCCGTTCTCCACAGGCAGCGCCTGGCTCTCGCCTCTCGGTGCTGGGCCCCTGCCCCACGGAGGCACCGCGATGCCCCGGGGGCTGGGCACGGGAGAGGGAGGGGGGCTGTATCGGAGGGGGGGCTGGGTCTGTAGCACTGAGCCCATCCCTGGAGGGGTTTCCAGGCAGCGGCAGAGCCGAGAGCTTCACCGCGCTCTCCGCGAGCAGGGCCGGGCGGCCCCCGTCAGACGCCTCCACCACGGCTCACTCGGCCGCTGGGAACCCGGGAGACGAGACCCCGACCTCAGGGCCTCCCTAGAGGGGCGCAGGGCCTGGGGCAACCTCCCGCCCCCTCCCACCTCTGCTCCATCCCCGCCCCGAACCCCCTCCCCCTCCCACCTCTGCTCCATCCCCGCCCCGAACCTCCCTCCCCCTCCCACCTCTGCTCCATCCCCGCCCCGAACCTCCCTCCCCCTCCCACCTCTGCTCCATCCCCGCCCCGAACCTCCCTCCCCCTCCCACCTCTGCTCCATCCCCGCCCCGAACCTCCCTCCCCCTCCCACCTCTGCTCCATCCCCGCCCCGAACCTCCCTCCCCCTCCCACCTCTGCTCCATCCCTGCCCCGCCCCCGCCCCAGAGCTGACTGCACCTAGTCGCAGAGGGGTCTCCCCAAACTGGGCCGTGGGCAGCGCGAGGGCAGTTGGGTGTCAGGGGTGACGAGCAAAGCAATGCCCAGGGGAAATCGAATCCCATCGGTCCCTATAAAACGGGGGGGGGGGGTGGAATCAGTGGGGACAGAGCTGGGACATCAGCGCCCCACGGAAAAGGCGACAGAATTAGGAAGGGGTCAGACAATAGCACATGGCCGCCGCACAAATCCAGGGCTCGCCCGCCGCTTGGAGGCTGCCGCGGCGCTGGCCGCCCCATCGGGAAAGGTCCTGAAATGGCAACAGAGCTGCTGAGGGTGAGGCCCGGCCCCCGGCCTGCAGCTGGGGCTGCTCCCCTTGGACAAGAACTGACTGCAGGGGGAGGGACGCGGTAGGGCAGCGTTTCGCAACCTTCTTTTTACAGTTCCCCCTGTTCAAAAAATATTAGAAGTACCCCCCGTGCCGGCAGTTTTCAGACATGCAGCTTGTTTTCTGCCATTGCCACACATTTGTTTGAACAACTTAATTGTAGCCGGGCAGGTGGTGACATTTTTGGGTGTAAAAAGTACAACAATAATAAAACACTGTAAAACTTAAAACAAAAATGCCACTTTCTCCATATTTCAGTTGTGTTGACGTAGCCCCCAGACGTCTCTCAGGCACCCGAGGGGACTCGCCCCACTGGGGCAGAGCGCTGTGTTTCCACCTTTTCTCATAAAGTGCCCCCAGTACCTGCAAGTTTCCGGACACACAAAAACGTTCTCGACCATTGCAACACATTTGTTTAAACAACTTAATCATAGGGGGGCAAGTGCTGACATTTTTGGGTGTCAAAAGTAAAAAACCGAAGAAAGCGCTGTAAAACTGAAACCAAAACTTTAGTTTTCTCCAAGGCTGTGTCCAGTCTCAGGGGTTTTTTTGAAAAAAGTAGCCTTTTTTCGAAAAAACTTCACCTGCGTCTAGACTGCAGCCGCGTTCTTTCGAAATTAAATCGAAAGAATGCGGCTTTTCTTTCGATGGCGGTAAACCTAATTCCACGAGGAAGAACGCCTTCTTTCGAAAGTGCTCTTTCGAAAGAAGGCGTTCTTGAAAGCAAACAGGCTTTTTAGAAAGAGAGCATCCAGACTCACTGGGTGCTTTCTTTCGAAAAAGCAGCTTGCTTTTTCGAAATTCCGCGTGCAGTCCAGACGCTCTCTTTCGAAAGAGGCTTGCAGTCTAGACATAGCCCAAATTTCGGTTGTTGACGTGCCCCCCGGACGTCTCTCGAGTACCCCGAGGGCATGCGTGTCCCCGGCTGAGAAACGCTGGGCTAGAAAAGCATGAACGGTGTTGGAACTAGAAGACCGAAATGTGATTTTCTCCTTCCCCAACACAAGACGAGGTCGGCCAAGGAAATGTGCAGGCAGCAGATTTAAGACACACAACGGAAATGATTTCTGCACGGCCAACCTGTGGAACTCTTGGCCGGGGGATGGGGAACGGCCCAAACTCTAGCAGGGTCCCAATGAGTAAGTTCAGTGGCTGCTGGCCAGGGTGGGTGGGTGGGGCCCGTAGTGTCTGTTTGCCAGGAGCTGGGAGTGGGCGACGGGAGGACCCTGATGGTCACTTCTGCTCATGCCTCCGGCAGCGCCGGCCCGTGGCCATGTTGGCAGACAGGTTACAGGACTGGACCCAGTCCGGCCGTTCTGGTGTTCGTACCTCGGTCTGACGTATCTACCCCCTTGCGGTAACTAACCCCCCCCAGCGGAGACAGAGCCCGGGAGTCCTGCCCCCCCCAGCGGAGACAGAGCCCAGGAGTCCTGCCCCCCCCCCAGCAGAGACAGAGCCCGGGAGTCCTGCCCCCCCCAGCGGAGACAGAGCCCGGGAGTCCTGCCCCCCCCAGCAGAGACAGAGCCTGGGAGTCCTGCCCCCCCCCCAGCAGAGACAGAGCCTGGGAGTCCTGCCCCCCCCAGCGGAGACAGAGCCCGGGAGTCCTGCCCCCCCCAGCGGAGACAGAGCCCGGGAGTCCTGCCCCCCCCCCCCCAGCAGAGACAGAGCCCGGGAGTCCTGCCCCCCCCAGCAGAGACAGAGCCTGGGAGTCCTGCCCCCCCCCCCAGCAGAGACAGAGCCCGGGAGTCCTGCCCCCCCCAGCAGAGACAGAGCCCGGGAGTCCTGCCCCCCCCAGAGGAGACAGAGCCCGGGAGTCCTGCCCCCCCCAGAGGAGACAGAGCCTGGGAGTCCTGCCCCCCCCAGCGGAGACAGAGCCCGGGAGTCCTGCCCCCCCCCAGCAGAGACAGAGCCCGGGAGTCCTGCCCCCCCCAGCGGAGACAGAGCCCGGGAGTCCTGCCCCCCCCAGCAGAGACAGAGCCCGGGAGTCCTGCCCCCCCCAGCGGAGACAGAGCCCGGGAGTCCTGCCCCCCCCCCCCAGCGGAGACAGAGCCCGGGAGTCCTGCCCCCCCCAGCGGAGACAGAGCCCGGGAGTCCTGCCCCCCCCAGCGGAGACAGAGCCCGGGAGTCCTGCCCCCCCCGAGCAGACCGCCCCCCTGGAAGGCCGAGAGGCGCCTGCCCACGCGGCGTGGGAACGTGTCTGGGTGGGAGCTGGGGGGGTCTCATGGTTATTTCCGTCTCTTTCCTTTCGGTCGCCATTGGAGACGGCCCCTCCGCCTGGGGCTGCGTGATCTGCCGAAGCACCAGCCCCCCGGGGCCTTAGGAGCCCCTGGACAGAGGTGATGTGCGGGAGTGTTCGGGGGGGGTCACATAGGTTCAATCCCCCCCCCCAATGTTCTGCTTGGCTTGTACTGAGCATGCCAGTAACACTGCTGAAGCCTCCGTCCTCAGTCCTCCCGTCCCATGCTCTCATGCCCCCTCAGAGCACGCACAGCCCCCCCCCCCATGGGCAATGGTGCCTCTGCTGGGGGTCAGAGTTAACGGTGGAAGAAGCACTGGCTAAGGCCAGCACGGTGCTGCTGTCTAACCCTGCCCCCCTCTGCAAACCCCATCTAGCCAGTGCCCCCGGTGTGGGCCACAGTCAGAGCGGGGAGGCCCCCGGGCTGGCCTGCCAGCAGCTGTGCCTGAGGGGCGTCCGGGGGGGTTTGCCGTGTCCCTGGGCCTGGGCTCAGAGCGGTGCAGCCTCTGGCTCCGGGTCTAGCGAGGGTTCAAGCGCAAAGCTGGTTTGGCTCCTGCTGAGTGTGGGTGCAGAGCCGCCCGGCAGAAGCGTCCCCAGCGGATCCAGGCTCCTGGGTCCTGGCTGGCAGCACCACGAGTCTCCGTTGCAAAAGGGATCGAGGGGTCCGTGGACCACAAGCGAAATAGGAGCCAACAGTGCGACACGGTTGCACAAAAAGCCAACGTGATTCTGGGCGCGTTAACCGGAGGGTTGTGAGCAAGACACGAGGAGTCGTTCTTCCGCTCTGCTCTGTGCTGATCAGGCCTCAGCTGGAGTCCAGTGTCCAGTTCTGGGCGCCGCCTTTCTGGAGAGATGTGGAGAAATTGGAGAAGGTCCAGAGAAGAGCAACAAGAATGATGAACGACCTAGAGAACATGAGCTAGGAGGGGACATGGAGCGGTTTTCAACTACCTAAAAGGGTGTCACGAGGAGGCGGGAGAAGTGTTCTCCTCGGCCTCTGGCGATAGGAAAGAAACTTAAATTGCGGCGAGGGAGGTTCAGGTTGGACATTAGGAAAAACTTCCTGCCTATCAGGGTTGTCAAACACTGGAATAAGTTGCCCAGGGAGGTTGGGAATGTCCATCCCTGGAGACATTTAAGGGTGTGGCTGCACTTGCACCCTATTTGGAAATAGGGATGCAAATGAAGACATTGGAAATTGCAAATGAAGCCGGGATTTAAATATCCCAAGCTTCATTTCACATTCGCGTTATGGTGCTATTTCCAAATAACAGACGCTGTTAAGACGCGGTTATTTCGAGAGAAAACCCGTCTCTCAAGATAACCCTGATTCCTCATACAATGACGTTTACCAGTTATTTCGAGGGAAGGGTTTTCTCTCGAAATAACCGCGTCTTAACAGCATCTGTTATTTGCAAATAGCGCCATAACGCGAATGTGCAAATGAAGCTTGGGATATTTAAATCCCGGCTTCATTTGCAATTTCAAATGTCTTCATTTGCATCCCTATTTCGAAATAGGGTGCAAGTGCAGACACACCCTAAGAGCAGGCTGGACAGACGCCTGTCAGAGATGACTAGACGGCGCTGGGTCCTGCCGGGCGGGCAGGGGACAAGACTCGGTCCCTCTCGAGGTCCCTCCCAGTCCGAGTGTTCTATCAGGAAATGCAGATTCCGGCCATTCTCCGTGGGGAGCAGGGGGGCAGGCGCAGACCCGGGTCGGACCGACGCTCCGGCAGGGAGCTGGGCTGGCCGGCTGCGAGGGCGGTGGCGCTGTCCAGTCGAGGTAACGAGTCACACTCAGTCACCATGGGGTCAAGATGGTGATAAGCCTTGGCCAAAGTGAGCCTGGCGCGGTGTCAAAGGAAGAGCTCCGCGCTGCCAAGTGTTACTCGGTTTCAACCCGTCTTTGGCGAGGAGCCAACGGGGGTCTGGGCCCGCCTCTTGTGAGCACCCTGCTCTGATTGGCTGGAGCAGGGTGGCACCGTCTGTCCCGCGCCCCTCCTCTGGCCGATGTTTCTCAGCAGGTCGAGTGACAGCCCAGCACTGTGTGTAGACGGACCAGAGCAAACCCACCCCTCGTGGGGGTACAGCCTTTCCCTTGCCCTCCCTGGAGACCCTGCCGTCGCCACCAGTCCAACAGGGCCCAGCGCAGGTGTGATGGGTGCTCACAGAAGAGCCCTTGGGGCTGTTCCTGGTTTGCTGATCGTGCCACTGACACTTGCCTCTCTTGGACTCCCCACTCCCCTGTCCAGGTTGGCCAGGCCCTCTGGTCTCCCCCAGCCAAGTGCAGAGCTGGGGTATCCCTCCCCCCAAAGAGCAATGCAGGTACCCATCAGTTCAGCTCTGGGAGAATGCAGTGCTAGGCACAGCCCCGGAACCACCCCCCAAAAGGGATCAACCCCCCATAAATCCGTCTTGCCCTGTGTAAACGTTTACCAGAAAGAAAACTCATGAGGCTGTTCCCCTCTGTCGCTGGAAGACAGGGTACGTCTACACTAGCCCCCTAGTTCGATCTAGGGAGGCTAATGAGGGCGACTGAAAATGCAAATGAAGTACGGGATTTAAATATTCCTCCTGCAATGAGGTTTACCAGCTAATTGGATTTAGGGCTTTAATTCGGAATCTTGTTTCACTGCCGTGTGTAGATGCGGGCAGTTACTTCAGGCTAGTCAATTTCTAAAATGGCGACCTGCCGGGAACATGCTAATGAAACGCGGGACATTTAAATCCCGCGCTTCATTTGCAATTTCGGTCGCCCTCATTAGCCTCCCTAGATGGAAGTAGGGGGCTCGTGTAGACGTACCCAGAGAGATGCACACTGGTCGTTCCTCTGGCAGCATTTGTCCATTTCAAACCATGAGCAATCCCAGATGTCACATGAGCCGTGCCCCCCAGTCGGACAGCCGGACCCTGCCGATTGTAACGTTACAGTCGAGAGGTTGCACGGGGCTGCGCGCACTTAGATTTAGCAGCCACTTGCACCCAGCACGCGGTGGGGGGGCCTCGAGTGGGACCCTTCATTGGTGGGTCCTTTTCAGCAGCCCCCAGCCTGGCTCAGCCTTTAATCGGGCCAGGGCCCATTGCGGGCTCACTGGTTCTGGGCTCAGGCCTGGCTTAGTCCCTGCAGCCAGCCAGGAGCCGGCTCCTTCCTAGCTCCCCATCTTCGGCTGCCCTCCATAGGCTCAGTCCTGCCTGCACTGAGCTGCCCACACAAGGTACAATGGGGCAGCTGCCCTGCGGCCTGGTGATTTAAAAGGGCCTGGGGTGCTACTGCAGCAGTGGCTGGAGCTGTGGGCCCTTTCAGTCACCGCCGAGCTCCATGCAGCGTGCTCCGAGCACCCCGAGTCAAGCCCCAGCCCCACCCCTTCCACATGCTGCCCCATCCCATCTGGGGCCCATAGCTGGGCCCCCTCCCACTTCACACAAGGGCATGGAGTCTCTCCGTCCAGCCATCCAGGAGCCCAGTTCTCTCTGTTCCAGCTGCAGGCAGCAGCAATGGACTGCTCTGTCACGGCTGCTTCTTTTTATATGGCCCTCCTGGTCCCTGATTGGCCACTCCAGCAGCCCCTCTGATTGGCTGCTTCCCCCGTAGCCACTCTAGGCTGCCTGGAGGACTTTTCTATTCTTTTCTGTGGTGGGGCGAGGCCTGTGGATCTAGCCTGCCCGTCACAATGAAGTTACGAAGTTTTCCTACCTGTTTGTGGCCTGGCCGCAGCGAGACGTGTAAGGACACATGGTCGGAGGCGCCATCTTTGCGCCCGCGACGTTCCAGCGCTCGGGCTGCCCGTGTCCAAGGGAGCTGGTGACATCGTGGCTTCGTCTGCAGGCCTGGTCCACGCCCCTGCACGGGCTTCCTAACCAAGGAAAGGACCAATACGCCCCGATTTAATGGGGGTGCAGAGCATCCCACTACGAACAAGCCCTCGCCCAGGCGCTGAGCCCCTTGGCATTTGTCGGCATCCTATCGCCGTTGGAAACTCCTCCTTGGGATTAAGAGCCCGCGGGTTAGCGCCGCGAGGGGTCTGCTATAGCAGAGATGCAGTAATTCCTCACTGGACACGCGCCCGCTTAACACGTTTTCGCGATAGCACCATTTCTTTTTTTAGGGAACATTTTTCAAACACCACGACCCCGTCCCCGCAATAACACGATTTCCCCGAGGGCCGGCAGCTGCACGAGGCTTCCCCTGCCTCCCTGCAAAGCGGCAGAGGATCGCCGCTCCCCGGTGACCCCCTCTGGCCGGACGCCAGGCATCTGGCCAGAGCGGGTCACCGGGGAAGTGCGCGGTGAGCGGCAAACCTCCGCCACTTTATAAGGAGGCAGGGGAAGCCCAGGCTGGGGAAACCCGGCTGCCGGCTGCAAGCCCCGTCCCCTGCCCTTCCCTTTCCTTCTCCAGGGCCAAACCCCTCCCCTCCCTGCCAGAACCCAGTCCCCTTCCCCCCACCCTTATGTCCCGGTCCCGGCTGCTAACAAGTGCCGGCTGGAGCTGCGAGCGCCCGTGCGCTTGAAATGCAACCCCCCCCCCCCATTTGCATTATTTCCAATGGGAAATGGACCCGGCAGCGCCCGTTTTCACTGAGCACGACCGTTTTCTGGACCGTATCCACCGTGCTCAATGAGGAATTGCTGTATTGACCGGGGGGGGGGGCTGAGCCGTACGTACGCTGACTCCCGCCTCCCTGGCCTCTCCGCAGCGAGCAGAAGCTGGGAGGGACGGGACGGGAATGCCCAGGGGCTGTGGCTTAGCTCTTTGCTCTGCTGGAGCCCTCGGTCTGTCTCTGGCCGTGCTCAGGCTGCAGGACTGTGCAGTGCGGCCCCCGCCCCGAGGACCCAGCCTCAGGCTGCCCTGAGCCAGGCTCCTGGATCCCTGCGGCCGCTGGGCCCGGCAGGCCCCCCACACCAGTGCCCGCGTGCCAGGATTTGCACCCGCGCCCAGTGCAGCAGGGTGTGTTCAGTGCCGACGACGTGCCCCCTCCCCCGGCTCTGCCCCAGGGCCCAGCCCTCGCGCCTGCACGGGAGGGTCGCCATGCGCAGCCTCCGCAGCCCACGATTCAAAGCCCCCGAGTGAGCCCCTGGGCCATGGTGAGCCCCTGGGGCGTCCTGTCTCTCCTCCATCGCCCAGGCACGTCCATCGCCCCCCCGGCCCGGGCAGCATGCAGGCCGCGGGCCCGGCGCCACGGGGGCTCAGCCGGCAGGAGGAGCTGAACCAAGGCACCCCCCGGGTCACACCCCTGCTCTGCCCCCCAGTGACCTTCCTAGGGCGGCCCCAGGCTCTGACCCAGGCTCTCCAGGCCTGCACCACACCGAGCAGCAGGCAGCTGGTAATTGCCGAACATGCTGCAGCATCAGGAGCCGGCCAGGACGTTAGTTCCTGCGGGTGACGCGGCTGGGAGCGGGGAGCCAGCACAGCCACGGATCTAGGCCAGGGGACCCGGGCTCCATCCGTTCCCCCTGGAATCGCCTCTGGAAGGAGCATGGAGGCTGCCACTGCTGTGCCCAGGCACGCGGGGCAGCGGGGGCGAGTGTGGCTGGGCAGACCTGGGAGCCAGCCCGTGGGAGGTGAAAGCGGGGGGGCCGGTGCTCTGTCCGGGCTCTCAGCTGGGCTCTCGGGGGTGAAGCTGCTCCCCCCACGCCCGGGCTCTGGCCTGTTTCTTGCCCAGCTGCCTCAATGAAGATGGAGCCCAGTGCGCTGGAGTCCTGCGGCGTGCGTGGTGCGATGGTGCAATGGCACATGGGCGTGCGATGATGGGAAGGCATGCGATGGCAGGCAGGTATGTGATGGCAGCTGAGCGTGCAATGGTGAGTGGGCGTGCAACGTGGCAGGCATGTGTGACATACCAGGTAGGCATGCAATAGTGGGTGGGTGTGCAACATGGTGGGGGGGCGTGAAACGTTGCAGATGGGTGTGCAATGGTGGGTGAGTGCAACATGGCATGCATGTGTGCAATGGCAGGTAGTGTGCAATGGCAGGGGGTGTGCGACATGGCGAGGGGTGTGCAATGGCAGGTGGGTGTGCGATGTGGCGGGAGGCCATGCAATGGCAGGTGGAGTGCAAAATGGAGTGTGAGCGTATGTGTGCAATGGTGGGTGGGCATGTGATGTGACCGAGGTGTGTACAATGGTGGGTGTGTGTGTGACGTGGCGGGGGGTACAATGGCAGTCAGTTGTGCAATGGCGGGTAGGCATGTGATGTGGCGGGGGATGCAATAGCGGGTGGGCGTGCGACATGACGGGGGGTGCAATAGCGGGTGGGCGTTCGACATGGCAGGAGGGTGCAATGGTGGGCTGTTGTGCAATGGCGGGTGGGCGTGCGACGTGGCAGGAGGGTGCAATGGTGGGCTGTTGTGCAATGGCGGGTGGGCGTGCGACGTGGCAGGTGGTGTGCAATGGTGGACGGGTGTGCAATGGCAGGTGGGCGTTCGACGTGGTGGGGGAGGCAATGGCGGGTGGGTGTGTGATGTGGCGGGCGTGTGCAGCGGGGCTCCGCTCAGCTCGTTGTGGCTGCGCCTGGCCCAGTCGGGGGCGTGGCTGGGCTGGTGGGAGTCCCTGGCCCCGACGTTCCTGCCCGTCCCTCGGGGCTCCAGAGACAGCCCCACGTGTCTGGGCCTGAGGGGCCACGTGCAGCCGTTGGGGCAGGCCCATCCCCAGTGTTGCCCCCCCACCTGGGTGCAGCGGGATGCTCGGATCCTGGCCACGGGGCCAAAGGCGCTGGGACGCGGGGCCTGTCACCCGCTGGGCTGATCATAGCACGGAGCCAGCCCTCTGGGCCAGAAGCTCTGGTCTCCCCCGCCCAGGCGCAGAGCTGGGGTCACAGCCCCGACGGAGCCACATGGACACGGGGCTGGCGGCGCTCCGGGAAGGCTCCGTCACAGGGACTTGCCCCAGCGCCCCGGTGGGACCCGGGAAATCCGTCTTACTCTGCACACGAGTTGTACCCGGGGCCAGCTCGGGAGCTGAACATCCCCCCCAGCTATTATCTCCACTGGGTCCAGTCACACCCAGCCGTGGTTTCCACGCGTGGACTGACGGGGGTGGGGAGATGACAGAGCCCCGGTGAGTCACCGAGCAGCGTGCGCGGGCGACGTGCCGCACCCCAGGGACGTGGAGCCCCGGGGCCGCAGGGCGGGGCAGCCCCTGGCTCTCGTTTCAGCACATGAACCGCTCGCCCCTGCCGGTCATCTCCCCTTGGGAGCCGACGGAGGCTGCTGCCGCTGCCAGTGTGGCCGGAGGGGGACAGGAGAGCGTCCGTCCCAGCGAGGCTCTGAGCCTGTCACGCGCCGGGGCTGGCAGGTCTCCGCCCTGCCCGTGCTGCTGCAGGCAACGCCCCAGGGCTCCTTTTGCGGCTCCAGACCCCTCTTGCCCGGGTGCGCCCCTTGCTCCCGGGTGCTCCAGCCTCTCACTGGGCAGGGAGTCCGTGAAGAACCAGGAGGCTCAGGCTGCCCGGCCTGGAATAGCCCTGTGATGGCGCAGACCCTTGGTCTCCAGGCTTGGCTCCCTGCCTCTCGGTGGGAAAACAGCAGCATTGCAAGGTGGAGCCCGGTGCCAGGGTCCTGTGGCCCCGCGGTGTCATAGCAGCCCTGAGTCCGAGGCTGTTCGTAGCGTCATCAGGGCGGGAAATTAGCTTCTTCTAAGACCCGCCGCTCCCCTAGCGGCCTCTCCCCGCCAGCCTGCTGCTCTGACGAGCTTCTACCGCGCGGGCATCTCCCGGCGCCGAGCCGCGTGCGCCACGGTCCCAGCTCAGAGCCCGCACTGAGTCGTGTGAACAAGCAGCAAAGCGGCTTCCGTAAATCAGAACCTTCCCAGGGACGCCGCCCGTGACCCACCCGGGACACACACGTCCTGGCGCAAGAGCATCGCTGTGGGGAATGCGGGACGCAGGGTCACCTCCCTGGGCCGGTTTAACGTCTCCGGCCACCCTAGCCCCTCTCTGGCGTGGGGCCCGCAGGGCGTGCTGAACGCTGGGCTTGCCGGGGATCTGCTGGCCCAGCTAACTTGTGCCCCTGGGGCGTCTGTGAAAGAGGCCTTGGAGCCTACCCCACCCCAAGGCCAGGCGGCCGAAGCCCCCGGCCACAGGGCGTGGGAGGGGCCTCCGGGAGGCTGGGCGAGCGGTGCTCAGAACCAGCCCTTGCCTTTGCTCTTTCGTCCTACGGCCCCAGCGGGAGCCGCTCCCGCCCAGAGAGAGTCATCAGCTGGGCTTTTTGTGCATGTTGATTTTGCTGCCGGGTGCCAGGGCTGAGTAATGGATCACCCTGGGCAGATTATCTACGTCCCTGGATCAATCCACGCCCCCCCCCGCTGATCTATCTCGCCTGCCGCACTGTCCGGGCGCCAATACCTCGCGGCACGAGTCACTAATTCATTAATGCCGCTCGCTGGCTGCTCCTCTGTCACTGTCCTTTGCGGAGGGCCGGGAGCTTCCCGCCAGCGGCTGCACACGGCCCTCCGGCTCGTGGGCTCCGAGTCACGGCCCAGAACGTCCCCAGTGGCCACGCTCCGCCCCGGAGTGGCAGCGGCGGGGGCACACGCCGCGTGGCCGGGTGGCGGGACGGGCCCCGCTGCAGGGCCTCCGAGGCCAGGTTCCGCCTGGGGCGGGTCCGTAGGAGATGAGCACGGCCCAGGCCAGCTGGCTCCCAAGTCCCCAAGGCTGGCGGAACCGAGCGCTCGGCAGGGGCGGCCGTCCGTCCCCCTTTCCAGGCGTCTTTCCCCACAGCGGTGCAAACGGAGCAGGATCCGGCGAGCGGCAGCGGGTGGGTGGCCTCGACCCTCTGCAATGGACAGATCCGCATGCCCAGGCGGGAGGGTGACTCAGTGGCGGGTGGGGGCTTGGGACCTGGGCTCAGTTCTCAGCAAATTCCTGCCCCTCGCCGTGTCTCTCTCTGCCCCCGCACAAGAGGGCTCGGGCTGATATGGGGCGGGACCAGTGGATTGGGGGAAGGGCGCAGATTGTGGCTCCGCCCCCATGCTGCAATGTTCCCCAAAGCCCCGCCCCCAGCCCCCCTGTTCCCTGAGTCCCTGCTCCCACACCCGGACCTTACCACCCCTCCCCCATTGCTCGCCCTTGCAGCCTAGAAACGGGGGCATGGGCGCGGTACCCCCATTGGGGCTCAGCATGCTGGGGGACCCCAGTCAGCATCGCACAGAAAGGCGCAGGCGGGAGGCTGGTCCGGGCCAGGAAAGCCGGAGCGCCCTGCTCTCGGTGAGCACCCCAGCCCTCTCCTGCGGCGTGCTAGCCGGCTGCGCGACCCCAGGCTCTCGCGCCAGGCTGGGGCAGGGGGGAGGGGCAGGCGGGGGTGGGGAGAGGGACCGTGGATGTGGGGGAGTTCTAGGGCTGGCGGGACAGGCTCGATTGGCAGGTGCAGTGGGATCCCACGGACATCGCTCAGCCTTCTGGACAACAGAAGCCTGGGAAACGAACTCCGTGGACAGCCAACCAGCCAGGGCACTGGCCCCAGGGCTGCTGGATCCAGCAGTGCTACAGGCCCGGGAGCAACCCAGTAGGTTGACCTGGGCAGGCAGGGACTAGGCAAAAGTGAAGCGGGGACACGCAGCCGTGCAGTGACACGGGGATACGCAGCCGTGCAGTGACACGGGGACACGCAGCCCTGCAGTGACACGGGGACACGCAGCCCTGCAGTGACACGGGGATATGCAGCCCTGCAGTGACACGGGGACACGCAGCCCTGCAGTGACAGGGGGACACGCAGCCGTGCAGTGACACGGGGATACGCAGCCCTGCAGTGACACGGGGACACGCAGCCCTGCAGTGACAGGGGGACACGCAGCCCTGCAGTGACACGGGGACACGCAGCCGTGCAGTGACACGGGGATATGCAGCCCTGCAGTGACACGGGGACACGCAGCCCTGCAGTGACAGGGGGACACGCAGCCGTGCAGTGACACGGGGATACGCAGCCCTGCAGTGACACGGGGACACGCAGCCCTGCAGTGACAGGGGGACACGCAGCCCTGCAGTGACACGGGGACACGCAGCCGTGCAGTGACACGGGGACACACAGCCGTGCAGTGACACGGGGACACGCAGCCCTGCAGTGATACAGGGACACACAGCCCTTCAGTGACACAGGGACACACAGCCCTGCAGTGACACGGGGACACGCAGTCGTGCAGTGACACAGGGACACACAGCCCTGCAGTGACACGGGGACACACAGCCCTGCAGTGACACAGGGACATGCAGCTTGGTGTGAACGTGCCATGGGGGGGGGGGGGGGCAGTGTAGCCAGACATGGCTGTTCGGCGCCTCCTGAAGTCACAGCCTCATGCAGATGTGGTGGCCTCGGGGGCCACAAGGCTGCCCTAGGGCGGGGCTGCTAGCGCCCTTGCAGCACCGTGATGCATGGGGGCGCCGGGACGGCAGAGCCCTGTGGCTCACCCCGGTTGGGCTCCCCAGACACTGCGGCGTAGGGTGGCTCGACCCTGCCGTGATGCTCACTGGCTCATGCACCTGGCTGGTCCCTTGGGTTTCGAAGGGCCTCTCGTCTCCCCGTTTGAGCAGCCCTGTGGGTTCTGGCGGGGAGGACTCCATGGGTCCAGCGCTATCAGTGTGACAGCGGCCAGGCTGCTCGGGGGGGCGGTGGGAGAGTCACCGGAGGGCGCCTTGCTGGGCAGACCAGCTGGGATCAGGCCGACCGACCTGCAGCCAGGCAGCTGCCTTCATGGCTGGTTGTCACATTGAACGTCATTAGCTCCTCGGTGCACGGCCGCCTCTCCTGGGCGTCTGTCACCGCGCGGCTGTCGGGACACTTCCCTCCGGGGCTCAAAGCACTCGGGAGGCAGGAGTGACCCTGTCACACGGGAGAGGGGCCAGCCAGGGTCACGGGCTGCCAGGGGCATGAAGCAAAGCAGCTGCTAGCAGAGACGCCGTGGGGTGTGGGGGGTTGGGGGCGGCGGAGGCAGGCTGGCATCTGGCCAGGAAGTTAGGGGGCTGCATGGCAGGGAGGTGTATGGAGGGGAGCTGCGCGGCGGGGAGCTGTGTGGAGGGGAGGTGTGTGGAGGGGAGCTGGGTAAGGGGAGCTGCGTGGCAGGGAGCTGTGTGGAGGGGAGCTGGGTAAGGGGAGCTGCGTGGCGGGGAGCTGTGTGGAGGGGAGCTGTGTGGAGGGGAGCTGTGTGGAGGGGAGGTGCGTGGCGGGAAGGTGGGTAGTGGGGAGCTGGGAGGCGGGGAGCTGTGTGGAGGGGAGCTGTGTGGAGGGGAGCTGTGTGGTGAGGAGCTGCGTGGCAGGGAGGTGCGTGGCGGGAAGGTGGGTAGTGGGGAGCTGTGTGGCGGGGAGGTGTGTGGAAGGGAGGTGTGTGGAAGGGAGGTGTGTGGTGAGGAGCTGCGTGGCAGAGAGGTGCGTGGCGGGAAGGTGGGTAGTGGGGAGCTGGGAGGCGGGGAGGTGTGTGGCAGAGAGCTGGGTAGAGGGGAGTTGCGTGGCGGGGAGGTGTGTGGAGAGGAGCTGCATGGCGGGGAGGTGTGTGGCGGGGAGGTGTGCGGCGGGGAGCTGGGTAGAGGGGAGCTGCGTGGCAGGGAGCTGTGTGGCGGGGAGGTGTGTGGCAGAGAGCTGGGTAGAGGGGAGCTGCGTGGCGGGGAGGTGTGTGGCGGGGAGGTGTGTGGCGGGGAGCTGGGTAGAGGAGAGCTGCGTGGCGGGGAGGTGTGTGGAGGGGAGGTGTGTGGCAGAGAGCTGGGTAGAGGGGAGTTGCGTGGCGGGGAGGTGTGTGGAGAGGAGCCGTGCGGCGGGGAGCTGTGTGGCGGGGAGGTGTGTGGCGGGGAGCTGGGTAGAGGGGAGGTGTGTGGAGAGGAGCTGCGCGGCGGGGAGCTGGGTAAGGGGAGCTGCGTGGCGGGGAGGTGTGTGGAGGGGAGGTGTGTGGCGGGGATGTGTGTGGAAGGGAGGTGTGTGGTGAGGAGCTGCGTGGCAGGGAGGTGTGTGGAGAGGAGCTGCGCGGCAGGGAGCTGTGTGGAGGGGAGGTGTGTGGCAGAGAGCTGGGTAGAGGGGAGCTGCGTGGCGGGGAGGTGTGTGGAGAGGAGCTGCGCGGCGGGGAGCTGGGTAGAGGGGAGCTGCGTGGCGGGGAGCTGTGTGGCGGGGAGGTGTGTGGCGGGGAGCTGTGTAGAGGGGAGCTGCGTGGCGGGGAGGTGTGTGGAGAGGAGCTGCGCGGCGGGGAGCTGGGTAGAGGGGAGCTGCGTGGCGGGGAGCTGTGTGGCGGGGAGGTGTGTGACGGGGAGCTGGGTAGAGGAGAGCTGCGTGTGCAGTCTTGTAATTGTGTTGTCAGTAATAAGTCAGTTAGGGTATGTCTACACTAGAAAGTTAGTTCGAACTAACGGACGTTAGTTCGAACTAACTTTCCTATGCGCTACACTAGCGCTCCGTTAGTTCGAACTTAATTCGAACTAACGGAGCGCTTAGTTCGAACTAGGTAAACCTCATTTTACGAGGACTAACGCCTAGTTCGAACTAGCTAGTTCGAACTAAGGGCTGTGTAGCCCTTTAGTTCGAACTAGTGGGAGGCTAAGGCTTCCCAGGTTTCCCTGGTGGCCACTCTGGCCAACACCAGGGAAACTCTATTGCCCCCCTCCCGGCCCCGGAGCCCTTAAAGGGCCACGGGCTGGCTACTCACTTTGTGCCAGTAGCAAGGCTGCAAGCACCCGTGCCTGCACAGCCTGCACCTGCCACACCATGAGCCAGCCATCCGAGGGCTCCCAGCCCTCCACTGCTCCCCACGACCAGCCTGGCGGCTCCCGGGAGCCTGCCCGGGGGCGCACAAGGCGGGCGCCCGCCTGGTCAAGTGCGGAGATCGTGGACCTCATCGAGGTTTGGGGGGAAGCCTCAAATGTCCACGATCTCCGCACTAGCCACCGGAACGCGGCCGTCTATGGACGCATGGCTGCCAGCCTGGCCGCCAGGGGCCACCAGCGCAGCCGGGAGCAGGTGCGCTGCAAGATTAAAGACTTGCGGCAGTCCTACTCCCGGGCCTGCCTGCCAGGGGCTGACCCGGAGGCCTGCCCCCACTTCCATGCCCTGGACCGCATCCTGGGGCCTCATGCCGTCCCTGCCCCCCGGGACGTGATTGACCCCGGGGCAGAGGGACCGCTCCTGGACACCGAGGAGGAGCAAGAGGGCTCTGAGAGCCAGGAGCCTGCTGCCAGCCTTCCCAGGACCCGGGACCCCCGAGGCACCCCACAGAGCCGCTCGCCTGCATCATCAGAGGCCGGGGAGGCGTCCACCTGTGAGTACCCTCGTGTTCCCCTTATGTGTACAGGGGGCTGGGGCGAGAGGGAGCCCCGGGACCGTGCGCCTGGGCCTTGCCCACCACGGAGCAGCAGCTGGGGATCCTGCAGGGGCCCTGGCCTTGCAGAGGGGAGCTGGGTTTCACACACCTGGGCCCCTGGGGTAATTGACCGCTGGTCTTCTTGCACCACAGCTGCAGCACCAGGGACTGCAGGGCGCACCACACCGCCTGCAGCAGCCGCCCGCGCCCGGGCAAGCAGGACAGCCAGGAACCAGGAGGACTACCAGAGGCGGCATCTCCGGTTCCTGGACCGACAGCTCCGTCTCCAGGACCACTGGGTCCAGGAGGACCTCAGGCTGCGCCAGAGGAGTCTGGAGGCCCTGGAGGAGCAGGGCCGTGCCCTGCGAGGCCACCTCCAGAGCCTGCTAGACCGCTTTCCATTTCCTCCTCCCCCTGCTCCCCCTCTTGCTCCCCCTCTTGCTCCCCCTGCTCCCCCTCTTGCTCCCCCTCTTGCTCCTCCTGCTCCCCCTCTTGCTCCTCCTGCTCCCCCTCTTGCTCCTCTTGCTCCCCCTCTTGCTCCCCCTCTTGCTCCTCCTGCTCCCCCTCTTGCTCCCCCTCTTGCTCCCCCTGCTCCCCCTCTTGCTCCCCCTCTTGCTCCCCCTCTTGCTCCTCCTGCTCCCCCTCTTGCTCCCCCTCTTGCTCCCCCTGCTCCCCCTCTTGCTCCTCCTGCTCCTCCTGCTCCTCCTGCTTCCGCTCCTGCTTCCTCCACACCCCCTGTCCTCTCTGCCCCCCCCCCTCCACAACCATTCCCCACCGACGCCCCCGGACCCGCAGTGTGGCGAGACGGGAGAGGCACCCAGACTCCCACCCCTGAGCTTTCCTTTCCCTTCCTCCCTTCCCTCCCCTCCCCTCCCAGCTCCCTCGTCCCAGGTTTCCCCCTCCCTTCTCCCACCTTCATTCCTCCCTCCCCCACCCCAGTTCTCTGAAATAAACAGACGTTTTTGTTTGAAAAACAGGTGTCTTTATTGTACAGTAGCTAGGGAGGGGAAAGGGGAAGGGGGGGGTAGGGTGGAAGAAGGCCCCGGTGGGGCATGCAGGGAGAGGTCAGTCCTCCTCCTCCTCCACCTGGAAGCTCTCCCGCAGGGCTTCCCGGATCCGGATGGCCCCCCGCTGGGCTTCCCGGACGGCGGCGGTGCGGGGCTGACCGTAGTGTCCAGCCATGCGGTCAGCCTCAGCCATCCAGGCTGGCAAGAAAGCCTCCCCCTTCCGCTCACACAAATTGTGGAGCACACAACATGCCGCCACCACGGGAGGGATGTTGTGCTCGGCCAGGTCCAGACGGGTGAGGAGGCATCGAAAGCGGGCTTTCAGTCGCCCGAAGGCCCCCTCCACCACGATGCGGGCCCTGCTCAGCCTGTTATTGAAGGCCTGGCGGGAGGGATTGAGGTGTCCCGTGTAGGGCTTCATGAGCCAGGGCTGCAGTGGGTAGGCGGCATCCCCCACCAGGCAGACGGGCATGTCCACGTCCCCGACCCTGATGTGGCGGTCGGGGAAGAAGGTCCCGTCCTGCAGCCGCTGGCACACGGAGGAGTTCCGGTACACCCGGGCGTCGTGTGCTTTGCCGGACCAGCCCACATTTATGTCCGTCAACTGTCCCCGGTGGTCACACACGGCCTGCAGGATGACGGAGAAGTACCCCTTGCGGTTCACGTACCGGGACGCCTGGTGTTCCGGGGCACGGATGGGGATGTGCGTCCCGTCGATGGCCCCCCCGCAGTTGGGGAAGCCGAGGGCGCCGAATCCCCGGATGACGGCATCCGGGTCGGCGAGGCGGACCACCCTGCGGAGCAGCACCCGGTTGATGGCCTTGACCACCTGCGGAGAGAGACACAGCAAAGCGTCAATCAGTGGGGCGCCCGGGTGGCTGGGAGCGTGCGTGCCCTGGCAGTGCCCCGCGCCCCACTCCCGGAAGCAACCCCCCTGGCGGTGTGTAGTACGGCCGGGACAGCCCGACCCCTCCGGTGCGGGGCGCTTTCGCCTCCTCCCGCCCCCCCCTTTGTCCCTGGGGCGGCCCATCCCCTCCTCGCAGCCCCCCTGCCCCCCGGCTCGGTGGCCGACGAGCGCCGTACCTGCATGAGCACTGCTCCGACAGTGGATCTCCCCACGCCGAACTGGTTCCCGACGGATCGGTAGCTGTCCGGCGTGGAGAGCTTCCAGAGGGCGATGGCCACCCGCTTCTGGAGGGGGATGGCGGGCCTCATGCGAGTGTCCCTTCTTTGCAGGGCAGGGGCGAGCCACTCGCAGAGCTCCAGGAAGGTGTCCCTCCTCATCCTAAAGTTCTGGGTCCACTGTCGGTCGTCCCAGCGCTCCAGGACGATGCGGTCCCACCAGTCGCTGCTGGTGTCCAGACGCCAGATGCGGCGGGGCACGCCGGTGCCGGGGCGCCGCCGCGGCTCCTCCACGGCCCCCAGGGCGGCCAGGCGGAGAGGCAGGGGGCTGACGTTCCCCAGGTGGTGCCAGGCAGCCTCGAGCCATTGCTGGCAGGCTTGCAGCAGCAAGTCCAGAACGTGCACCAGAAGGTGCAGGGCGAGCCGTGGCTCCATGTTGCCACCTGCGGCGGCCCCCCCGAAGGGAAGCACCGACACAGACGGGCACAGAGACCGACGCTTTGCTGTCCCTCGGCGAGGTTGGCAAGCAAGCAGGAAAAGCTGAGAACCGGCTGTCCAGGGGGGGTCCCTTTAAGCACGAGCCTCAGATAGCCTCAGACAGCAGCCACACAAAGCAACTGCTGACCTGATGCCCTGCCAGAACCGGTTTCAGCTGCCCTTAAATGCCCCCCTGCGTCCAATCAGTGTGGACGCGCTAGTTCGAACTAGCAAAACGCTAGTTCGAACTAGTTTTTAGTTCTAGATGCGCTAGTTCGAACTAGCGCTGTAGTGTAGACGTACCCTCAGTTCTAATGAATGTCTGTTCCAGCATAAGGGCTGGGGCCGGAGACTCAGAAGCTCCAAATAACTATCTACTAAGCGGAAGCCCCCTGAAGACACAAACTGGACCAGGGCAGATTGACGAGCCCTGAAGTTAGCAGCAAGCCCCCCGTGATAGGGAACCCATAGCAAGTTTGGCCAGAAGACAACGGCCAAGCGGGGCCATCAGCACACTGAGACCAGGGGCTGCGAGAACAACCTCCCGATCAACACGGCGCAGACAAACTGCTTGTGATGCTGAACGACTGATTAAGGCCTGACAAGGCAAAATGCATCGACTCGCATGGACGGAAAATCCTGTAAAGGGGGGGAAGCGTTTGTACGGGTCTTCGGGTTCCATCCTGCCACAGCCTTGGAGCATCCGTCCGGACTGACAAGAACCCGGCTCCTCCCTCGCACTCAACTTATCTGGCCAATCAGCTGGGTCGAGCGCCAGACTGGTAACTATCCCATCAGCAGGGTGCGTGTGAATGCACATGCTGCTTTGCTATATTGTTAATAAACTAGTCAATTAGCCCGTCTTAAGACGGGATTTTCAGGCCTCTCCTCCATGTGGGTCTTCTCTCCTGAGCCTCTGGTCTCTCGCTCCGTGTCTCTCTCCTCCTACTGCCTCCCCCTCTCTCTCAGCTCTCCTCCACCTCCTGCCTCTTTTTCCATCTCTCTTTCTCCTCCCCCCCCCCGCCCCCCGCCTCTCACTTGGGGGACCGTGGAGCCCAAACGGCCATTTGAGCACCACGCTCCCTGTACAGCATGGAGAGCGTGGAGCCCAAACAGTCGCTTGTGCCGCTTGCTCCCCCGTGGTGGCCCGGCTGAGTGGCGCAGAAGTCAGCCGAGCGCCACGGCGGGAGGGGAAGGACGTGACTCAGGCAACAGCGCCGCCCAGAGGGAACAGCCAGCATTTCAGCGCTACAGACTCTCAGACATTGGGCAACTATATATAGGATGCGGCGTGTGGCCTTGCCTCCCTGAAAGAGATCCCCATGCTACATGGTGGGGATCTGTGTGCCAGGGAGCTGTGTGATGGGGGGAGCTGCGTGGCTGGGAGCTGCGTGGCTGGGAGCTGTGTGATGGGGGGAGCTGCGTGGCTGGGAGCTGTGTGATGGGGGGAGCTGCGTGGCTGGGAGCTGCGTGGCTGGGAGCTGCGTGGCTGGGAGCTGTGTGATGGGGGGAGCTGCGTGGCTGGGAGCTGCGTGGCTGGGAGCTGTGTGATGGGGGGAGCTGCGTGGCTGGGAGCTGTGTGATGGGGGGAGCTGCATGGCTGGGAGCTGTGTGATGGGGGGAGCTGCGTGGCTGGGAGCTGCGTGGCTGGGAGCTGCGTGGCTGGGAGCTGTGTGATGGGGGGAGCTGCGTGGCTGGGAGCTGTGTGATGGGGGGAGCTGTGTGGCTGGGAGCTGTGTGATGGGGGAGCTGTGTGATGGGGGGAGCTGCGTGGCTGGGAGCTGTGTGATGGGGGGAGCTGCGTGGCTGGGAGCTGCGTGGCTGGGAGCTGTGTGGCTGGGAGCTGTGTGATGGGGGGAGCTGCGTGGCTGGGAGCTGTGTGATGGGGGGAGCTGCGTGGCTGGGAGCTGTGTGATGGGGGAGCTGTGTGATGGGGGGAGCTGCGTGGCTGGGAGCTGTGTGATGGGGGGAGCTGCGTGGCTGGGAGCTGCGTGGCTGGGAGCTGTGTGATGGGGGGAGCTGTGTGCCAGGGAGCTGTGTGATGGGGGGAGCTGCGTGGCTGGGAGCTGTGTGATGGGGGGAGCTGCGTGGCTGGGAGCTGCGAGGCGGGGATCTGTGTGTCAGGGAGCTCCGTGGAGACATACCATCCCATGATGGCCCATCGGTGCCCAGCCAGCCCTGGTGTCGCACATGCTGGCAAACGGGCACTAGGGGCCGGGGCGCGGGGCAGCCCATCCCCTTGGAGCAGGCACTCGGCCGGCAGTAACGCGACTCCCCCAGCCGCCCTCCTGTGCCATGGAGAGAGGTGGAGGCCGGGGCCCGGTGCTACGTGGCTGGTTTGCAGGGGCCCTGCTCTCACCCAGACGCCTGGGTTGCAAGGAGCGCGCTGCCGGCTACAGTGAAACCGGGGTCGTGTGTCGCCTGCAGCCGTCACCCCAAGTGGGCCCTTCTCAGATGCACGATACAGCAGCACCAATATGTCCCAAGCAGGAGGGCTCGGGGCCCCTGCCGTACCCAGCAGCCTGGGCAGGGGCACAGGCTATCCCATGCTTCTGCCAGGCTGGTCCCAGGGGTTGCTCGTACTCCCAGCTCTGCCAGCACAAGCCCCTTTGACGCTCTGCCGGATCTAGCCGGGGCGTAAATGGGGCATGTTGCTCACAGCGCCCCCTCGTGGAGGGATGGTGTCATGCAGGCTGGCGCTTCAGCCCAGGGCCCCATTATGTTCCCCACCCCACTGACACTGCCGGGCTCGGTGCGGATCCGTCTCTGAACAGTCCTGCTGTTCCACGTGACGCAGCTGGCGGGCAAGGACGGGCTGTGGTCGGCCTGGAGTCCTTGGGGCTTCTTGGGTGCTATTTCCGAGGTTCCCGCTGACCCTTCCGCTCTTGGCCTCGGTCACAGAGAATCCAGAAGCTGAATCTTTTGTCTTTGTGACGCGGGACGTGTCCGTCCTTTTTCTGCATCCAGTTTGACATGAGCACGGTCACCGGGTTCTCGGCTGTGCCGCCCTCTGGGTAAGCGCTACCTGTAAGGGCCCAGGCGCTCCCTTCGCCTGCTTGCCCGACTCGGCTGCTGCCTTCCGGCCTGCCCTCTCCGGAGGAGGCTCTTGTCCCAAGCTGAAAGTCGCTGACTCGGTTTCCCCTCGGGAGCTGCGCTGGCCTGTGTCCAGGAGCAGCGACTGGCGCGGAGCCGTCACCCAGACACGCCAGGCGTCCCTGCTGTGGGACGGCTCGGCTGCCTGCAGCGCTCTGCCAGCCCCTCCGTGCCGGGCGACTAGATTCTGAGCGGAATCACACTGTTTGGAATTGCTCCGGTGACCTGCACGCTGGTGCCCATCACGTGTGGCTCTGGATTTCTGCAGCTCGTCTCTTTCGAGCTCTCCCCTGTGGCGGGTTTACATTCTGCCGGGGGCTCCTCCCCATTGTCTCCTAAGCTCATTTGGGCTTGGATCTCCTTTTACAAGTCCAGGCCATCAACTCCTCTGTCATGCCCTCCCCCGTTCCCACTGGGCCCGTCACGGTTGCCACGGGGGGGCCGAGGAGGCTGCTGGTCTTTGAGGCCTTGCACGCTAAATGCAAAGCTTTGGAAGTTGCTTCTGTGGTGGACTCGCCTGTGCAGGTCAGATTCCGCCAGGGCTGGTCACGGCTGGGCTAGGGGACCTCGGAGCTGGGCAGGGCTGACGGTCACTGTGACATGAGAGACTGAGACGGCCGCTCCTGGGTGCACTCTAAAGTCAATGGTCTTGCCAAGAATATTCAGTTTCACTCTGTGTTCTCCCCAGTGACAGATCTCGGAAACTGCCTGCAGTGTGGGCCAGTTCCCTGCCGGCACAAGAGGGCCACATTTCATGCATTTATTAGACCATGCACCATTTATTAGACGCGCCTTCTCCCTCGGGAAATGACGCTTTCCATACCTTGCGCGGGTTGCTTGGAGCGTGTCCCTCAGCCGTGGAGTTTTCTCTCCTTGATAGTGACTTTTCACATCCATGTGTCTGTTTAGTTTCTAAGCCAGTTTCAGGTGTTTCAAGCTGTTCCTGTCTTTTGTTCTGTTGGTTGATTAATTCTGACTGCTTTGCTATTTGTGCAGCTGTAGCTGGGGCTAAATCTCTCTTCGGCTGTGGCGGCGGTGAAAGGTTTTTATCTGTTAATCCAATAGACAGCCTGCCACTGATAGGTTCATGTGTTTCATGTTCCCAGAATCAGAGTTTTCAGCCAATGTTTGCAGAGCTCTTATAAAACATTCAGCGTTTCCCCCTGGTTCTTGAATTCTCTGGTGAAGACATGCTCTTTCATAAACCGCATTTCTCTGCAGTATGAAGTATGCATCAAACATAGCCAGAACCTTTTCACAGTCATCTTTGCGATGGCCTTCAGGAATATCAAAAGATTTAAAGAAATTCTCTGCTTGCTTCCCCATAGCATGAATTAAAGAAGATACCTGTCTATCTCCAGTTTCTTTTCGGAGCTCATTTGCAATTCTAGATCTTGCGAAATGGGCTTCCAGTCCACCCATTGAGAAAGTCTGTCAAAGCTGAAATTCGCTGGGACACCGACGTTTGTATGTTGATGGCAGCTCGCAACTTTGGTTGCTGTTTGGTTGGTTGCTGTTTGCTTTCCTTTACTCTTCAGAGTTTACTCCTGACACCATGTCCCAGTCCTCTCTATGGCTGTGTCTAGACTGGCAAGTTTTTCTGGAAAATCAGCCGCTTTTCCGGAAAAACTTGCCAGCTGTCTACACTGGCCGCTTGAATTTCCGGAAAAGCACTGACGATCTCATGTAAGATTGTCAGTGCTTTTGCAGAAATACTCTGCTGCTCCCGTTCGGGCAAAAGTCTTTTTCCGAAAGACTTTTGCGCAAAAGGGCCAGTGTGAACAGCACAGTACTATTTTCTGCAAAAAAGCCTCGATCGCGAAAATGGTGATCGGGGCTTTTTTGCGGAAAAACTTGTCTAGATTGGCCACGGACGCTTTTCCGCAAAAAGTGCTTTTGCGGAAAAGCATCCTGCCAATCTAGACGCGCTTTTCCGAAAATGCTTTTAATGGAAAAGTTTTCCGTTAAAAGCATTTTCGGAAAATCATGCCAGTGTAGACGTAGCCTATCAGAGCCAACTCAGACCCCGAGGAGGATGGATGTGTCCCTCCCAAACACTGGTTATTTTTCAGTCTGGTTTGCTCTGCTGCCTCTGGTGATTCTCACTGTCCATATAAACTCTGCTAAGCCGTTAGCCTCAAAGAGATCCAGTGGCAAGGAGTTCCACAGGCTGAGTGCCTGAGAGACAGGCCTTCCCCGAAAGCACGTGCAGCCTTAACTCTGCAGTACTGGACTTTGAACCTCGGGGCGGGGGGGGGGGAGGGTTGTGTGGGGCTTATTTGAAATGGCGTCATCGCGGTAAGCTCAGGAAACACCTCCTGGTCCAGGGCTGCAGGAGCAAGACGTCAGCTCACAGCAGGCGCCCACCTGTCCCTCGGGCGAACGCTGCAGGGCTGGGGGGCAGCGAGTGCCGGAGCCGTGTCCCCGGGACCCACTTGCCATTCCCGTTGGTGCTCTCGCAGACCCACCTGCACCCCCGAGCCCTCAATCGTGCCAGAGGGAACGTAGCTGAGCAGACGTTTAACAGCCCCCTCGGCGACCCTTCTCGACAGGCCTTCTGGTGGAAAACTGGACACTGGCAACCCTGCCTGCAGCAAAGGGGGAGCTGCCCGGCCCATGATGCGTGAGCCTCTGGGGAGGGGCAGGCAGCTCTGAGCTCCAGGCAGGGGCATGGCGGAGGAAGAGGGCAAACCGGGCAGAGGATATGGAGCAGAGCCTGTGCACAAAGCAGGAGCCCGGCTGGGAGGGCAGCAGAGCTGAGGCAGCGCCTGAGCTGAGCACCCACGCGAGAGGCCCCGGGGCACGGACCCTTGGGCTTTGGAGGCAGCAGAATCTTCCAGGTGCTGGGACTGGATTAGCGGGGAACTCCCCCACAGCCGGCTCCTGCCCCCTGCTCACAGCGCCCCCTGCTGGGAGACCCTGGGGCTGCCATAGCCAGGAACTCCCCCACAGCCGGCTCCTGCCCCCTGCTCACAGCACCTCCTGCTGGGAGACCCAGGGGCTGCCATAGCCAGGAACTCCCCCACAGCCGGCTCCTGCCCCCTGCTCACAGCGCCCCCTGCTGGGAGACCCAGGGGCTGCCATAGCCAGGAACTCCCCCACAGCCGGCTCCTGCCCCCTGCTCACAGCGCCCCCTGCTGGGAGACCCTGGGGCTGCCATAGCCAGGAACTCCCCCACAGCCGGCTCCTGCCCCCTGCTCACAGCGCCCCCTGCTGGGAGACCCAGGGGCTGCCATAGCCAGGAACTCCCCCACAGCCGGCTCCTGCCCCCTGCTCACAGCGCCTCCTGCTGGGAGACCCAGGGGCTGCCATAGCCAGGAACTCCCCCACAGCCGGCTCCTGCCCCCTGCTCACAGCGCCCCCTGCTGGGAGACCCTGGGGCTGCCATAGCCAGGAACTCCCCCACAGCCGGCTCCTGCCCCCTGCTCACAGCGCCCCCTGCTGGGAGACCCAGGGGCTGCCATAGCCAGGAACTCCCCCACAGCCGGCTCCTGCCCCCTGCTCACAGCGCCCCCTGCTGGGAGACCCTGGGGCTGCCATAGCCAGGAACTCCCCCACAGCCGGCTCCTGCCCCCTGCTCACAGCGCCCCCTGCTGGGAGACCCTGGGGCTGCCATAGCCAGGAACTCCCCCACAGCCGGCTCCTGCCCCCTGCTCACAGCGCCCCCTGCTGGGAGACCCAGGGGCTGCCATAGCCAGGAACTCCCCCACAGCCGGCTCCTGCCCCCTGCTCACAGCGCCCCCTGCTGGGAGACCCAGGGGCTGCCATAGCCAGGAACTCCCCCACAGCCGGCTCCTGCCCCCTGCTCACAGCGCCCCCTGCTGGGAGACCCAGGGGCTGCCATAGCCAGGAACTCCCCCACAGCCGGCTCCTGCCCCCTGCTCACAGCGCCTCCTGCTGGGAGACCCAGGGGCTGCCATAGCCAGGAACTCCCCCACAGCCGGCTCCTGCCCCCTGCTCACAGCGCCCCCTGCTGGGAGAGACTGGGGCTGCCATAGCCAGGAACTCCCCCACAGCCAGCTCCTGCCTCCTGCTCACAGCGCCCCCTGCTGGGAGAGACTGGGGCTGCCATAGCCAGGAACTCCCCCACAGCCGGCTCCTGCCCCCTGTTCACAGCGCCCCCTGCTGGGAGAGACTGGGGCTGCTATAGCCAGGAACTCCCCCACAGCCAGCTCCTGCCCCCTGCTCACAGCGCCCCCTGCTGGGAGAGGCCAAGACTTAGCGCTTTGTCTCCCCCTCAGCGCTTTGTCCTGCCCACTGCAGCACCTCCTGCTGGGAGCTCCCCCACAGCTGGGCTAGAGAACAAGACAGAGAACATCGCAGTGCCTCTGTGTACATCCCTGGTGCGCCCACAGCTTGAATACTGCGCACAGATGTGGTCTCCTCGTCTCAAACAGGCATTGGAAAAGATTTCAGGAAAGGGCAGCCAAAACGAGGAGGGTTTGGAACGGGTCCCATGTCAGGAGAGAGGAGTCAATCTGGGCCTTTCAGCTGAGACAGGAGGAGACCGCAGGGCGCTAGGATCGAGGGCTAGGAAAGCACGACTGGGGTGGGAACCGGCAAGGAGGAAAAGAATCAGGGCAGCATGACGCTGCTGGGACACTCGCTGGCTCGGGCGCCTGGCTGGGCACTTTGGTTTCGAAGGGCCACTCCTCTCGCCGGCAGAAGCTGGTCCAGTAAAAGCCGCCCCCCCCCCCCCCCGGGCTTTCCAGTGCCTGAGGGTTAACCACCAGTCTCGGGCCGAGGTCCCACCACACCCACTGCCGCGGCTGGCGACTGCTGCCGTGGTCGGGTTCCCTTCAGAGGCCAATGGCCTCTGCTCCTTTGCCATCGGAGGGGACAGAAAACTGCTCATTGCCCAGGGCCAGACTGGCACCTGGAAGCCCCAAGGCCGGTGCCCCCTGCCTAGCGTTGCCCAGTCTTGGAGAGGTGAGGCGCCCTGTGACGGACCGGGCCGTGTCTGGGCACAGCTGAGGGCGTCCGCTCAGGGCGAATTGCTCGAATCCGGGGCTCCTTACAGCCCCCGACTGGCGACCTCTCCACAAAGGCCACAAACCAGTCTCACAGAGCGCTTCAGCTGCCTGCCTGAAGCCTCCCGAGCAAAACCCCTCCGACACCCCAGCAATATCCGTGCCCCCGATGGCCCCGGGCCTCATACACAGGTGGGGGGTCCTAGCACCCAATCCCACCTACCCCGAACAAGTTCTGTCCGGTTCCAAGAAACCAGCCACAGATCCCTGGTCAATTTACCCTCCGGACCTTACCCACAAATCACGCTGGGCCAATCCTTTAGAATCTAAAACTAAAGGTTTATTATTACAAGAAAGAAAAGCCTGAGAGTAAGGTTATTAAAGTACAGTACGTTACATGCACCGAATCTCCCAGTTCTCGATGCAGGCTCTAGCAGAGATGTACAGCTGCTGGTTTAAAAGTTCTTATTGCTCATCCTACGAACAGGATGGGTTCACAGGTCTTCCGGGCTCTTCAATCCCTGCAGTGCTGCCTCTGGGATGAAGTGCTGAGCTGAGAACAAAATGGCATCGACCGCATGGCCTCTTTATACCTCCTTCCTCGCCTCTTCTGGTCTCAGCTGGTCACCTGGTCCTCAGCCTCTCTCTGCTGGCAGCTCTTGGGTCTCCGCCCTCATGCTTTGGGTGTGTCTTCGGCCCATCAAGGGCCATTGTTCCACAGGGCTTCGCTACTCAGCCTGTCCATAGCAATGCTCAACCACATTCACAGAAATATTCAGCTTCCACACAGATTACAGATTCCTACCTACACACACAGACATTATACACTCACATAAATAGTGTACATCAGATCAACAAACAATAATCTCCCATTCAATACCCCACATGGCTCCCCCCACACCAATTTCTGGGGCCAACACCCCCACCTAGGGGTGCAGCAGCGATCTGGCTGCTTCCCTCCAATTCAGCAACGTGACACGCCCCCAGAGGGCCGGCACCCCTAGGCACGTGCCGACTGGGAATCCAGCCCAGACTTTGCCCCCTTTTAAATCATCCGGTGAGCTCCTGAAATGCTCCCTCCTCAAAGAGCGTTGCCCCTGTGGCAAGGAAGGGGCAGCGAGTCTGACAGCCAAGGGTCCATGCTGGTTTCTTTCCCACTGGGCCCGCCTACACTGCAGAGTGATCTGACTCCGCAACCTCTGACGGGCCAGCGAATGGCCACTTAGCTGCCACTGTCCGTAATTGCACCTGGACAGAGGCGTCTGCCTTTCCTTTGTCTGGCAAAACCCAGTTTGCCCATTCCCAAGCCATGTCTGGGTCCCACTCAGTCTCTTATGTCCTTCCTATTTGCACAGTCTTGTGGATGGTTACCGTGCACACACACTATTATGGTCACCACTTGTACAAATTGGGCCTTGTGTGTTATCATTAGAAACCCATAATCTACTGAACATTATTATCCCATTTCAATATGTGCAGCTACACTACAAGTGAAGTGATGAGGTTGTACTGTCTGATTGTTACTCACATATGTTGTAAGCTGTTTCCTGTAAGCTGTGCAGCCCCACAGCAGCCTGTTTCATGCTGCATAGGTGCTCAGGGCAGCTGCCTGGGCACCTGCCCCTCCCTTGGCCCCAACCTAACCTGGCTCCCATCTGCTGCAGCCAGGGAAGGGATGGCCTGAACCCAGCCCTGGGGCACTCTCCCGTGGAGAGAACCCAGCCCCTGGCGCAGACCTGCTGAGATGGGAGAGGCACCTATTCCTGCAGCCCTGGCCTTGATGCTGCTGCCAAGAGAGAGTGTTGGGTGGAGTCCTCTCTCCCCTCCATAGCCCCGGAGCACCACCCTACATCCCAGCCCCTCATTTGCCCCAGCCCCAATTCACACTCTGAACCCCTCAGTCCCACCTCACCTCCATATTGATTCACATAACAAAATTCATTCCACACTTGAGTGGGAAAAAGCAGCCCGGGGAACAGCCGTTAACTAGTTTTTCAGAGACAACGACACACTGGTGTGTCCCAGCAAAGTCAGACTGGCCCCCCCTTACTGAAGCAGCCATTTTTCAGCAACAGGAAGGTTTAAACAAGAAATTTACGTTGCATCACGAGAGGATTTCCCCCTCCTGTGCCCAGTGGCCGGCATGTCACGGTGACCCAGCCAGGACGTCTCTCGCACGAGAAACTGCGCTATACAGAGGAGGAAACCACTCGGCTTCACCTCTCCTCCCGCCATCTCTCTGCTCATGACATCAGAGGACCCCTGACGGGGTGTGAACTGGGGGAGGGTGCCTGGCTGACAGGGAATCCAGCCTGTGAACTGTTAAACTCGTGGTCAGAGAAAAATACGTGCTTCAAATCCGAGTCGTTTGTTAAAAATTTGGGAATTAGCTTGTGTGTTTAATCCTTTTATTTTCTTTCCTCTCCAGTTCTGACTTTTATGCTTTATCCCTTGTAATCACTTAAAGCCCGGCTCCGCAGTTAATGAACTTTCTTTATTGTTTTCTCTAAGCCGCTGTGTGTCTGGATTGGCGTGTTTGAGCCACCAGCCTGCTGCCCCCTCAGCGTGCGCTGTAGAAGGGACGGGAGCACGAGTGTAGCTGGGAGAGAATTTCCACGCGGGAGGCTGCGAGTGAGCCGAACCCAGAGAGCCGGTTGTTTTGCAGCTGCCCGGGATGGAATCCAAAGCAGATGGGGACCCACAGGCCCGGGGGCCGGAGGCGACGCCCAGCTTGCCTGGATCTGACCCCCAAGGCTCAGGGCCCCCCCCCCCAGCATTGGGGAGCCTGTGTTGGCACTCTGACCCCCCCGCTCCTCACTGTGGGGCTGGCGCACACACAATCTAAGTGGGAGGGGAGCATGGGGAGCATCTTTCTACTTCTCAGTCGGGGACCACGTCAGCGAGGGGGGGTTGGGTTTTTTTTGCTTCTCACTTGTGTGCAGCCCCCGACTGATTTTGCTGTGGGTCAGCGGCCCCCAGCCCTGCACAAGAGTGTCCTGATGTTCGACAGTCCAGATTGTCCCTTGGGGAACGTCGCGTGTTCAGTGCGGACACTGCAAGAGATTCAGCATCACACGTCAGATCCCAAATCTCCCGAGACTGACCCCCATCTCAGGTCACATTAGAAAAAGACCATTTGGTGGTTTCGGTGGCCACTGGCCCTTGTGTGATAAGAACAGAAGAGCAGCCGCCAGGGGCAGCCCAAAGGTCCGGCTAGCCCCGTGTCCTGGCTGCCCTCAGTGGTCAACGCCAGGTGCCCCAGAGGGAGTGAACAGAACTGGGACCATCCAGTGAGCCCTCCCCTGTTGCCCATTCCCAGCCCTGGCAAACAGAGGCTACAGGCACCATTCCTGCCCATCCTGCCTAACAGCCGTTAATGGACCCATCCACCAAGAACTTGAATCATTCTTTTTGGAACCCAGTTATGCTTTTGACCTTCACAACATCCTCTGGCAGGGAGTTCCACAGGTTGACAGTGCACTGTGTGAAGAAAAACTTCCTTTGGTTTGTTGTAGACCTGCTGCCTGTTCATTTCATTGGGTGACCCCTGGTTCTTCTGTGATGAGAAGGAGTAAATAGCACTTCCTTGCCTACTTTGCCCACGCCAGTCATGACTTTATAGAGCTCCATCATATCCCCCCTTTGGTCAGCTGTTTTCCAAGCTGAAGAGCCCCAGTCTCATGAATCTCTCCTCACACAGCAGCCGTTCCAACCCCTCTGCTGCCAATTGGTGTCACTTGAGCTGCCGGTCTCTCATCCCCACGTCTGCCAGCAATGAACCCTGCTCCCCCAGCTCCCCCCAGCCTGGCTCCCCATCAGCCCCCAAAGCTCCCCCAGGGCCCCACATGCGGCTCTGTCACTGTCCAGCCAGGTGCTGGGGGAAGCAGTGAGGTCCTGTCCTGTTCCCATTGCACCCGGGGGGTCCCTGAGCTGCCGGGCTGGTAGCAGAGAGCAGAGGGGTCAGACTCTTGCAGCTCCCGACAGGGCTGAGCTTTGCATCACCAGACAGGCTCCCGACCCCGCTGGGACCACGCCCCTCCTCGGCGCCTGGCTCCAATGAAGCTGCTGAGTCCTTCGTGCCCCGCCCCAGCTGTGGGGAGCGATGGGCGCCCCCTGCTGCAGACCAGGCAGGCTCAGGGCAGGGCTGGACAATAATTGTTGATGGGGGCCACTCCAAGAATTTGGAAAGTGGTCGAGGGCCGCACTCTTCCATGCTATTAATAGGGAGGTGCGGGGGTCTGGGATGGAGGCTGGGTGCAGAGGGAGCTTGCGGTAAGGGTGGGACTTTGGGTGAAGGAGGCAGCTGTGACCTGGGGGGCTGGAGGTTGGATTGTGACCTAGAGCAGGGAATTGTGGTGCAGGAGGGGTGCAGGGGCTTGGGTTGTGAGCTAGGGCAGGAGGGGACTGTGATCTGGGGCAGGGCATTGGGGTGCCAGATCTGGGAGGGGGTATGGGTGCAGGAGGGGGGCAGAGGATGTGAGGGACAGGAGTGGGGGGCAGAGGGTTGGGGAAGGGAGGGGCTGGGGTGCCAGAGGCAGGGTCTGGCCAGGAGACTTACCAGCCAGCAGCCTGTTCCTGACACGCTGCCAGTGAGGGTTCCCTCTAAGCTGCCCAGCAGCACAACGTCACAGGTGATGAATGAGCCCTGCCCAGCTGGTCAGCTCCATGCAGGAGCCTTGAGCCTCTGACTGGGCAGGGCGCATTAATCACCCGCGCTGCTGCAGCTTACAGGGACCATCGCTGCCTGCCCCACCCCCGCACAGGCAGCAGCCATGTGCTCTGGAGCCCCTTGTACTTCGTGGCTGCCTGTTATTGAAACAGGCAACTCCCATTGGCCAGTTTCTGGCCAGAAACTGGCTAATGGGATTGTGCTGGGGGCGGGAGCAGCTGCTAAAGCTTCCCCCCTCCCCTCTGGACTCACAGTCTTTTAAGAAAACCCCCCCTAGAGCCGTGTTTCTGAGCGGCAGGCCCAGGGCGGCTCGGGTTGCCAGGGCTCTGCTTTTGAACCGGGCAGTCCGGTATTTCAGCCTTCTGGTCGGGAAACAAACGGAGAAAATAGAACTGTCGGGGATTTTCTAATTAAGGACGTTTTATGATCATCAGGGCTACGTCTACACTGGCATGATTTTCCGAAAATGCTTTTAACGGAAAAGTTTTCCTTTAAAAGCATTTTCGGAAAAGCGCGTCTAGATTGGCAGGATGCTTTTCCGCAAAAGCACTTTTTGTGGAAAAGCATCCGTGGCCAATCTAGACGCGCTTTTCCGCAAAAAACCCCGATCGCCATTTTCGCAATCGGGGCTTTTTTGCGGAAAACAGTCCTGTGCTGTCTACACTGGCCCTTTTGCGCAAAAGACTTTTGCCCGAACGGGAGCAGCATAGTATTTCCGCAAAAGCACTGACAATCTTACATGAGATCGTCAGTGCTTTTGTGGAAATTCAAGCTGCCAGTGTAGACAGCTGGCAAGTTTTTCCGCAAAATCAAATGATTTTGCGGAAAAACTTGCCAGTCTAGACACAGCCCAGGAGTGTCAGGACGGAGTTACGCACTGCGTGAGCGTGTCCACCGGCCAGGCAGTGCGCAGCTACGCAGTAGAGAGGAGGGGGAGGGGCCAGGGCGGGATGGAATCCCCAGGGCCCCACTGGGACCGTGCACGGGACAGGCAGCACCCCAGGATCTGCGTGCGCCCAGGTCAGCCCCACTCCCTGCGACCCTCTCCCGGCCATCCCCACTCCCCGCGACCCCCTCCTGGCCAGCCCTGCTTCCCACCGGCCAGTTCCTCCCCCCGATCTCCCCCGGCCAGCCCCACTCCCCGCGACCCTCTCCCGGCCAGCCCTGCTTCCCACCAGCTGGTTCCCCCCCCGATTTCCCCCGGCCATCCCCACTCCCCGCGACCCCCTCCTGGCCAGCCGTGCTTCCCACCAGCTGGTTCCCCCCCCCCCCGATCTCCCCCAGCCAGCCCTGCTTCCCTCCCGGCCGATCCTCGCCCCCCATCTGAGATCAAGCATGTCTGGTATATTTTTGAAACCATCTGGTACCTAGTGGCATGCGGGGGGGGGGGGGGCGAGGCAAGTGGGGGGCCTGCCCTGGGATCTACCCATGTGGGCAGCACTGGAATCTCTCCTGCACAGCCCTGGCGAGCCAACAGCTCCCTGCCTGCTCTGGGGGCGGGGGCAGATCTGGTCCCATGTCCCTACCCCACAGTGCCACACATGGCCCCTGCTGGCGGGGGCTGGGCTGGGTACTGTGCAGGCAGCTGTGGGAAGGCCTGGGGGAGGGAACATGGGGGCTGCTTCCAGCGTGGCCGGGGACAGGGCCTTGGGGGGAAGGGCAGGGCAGGGTCTGGGGTCCCCGTTTGGGAAGGCGCTATTGCCTCTCGTCAGGTCCCTCTGAGGCCACTTGTACAGGCTGCCGGGAATGGTTCTGGCTGTGGGCTGCCCCACAGGTGCTGGGGGCCTTACTCTGCCACAGACTCACCACGTGGCCTTGGCTGTGTCACATAGGGTCTGTCTACACTACAGCGCTAATTCGAACTAACGCATCTAGAACTAAAAACTAGTTCGAATTAGCGTTTTGCTAATTCGAACTAGCGCGTCCACACTGATTGGACGCAGGGGGGCATTTAAGGGCGGCTGAAACCGGTTCTGGCAGGGCATCAGGTCAGCAGTTGCTTTCTGTGGCTGCTGTCTGAGGCTATCTGAGGCTCGTGCTTAAAGGGACCCCCCTGGACAGCCGGTTCTCAGCTTTTCCTGCTTGCTTGCCAACCTCGCCGAGGGACAGCAAAGCGTCGGTCTCTGTGCCCGTCTGTGTCGGTGCTTCCCTTCGGGGGGGCCGCCGCAGGTGGCAACATGGAGCCACGGCTCGCCCTGCACCTTCTGGTGCACGTTCTGGACTTGCTGCTGCAAGCCTGCTAGGAATGGCTGGAGGCTGCCTGGTTCCACCTGGTGCGTCAGCCCCCTGCCTCTCCGCCTGGCTGCCCTGGGGGCCGTGGAGGAGCCGCGGCGGCGCCCCGGCACCGGCGTGCCCCGCCGCGTCTGGCGTCTGGACACCAGCACCGACTGGTGGGACCGCATCGTCCTGGAGCACTGGGAGGACCGACAGTGGACCCAGAACGTCAGGATGAGGAGGGACACCTTCCTGGAGCTCTGCGCGTGGCTCGCCCCTGCCCTGCAAAGAAGGGACACTCGCATGAGACCCGCCATCCCCCTCCAGAAGCCGGACAGCTACCGATATCCGCACCTGACCAGGCGGGCGCCCGCCTCTTGCGGCCCCGGGCAGGCTCCTGGGAGCCGCCAGGCTCGTCCCGGGAAGAGGGGGAGGGCTGGGGGGCAGCGGGTGGCTGGCTCATGGCGTGGCAGGTGCAGGGTCTGCTGGCTGGGTGCTGGCAGCCTTGCACCTGGCACGGGCACCGTAGCCAGCCTGTGCCCCTTTAAGGGCTCTGGGGCCGGGAGGGGGGCAGGAGCGGGGCAGGGGGGCAGGAGCACAGTTGGGGACTGTGCTCCAGGCTGGGGGGCAGGAGCAGGGCAGGGGGGCTGGTGGGGAAACAGGTGAAAGGGGTAGTGGTGCAACAGAGCTGTGGACTGGGGAATTGGAGCCTCTGGGGCTGGGTGCAGGGCAGGGGCCAGGGGATGGGGGGCAGGCAGTGGGGGGGGGCAGGGGACTCGGGCTGGGGTTGGGGCTGGGTGCAGGGCAGGGGCCAGGGGATGGGGGGCAGGCAGTGGGGGGGGCAGGGGACTCGGGCTGGGGTTGGGGCTGGGTACAGGGCAGGGGCCAGGGGATGGGGGGCAGGCAGTGGGGGAGGCAGGGGACTCGGGCTGGGGTTGGGGCTGGGTGCAGGGCAGGGGCCAGGGGATGGGGGGCAGGCAGTGGGGGGGCAGGGGACTCGGGCTGGGGTTGGGGCTGGGTACAGGGCAGGGGCCAGGGGATGGGGGGCAGGCAGTGGGGGGGGCAGGGGACTCGGGCTGGGGTTGGGGCTGGGTGCAGGGCAGGGGCCAGGGGATGGGGGGCAGGCAGTGGGGGGGAGGGCAGGGGACTCAGGCTGGGGTTGGGACTGGGTGCAGGGCAGGGGCCAGGGGCTGGGGGGCAGGCAGTGGGGGGGGGGCAGGGGACTCAGGCTGGGGTTGGGGCTGGGTGCAGGGCAGGGGCCAGGGGATGGGGGGCAGGCAGTGGGGGGGGCAGGGGACTCGGGCTGGGGTTGGGGCTGGGTACAGGGCAGGGGCCAGGGGATGGGGGGCAGGCAGTGCGGGGGGGCAGGGGACTCGGGCTGGGGTTGGGGCTGGGTGCAGGGCAGGGGCCAGGGGATGGGGGGCAGGCAGTGGGGGGGGGGCAGGGGACTCAGGCTGGGGTTGGGACTGGGTGCAGGGCAGGGGCCAGGGGCTGGGGGGCAGGCAGTGGGGGGGGGGCAGGGGACTCGGGCTGGGGTTGGGGCTGGGTTCAGGGCAGGGGCCAGGGGATGGGGGGCAGGCAGTGGGGGGGGCAGGGGACTCGGGCTGGGGTTGGGGCTGGGTACAGGGCAGGGGCCAGGGGATGGGGGGCAGGCAGTGGGGGGGGCAGGGGACTCGGGCTGGGGTTGGGGCTGGGTACAGGGCAGTGGCCAGGGGATGGGGGGCAGGCAGTGCGGGGGGGCAGGGGACTCGGGCTGGGGTTGGGGCTGGGTGCAGGGCAGGGGCCAGGGGATGGGGGGCAGGCAGTGGGGGGGGGGGGCAGGGGACTCGGGCTGGGGTTGGGGCTGGGTGCAGGGCAGGGGCCAGGGGATGGGGGGCAGGCAGTGGGGGGGAGGGGCAGGGGACTCGGGCTGGGGTTGGGGCTGGGTGCAGGGCAGGGGCCAGGGGATGGGGGGCAGGCAGTGGGGGGGAGGGCAGGGGACTCAGGCTGGGGTTGGGGCTGGGTGCAGGGCAGGGGCCAGGGGATGGGGGGCAGGCAGTGGGGGGGGCAGGGGACTCGGGCTGGGGTTAGGGCTGGGTGCAGGGCAGGGGCCAGGGGATGGGGGGCAGGCAGTGGGGGGGGCAGGGGACTCGGGCTGGGGTTAGGGCTGGGTGCAGGGCAGGGGCCAGGGGATGGGGGGCAGGCAGTGCGGGGGGGCAGGGGACTCGGGCTGGGGTTGGGGCTGGGTGCAGGGCAGGGGCCAGGGGATGGGGGGCAGGCAGTGGGGGGGGCAGGGGACTCGGGCTGGGGTTAGGGCTGGGTGCAGGGCAGGGGCCAGGGGATGGGGGGCAGGCAGTGGGGGGGGCAGGGGACTCGGGCTGGGGTTAGGGCTGGGTGCAGGGCAGGGGCCAGGGGATGGGGGGCAGGCAGTGCAGGGGGGCAGGGGACTCGGGCTGGGGTTGGGGCTGGGTGCAGGGCAGGGGCCAGGGGATGGGGGGCAGGCAGTGGGGGGGGGGCAGGGGACTCGGGCTGGGGTTGGGGCTGGGTGCAGGGCAGGGGCCAGGGGATGGGGGGCAGGCAGTGGGGGGGAGGGCAGGGGACTCGGGCTGGGGTTGGGGCTGGGTGCAGGGCAGGGGCCAGGGGATGGGGGGCAGGCAGTGGGGGGGCTGGGGACTCGGGCTGGGGTTGGGGCTGGGTGCAGGGCAGGGGCCAGGGGATGGGGGGCAGGCAGTGGGGGGGGCAGGGAACTTGGGCTGGGGTTGGGGCTGGGTGCAGGGCAGGGGCCAGGGGATGGGGGGCAGGCAGTGGGGGGGAGGGCAGGGGACTCAGGCTGGGGTTGGGGCTGGGTGCAGGGCAGGGGCCAGGGGATGGGGGGCAGGCAGTGGGGGGGGCAGGGGACTTGGGCTGGGGTTGGGGCTGGGTGCAGGGCAGGGGCCAGGGGATAGGGGGCAGGCAGTGGGGGGGCAGGGGACTCGGGCTGGGGTTGGGGCTGGGTGCAGGGCAGGGGCCAGGGGATAGGGGGCAGGCAGTGGGGGGGCAGGGGACTCGGGCTGGGGTTGGGGCTGGGTGCAGGGCAGGGGCCAGGGGATAGGGGGCAGGCAGTGGGGGGGCAGGGGACTCGGGCTGGGGTTGGGGCTGGGTGCAGGGCAGGGGCCAGGGGATGGGGGGCAGGCAGTGGGGGGGCTGGGGACTCGGGCTGGGGTTGGGGCTGGGTGCAGGGCAGGGGCCAGGGGCTGGGGGGCAGGCAGTGGGGGGGGGGGCTGGGGACTCGGGCTGGGTGCAGGGCAGGGGCGGGGCATTGGGAGGGATTCCGAGTGCAGAAGACGGGACCTCGACCCCGTGGCCTCGGCGGGCTCCGCTTGTAAACTCTCCCCGGCTCTGAGAGACAAGAGCCAAAGCTGCCACCGTCAGGTGATTTACCCCAAAAAGAAACCGGGGGTGGGGGGGCACTTAAACCCCCCCCAGGGCTGCCCAAGCTGCCGTCCTGGTGCTGACCCCTCGCTCCCGGCAGGCAGAGCCCCAGCCGACCCCTGGACACGAGACTCAAACCGTGGCCTTGGGAGGGATCCGTGTGAATGAGCCAGGGATGCGCCGGAGGTTGCAGAGTAAAACAAGCGCAACCCAGAGACCCCTAGGGAGTGGGGGGCAGGGCGGGGGGGGATTCCCACCGAGTTCAGCCAAAGCAGAGACCCCCCCGATGGCGACTAGATCGGCATCTCCCCTCGCTCCCGCGCCGGGTGGATCCGTGCGCCAAGGCCCAGGCCACGCCCTGCCCAATACTCCCCTCGTGACTGCGTCTGCCCCCCGCCCCCCGCCCTCCGCTGAGGAGACACAACGGCAGAGCAGACCAGGCCTCTTGCCAATTCCGATCCCAGCGCTGTGCCCAGCTGTTCTTCTGGCTCCCTGCCAACACCTTAGCTGCCTGCCTGGAACCCCGGAGCCTCCAGGGGCTGGCAGCCCCCCTCCTGGCCATCACAGGGGGCAGGCTGCAGAGTGGGGGGGCGGGAATTTGGATGGCTGGGCTGGGCAGCAGGGCAGGACCAGGAGATTGGGGGTCCCCGGCTCCCCGGCTCTCGGCTCTCAGCTCCCCGGCTCCCCGGCTCCCGGCTCTCAGCTCCCCGGCTCCCCGGCTCTCAGCTCCCCGGCTCCCCGGCTCCCGGCTCTCAGCTCCCCGGCTCCCCGGCTCCCGGCGCCCGGCTCTCGGCTCCCCGGCTCTCCGGCTCCCCGGCTCCCGGCTCCTGGCTCCTGGCTCTTGGCTCCCCGGCTCCCGGCTCCCCGGCTCCCGGCTCCCGGCTCCCGGTTCCCGGCTCTCGGCTCCCGGGCTCTCGGCTCCCCGACTCCCCGGCTCTCGGCTCCCTGGCTCCCCGGCTCTCTGTTTGGCCTGGGAGCTCCGTGGGGCACTGAGGGTTTGCCCGGCCCCCGGCCCCACAGAGGGTGGAGCCCCAGCTCCATGGCAGGGAACCTTCCTGCCGCAGGCTCCCGGGCTCCGGCACTGAGCCCCTGGGGATGCCAGCGCTGGGGCCTGCCCGTGCGGAGGGCAATACAAGCAATCACAATGGCCTTGCACAACCCCAGGCTGAGCAGTCGCACGCCCTGGGCTCTGGATCGGACGGGCACAAGGGGGACACAGTGCGGGCCTTGCATGAGGAGGCAGGACACTCCCCTGCTGTGTGGCCTTGGGGAGCTGCAGCCCCTTGCCGTGCCTCAGTTTCCCTATTTGGCGGGGTTGTGACACTCACCCAGCTGTTAGAGAGCATTGAGATTTGCTCTCCTCTCACCAGGCAGCTCTCAGACGAGGCTTCTGAAGGGAGCGGCGGCTGCCCTGGGCCAGGGTAGCCCTGGCTGATCCCAGCAAGGGGCAGCTTCTCCCCTGGCTGCTAATTGCCCCCATGAGCTGCTGTACTGCAGGGCATGGCCCCCTTTTCTGAACACACCACAGGGCTGTAGATTGCTCTGTCCAGGGGCACCACCTGGCAGCTGGGGAGCTCCCTGGCCCCGCAAACCTGCCCCAGCAAGAGCACAGCCTCTCTTGCTAGCTCAGCGCCAACGCACCGGCCCAGAGAGAGAGAGAGGAGGGAGGGAGAGAAAGAGGGAGAGCAAGCGAGCAAGGGAGGGAGGGAGAGAGCTGGAGAGAGCGAGCGAGGGAGAGAGATGGAGAGCGAGAAAGGGAGGGCGGGAGGGAGAGGGCTGGAGAGCGAGAGAGCGAGAGAGGTGGGAGGGAGAGGGCTGGAGAGCGAGAGAGCGAGAGAGGTGGGAGGCAGAGGGCTGGAGAGCGAGAGAGCGAGAGAGGTGGGAGGCAGAGGGCTGGAGAGCGAGAGAGGCGGGAGGGAGAGGGCTGGAGAGCGAGAGAGGTGGGAGGGCCCGGGGATGGGGGGGGGGGTGCAGGCAGTGGAGCGGGGGCCCGGGGATGGGGGGTGCAGACAGCGGAGCAGGGGCCCGGGGATGGGGGGGTGCAGGCAGCAGAGCGGGGGCCCGGGGATGGGGGGTGCAGGCAGCAGAGCGGGGGCCCGGGGATGGGGGGTGCAGGCAGCGGAGCGGGGGCCCGGGGATGGGGGGTGCAGGCAGCAGAGCGGGGGCCCGGGGATGGGGGGTGCAGGCAGCGGAGCGGGGGCCCGGGGATGGGGGGGTGCAGGCAGTGGAGCGGGGGCCCGGGGATGGGGGGTGCAGGCAGCGGAGCGGGGGCCCGGGGATGGGGGGGTGCAGGCAGTGGAGCGGGGGCCCGGGGATGGGGGGTGCAGACAGCAGAGCGGGGGCCTGGGGATGGGGGGGTGCAGACAGCGGAGCGGGGGCCCGGGGATGGGGGGGTGCAGGCAGTGGAGCGGGGGCCTGGGGATGGGGGGGTGCAGACAGCGGAGCGGGGGCCCGGGGATGGGGGGTGCAGGCAGCAGCGCGGGGGCCCGGGGATGGGGGGGTGCAGGCAGTGGAGCGGGGGCCCGGGGATGGGGGGTGCAGACAGCGGAGCAGGGGCCCGGGGATGGGGGGGTGCAGGCAGTGGAGCGGGGGCCCGGGGATGGGGGGTGCAGGCAGCAGAGCGGGGGCCCGGGGATGGGGGGTGCAGGCAGCAGCGCGGGGGCCCGGGGATGGGGGGTGCAGGCAGCGGAGCGGGGGCCCGGGGATGGGGGGTGCAGGCAGCAGAGCGGGGGCCCGGGGATGGGGGGTGCAGGCAGCGGAGCGGGGGCCCGGGGATGGGGGGGTGCAGGCAGTGGAGCGGGGGCCCGGGGATGGGGGGTGCAGGCAGCGGAGCGGGGGCCCGGGGATGGGGGGTGCAGGCAGTGGAGCGGGGGCCCGGGGATGGGGGGTGCAGGCAGTGGAGCGGGGGCCCGGGGATGGGGGGGTGCAGGCAGTGGAGCGGGGGCCCGGGGATGGGGGGTGCAGGCAGCGGAGCGGGGGCCCGGGGATGGGGGGGTGCAGGCAGTGGAGCGGGGGCCCGGGGATGGGGGGGTGCAGGCAGTGGAGCGGGGGCCCGGGGATGGGGGGTGCAGGCAGCGGAGCGGGGGCCCGGGGATGGGGGGGTGCAGGCAGTGGAGCGGGGGCCCGGGGATGGGGGGTGCAGACAGCGGAGCGGGGGCCTGGGGATGGGGGGTGCAGGCAGTGGAGCGGGGGCCTGGGGATGGGGGGGTGCAGACAGCGGAGCGGGGGCCCGGGGATGGGGGGGTGCAGGCAGCGGAGCGGGGGCCCGGGGATGGGGGGGTGCAGGCAGCAGCGCGGGGGCCAGAGGATGAGGGCAGCCCCACAAGGCAGAGAAGCAACCGGGCAGGGGGCGGCTCTGACGCTTCGAAACAGGGCCGAGCACTGAGGCCTGGTGCCGTTTTCAGGCCCAGAGCACATCACAGACCTCTGGGCTCGGAGGGTTTGCACTTGGGCGTGGGGAACCAAGGCAGGACCAAAGCCAAGTCCCCTGTGGAGAGCGCGGGGGAGGGGTGTCCCCGGGGCGGACAGCAGTGACTGAGGGTGGCAGGGCTGTTCTCAGAGCAGACACTTCGAAGCTCAGCTCCCCGGCTCCCGGCTCTCGGCTCCCCGGCTCCCCGGCTCCCGGCTCTCAGCTCCCCGGCTCCCCGGCTCTCGGCTCTCAGCTCCCCGGCTCCCCGGCTCCCGGCTCTCAGCTCCCCGGCTCCCCGGCTCCCGGCTCTCAGCTCCCCGGCTCCCCGGCTCCCGGCTCTCAGCTCCCCGGCTCCCCGGCTCCCGGCTCCCGGCTCTCGGCTCCCCGGCTCTCCGGCTCCCCGGCTCCCGGCTCCTGGCTCCTGGCTCTTGGCTCCCCGGCTCCCGGCTCCCCGGCTCCCGGCTCCCGGCTCCCGGTTCCCGGCTCTCGGCTCCCGGGCTCTCGGCTCCCCGACTCCCCGGCTCTCGGCTCCCTGGCTCCCCGGCTCTCGGCTCCCCGGCTCTCCGGCTCCCCGGCTCCCGGCTCCCGGGTCCCGGCTCCCGGCTCTCGGCTCCCGGCTCCCCGGCTCCCCGGCTCCCGGCTCCCGGCTCCCGGCTCTCGGCTCCTGGCTCCCCGGCTCCCGGCTCCCTGGCTCCCTGGCTCCCCGGCTCCCGGCTCCCGGCTCTTGGCTCCCCGGCTCCCGGCTCCTGGCTCCCGGCTCCCGGCTCTCGGCTCCCGGGCTCTCGGCTCCCCGACTCCCCGGCTCTCGGCTCCCTGGCTCCCCGGCTCTCGGCTCCCGGCTCTCCGGCTCCCCGGCTCCCGGCTCTCGGCTCCCGGCTCTCGGCTCCCCGGCTCCCCGGCTCCCTGGCTCCCCAGCTCCCGGCTCCCGGCTCCCGGCTCTCGGCTCCCGGCTCTCGGCTCCCCGGCTCCCCGGCTCCCTGGCTCCCCGGCTCCCGGCTCCCGGCTCTCGGCTCCTGGCTCCCCGGCTCCCGGCTCCCTGGCTCCCCAGCTCCCGGCTCCCGGCTCCCGGCTCCCTGGCTCCCCAGCTCCCGGCTCCCGGCTCTCGGCTCCAGGCTCCCCGGCTCCCGGCTCCCGGCTCCCGGCTCTCGGCTCCCGGCTCCCCAGCTCCCGGCTCCCCGGCTCCTGGCTCTCGGCTCCCGGCTCCCCAGCTCCCGGCTCTCGGCTCTCGGCTCCCCGGCTCCTGGCTCTTGGCTCCCGGCTCTCGGCTCCCGGCTCCCGGCTCTCGGCTCCCCGGCTCCCGGCCCCCGGCTCCCGGCTCCCGGCTCCCCAGCTCTCGGCTCCAGGCTCCCCGGCTCCCGGCTCCCGGCTCCCTGGCTCCGCACACGCTGCATGAAGCGGATGCCAGCGAGCTGGGACTGCTGTGCGGGACCAAAGCGCCGCTGAGGGGAGCCTGGCGAGCAGCCACTGCTTAACCGAGCCCCTAACTTAGCTGTCTGAAGGCTCAGGACACAGCCCAAGGGTGGCCGGGCTGAGTGACCAGTGGAGCAGAAGCAGCTGGCCCTGTTCACAGACAATAGGGAACTTTACTTTGGTTCTTTCTTGCTTTATTTCTTTTCTAATTTATTTAGGCGCATGGCTGCTCCCAGTGCAAGGAGGTGGCTGCGCATGGGGAAGGGATGAGAGGGGCTGGGGTCAATTTCCTGCTCTGCCACAGACTCCCTGCATGACCCTTGGCACATCCCTTCATCTCTCTGGGCCTTGTGTGTAGCAAGGGGATAAAACGACCTCTCTCTGTTTGGCCTGGGAGCTCCGTGGGGCACTGAGGGTTTGCCCGGCCCCCGGCCCCACAGAGGGTGGAGCCCCAGCTCCATGGCAGGGAACCTTCCTGCCGCAGGCTCCCGGGCTCCGGCACTGAGCCCCTGGGGATGCCAGCGCTGGGGCCTGCCCGTGCGGAGGGCAATACAAGCAATCACAATGGCCTTGCACAACCCCAGGCTGAGCAGTCGCACGCCCTGGGCTCTGGATCGGACGGGCACAAGGGGGACACAGTGCGGGCCTTGCATGAGGAGGCAGGACACTCCCCTGCTGTGTGGCCTTGGGGAGCTGCAGCCCCTTGCCGTGCCTCAGTTTCCCTATTTGGCGGGGTTGTGACACTCACCCAGCTGTTAGAGAGCATTGAGATTTGCTCTCCTCTCACCAGGCAGCTCTCAGACGAGGCTTCTGAAGGGAGCGGCGGCTGCCCTGGGCCAGGGTAGCCCTGGCTGATCCCAGCAAGGGGCAGCTTCTCCCCTGGCTGCTAATTGCCCCCATGAGCTGCTGTACTGCAGGGCATGGCCCCCTTTTCTGAACACACCACAGGGCTGTAGATTGCTCTGTCCAGGGGCACCACCTGGCAGCTGGGGAGCTCCCTGGCCCCGCAAACCTGCCCCAGCAAGAGCACAGCCTCTCTTGCTAGCTCAGCGCCAACGCACCGGCCCAGAGAGAGAGAGGAGGGAGGGAGAGAAAGAGGGAGAGCAAGCGAGCAAGGGAGGGAGGGAGAGAGCTGGAGAGAGCGAGCGAGGGAGAGAGATGGAGAGCGAGAAAGGGAGGGCGGGAGGGAGAGGGCTGGAGAGCGAGAGAGCGAGAGAGGTGGGAGGGAGAGGGCTGGAGAGCGAGAGAGCGAGAGAGGCGGGAGGGAGAGGGCTGGAGAGCGAGAGAGCGAGAGAGGTGGGAGGCAGAGGGCTGGAGAGCGAGAGAGCGAGAGAGGTGGGAGGCAGAGGGCTGGAGAGCGAGAGAGCGAGAGAGGTGGGAGGCAGAGGGCTGGAGAGCGAGAGAGCGAGAGAGGTGGGAGGCAGAGGGCTGGAGAGCGAGAGAGCGAGAGAGGTGGGAGGCAGAGGGCTGGAGAGCGAGAGAGGTGGGAGGGCCCGGGGATGGGGGGTGCAGACAGCGGAGCAGGGGCCCGGGGATGGGGGGGTGCAGGCAGCAGAGCGGGGGCCCGGGGATGGGGGGTGCAGGCAGCAGAGCGGGGGCCCGGGGATGGGGGGTGCAGGCAGCGGAGCGGGGGCCCGGGGATGGGGGGTGCAGGCAGCAGAGCGGGGGCCCGGGGATGGGGGGTGCAGGCAGCGGAGCGGGGGCCCGGGGATGGGGGGGTGCAGGCAGTGGAGCGGGGGCCCGGGGATGGGGGGTGCAGGCAGCGGAGCGGGGGCCCGGGGATGGGGGGGTGCAGGCAGTGGAGCGGGGGCCCGGGGATGGGGGGTGCAGGCAGCGGAGCGGGGGCCCGGGGATGGGGGGGTGCAGGCAGTGGAGCGGGGGCCCGGGGATGGGGGGTGCAGACAGCAGAGCGGGGGCCTGGGGATGGGGGGGTGCAGGCAGCGGAGCGGGGGCCCGGGGATGGGGGGGTGCAGGCAGCGGAGCGGGGGCCCGGGGATGGGGGGGTGCAGGCAGCAGCGCGGGGGCCAGAGGATGGGGGGTGCAGGCAGCAGCGCGGGGGCCAGAGGATGGGGGCAGCCCCACAAGGCAGAGAAGCAACCGGGCAGGGGGCGGCTCTGACGCTTCGAAACAGGGCCGAGCACTGAGGCCTGGTGCCGTTTTCAGGCCCAGAGCACATCACAGACCTCTGGGCTCGGAGGGTTTGCACTTGGGCGTGGGGAACCAAGGCAGGACCAAAGCCAAGTCCCCTGTGGAGAGCGCGGGGGAGGGGTGTCCCCGGGGCGGACAGCAGTGACTGAGGGCGGCAGGGCTGTTCTCAGAGCAGACACTTCGAAGCTCAGCTCCCCGGCTCCCGGCTCTCAGCTCCCCGGCTCCCCGGCTCCCGGCTCTCAGCTCCCCGGCTCCCCGGCTCCCGGCTCTCAGCTCCCCGGCTCCCCGGCTCCCGGCTCTCGGCTCCCCGGCTCCCCGGCTCCCGGCTCTCAGCTCCCCGGCTCCCCGGCTCTCGGCTCTCAGCTCCCCGGCTCCCCGGCTCCCGGATCTCAGCTCCCCGGCTCCCCGGCTCCCGGCTCTCAGCTCCCCGGCTCCCCGGCTCCCGGCTCTCAGCTCCCCGGCTCCCCGGCTCCCAGCTCTCAGCTCCCCGGCTCTCCGGCTCTCCGGCCCCCCGGCTCCCGGCTCCCGGCTCTCGGCTCCCCGGCTCTCCGGCTCCCCGGCTCCCGGCTCCTGGCTCCTGGCTCTTGGCTCCCCGGCTCCCGGCTCCCCGGCTCCCGGCTCCCGGCTCCCGGTTCCCGGCTCTCGGCTCCCGGGCTCTCGGCTCCCCGACTCCCCGGCTCTCGGCTCCCTGGCTCCCCGGCTCTCGGCTCCCCGGCTCTCCGGCTCCCCGGCTCCCGGCTCCCGGCTCCCGGCTCCCGGCTCTCGGCTCCCGGCTCCCCGGCTCCCCGGCTCCCGGCTCCCGGCTCCCGGCTCTCGGCTCCTGGCTCCCCGGCTCCCGGCTCCCTGGCTCCCTGGCTCCCCAGCTCCCGGCTCCCGGCTCTTGGCTCCCCGGCTCCCGGCTCCTGGCTCCCGGCTCCCGGCTCTCGGCTCCCGGGCTCTCGGCTCCCCGACTCCCCGGCTCTCGGCTCCCTGGCTCCCCGGCTCTCGGCTCCCCGGCTCTCCGGCTCCCCGGCTCCCGGCTCCCCGGCTCCCGGCTCTCAGCTCCCCGGCTCCCCGGCTCTCGGCTCTCAGCTCCCCGGCTCCCCGGCTCTCGGCTCTCAGCTCCCCGGCTCCCGGCTCTCAGCTCCCCGGCTCCCCGGCTCCCGGCTCTCAGCTCCCCGGCTCCCCGGCTCCCGGCTCTCAGCTCCCCGGCTCCCCGGCTCCCAGCTCTCAGCTCCCCGGCTCTCCGGCTCTCCGGCTCCCCGGCTCCCGGCTCCCGGCTCTCGGCTCCCCGGCTCTCCGGCTCCCCGGCTCCCCGGCTCCCGGCTCCCGGCTCCTGGCTCTTGGCTCCCCGGCTCCCGGCTCCCCGGCTCCCGGCTCCCGGCTCCCGGTTCCCGGCTCTCGGCTCCCGGGCTCTCGGCTCCCCGACTCCCCGGCTCTCGGCTCCCTGGCTCCCCGGCTCTCGGCTCCCCGGCTCTCCGGCTCCCCGGCTCCCGGCTCCCGGCTCCCGGCTCCCGGCTCCCGGCTCTCGGCTCCCGGCTCCCCGGCTCCCCGGCTCCCGGCTCCCGGCTCCCGGCTCTCGGCTCCTGGCTCCCCGGCTCCCGGCTCCCTGGCTCCCTGGCTCCCCAGCTCCCGGCTCCCGGCTCTTGGCTCCCCGGCTCCCGGCTCCTGGCTCCCGGCTCCCGGCTCTCGGCTCCCGGGCTCTCGGCTCCCCGACTCCCCGGCTCTCGGCTCCCTGGCTCCCCGGCTCTCGGCTCCCCGGCTCTCCGGCTCCCCGGCTCCCGGCCCCCGGCTCCCGGCTCTCGGCTCCCGGCTCCCCGGCTCCCGGCTCTCGGCTCCCCGGCTCCCTGGCTCCCTGGCTCCCCAGCTCCCGGCTCCCGGCTCCCGGCTCTCGGCTCCCGGCTCTCGGCTCCCCGGCTCCCTGGCTCCCTGGCTCCCCGGCTCCCGGCTCCCGGCTCTCGGCTCCTGGCTCCCCGGCTCCCGGCTCCCTGGCTCCCCAGCTCCCGGCTCCCGGCTCTCGGCTCCAGGCTCCCCGGCTCCCGGCTCCCTGGCTCCCCAGCTCCCGGCTCCCGGCTCTCGGCTCCAGGCTCCCCGGCTCCCGGCTCCCGGCTCTCGGCTCCCGGCTCCCCAGCTCCCGGCTCTCGGCTCTCGGCTCCCCGGCTCCTGGCTCCCGGCTCCCCAGCTCCCGGCTCTCGGCTCTCGGCTCCCCGGCTCTCGGCTCTCGGCTCCCCGGCTCCTGGCTCTTGGCTCCCGGCTCTCGGCTCCCGGCTCCCCGGCTCCTGGCTCTCGGCTCCCGGCTCCCCAGCTCCCGGCTCTCGGCTCTCGGCTCCCCGGCTCCTGGCTCTTGGCTCCCGGCTCTCGGCTCCCGGCTCCCGGCTCTCGGCTCCCCGGCTCCCGGCTCCCCGGCTCCCGGCTCCCGGCTCCCCAGCTCTCGGCTCCAGGCTCCCCGGCTCCCGGCTCCCGGCTCCCTGGCTCCGCACACGCTGCATGAAGCGGATGCCAGCGAGCTGGGACTGCTGTGCGGGACCAAAGCGCCGCTGAGGGGAGCCTGGCGAGCAGCCACTGCTTAACCGAGCCCCTAACTTAGCTGTCTGAAGGCTCAGGACACAGCCCAAGGGTGGCCGGGCTGAGTGACCAGTGGAGCAGAAGCAGCTGGCCCTGTTCACAGACAATAGGGAACTTTACTTTGGTTCTTTCTTGCTTTATTTCTTTTCTAATTTATTTAGGCGCATGGCTGCTCCCAGTGCAAGGAGGTGGCTGCGCATGGGGAAGGGATGAGAGGGGCTGGGGTCAATTTCCTGCTCTGCCACAGACTCCCTGCATGACCCTTGGCACATCCCTTCATCTCTCTGGGCCTTGTGTGTAGCAAGGGGATAAAACGACCTCTCTCTGTTTGGCCTGGGAGCTCCGTGGGGCACTGAGGGTTTGCCCGGCCCCCGGCCCCACAGAGGGTGGAGCCCCAGCTCCATGGCAGGGAACCTTCCTGCCGCAGGCTCCCGGGCTCCGGCACTGAGCCCCTGGGGATGCCAGCGCTGGGGCCTGCCCGTGCGGAGGGCAATACAAGCAATCACAATGGCCTTGCACAACCCCAGGCTGAGCAGTCGCACGCCCTGGGCTCTGGATCGGACGGGCACAAGGGGGACACAGTGCGGGCCTTGCATGAGGAGGCAGGACACTCCCCTGCTGTGTGGCCTTGGGGAGCTGCAGCCCCTTGCCGTGCCTCAGTTTCCCTATTTGGCGGGGTTGTGACACTCACCCAGCTGTTAGAGAGCATTGAGATTTGCTCTCCTCTCACCAGGCAGCTCTCAGACGAGGCTTCTGAAGGGAGCGGCGGCTGCCCTGGGCCAGGGTAGCCCTGGCTGATCCCAGCAAGGGGCAGCTTCTCCCCTGGCTGCTAATTGCCCCCATGAGCTGCTGTACTGCAGGGCATGGCCCCCTTTTCTGAACACACCACAGGGCTGTAGATTGCTCTGTCCAGGGGCACCACCTGGCAGCTGGGGAGCTCCCTGGCCCCGCAAACCTGCCCCAGCAAGAGCACAGCCTCTCTTGCTAGCTCAGCGCCAACGCACCGGCCCAGAGAGAGAGAGGAGGGAGGGAGAGAAAGAGGGAGAGCAAGCGAGCAAGGGAGGGAGGGAGAGAGCTGGAGAGAGCGAGCGAGGGAGAGAGATGGAGAGCGAGAAAGGGAGGGCGGGAGGGAGAGGGCTGGAGAGCGAGAGAGCGAGAGAGGTGGGAGGGAGAGGGCTGGAGAGCGAGAGAGCGAGAGAGGCGGGAGGGAGAGGGCTGGAGAGCGAGAGAGCGAGAGAGGTGGGAGGCAGAGGGCTGGAGAGCGAGAGAGCGAGAGAGGTGGGAGGCAGAGGGCTGGAGAGCGAGAGAGCGAGAGAGGTGGGAGGCAGAGGGCTGGAGAGCGAGAGAGGCGGGAGGGAGAGGGCTGGAGAGCGAGAGAGGTGGGAGGGAGAGGGCTGGAGAGCGAGAGAACGAGAGAGGTGGGAGGGAGAGGGCTGGAGAGCGAGAGAGCGAGAGAGGTGGGAGGGAGAGGGCTGGAGAGCGAGAGAGCGAGAGAGGTGGGAGGCAGAGGGCTGGAGAGCGAGAGAGCGAGAGAGGCGGGAGGCAGAGGGCTGGAGAGCGAGAGAGCGAGAGAGGTGGGAGGGAGAGGGCTGGAGAGCGAGAGAGCGAGAGAGGCGGGAGGGAGAGGGCTGGAGAGCGAGAGAGGCGGGAGGGAGAGGGCTGGAGAGCGAGAGAGCGAGAGAGGCGGGAGGCAGAGGGCTGGAGAGCGAGAGAGCGAGAGAGGCGGGAGGGAGAGGGCTGGAGAGCCATGCTGCTTGATGCACAGGGATAAGCAGCTTGCAGAAAGAAATGAGCCAAATTCAACCTTAGCGGACTCCTTGGGAGGTGCTGTTTGTGCCTCGGCATGGGCATGGCTAGATTAACAGTGGAATCAAACCGCTCCTGCCTGTGCTGCAGCCGTCTCTGGGAAGTGAATCACACACAATGTGAATGATGGCGATTGTCTGGCGTTAACCCGGGCGGCTAATTCCCCGGGGTGCTTGGGACACAGGCCTGTCTGGAAGTCTGCAGGGTCACCTATTGCTCACTAGGGTTGCCAGATAGTTTTACAAAAATACGAAGGTGGTGGGAAAAAAATTGATTGAGCAAAAGAAGAAAAAAACCAAAACACCAAAAGTTGTTGAGAAAAAAGAAAGAGTCACGGCCCCTTTAAATCCCCGCACACTCCCACAGTCCCCACCACACACGGCAGCGGAAGAATGTCCCAAGCAGGCTTCCATCTGGTATTTTCTGGTTTTTTTACCGGACACATGGCGCAAATACCGGGCTGTCCGTCCAATACCGGACACCCAGCAACCCTATGTTCATCCATAGGGAGTGGTCCCAAGATGGAGGTGCCCAGGCCTGCTTGGACTCCCCCTGACGGGGACACTGGCACCCCGTGCCCAGAGTGCCGAGCAGGAGGCTGGGACCTCGCCCTCGTCTCCCGCCAGCCACTGGGCGAGAACCGCGGGACTCATTCTGTCCGAGTGCGTTACAGCCACAAAGCTCAGTGTCCCCCCGTGGGTGTGAGCGCCCAGCCGCTCTCCTGCTGGCTCCGTGCGGCGCTCAGAGCCAGTCCCGGCCCCTGTGCTACTGTAACGCGGCTGGGTGGCGCGCCTAGGAGCTGGCGGTCCGTGTGTCTTTGGGCAGGGTCGGAGACGTTCGTTAGCTGCAGGGGGGAGGGAGGGGTCCCATCCTCCGGCGCTGGTGGAACCCACCTGTGTGATGAATACGATTGTCAGTGGCCCTCACTGCGTCTGGCTCGGTGGCGGTGCAGACCGAGGGCTGGGTGCTTCCGGGGCTTCTGGGTACCCAGCAGGGCATTGCAGGAGCAGTTGTGCGCTGGTGCGGTGAGGTTACGTGTCAGAGGAACCACCCGCTTTGGGAGCAAGCAGAGTCCTGTGGCGCCGCAGAGACCAATACAAATATCTGGTGTCCGGAGCCTTCGTGGGTAAAACCCGCTTCCATTCTTTGCGGATTGACCCTAATTGGAGAGACCTTGGTCAGCTCCCCTGGGACCCTGGTCACATGGGCGTAGTCGGCCTGAGACACGGTCCCAGAGGTTAATCGTCAAGGGGTTGACTTTGGAGAGGTTAAGGGTTAATCTCCGGGAGGCTGCCGAGGGAGGGCCCTGTGAAAACCTTGGCAGAAAAAGCCTGGAAGAAACCTGCTTGCAGGGGGTTGCCTAAGGAAAAGGCAGCTGCACAATCTGTGAATGCCAGCGGTCAGGAAGCAGACCCAGGGAAAACTCTTGCAGGAAGAAGCCAGCAGCAAGCTGAGCACGAGGAAAAGCGGCTGAGCGTCGAGTGCGGGAAAGCAAAACGGCGAAGGTGGGACGAGACGCTCCGGAGGGACTGCTAGAGTGGAGGAAGCCGCTGAGCGAGAGCTGCCCACCTCGGGCGCACGGCTGGCTGGCTCTGAGGGGCAGGCGATGGGAAACTGCCGGACCTCAGCCCCCATGGGAAGAGCAGAGGGAGTCACAGGCTCCGGGAACCCAGCCCCCCGGACAGCAGAAGAGTTTGCCCCATTTCCAAAGGCGCTGAGGACACGGAGGAGTTTCGATCGGCCTTTGAGCATCTGCGTGACACGCACCGTGTCCCCGAGGAGCAGCCTGTGCCTGGCCAGCTGACCAGCTCGACTCGGAAGGCCGGGGCAGTGGCCAATGCAATGGGGATGGATGAGGCTTTGAGTTATGTCAAACATGCAGATATTGTGTTCAAACGTTTCAAGGTTACCTCTGAGGCGCCCAGGTTGAAATGCAGAACTTTGTAGAAGTCTAATGATATTTCCTGGGTGGAATGTGCTCATAAGCTGTTCGCTTGTCAGGAAGTGGATTACTGGGGAGAAAGCTTGGGGTAATTCTGAACAATTAATGCAATTAATTAGAGTTGAACAGATGTTAAATTTGGTGCCAGATGAGGTCTGGGCTGCTCTCTGTGATGAAAAGCCCAGTTCTGTTTTGCATGCTGCTGAAATTGCAGATGAATTTGTGCCGAATCAAAGGCCTGAGAGAAATAAGCCCTTTGGAAAGCTCAGCCCAGTCGACAAGAAGAGACGGGCTTGGACGTGGGACCAGCCCCACTCCTGTTAGAAAAGCTCACGGGCGCCCAGAACGGAAAACTCCTCCCCTAAGGGAAGACCCGTGGTGAGTCCTTGGTGTGGTGTGCCTGGACCCATCCAACCAGAATGGCCAACTGTACAAAGTAACTAGGGATGTAAGGGTACGTCTACACTAGCTCGTTAGTTGGAGCTAGGTAGGGTAATTAGGGCAAGCGGAGTTGCAAATGATCCCGGGTTTCATTTGCAAGTTCCCGGGCGCCTCCAGTTTTAAATCCCCCTTAGTCCGAATTCCGTGCCCGCGGCTACACGCGGCATGGAGTAGGTAGTTTGAATTAAAGATCCTAATTCGAACTATCGTTACTCCTCATTCCATAAGGAGTAACGGTCATTCGAATTAGAGATCCTCATTCCACGGAGAGTAACGGTCATTCGAATTAGAGATCCTCATTCCACGAGGAGTAACAGTAGTTCGAATTAGAGATCCTCATTCCATGGGGAGTAACGGTCATTCGAATTAGAGATCCTCATTCCACGAGGAGTAACGGTTGTTCGAATTAGAGATCCTCATTCCACGAGGAGTAACAGTCGTTCGAATTAGAGATCCTCATTCCACAGGGAGTAACGGTCATTCGAATTAGAGATCCTCATTCCACGAGGAGTAACGGTTGTTCGAATTAGAGATCCTCATTCCACGGGGGGCAACGGTCGTTCGAATTAGAGATCCTCATTCCACGAGGAGTAACGATCGTTCGAATTAGAGATCCTCATTCCACTGGGAGTAACGGTCGTTCGAATTAGAGATCCTCATTCCACGGGGAGTAACGGTCGTTCGAATTAGAGATCCTCATTCCATGGGGAGTAACGGTCGTTCGAATTAGAGATCCTCATTCCACGAGGAGTAACGGTCGTTCGAATTAGAGATCCTCATTCCACGAGGAGTAACGGTTGTTCGAATTAGAGATCCTCATTCCACGAGGAGTAACGGTTGTTCGAATTAGAGATCCTCATTCCACGGGGTGTAACGGTAGCTCGAATTAGAGATTCTCATTCCACGGGGAGTAACGGTAGCTCGAATTAGAGATCCTCATTCCACGAGGCGTAACAGTCGTTCGAATTAGAGATCCTCATTCCACGGGGAGTAACGGTCGTTCGAATTAGAGATCCTCATTCCACGGGGAGTAACGGTTGTTCGAATTAGAGATCCTCATTCCACGAGGAGTAACGGTTGTTCGAATTAGAGATCCTCATTCCACGAGGAGTAACGGTCGTTCAAATTAGAGATCCTCATTCCACGGGGAGTAACGGTCGTTCGAATTAGAGATCCTCATTCCACGGGGAGTAACGGTCCTTCGAATTAGAGATCCTCATTCCACGAGGAGTAACGGTCGTTTGAATAAGAGATCCTCATTCCACGAGGAGTAACGGTCGTTTGAATAAGAGATCCTCATTCCACGAGGAGTAATGGTCGTTCGAATTAGAGATCCTCATTCCACGAGGAGTAACGGTCGTTCGAATTAGAGATCCTCATTCCACGGGGAGTAACGGTCGTTCGAATTAGAGATCCTCATTCCACGGGGAGTAACGGTCGTTCGAATTAGAGATCCTCATTCCACGAGGAGTAACAGTCGTTCGAATTAGAGATCCTCATTCCACGGGGAGTAACGGTCGTTCGAATTAGAGATCCTCATTCCACGGGGAGTAACGGTCATTCGAATTAGAGATCCTCATTCCACGAGGAGTAACGGTCGTTCGAATTAGAGATCCTCATTCCACGGGGAGTAACGGTCGTTCGAATTAGAGATCCTCATTCCACGGGGAGTAACGGTCGTTTGAATTAGAGATCCTCATTCCACGAGGAGTAACAGTCGTTCGAATTAGAGATCCTCATTCCACGGGGAGTAACGGTCGTTCGAATTAGAGATCCTCATTCCACGAGGAGTAACAGTCGTTCGAATTAGAGATCCTCATTCCACGGGGAGTAACGGTCGTTCGAATTAGAGATCCTCATTCCACGGGGAGTAACGGTCGTTCGAATTAGAGATCCTCATTCCACGGGGAGTAACGGTCGTTCGAATTAGAGATCCACATTCTACGGGGAGTAACGGTAGCTCGAATTAGGATCTTTAATTCGAACTACCTACTCCATGCCGCGTGTAGCCGCGGGCACAGAGTTCGGACTAAGGGGGATTTAAAAATGGCGGCGCCCGGGAACATGCGAATGAAGCCCGGGATCATTTGGAACTCCGCTTGCCCTAATTACCCTACCTAGCTCGAACTAACGAGCTAGTGTAGACGTACCCTAAAAGACTAGTCGACTAGTCGATATCCCCCCTCTTTGTTGCTGCTATGAGATAGGGGCAGCAAAGGGAGGGGGATGGGGCACTTCAGCAGCGGCGCTGCCACTTTGGAACCCCAGGGCGGCGGCGTTTCAAAGGCATAGCCGCTGCACAGCTGATCCGCGGAAATCCGCTTCTGCGCCTTTCAAAGGGGCAGCCGTGGAGCCCGGGGGCCAGCCGATCCCGGGCTCCCCACAGCATTTCCCCGGAACCCGGGGTCAGTTGGGGAGTCCCTAGCTGACCCCGGGCTCCTAGCGGCATGCAGCGTAGCAGGGAGCCCAGGGTCAGAGGGGGACTGTGAGTTCCCTGCTGACCCCAGACTCCATGGCTTTGAAATGCGGCATGCAGCGTAGCATGGAGCCCAGGGTCCCGGCTGGGGACTCTTGTGCATTTCAAAGCGGGCACTGGTGTGTAGCCCAGAGTCAGGGGGACTGCCCGCGGGCCCCAGGCTGTACGCGATGTTCTGCATTTCAAAGGAGGAATGTGGAAGTGCCTGTCGACTAGTCAATTAACCGCATTTTAACATCCTTAAAAGCAGCCCAGCAAAGCCAGTAAATGCCACGCCCACTATTCCAGGCACACAGCAAGGCCCCCAGATCCCGCGCTGCGCCCTGGTGCCAAACACGCGCACTGCTGTCCCGAAGAGCCTGCCCTTCGACCTCGGCTGAAAGCTGAGCACGGGGACACCAGAGCGGAGCCTCCAGCAGTGCACAAGCTAACGGGAGACGTGTCTGGCACGGAGGGCAAAGCACATCGAGGTGGCTGCCAGGCAAGTGTTTGGCTAAAGGCCACCGCGAGTGGCAGGGGTTTGAGGGCACCCTTCGGGGGGGGGGGCCCAATTCCCTCCGAGCCCGGTAGGGAACGATTTCGAAGCCTCGTGCTGTCTCAGGAAGCTCCTGAATCAGTCACGGGAAGAGAACGAGCCTGCGCCTGGGGGCAACGACTTGCCTCTGGAGGGTTCCTCCAATGCCAGACGGCGGGAAGCCCCGGGCGCGTTCGGGAGGCGAGGCAGGGGAAGGCTTTGCTTTTGCAAACCGCCAGCCTGGCCCCACCCCCACAAGGCCGGCGGTGGGTGTAGGGATGCTGCCACTCACCGTGCCCGCCCTCCCCTGCTCCCGGCTGGAGAAGCTCAGGCCACCTGCCATCCGCCCTCCCACCCCCACCCCCAGCTCCAGCTCCAGCCCTGGGGAAGATGCCCGACTGCTCCTGAGGCGTGCAGGGAACGGGGTGTGTGTGTGTGTGTGTGTGTGTGGGTCTCGAAACCACAGTCCCAGGCTGCTGAGGCAAATGCATCAGTTGTCTGAGAGCCGGTTCTGGGACAAGAGGCGCTGGGAAGGGAATGTTCCTAAGTGTGTGTCTGTAGCTGCCACCGGGCGGATTTGAACCCGGGACCTCAGTAGAGGCACCGCTACAGCTTGAGCTATCAGGCATCTGGCTCTCAGCTCAGGCTGTAGAGCTCCCTTGCTCTTCGCTCTCCCTGTCAGTGGTCGAAGTGCCCCGCACAGGACAGCGACCCCACTGGGGGTGCGGGCTACATGGCCAGCGGGGGTAATGACGTATCACAGAGGGAGGCCATGGACAGGTCCCAGGGGCCAGGCAATGCTGGGGGGTGTTTTGCCGGCGGCTGGGCTCAGACCAATCCAGACACGTGTTATGCTCCATCACATCCAAACACGCGGGGGGGGGGGGGGGGGCTCTCAGCAAGGCACCCTGCACTTTCTCCTGGGGCAATAATCAGAAAGAATTCTTGTGAGCTAACACCACTTAGCAACGTGGCTACAGTCGCCCTCCCGCTGTCTAGTCTCACCACCCAAACAGCCCAGTCCTGCCGCCGGGCCTGGCCGGGGATTCCCAGCCGGCGCACAAGGGAAGCAGGAAGGGGGTTGACTGTTCCCCGCTGGCCAGGGGGACGAAATGACTCCTAGCCTGGTGTGGCGCAGTGGGGGGGTCTGCTCTGTGACCCGGGGTCCCCCTGCGCTGTGATGTGCGATCCCCACTGACTCACCCGCATGGGGATTGACCCAGACACCTGGGCTCAGGCTGAGGAGATAACAGGGGATTCCCAGGGGAGAGACGGAGACCCACACCAGGTTTTGGGGGAAGGGGCAGTTGCTGGCTGGGAAACATGAAGGAAGCAGCCTTAGCTGAGGGCTGAGGGTCTAGGGGTGACAATGGACCCCCTAATCCAAGGGGTCTGAGGCATCCTGGCCCTGACTCCTGAAACCACATCCCATCTGTGCTGGGCTGTATCCCAGACCAGCAATAACCCCCCTCTATTCTACTGGCTGCAGAGGGGGTGCAGGATCGGGGGGGGGACCCGACATGCCACCACACCTGGCCTGAGGGAGCCTAGCAACCCATATAGACTCATATAGACTTTAAGGTCAGAAGGGACCATTATGATCATCTAGTCTGACCCCCTGCACAGTGCAGGCCACAGAATCTCGCCCACCCCTCTTAGAATAATCCTCTCACCTATGTCTCAGATATTGAAGCCTTCAAATACTTTGAAGGCCCCAACATGCAGAGAGTCCTTCAGCTGTGATCTGTGCCCAATGCTACAGAGGAAGGCGAAAAACCTCCAGGGCCTCTGCCAATCTACCCTGGAGGAAAATTCCTTCCTGACCCCAAATATGGCGATCAGCTAAACCCTGAGCATGTGGGCGAGACTCACCAGCCGGACACCCAGAAAGTTCCCTATAATGAATGGTCAATTAGTTACCAAGATCATGTTATTTCATCCAACCATCCCCTTATCATAGAACCATAGAACTGGAAGAGACCCCAGAAGGTCGTCAAGTCCAGCCCCCCGCTCTAGGCAGGACCAATCCCACCTCCCGCAAGGTCTCATCTGCAGCAGTGGCTTGTGCCCAGGAAGCTCGTGCACCCGTCTGGGTGTGTTGCTGCTCCCAAAGGTGCGGCAGGACCACTTGTTGCTTTTTACGCTTTTTCTAGCAGCCTGCGTGTTGCCAGTGAGGGAAGGTCAAAGGGACGCGGGTGCTACGGAGCCCAGCAGCTCTGCCCAAAGGAATCTGCGTGAAACGCTTCCTGCTGCGCCAGAGGTGGGGCTGGATGGGAGTGAAACCCACAAGGAGTTTGTTATTTGTCTAGGGCAGGGGTCTGCAACCTGTGGCTCTCAGGCCAAATCTGGCTCACTATGGAACCGAATCAGGCTCTTCGGTCAGTCCCAAAATACGGGCAACTTTTGAAATTCGAATGGGAAACTCGAAATTTAAAAAAGTGTCATTACTCATGCCGCTGGAATGCGCCGGAGCCGGAACTGAGCCAGTTGTGATGTAAACTACACAGCGTATCTGCTCACGATACGCTCGGTAATTTTGTTAGTCTCGGAGGCTACATCTAGACTGCGGCGCAATGTCGGGACACCGGAAGTACCCTGCGATTCCGTGACTTTTGAGTGCTGCCGTTATTGTGAAATAGCTTTTGGAATAATGGGTGCGCTGTTCCGGCGTCCCTGCGACCCCAGCTCCACGAGGGTTGAGAGACGTTTCGGAATAGCGCTTTGTTTTGAAATGATGTCGAAATAAATTGTGTGGCTCATTTGGAGCTGAGGGTGCAGTGCAGACACTAAGGTGCTGCAGGGCCGCTTGCTACGAGCTGGAACATCGCTCTTGGAAGTGCCCAACGAAACACCGGTGGCCGTGGAAGATGGATGTTAAGCCACATGGCTAATTACCTGTGCTGCTTGGGAGGTCCCTACTGTCCCCGATGAAATGGCCAGAGGCTTCTAACTGCATACAAGATGGGGCCTGATCTTGTCTCTCTCTGCATCTGCTTCAGCTTCCTGAGGAGAAGTTGGAGTCCCAAGATGGAAGTGCCCGGGCCTGCTTGGATTCCCCTGACGGGGACACTGGGCGAGAACCGCGGGACTCATTCTGCCCACGCGCGTTGCAGCTACAAAGCTCAGCATCCCCCCTGTGGGTGTGAGCGCCCAGCCGCTCTCCTGCCGGCTCCATGCGGCGCTCGGAGCCAGTCCTGCCCCGTGCCACGGTAACGCGGCTGGGTGGCGCGCCTAGGAGCGGGCGGTCCGTGTGTCTTTGGGAAGGGCCGGAGACGTTCGTTAGCTGGGGGGAGGGGGTGTCCCATCCTCCGGCGCTGGTGGAACCCACCTGTGTGATGAATACGATTGTCAGTGACCCTCACTGCGTCTGGCTCGGTGGCGGTGCAGGCCGAGGGCTGGGTGCTAACGGGGCGAGTTGTTGGCTCTGGGAACCAGTTTTGGGCTCACTTGGTGAAGCTCAGTATTGGAACAGCCACCAGCAGTGGGGTGGGCCCCGGTCACACGTAGATTCCTAGATCCCAAGGAAAGCAGGGAGCACGGCCCCCCCCCCCCATAACAGGCCAGAGACCTGCCTTGTGATCATCCCCAGAGCGGAGGTTTTAGGAAAACCTCCCGCCTGGATTTTCCGCTCGCCAGGGATGCAGCGTTCACTCCGTAGCCATCTCTGTGCTAAGCTCCGTGAGGGTCACTCGGGCCGGCTCTCTCACCCTCGGTCATCTGCTGGGTCTTCTCTGAACCCTGCACAGTTTGCCAGCCCCTGGAACGGGGGGAACGCATGCCGGGGCAGTCACACCAGAGCCGAATACAGAGCTAACCCCCCCCTGCTCCTACTTGAGAACCCCGGCTTCCTGCAGTCACCCCGCTCCAGGTGGAGCAAGGGTTAAATCCAGCCCTGGGAGGGAGCTTGGGCTCTGGAGCCCCCAGATGTGACAGGGAGCGGCCAATAGGCTTGCCAGATACCTTCACAAAAAATCCTGAACACGGCAGGGGAAAAATTGGTTGAACAAAAAAAAAGGGGGGGGGGACGACACCAAACTTGTTGAGCCAAAAAAAAAAGATGCTGCACGTTTAAACTCTCACGCGCTTCCCCGCTCCCCCCACCCCCCACAGACGCGGCAGGGTGGCCCTGCCAACCTCCTGTCCAGGACACAGAGACACCAGACGTTTGACAGGGCCGGTATTTTCTGGGGTTTTTACTGGCCAGGAGATGCGATTTCTGGACTGGCCAGGTGAAAACCGGACACCTGGCAACCCTAGACTGGCCAGCCAGGCCCAGCTGGGGCTGTCTGAAGAGGGAAAGGCCGCTCTGGCTCCAGCCGTGGGCAGGAGGGGCCTGGCTGCCGGGCGCTGCAGAGGGCACCGGAGACAGAGCAGCGCTGGGGAGCTCGGGCCAGGCAAAGTCCCAGGCTGAGGCCTCGCTCGCCAGGCCTGAGGGTGCTAGGGCGGCAGGGCGGCAGCCAGGGCAGAAGGCAGCAGGCCCACCCTTGCCAGGGAGGAGTGGCCATGCCAGAGGGCACCGAGGGGAGCACAGATGTTGGGGTTCGCCGGGAGGGGGGCGCCAGCGTGCAGGGCTCGGCCACGGGGCCGCACCGCGAGGGAAGGGCACCGCGGGCCGGGAAGGCTACGGGGCCGGCAGGAACTCAGAAGCCGGGTACCGAGGGCGGGACACCAGCCAGCCGACGCGCCCTGGGCTAGTTCCCCAGGAGACCAGCAGGAGGCACCGCGGCCGAGAGCCCCGACCCCGTTACAGTCACATTAGCGCCTGTGGCTGCGGATTCCCCACCAGGATCCCACAGCTGGTCCCGGTGCCGGCTCGTGTCCATGGGCTGCTGTGACTCTACTGTCCTGTGCTGCTCTGCAGTGACTGGGGGGAGACTGTGGGGGACGGGATCATGGGGGGCAGGCAGGTAGGGAATGGCCCAGGCTGCTAGGGGGGAGATGCAACCCGTGACAGATAACACCTTGGGCCGGGGGGGGGGGGGGGCTGCCTCGATGCCTGGGACCAGTTGCTGGGTGTTTGAGTTGGTTTTTGGCTGGCTTGGGGGGGTCTAGCTGGCTTGGGGGGCCGGGCAGGGGTCCTGGCTCTGGGCCCCCCATCCGCAAGCTGGATTGTACTGACGGCTCCTGGTCCTGTGACAAGGCGGCGCTGCGCTGCGTCCCTGCCAGCGAATAAACGTCTCTTCTCCCCGCCGGCTGAGTCCCCTCTGGCTGCGGTGGGGGGGCAGGGCCCGGTGGCTCCCCCACACTCTATGACACCCCCTCCGCTCACAGGCTCAGTTACCTGCAGAGTGAGCCCCCTCCTGGCCCATGGCCCTGGGGAACGGAGGCAGCTGGAGCAACACACCGTGGAGGAGCAGGGAAGACGCCCCAGGCCCCCGGGCACTGACAACACGGTCCCTGCAGAACGGGCACCCTCCCGGGGCTGCACTCGGGGCCATGCTCTGTGACCGCCGGCCGGAGTTAATACCCCCCGGGCTCCTGCCCCTCCCGCCCTTCCCGCCTGCACCTCCTGCCGCCTCCCCCGGTGCAGGTACCCAGCCGCCGTGCTCCATTTCACTGGGGGGCACCTCCCTGAACATCGCCCGGCAGGGTCAGCATGGCCAGTGCAAGGGCGCCCAGCACTGGCCCCGGACCCCAGCATCCCGCCGCAATCCCAGCCCCCCGATTCCCACCACAATCCCAGCCCCCCCGATTCCCTCCGCAATCCCAGCCCCCCCAGCATCCCGCCAGAATCCTAGCCCCCCCGATTCCCGCCGCAATCCCAGCCCCCCGATTCCCGCCGCAATCCCAGCCCCCCCGATTCCCGCCGCAATCCCAGCCCCCCGATTCCCGCCGCAATCCCAGCCCCCTCGATTCCCACCACAATCCCAGCCCCCCCGATTCCTGCCGCAATCCCAGCCCCCCCAGCATCCCGCCACAATCCCAGCCCCCTGATTCCCGCCACAATCCCAGCCCCCCTGATTCCCGCCACAATCCCAGCCCCCCCGATTCCCGCCGCAATCCCAGCCCCCCTGATTCCCGCCACAATCCCAGCCCCCCTGATTCCCGCCGCAATCCCAGCCCCCCGCAGCATCCCGCCACAATCCCAGCCCCCCGATTCCCACCGCAATCCCAGCCCCCCGATTCCCGCCACAATCCCAGCCCCCCGATTCCCGCCGCAATCCCAGCCCCCCGATTCCCGCCACAATCCCAGCCCCCCGATTCCCTCCGCAATCCCAGCCCCCCCAGCATCCCGCCAGAATCTCAGCCCCCTCGATTCCCACCGCAATCCCAGCCCCCCCGATTCCCGCCGCAATCCCAGCCCCCCCGATTCCCGCCGCAATCCCAGCCCCCCCGATTCCCACCGCAGTCCCAGCTTGCCCAGCCACTTTGGCACCAGCCCCAAGCTCTGGCAGCCCCTGACACACCCACAGCCCAGGGACCGTGGCTCCCCTCCGGGATCTGTGTGCGTGGCTGCCTGCCCAGGGCGGGAGCTGCTCGGGGTTGCGGGTGACGGGACACAGGCCTGCAGGCGCCTGCCCCTGAGCGCACGCTCCCTCTGCCCCTACGCGCACCACCAGGGCCCCTGCATCAGCTCCCCCACCCTGCCCTGGGCACCCCGGGCTGCGTGGGGCGAAGGAGCAGCAGCCAGCAGGGCCCTGGGCACTGGCGGCGGGCGAGGCAGCCCAAAGCCCGGCTCGTGCCGGCTCAGCTTGGCCACGGAGCTGATCCTGGCTCCCACCCGCTGCCCCTCCCGCCCGCGTGCTTTGCAAAGGGCGACAATGGCACAAGCTGGGGCATGGCCCCGGGCCCCGGGCGCTTCTGCACCAAAAATAAATCAGCATCGTAAAGAGGGAAACTGAGGCACGGGCTGAGTGTCCGAGGGGAGAGGACACAAGACACCAACCGACCTCTCTGCTGCTGCCTTCTCCTGGCTCCCTGGAGCCCCAGCTCCAACCCCGCCCTGGATCCAACCTGCCGGGTGCGGGAGGGGCGCTGGGAGCTGCCTTCCCTCCCCCACCCCAGGTGCTGCTGGGAGGAGGAGCGCTGGGGGGATCCTCTCTCCTCACAGTAGCTCCAGGCCCCCCCCCCGACTCCTCAACCCATCCCCACCCCAAACCCCAGCCAGAGCCCTCACCCCTGCACCCGCCATCCAGACCTGAGCCCCCTCCTGCACTATGAGCCTTTTGGCTCCACCCCTCCATGAATTTTGTTATGTGCACCAGTAGGAAGGTGATGTGTTGCACGTCCCCTCCATCTCGCACGTCCCCTTTGCGTTGCACATCCCCTCCACATTGCACATCCCCTGCGTCTCGCACGTCCCCACTACATCGTGCGTCCCCTCCACGTCCACGTCCCCTCCATCTCGCACATCCTCTCCACGTTGCACATCGCCTGCATCTTGCACGTTCGCTCCGTCTTGCACGTCCTCGCCATGTCACATGTCCCCTCCACACTGGTACTTGTAACAAAATTCATCCTGGTCAGTGGTGGGAAGACTCAGAGGGACCCTGGCCAGCCTCCCAACCCCGCCCTGCCAGCGAGGCCGCCCGGCACCCACTGCCTGGGCCGGAGGCACTTGGGCAGCAAAACTCTAATGCACCACTTGTGCCAGAGGAGGGAAAGGAGCTGTGGCTCCCGTGCGAGGCCCCCGTGCGAGGCCCCCGTGCGAGGCTCCAGCAGTTTCTCTGGAAAGGTTAAGCTAACAGCATCTCCTGTGAAATCAATGTGCAGCAAGGCCCCCGGCTATTTGCTTTGCATAATTACACGGGAGGCGGGGGGGGCACGGGGGTTATTTCGCTGTCTGATCGATGCTCTCCATTCGGGGGGAGGGGCAAGGACACCAGGAAATTCACCGGCTGGGAGAGACACAAGCTCTTGTCCACCCCTTGGGCCCGGCTCCGCTTGCTCTGCTGCTGAACGGGCCCCGGCGTGGGCCCTCAGCCGCCTGTTGCGCCGGAGCACTGGCACGGCGCTGCCCGAAGGGACTCCCCACAGCCAGGGGCTTCCGGCTCCGCGAGGGGCAAGCCGGGCGCGCCCAGCTCCCCCGCGAGACGCCGCCAGCCGATTCGCCCAGCGCTGGGAACGGGTCCCAAGGGCAGGGCCACCCTGAGGGAAAATGGCTCCCCAGGCAAATTTGCATCTTGGTGCCCCATTGCCCCCCGCCCCCCCACGGGCTCCCCAGGCTGGCCGGGCAGTGCAGTCCCTGCTGCGGCACCTCCTCTTAGCCAGCCGCCCCCGGCTGCCCCCGCCCCGGTGCCAGCACTGGCTGGTGGCTGGGGAATGCGGGCAGCCATGGCCGGTTACGTCACCTCTGCGGCCTTTTACACCCCCTCCCCCGCCCCTCCCTGCTGCGTCTGCCCCCAGCCCCGCAGCTCCCCCCGGCAGGAACATCCTGCTCCCGGTGCTCTGTGGAGACCCAGCCCCTGGTCGGCTCAGTCAGCTCACAACAGCCTGGCCGGCTCCTTCCTGCCCCGTGGCCTCGGGCTGGGCCTGCACCGGGGACAGCTCAATACCCTGTGGTCTGGGGCGCTGGTCAGGAGGCACCGAGCCCTGCGTGTGTCAAAGCCCCGCGCTGCGCTGGCCTGGGGGAGCCGAGCCCTGTGTGTGTCAAAGCCCCGCGCTGCGCTGGCCTGGAGGAGCCGAGCCCTGCGTGTGTCAAAGCCCCGCGCTGCGCTGGCCTGGGGGAGCCGAGCCCTGCGTGTGTCAAAGCCCCGCACTGCGCTGGCCTGGAGGAGCCGAGCCCTGCGTGTGTCAAAGCCCCGCGCTGCGCTGGCCTGGGGGAGCCGAGCCCTGCGTGTGTCAAAGCCCCGCGCTGCGCTGGCCTGGGGGAGCCGAGCCCTGCGTGTGTCAAAGCCCCGCGCTGCGCTGGCCTGGGGGAGCCGAGCCCTGCGTGTGTCAAAGCCCCGCACTGCGCTGGCCTGGGGGCGCCGAGCCCTGCGTGTGTCAAAGCCCCGCACTGCGCTGGCCTGGGGGCGCCGAGCCCTGCGTGTGTCAAAGCCCCGCACTGCGCTGGCCTGGGGGAGCTTCTCTGTGCTAAGTTCTGCAGTGGCTGGGAGGAAGCTATTTCCAGCCTGTTTGTGCCCCGACTCTACAGGCCCCCAGACAGGGGCTTTAGCCCCCTTTTCACACCCTACCCCCAGTCTTGGCCCTGCCTCAGGCAGAGCAGGGCGGCTCTGTCCCCGGGCACCCTCCTGTGGAGCCACCTCCGGGGCCCTGGTGCTCCAGGCATCCCTAGGGCCTAACCCCTTCCTGCCTGTGCTGGAGCCAGGGGACCGGAGGGGGCTGGGTGATGCTGGTGGCGTGAGCTGTGCCCCTGGGGCAGGGGGTGGAGGGGAGAGACGACCTCCGGAGAGGCCCTACCCCACCCCCACCCCCCTTCGGCCAGAAGCAGCTCCCGTCCCTCCCCCCTGCTGCTGGCCACGCTCGGGGGAACCCCGACAAAATCTGGGAGGGGGGCCCGTGACCCTGCCCTCCGTGTGGAGACCCAGCCAGGCCAGGGGTGCAGCGCACTGGGGAGGGAGGGCTGGGCCAGGCCGGTCATTTACCTCCAGCCCGAGGGAGGGGGTCTGGGCCTGTTGCCGTGTCCCCGGCGCCGCAGGATTTCACTGGAGCAGGGCTCAGCCAGCTGGACAGAAATTCGCTGGTTTGTCCTGACCGTTCCCATCGATTTCATCGATCTCGCTCGAACACGAGCAATTTCACCGGCAGGGCTGCTCAGCAAGGGCACCACGGCCCCCGTGGCAGACGCTTTGCCCTCCTGGCCCATCCCTTCCTCAGGCGGGCACCTCAGGGCTGGCTGGGGGCTCTGCTGCGGGTCGTTTGACCCGGGGCCAGGCTGGTTTTCGGAGGCCTCGTGTCATGTTCTGAACCCCAGTCCTGTGATGCTAACTGCTAGGCCACACTTCCTCTGCCCGGCTAAAGGCATCCGACCGTTCTCGGGCCTGGCGCACCCCACGGGGTATCTGAATGCCCGGCTCGGGGCGGCAGGGAGCAAGGCAAACAGCACTCAGCCCGCCTCCGGGCCGGTCTCTCGGCCGCCCTCGCCCCTCGCCCCCACAGCCCCCGCTCTGCTGGGCCCGGGGAAGGTCTTTGGCCTCTGCAGGCACGAGACTGGATCACGGGGCCCTTCTGGCCGTGAAATCTCTCGGGGGGAGTCTGACACCGACGCTACAGTCCCAGCTCCACGTGTGGGTCTAGCAGGGCCTGGCCGGGGGCTTGTCGCTGCTGACGGGGTGGAATCCGCCCTGCCCCGGGCTCCCTAGGCCCTGTGCCGCTCACGCCGGGGGAGGGGGCGCTGCACCTCTAGTCCCGCAGGGCCACAAACCCCCGGTGCCCACGGATCTGTCCCAGGGTGCGCAGGAGCTCTGGGGCTCTGCCGGATGAGTCACTGCAGGCCTGGGGCCGACGCTGGCGGCTGCTTCGCCGCCCCGGAGAGGAAGGAGGCGACTGCGGAGGCCGACAGCGAGAGACGGCCGGTGGCCCCCGCTACCCCGGCCGTCCCTGGAGAACGGGATTCTCAGTGGCACCAAGTGGCCACAGGCGCAGCCTTGTAGCCCTCAGCCGGCAGGAGAGGCCCAGTCCTGCTCAGTGCCGAAGCTACTGGCAGCGACCAGGCGAACTGAGGGGCGCGTGAACCAGACTCAGGTGGCCTCCCGGGAGCCAAGCCGCCTGGAGCCAGGGCCTGACCAATGACTCGCGGGAATAGTCCTTGTCTTTGCCTCTGCCCGTCCTGAGCGTCGCTGCATCCCGGAGCCTTGGCGACTCCCTTGGCCTCCCTGGGCTCCCTGCCTGCGGGCTCTGCAGGGGTGGAGCGAGGAAAGGGGGACACCTTTTCAGCCCTGCAGCCTGGGCATGGGGACTGCAAAGCTCCTTTGATTCACCCCTCCCCCCCATTGTCCTACTGGAAGCTGCTTCACCTTTGTTCTTTCTTGGCTTGGCAAAACGAAAGTCTGGATTGGCTGGGGGCAGGGCAGGACAGCTCCAGGCAAGCTGTTGCGGAGCCTCGGCTACATGGATGGCACAGCCTAGCGCCCCCTGCAGGCGATGCCCAGGCACGGCACTGAGCAGTGGGGTGCTAATTATCCCCTGGGGAGTTAAAGACGGGAAGGAATTTGTTCATTTTGAATCCTACATGAGCCTAGTCCGGGATCCATTGCTAACAAGCTGCAGCCTCCATCCCTAGAGCAGAAGGTAGGGAAGGGAGGATGTGGTTGGAGGCAGCGTCTGCGTCCAGGGCTCCTGGGTTTTAATTCCAGCTCTGGGACAAGGTGCTATCTCGCAGTTAGAGGAAGGGTCAGGACTCGAGAGGCGTTTCCTCTGTGGTTTGATCAGGGGGTCAGGAGTCAGTTCCCTGGCCCTATCTTGCTGCCTTACCTTGGGAAAGCCACTGTCCCACTGTGTGCCTCAGTTTCCCTAGCTGAAACCCAGGGAGGGTGATATTTTCCCGCTGCATGAGGCTTCTGCTACCCAGGGCCTGTAAAGCAATGAGCCCCTGGGGTAGGAAGGGGTAGGGAGCAGCCTGTACCTGTCACCTTCCCCACTTCTGCCTCTGGGGTGACTGCGGAGATCTTGGGGGGGAGTGGCAAGGAACCTCTCCAGTGGCTCCAGTTTGTTACTTGCAGCTTTGAAGCCAGTTTCCTACCATGCCTGGGACAGATCTCTGGCTGTTAGTAGCCCCCCCTCCCCCCAGGCTCCCCAGAACCCAGCCAGCAGTGGGAGCTCCGTGGCGGGACCTACTCCCACCCCCACCAGGGCAATGCAATGGTGCAGCCCACTCTCACCCCTGCTGGAGCAATGCAATGGTGCAGCCCACTCTCACCCCTATTGGGGCAATGCAATGGTGCAGCCCGCTCCCACCCCTACTGGGGCAATGCAATGGTGCAGCCCACTCTCACCCCTACTGGGGCAATGCAATGGTGCAGCCCGCTCCCACCCCTACTGGGGCAATGCAATGGTGCAGCCCACTCTCACCCCTGCTGGAGCAATGCAGTGGTGCAGGCCACTCCTGCTCCAGTGGGGGCAATGCAATGATGCAGCCCACTCCACACCCGCTGGGGCAATGCAATGGTGTAGTCCACTCCCACCCCCTACAGGGCAGAGCAATGGTGCAGCCCACTCTACCCCCGTGGGGCAATGCAATGGTGCAGCCTGTGAACAGCCCCGTGCCCCAGGCCCAGTATGAAGCAAGCTCAGGTGCCCTCAGTCCCAGCGCTGCCCCTTGGCTCTCTTGCTATGTCGACACTCGCGGCTTCTTGCGCCAGAAATACGCAAATGAGGCTAAGCGTGGAATATCGCCGAGCCTCATTTGCATACCTAATGAGCCGCCATTTTTGCAGAAGAGGCTCTTGCGCCAGAAGGAGCTGTCTACACGGCCCCCTCTTGCGCGAGGCCGTTCTTCCTGAAAAGTAATGTGCGTAGCGGCCTTGCGCAAGAGGGGGCCGTGTAGACAGCTCCTTCTGGCGCAAGAGCCTCTTCTGCAAAATGGCGGCTCATTAGGTATGCAAATGAGGCTCGGGGATATTCCACGCTTAGCCTCATTTGCGTATTTCTGGCGTAAGAAGCCGTGAGTGTAGACGTAGCCTGTGTGTCCAGGCCCCCGGGCACCCCAGTGCCACAGGCCCCCGCTCTCTGAGGCGCTGCCCACCCCCGGGTGCTCCTCCACCTGGCTGGCCCCCTGCAGCGCTGCCTTCGCCCAGCCCTCCTCCTCCCCCCCCCCGCGTGGCCTGGCTGGACGACACGGTCACTGCCAGGCCACGGGCCTGGCCCGTCGGACAATTTGCCCTGGCCAGCTCCCAACCGGCTCCCGGGGCAGCCCATCCCCACCCATCTGCGCGGGGCGAATGGCTCCCGAAGGCCAGCGCCCCCGGCGCCGGGACCCGTGCGGGGGCCTGTGTCTGCCCTGCCGACTGCTCTGGCGCCACTGGACGCTGGCGGGGCCCAGCACGGGCGGGGGTGGCCTCCGCCTGCCAGCCGGCTTTCCCCTTGTGGCCCCTGAGCCACGCTCTGCCCTGCCTGGCTCCGGAAGCAACGCGCCCAGGCCAGTTCCTCTCTCCTAGGGCCGGGTCCGTGGGGGCGGGAGAGCCCCACGTGGTCCAGCCCCAGCCCTCGGGGGCACAGGAGCTGCCCTGCAGCCTGCAGAGCGCAGTGCAGGCTGCCCGGCTCCGGACACTGGGCTTTGCAGCAATTGGTCCAACGGAGAGGCAGGGAGGGTGAGTCACTGAGCCCAGAGCCGCCCGGAGACAGCGAGGAATATTTTTAGGAGCTCATTAAAGGAGACAGAAGTGGGGAAGGGAAAGGCAGGGACGGAAGATGAGGCTTATGCAGCACGTTTCATCCCACTGACAGCTCGCAGCGTCTCCAGTGGAGCTGTCATGCACGAGAAATGGCATGTCTGAGCGTCGTGTCGGGGGAAGGCTACACGCGTGTGTGTGTGTGATCATGTGTGTCTGTGAGTGTGCGCACATGTGTGAGCATGTGTGTGTGTATGTGTGTGTGTGCGTGCATGTGTATGAGCGTGTATGTGCATGTGTTGTGTGTGAGCGTGTGCGTGTGTGTGAGCGTGTGCGGTTGTGTGAGTATGTGGGTGTGTGGCAGGTACTTGTGAGTGAGCAGGTGTGTAAGTGTGGCTGAGCAAGGGGGTTGTGTGTGGCTGGGTATGAGATTAGGAATTGAGTATGAGAGTGAGTGTAACTGGACCGTGCAGTGTGTGCTTGTGGCTCTGTGTAAGGGGATGTGCACACACGTGTGCATGGTGGAACATGGGCCTGATGTACCTCTCCCTCACAGCAGGGCGAATCGGGGGGAAAGGCAGGCCCCTGGCACGTGGAGGTGTGCGATTGTGTGGTTGCTGTGTATGTGTGAGGGTTGTAATTGCGAGTCTGGGAGGACGTACACAGGCAAGATAGACAGGACGTGTGTGTGCATCAGCATGTGCTTCTGTGTGATTAAAAGTGTGGGCCGTGCGTGTGTGTGTGTGTGTCTGACTTCCCCACCCAGCCCAATTAATTCCAATTTCCTGTACTCCAGGGAGCTGGGTCTGAAAGGCCCGGTCTGGCCCGGGGCCCTGGGAGACGCTGCGATTTCCTTGGCCGAGATAAGTCCTGGAGCCGCGGGGCACGGGGCGCGCACAGGCGTTTGAAGCCTTGCTCTTAAAACAAACCCTCGTTAAGATAATAGGGATAATTGTCTGCCAGCTCAGGAGTCTCTTGTGAAGCGGGGGTTTTCGGGGCCGTCTCCCTGCGCCGCAGTCAGTGAAGCTGCGGGTCAGAGCTGGCTAATTGATTTCTGGATGCTGATTACATGGAAAGCGCTTGGCGCGCGGGGGAGAAAAGGAGGCGGCGCGGAGGCTCCGCTGGCGGCCGAGCGCACGAAGGGACGGAGCCATTGATTGGGAAATCGATGCTCTGAGGAATGATTAAACGCTCTCCCGGCCAGAGCGGCCTCAATGAGTCTCAAAGGCTCGCGCCGCGATGGTTTAATTAGACGGCGCTGGAGACGCCGCCGGGACACGGCTCCGTCCCGGGCTGCTCCGCTAACCTGCTGCCCCAGGAGGGAGAGGCGGCTGCGGGAGCCCCAGAGAAGCGACTCCCCAGGGGAAGTTGAGGCCAGATGCCGTGTTGGTTTGGGCCAGGAGGGAGCGTGGCCGGGCTCCCCGGGGATCCTGCAGGGAGTGGGGCCGGGGGGGCAAAGCGCCTCCCTCGTAGGGGCCTGGCAAGACTGAGGCCGGAGCAGCGTCTCCATCGAAGGCAACCCCTCCAGGCAGACGGGCCGAGCCCTTTGCATTAGCCCAGCGGCTCCCAGCCCTCGGGATCCCAGGCACAAACTTTTAGCAGACCAGGAACATTTTATTTGCATGTTTGCATATTCATTATGCAAATGATGAATTTACAAACATGCAAATAAAACGTAACCGGGCGGCCACAATGCCAGTCCCCAGAACCCCAGTGCCAGCCCTACCCCAGAGCCCCCCAACCCACCACTGCCCCCCAGCGCCAGCCCTACCCCAGAGCCCCCCAACCCACCACTGCCCCCCAGTGCCAGCCCTACCCCAGAGCCCCCCAACCCACCACTGCCCCCCAGCGCCAGCCCTACCCCAGAGCCCCCCAACCCACCACTGCCCCCCAGCGCCAGCCCTACCCCAGAGCCCCCAACCCACCACTGCCCCCCAGCGCCAGCCCTACCCCAGAGCCCCCCAACCCACCACTGCCCCCCAGTGCCAGCCCTACCCCAGAGCCCCCAACCCACCACTGCCCCCCAGCGCCAGCCCTACCCCAGAGCCCCCCAACCCACCACTGCCCCCCAGGGCCAGCTACTGACCCCAGAGTCCCCTGCATCCACCCTGCCAGCCTCCTGCCCCGATGTCTGTGACAGCCCCGCCCTTGAGAGCCTCCCACCAGACCCCCAGTGCCGGACTCCTGCCCTGCACTGCTGCCCACGGTTCGCAGGAAAGCCTCTTGCGTGGCCGAGAGGAGACCCTGCCCCTGCCCGGCGCTGGCTGGCGGAGGGGCGGGGCAGGATGCACAGTGCACCCCAACAGCGTACCCAGCCCGGCCCCCAGAGCCGCACCCCGACAGCCAGAGGTTCACGGCCCGGCGGTTGGGACCCGCTGCGTTAACCCACCACACTCAGCCCGCCAGACCAGGCCCCGCGGGTGCCTGAGTCCCCTGAGCTTCCAGCCATGCGGCTCCGACCCTGCAGGCATGAGGGGCCGAGGCCTGGGGCTGCCTCTGTTCCGGGCTCTGCCGGTGACCTGGGCGGGTCCCAGCACCTGTTCCCCTCCCCCCTCGTGCCCCGGCAGGGCAGGCAGCACCGTGCCCTGGCTCTCGAGCGGCCATAGAACCCCCTGGGCCCGGCGACTCACATCCCCCGCCACGGCCCGTCACACTGAATCAGCCCCCGGGATCTCGTCTCCAGCAGCGCCCAGGGCAGCCTGTGCAAACCCGTCTGCCCTCCCTGCCCGGCGATGAGACGGGGCTTAGCTGGCATTCGGCCAGTGAGCATCCTGGGCCAGGCCTGTCTCCTGGCATTGATTTACCTCCACGTGAAACTTCCCGCCCAGCTCCGGCGACCCTGCCCACGGCTGGGACCTCTGTAGCTGGCTCCCGCCGCAGGGAGGCGACCGGCCCCCGCATGCCACCCAGAGCCCCGGGCACAGGGCCTGGCAGCACCGTCCCAGCCGCTCCTCACTGCGGCTCGGCCGTGGCCACCGCGTGGAGGCTGCGCCCCGCAGAGCGATGTGCAGACCCGCGTGGGACCCGGCCAGGGCGGCCCCTGGGCTCACCGCTCCTCTGGGGCTGCGGGTTCTCGCGGCGGGAGGCGTTCACCCGCCACTGGCAGCTCTGCCAAGGGAAGGGTGTTGGCCCCTAGGGACCAGCAGCTTCCCAGGTGCCCTTGGCTGCCCACCTGCTGTCCCCCCCCCGCGGATTCCCGGCATGTGCCGAGGGTGGGTTGCCAAGGGGGAGGGGTGGCACCTACCCCATGGCTCTGCCTCCTGACCGGGCCGGATGAAGGCAGGGCCTAGCCGGCAGCTGCCCAGGGCGCCAACCTATGGGGGGTGCCTGATGGCAACTGCAAGCAGCTCCCAGTGACACCCTGCAGCGGCTGCCTGGGGTGGGGGCCGCGTTAACCCCTGCAGCGCCGGCCAGCAGTGCCCTTCCCCCCGCGGCCGCAGGGCCTGCATGGCCAGGCTCGGTCTGCCCCGGGCCGCGCACCAGCTCCACGTGCCCTCCCCACGCGCCGGCGCAGGGGCGGGGCCAAGCATGCGCCCTCCCCCAACCCGGGGCGCAATTAAACTGTCTGCCCGGGGCGCCGGAATGGCTCGGTCCAGCCCTGCTCCTGACAACCACCTGCCACCTCTGCAGCACCCGCTGAGCCCAGCCCGGCGCTAGGCTGGCCCCGGCAGCTCGCTGTCCGGCCCGCAAAGGGCAGGAGGTGACTGGCAGCCGGAGAGGTGCAGCGAGCGCCCGGGCCGCCCAGCAGGCAAGGGGGAGGGTGGGGCCCAGACCCCAGCTCTCCTGGCCCCCAGCCCGGTGCCCTGCCTGTAGGCCAGGCTGTAACCCACAGGCGCAGGGCACGGAGGCGGCTGAGTGGTCAGCGCTCGTGGCCGGCACTAGCCAGCTGACACCTGCTGTGACCCCAAGCCCGGCTGCTGCCTGGAACCAGCTCTGCCCTCGGGCCATGCAGAGGGGCACTGGCTTGTCCCGCGGCCTCGCTCTGCACTGGCACCAGCCGCAGGGAGCCGGGGAGCAGCGCCAGGCGAAGAGCAGGGCAGGAGAGAGTCATCCCCACGGCCACCCCAGTGGCAGCTGCAAACCTGGGCTGGACTCTGGAGGCTGGAGTCAGGTCCCTTTGCCCCCTGCTCCAGAGCGGGAATCGCGAAGGGTTTGCCGGGCGAGGGCTGCAGCCCAGGGAGCTTTCCCTAAGCCCAGACCGAGAGCACGGGGGCTGCACCTCCCTCCAGCCATGATCTCCACCGCCCCTCACGACACTGCAGTGTCCAACCGGACAGTGCCCTGTGTCCTCTCGCTGCCAGCAGCTCCTGCCCTGTGTGAGGTGCAGTGCACCGACCCTGTGATCCCCTCACTGCCAGTGTCCCTGTCCTGTGCGAGGTGCAGTGCGTCGACCCTGTGATCCCCTCACTGCCAGTGTCCCTGTCCTGTGCGAGGTGCAGTGCGTCGACCCTGTGATCCCCTCACTGCCAGTGTCCCTGTCCTGTGCAAGGTGCAGTGCGCCGACCCTGTGATCCCCTCACTGCCAGTGTCCCTGTCCTGTGCGAGGTGCAGTGCGCCGACCCTGTGATCCCCTCACTGCCAGTGTCCCTGTCCTGTGCGAGGTGCAGTGCGCCGACCCTGTGATCCCCTCACTGCCAGTGTCCCTGTCCTGTGCGAGGTGCAGTGCGCCGACCCTGTGATCCCCTCACTGCCAGTGTCCCTGTCCTGTGCGAGGTGCAGTGCGCCGACCCTGTGATCCCCTCACTGCCAGTGTCCCTGTCCTGCGTGAGGTGCAGTGCGCCGACCCTGTGATCCCCTCACTGCCAGTGTCGCTGCCCTGTGCGAGGTGCAGTGCGCCGACCCCGTGATCCCCTCACTGCCAGTGTCCTGCACTGTGCGAGGTGCAGTGCGCCGACCCTGTGATCCCCTCACTGCCAGTGTCCCTGTCCTGTGCGAGGTGCAGTGCGCCGACCCTGTGATCCCCTCACTGCCAGTGTCGCTGCCCTGTGCGAGGTGCAGTGCGCCGACCCCGTGATCCCCTCACTGCCAGTGTCCTGCACTGTGCGAGGTGCAGTGTGCCGACCCTGTGATCCCCTCCCTGCCAGTGTCCCTGTCCTGTGCGAGGTGCAGTGCACCAACCCTGTGATCCCCTCACTGCCAGTGTCCCTGTCCTGTGCGAGGTGCAGTGCACCGATCCTGTGATCCCCTCCCTGCCAGTGTCCCTGCCCTGTGCGAGGTGCAGTGCACCAACCCTGTGATCCCCTCACTGCCAGTGTCCCTGTCCTGTGCGAGGTGCAGTGCACCGACCCTGTGATCCCCTCACTGCCAGTGTCCTGCCCTGTGCGAGGTGCAGTGCACAGACCCCGTGATCCCCTCCCTGCCAGTGTCCCTGCCCTGTGCGAGGTGCAGTGCGCCGACCCCGTGATCCCCTCACTGCCAGTGTCCCTGTCCTGTGCGAGGTGCAGTGCGTCGACCCTGTGATCCCCTCACTGCCAGTGTCCTGCCCTGTGCGAGGTGCAGTGCGTCGACCCTGTGATCCCCTCACTGCCAGTGTCCCTGCCCTGTGCGAGGTGCAGTGCACCGACCCTGTGATCCCCTCACTGCCAGTGTCCTGCCCTGTGCGAGGTGCAGTGCACCAACCCTGTGATCCCCTCACTGCCAGTGTCCTGCCCTGTGCGAGGTGCAGTGCTCCGACCATGCCCTAGATCTCCTTGCAGCTGCCCACTGCCCTCCATTGTGGCAGAGCGCTGCCATGCAGAGGACAGTGTCTAGCAGCAGTGCCAGGGGTGAGTGGGGCAGTGTGAGCAGTGCTGTGCCCCCCGGCTGTGCCCCCCGGCTGTGATTCCCACCCCCATCCCCCGGGCAGTGCACTGGCCCCTCGTGCCCGCTCTGTCTCCTCCCCTCTCGTTTTCTACTCTCCCCCCCCCGTACCCTGGTGCTGCGGCAGAGCCTGCGTCTCCCAGGCCCATCTGGCAGCAGGCAGGGACGGGGAGTCAGCGCTCCCGGCTCCCGGCACGCCCAGCTGTCACTTTGGCTCAGGCAGGGCAGCCGGATCTGGGAGGTAAACGAGCCACCTGTAAAGGCCGCAGCTCGGCTCCCTTGCCGCAGCACCCGGGAACGCTCCCGCAGTGTAAGCGAGCCTAACAACTCCAGGGCCTCGCTCCGTGGGGAGCCCTGCTCAGTGTCCCCAGCTGCCTCCGTCCCTTCTTCACTGACGGAATCAAAGCTGCTTGCCGGGCGTGAGGCTGCGGCTGTCGTGTCCGATGAGCCGCGTGGAGGACGAGGCCCCGGCGGCTGCCAGCCGGGCTTGCCGGGATGAGGCTGGGATCAGCTGGCTTTAGGAGCGGCTGGATGGTTGATGGGAAAAGGGACTTTTCGTCAGCCCCTGGTGGCCTTGCGGCGGGCGCTGCGGGCGCTGCCCACGATGGGTTTGCTCCTGCCCAGGCTTGGTGCCAGGGCGGGGGGGGGGAGGTTTCCGCCCCCAGTAACCAGCCCTTAGACCAGTAAGTGGCTGGTAAAGGCTCCGTCACAGCCGCACGCCTGGCTCCCTCTGCCTTTTGCAGGCAGGCTCTCAGGAGACGCCCCTGGGCGTAGCCGAGATGGGATAGATCCCGGACACAGGGAACGGCCATTCGCAGGGCCGGGCCGCGGCTGGCGAGTCCGTTTCCTAGTGAACGAGCCACAGCAAAGGGGGGAGGGAAGGCGCAAAAGGAGAAACCGCAGCGGCTGGCTCTGGGGTGGCTCCTCGCTCTGCTGAGAATCCTAGAGGCCCAGGGCGGGCAGAGCCCTCAGGCGGCACCGAGTCCAGCCCCCGCCCGGAGCAGGCCCAGCCCCGACTCGGTCAGCCCGGCCGGGGTGTGGTCATGCTGGGACTCAAACAGCGCTAGGATGGAGATTCCACCTGTCCCCAGGGAACCCAGCCAGGGCTGCCCCACCCCCAAGGGAAAGAGATTTTCCTACTGTCCAACCTAGACCCCCCCCCCGCAACCTGCCCCCATTGCTCCTCGTTCTGCCACCCGCCCCCGCTGAGACCAGCCTCTCGCCAGCCCCTTGGGACCCCCCTGCAGGGAGCTGCCGGCTGCTCTCGAATCCCCCCTCCCTCTGCTCTGCTGCAGACTGAACAAGCCCAGCTCCCCCAGCCTCTCCCCACAGGCCATGCGCTCCAGCCCCCGCACCGTTTTTCTTGCCCTCCGCTGGCCCCTCTCCAATGTGCCACATCCCCTCTGTACCGGGGCCCCAGACCTGGGCGCAATGCGCCAGACGTGGCCTCCCCAGAGCCGAATAAAGGGGAATAATCGCGTGGCGGCTGCACCTTCTCCTGGGGAGCCCAGCTGAGGCTAAGGGCTTGGCCAGCAGCAGTAAGAGAGTGCCCAGAGCAGCAGCCAGCGGCGGTGAGGGGGCTGTGGGGTGGCCCGGAGCAGCAGGCCAGCAACGGAGGCTGCCCAGCCAGGGGCCCGTGTGCGAAGGCCCAGGGCTCAAACCCCCACCCCTGGCTCTGGGCCCTGCCTGCCTCTCCAGCCACACGCCTCCTGCTGCTCCAAGCCCTGGCCCCCTCCCGCGGCTGCTCCTGGCCAGGTGTCCGAGGCCGGCCCAGCTCTGGGGCCGTGAGCAGGGCCCCCGGGGATGGCTCAGGTGCTGCTTGGTGAGTCCATCAAGCAGGGGCGCAGGCTCCGGGCGGGGGTGGTCTCCTAGCCACATGGGGCAGACACTCGCCCTGTTCCCCCAGTTGGGGAGGGCCCGGCTGGGGCAGGCGTCCGTGGTGCTGTGCCGGCCCGGGGGTCCCAGCGCTGATGTGATCGGGAGCGATGGGCGGGCGCGGAGCCGGGCCAGCTGGCATCGTTTCTCCTGCCTTCAGCTGTTTTGCTCCTGCGCTGTCACCACTCCTGGGCTGCCCCGTTGGAGGCTGGGAAGCCGGAGTGACAGGCTGCAGAGCGAAGGGGGCAAGGCACATGGCGGGGGGCTGGGCGCTGGGGGGGGGGGGGGGGGGGGGGGGGGGTGGCTGGCAGCCCTGAGCTGACAGCTCAGCGTCTCCTCTGCAGGGCACTGTCTGTTGGCAGCGAGCAGCCAGAGAAGGCAGCCGGGGAATGTTTAACCCCTGGCTGTCCGGGACGGCCCAGCCAGCCAGGCCTGGCCGCGGCAGCGGGGCAGAGGCTAGGAGGGGTGGGTGGCTCCCTGGGCGGGGGCAGTGTGGGGGGCACTTTCCCGAAGGCCCCGCTCGCAGCCCTGGCCTCAGCCCTCTCTGGGAGCCCCATGCCCAACATGCAGACACGGGGCTTCGAACCGGCCAACTTGCGGGTCGCTGAGGAGTCTGCCCAGAGAGTGGGGGATGGGCGGGGGAGTCTCTGGTGAGCCACCTCTCAGGGCAGGCAGCAGGGGCTTGTGGGGCAGGCACTGGCAGGGGAGCCAGGGGTCCCCTGGGGTCTGATCCTGCCACTGAGCTGCCGGGTACGTTGGGCAGGGCCGCCGGGGCTGGTGTCAATGGGTGTCACTCCACTGGAGTCAGTGGGCGCAGTGCTGATTTGGATCGGGCCCGCGCTGCACTGGGAGCGGCTCCTTTAACACCCAGCCCCTCTCGGCAGCCGGGGCCTGCAGGGACGTCGTGTCACGGGCTCGCCCGGCCGGTGATGGGGACGTGGCGCGCCCCGGGCGCTGGCTGGAGAGGGAGCTCTTGTCCCACTCCCCCCGGACACTGGTGTGTTTCACAAGGGGTGGGAGCTGGCGGACGTGCCCTTGAGGGGGCGGCCGGGCGGTGGGGCAGGGACTAGATGGAAATAACTGGATGAGCCGGGGGGGGGGGGGGGGGGGCTGGGACTCTGCCGCCCACGAGGCGCGTAATCGCTTGTGTCCCGGAGCACTGAGCTGCCTGAGCCGGGCTCGCCTGGGAAAACCCACCGGAGCCCAAGGAAGCCGGGAAGGTGCCTGGGCCAATACGAACCCTCAGATCCCCCAAGCACTTGGCAAAGACTAAGGTCACGACCCCCACCAGGGCACAGGTGTGGAAACTGAGGCACGGGTGGAGCCGTGCCACGCGCAGTGAGCGCGCACAGCAGGGAACGATTTTCTCACTGGGGCCATGGGGCGCCTGCGGGAGCAGCTGGTGTCCGGGGGAGCAGGGCAGATGCAGAGGAAGGATGAGAAGGGCGAGAGGCAGGACACTGAATGGAGGGAGGGGCAGGCACAGGGGAGCCCAGGCCAGCCACAGCTGCCTAGGACAGGGAGTGACAGTGGGGGGGGGGGGGTCCAAGGAGGCTGCGGGGGGGGGTCAGACAAAGAAGATCAAAGCCGGGGGGGGGGGCTCGAGGGAGCAGCTGAGCTGAGGCCAGGAAATCGGAGCTGTTCAGTGGCTACTTCGCTTCAGTCTCCTCCCGAAGCCTCCCCTGGGATGGGCAGAGCAGTGAGGGGGCCCAGACGGGGTGGGGGAGGGAGGCTGAGCGGGGCAGGGAGAGCCCCATGGCCAGGCTGGAGAACTCAAGTCAGGGGGCAGGTGCTGAAGGAATCAAGGAGCCAGTGGTGCGAGCAGTTGCAAACTGAGGCCTGGGCACCGATTCTGCGGGTTCTGGAGCAGCCAAGGAGAAACAGCCAGCAGTGCCGCCTCCTGTGGCTTCTCAGGGCCCAGGGGAGGTGGAGAGGCCCTGGGGGGAGGGCAGGCAGAGGCGGGGCAGGGTGGGTGGTGGCGGGGCCTGGAGCAGCGCAGGGGTCGAGCAGTCCCCGGGGACATCAGACAGCCCCAGGTGACAGGAGAGGTCCGGGCAGGCTGCAGCAAGGCTACCGAGGTGCCCAGCTTCACAGAGGCGGAAAGGAAGCGCTGGGGAACCCTGGCGGGCTGGCCTGAGCTCGGCACCCAGGAAACTACTAGCCCAGGGGTGGGCAAGTCACCTCTCGTGGGCCAGATCCGGCCTGCCAAGCCCCCTGATCCGGCCCATGGACCCCCCTGCCGGGACCCTCTGGCACGCAGCAGCAGCTGCTTTAAGCACAGGGCTGCTCCAGGTGGCTCTCTGCTCTGCTCCAGTGGGAGGGGCAGGCTTCCAGTGATCTCCCCGCCCCCAGCCTAATCCTCAGCTCCTATTGGCTGGAAACGACCGGCCAATCTCTCGGCTCCTATTGGCTGGAAACAACCAGCCAATAGGAGCTGAGAGATTGGCCTGAGGGGATGGGGGCAGCATAAACCCCTCCCCCCTCTCAGAGATGAGAGCCACGTGAAGGGAGCAGCCTGCAGTTTCAAGTGGCCTTGGGGGTGCTGCAGGGCTGCTGGCCAGGAGACACTTAGGTAAGTGCCTCCCAGCCAGAGCCTGCCTCTGGCACCCCAACCCCTCCTGCACCCCAACTCCCTCCCCCAGGTCACCACCCCCTCCTGCACCCCTCCCCCAGGCCAGAATCCTCTCCTGCACCCAAACCCTGGACCCAATCCCTGACCCAGGTCACAGCCCCCTCCTTCCTCGGGGAGCCTGGCCAGCCTGAGGTGTGTGTTTGTGCTTGGCCAGGCAGTGAGGCTCAGTGGGGAGCGACGGAGGCATTCGCGGGCCCACCACGCAGACCCTGTGTCACTCCGCCAGGCCGCGGGGGGAGGGCTGTGCCCGGGTCGGCCCCACCGTGCACGGATCCAGGGCGTGCGACGATGACCAGAGGGGCAAAGGCTGAGGGAGCCAGGGATGATTGGGTTGGGAAGGAGGCGCCCCGAGGGGCTGACTCTGTGGTGCTCCGGGGCTGGTGGGCACTGAGCAGGCCCTGGCAGCCCCCCCCATCGGCTCCCCCCCCAGTACCTGCCACCTCCCTGGCAGCCCGCCATTGGCTCAGCAGCAATCCCCCGCCCCCCCCCGCCCGCCCGCTGCAATCAGCACTGGAGAGGCGCGGGGGAGGGGCAGCACGAGGATGGGAAGAGGCGGGTGGGGCCTTGGGGGGCAGAGCCGGGGGGAGGGATGTTAAATTTAGATTCATCAGCTAATCGAGTGGTCGATGGGATTTGCATCGATTAGTCGATAAGGGGGGCGCTCGCTAGCCTGCTGCGCCGCTGCTTTTGGAGGGACACGAGCCGCATGCACAGCAGGGACCCCGCGCGGGTGGGGACTGCTCCGGTCCCCGCTCGCGCCATTTCCCCTCTGTGCCTCTGCCTCCCCTGCCCCCCCACGGAGAGGGTGCAGGGGGAACCCCAGAACTGGCTCCTGCTCCCCTCCCCCGTGCCTCTGATACAACGGCAGCAGGGCAAGGGGGGAGGGGGAAGCAACTAGTCAAGTAGTTACTCAGCTACCCGCTAAGCCAAGGCTTGAGTCGCTTGCATCCCTAGCCGGGGGCGGGCACCCTGAGAGTCGGTGCCCATGGACATGGTTTCAGGAGCCACCCGGTCGCGCTGCAGCCTCCAGACGCTGGCCAGGCACCCTGGGCAAATGGGAAAGCGGCTCTCTCGCGGCACGGAGGGCAGCACAGGGGCACCACCCTTGTGCCTGCCACTTGTTGAACCTAGTTTCGTCTGTAGCTGTGGTACTGGCCAGCTCCACTCTTGCCAAATGCCAAGCACCGTGGAGTAGAACTGGGTGCTGGGCGGTTGGAGCAGAAACGGTGGAAGCAGAACGCAAGCGACGGTTCATCCGGCCACCCCAGACAGGACGGAACTCTGGGTTCACGGCTGTGCGGAGAATTCGGCGCGAACCAAATGAAGAAGGGGCCGCGAGAAATGTGTTTGCAGCCCTCACAATTAACATGCAAGTCGCGGCACTTTGCTTTCTGCTTTTCTTTTTGTTAAAAAATTTGATCATGCTGCATTTAACTTAATTAACAATGTCTATTAACGGCTCTGCAGGCTGAATCCGGCAGAGCTGGCCTTCCTGGCCGAACATGCCATGGTCACGGGCCCAGTGGCGAAGGCACTAAATATTCTCCAACAGAGACCAGTGCACAAATGGGATGGCTGCTTCCTACAGACCTGCACTACGCCAGTTGGATTCAAAACTGCCAAGGCTCGAGATGTCTTCCACGCTCTGTAGGCCACTGGTAGATGCGCTTCAGTGTGGCATTGAGAAGTGCTTTGGTGAAATGTTTGAGGACCCGGAGTTGATCACAGCTGCCAACTTGCTGCCAAAGTTTAAATCTGCTTGGACCAGGGACGATGCTGTGATTAGAAAAGGTAAGAGACTGTGTTAAAGCAGCCCAGTCTGTCAGTACAAGTTCTCCCATGTAATACAGCTGCAGGAGGCTGAACAAGTTTTCAGTCTGACTGGTTGTTTTTAGGTGAGAAAGTTTTTTACCTACCAGCTAATATGTATATGTTAAAAATAAACCGTGTATGTTTAATTCATTTGTCACATGTTTAGTTCCACACTGAAATGTTGAAGCAAAATGCAGGACAATGTAGCACTTTAAAGACTAACAAGATGGTTTATTAGATGATGAGCTTTCCTGGGCCAGACCCACTTCCTCAGATCAAATAGTGGAAGAAAATAGTCACAACCATATATACCAAAGGATACAATTAAAAAAATGAACACATATGAAAAGGACAAATCACATTTCAGAACAGGAGGGGGATGCAGGGGGGCGGGGAGGAAGGAAGGTAAGTGTCTGTGAATTGATGATATTAGAGGTGGGGAGAGTGGGATGTCTGTGAGCTAATGGTATTAGAGGTGATAATTGGGGAAGCTATCTTGGTAATGGGTAAGATAGTTTGAGTGTTTGTTCATTCCTTCCCGGAGAGTGTCGAATTTTAACATGAATGACAGTTCAGAGGATTCCCTTTCAAGTGCAGATGTAAAAGGTCTTTGTAGCAGAATGCAGGTGGTTAAGTCATTGAGAGAGTGTCCTTTCTGGTTAAAATGGCAAGAAACTGTTTTTTCTTTGTGATCTTGTCTGATATCTGTTTTGTGGGCATTGATCCTTTGGCGAAGTGTCTGAGATGTTTGTCCAATGTACATAGCAGACGGACACTTTCGGCACATGATGGCATAAATTATATTTCTGGATGCGCAGGAATATGTGTTCTTGATCTTATAACTCACTTGGTTAGGTCCACTAATGGTATCAGCAGAGTGAATATGTGGACAAAGCTGGCAACGGGGTTTGTTGCAAGGGAAGGTACCAGGGTTGGTATTAGTGTGGTATGTCCTGTGGTTGTTGGTAAGAATCATCTTGAGGTTAGGTTGTGAGGGAAAGCAGGTTCATCCTTGGATTGATTTAAAAGAGCCAATCAGATCTGATGGCTCATTAGTTGGCAGCACAATTTTTCTGTAACTTTATATATTAAGTTGCACCCCAGTTTTTATATTAGTTCTCATTAATTTATTTTCCAATACAGGTCCTGACTACCTCAGACAACAGATGGAGCCCCTGCTGGACCCGCCTGCTCCTCTGATGAAGAAGACTTCTTTGCTGTATTGAAATCCTCTTGCACAAATGACACTGCCAGGCAGCTTGATGGGTATTTAGCCTGCTCAGCAGACACCAGGATCTGCTGTGGTCCTCTCGTACAATCAGAGAGGTGTCCATCAGGGCCAACACACCTCTGCCTGCCTCCCCTGCCTGTGAGACTCTTCAGTGTTGCTGGACTCATATTTTGTCCGAGGAGAGCAAGGCTGGACTCTGATCATTTTGAAAATCAATTGCTTCTAAAAAACAAATAGAGTAAAAATCAAAGTATCACAAAAATAAATTACTTGAGTAAAGTACAAATACTGAAAAACTGTGCTTGAGTAGTGTACCGAAGTATTTCTAGTTCTACTAGGTTACTTTCCACCTCTGATTTTGACTGGTTAAATACAGAGCCAGCCTTAAGAATGCAAGGAATACAAGCAGGCAGTGTTACTAGTCTGACACGCCGAAGGGTTTCCTCCCTGTCTCCCTTTCCCGTCTTGCTTTTTGTTTGTCTAGTCTGATCAGACAGTTTAGGGCAGGGACTGCCTCCCGGGGTGTCTGTGCCCCCCCATCACTCAACGGGGCCCTGATCTCCTGTGGGCTGTGGAATGCAAATACAAAATAATAGTGCTAATGAATGCATCAAAATCCCTGTGTGGGACACTTAGAAACCCCTCAGCCGGGCTAGGGGACGTGATGCACCATGTGACGGCCACTCCCCGCATGCCAGCTGGGCTGGTGCTGATGCCCCGTTACCAGGTCACCCCTTGTGTCAGGGGCCGTGCTGTGTAATCTCCCCTCCAGCAGTGGTGACCCCGCCCTCCCCGCCATGCAGTGCGCTGGCTCGACTGGCTGGTAAGACAAACGGGTCAGTTACTTGGCTCCTGCTGGCTTGGCAGGCTCCGGAGGAAAGGAAACGTTTCACCAGGGAGGCGCTGGGGTGAAGTGGTCTCTGAGTGCAGAGGGGACTCGCTCTCTCCCCGCCAGGTGTACTGGGGGGTAGGGCGGAGAAGCGCCTGTTGCCCTGGCGCACTGAGCATGCTCGGTTTCCCGTGCTCGCGGGGGGTGGTTCTGGGTGCAAAGCCCGGCAGAGTTGGGTTAAATCACAGGGAAATCTCCCCGGCTGCCAGCAGGGTAGAACAACGGCCCAGACCCCGGAGGGTCAGGCAAGCGCCTTGGCTGGAGGCTGGACAGCCACATTCCGGGGGGGGGGGGCTTAGACCCCACAAGCCTGCATCTTGCGAGGGCCTTGGGCTACACGATCGTGTGGCCCCATCCAATCCTATGGGGTGGGGTCAGCGCTGTGGGGGGTAAAGGAAGTTGGCTATGCAGAGGGGGGAGGGCGGGGGGCAGTGCTGTAGGACGGGTAGGTGGGGGTTGGTGCCTGGGGGGGGTCAGCGCTGTGGGGGGTAAGGGAAGTTGGCTATGCAGAGGGGGGAGGGTGGGGGGGCAGTGCTGTAGGACGGGTAGGTGGGGGTTGGTGCCTGTGGGGGGGGGTCAGCGCTGTGGGGGGTAAGGGAAGTTGGCTATGCAGAGGGGGGAGGGCGGGGGGCAGTGCTGTAGGACGGGTAGGTGGGGGCTGGTGCCTGTGGGGGGGGGTCAGCGCTGTGGGGGGTAAGGGAAGTTGGCTATGCAGAGGGGGGAGGGCGGGGGGCAGTGCTGTAGGACGGGTAGGTGGGGGTTGGTGCCTGTGGGGGGGTTCAGTGCTGTAGGGGGGATGGGTGGGGAGGTCAGGGCTGATGGGGGGGTTAGTCAGGGCTGCAGAGGAGTCAGGGCTGTAGGGGGGAAGGGCGGGAGAGCCTGGTGTCCCTAGTGTCTGTCTGTCTGGAGGTGGGTGACAGGGCAGGGATCACGTGAGGATTCCCTGTTGTGTCCCCCCTCTGGGACATCTGGCGCTGGCCACTGTGGGCAGACAGGACGCTGGGCTGGGTGGATCTTTGGTCTGACTCAGCCTGGCGGTTCTCATGAGGTCAGGGCTGGCGGGGGGGATCAGAGCTGCAGGGGGAAGGGATGGGGGCAGGGCTGTCCAGGGAAGGGATGTGTGGGGGGGGTCAGGGCTGCAGAGGGGGCAGGGCTGCAGGGGAAGGACAGGAGGGCAGGGCTGTCGGGGAAGGGATGTGGGGGAGGCAGGGCTGCAGGGGGGCAGGGCTGTCAGGGAAGGGATGTGGGGGAGGCAGGGCTGCAGGGGGGCAGGGCTGTCAGGGAAGGGATGGGGGGAGGCAGGGCTGCAGGGGGGCAGGGCTGTCGGGGGTGGGCAGCAGCTCTGGCTGGGTCTTTCCCCATGGACTCAGCTCCCAGGCTCCTGGCCGGCCGCGGGGTCAGGAAGGCCTTTCCCCTGACGGGACACGCGAACCTGGGTTCAAGGCGCCACCCCGAGGAGCCTTCCGGAGCCGGGGGCGGTGCCGGGCGGGGGGTTCGACTGAACGCCCGGAGCCAGCGAGCTGCCAGCCCCACTCCCGCGGGCAGGGCCCAGGCCGCCATCGGGGGGAGCGCCCGGAGCCACGGGCAGTTCTGTGAGGCCGGGGCTGAGCCCCCCTTTCACCCGGGCGGCTCATGCCCTGCGCGCTCCCCGGGACTCTGAGCCGAGGTGGACACCTCCCCCGCCAGGCTCGGGGCGCGACCCCACGGGCCTGAGGCTCCAGCCCGTCCCAGCGGGGGCAGGTTGCTTGTGCGCGCAGCTCCAGGACTCGGGCCGCCCACGAACCCGGCCACCCCCCCCCCCGGGGCTTCGGCAGGCAATTGGCTATTCCCCCCCCCGGCCCCGGCCCCCTCCCTGCCGCGCCTCGGTCCAGAGCAGCGCCCAGAGGGGATTCCCAGCCAGCAGGGTCTTTGGGGCACAGGGAGACCAGACTTGCCAGCCCAGGACCCAGGAGCAGCCGGTACAATCCGTCCGGGGCAGGGGGCAGCGACTCCCGCAGCCGGGGGCCCCTGCAGCCAGCCCCGCCTCCAGCCTCCCTTGCGGGTACTTGGCTAATCCAATAGACGAGCCATTTCGCATGGAGGGCGCCTCTACCTCTGAGGTGTGGAACCAGCCCTAGGCCTGTTGCTGCGCTTTAAAGGCGAAAGCGATGTGGGGGGAGGGGAGGAGCTGAGGACTCCCCCGTGACGCCAGGCTCCCTTCCGTGCTGCCGCTTTGAAACGCCTCCCGCAGCCAGCTGGGGAAGGATGCAAGCTCAGGCTGGTGGTAGATTGTGGGGCCAAGGGAGAGAATCCTGGAACAGGCTGAGCGCAGGATGTGGGGCCAAGGGGGAGGGTGCAGGAGCAAGGTGGGAGTAGGTGTCTGGCTGGGGGGAGGGGACAGGAGTGGGCTGGGGGTGCAGGGTCTTGGAGAGGAGGGGGTGGAGGGTGCAGGGGTCTCGGCAGGGGGGATATGAGGGGTGGGGGTCTTGACTTGGAGGGTGGGCGGCACTTGCTTGCTTTCATGCAACATCCAGGCTTTACCTCCCACTGCTCCCATTGGCCGGATTCTGGCCAATAGGAGCAGTGGGAAAAGCCTCCAGGAAGTGCATCGCTGCAAGGCTGCTCCCCCAGGGGGAAGGGAAGCGGCAGCACGTGGAGTCATTTCTGGCCCCGCCTCGGCCCTGCAAGCCAGATCCAGCGGGTGGCTCAGGGCTTTCTCGCCACCCCTCCCCCCCAGCATACAGGAAGGTGGTGCTGGTGCTCCAATCTCGCGGGGCGGAGGGGGGGCATGAGGCTGGAGCACCAGCGCGGGCTCCCTGCTCTGGGGGAGCAACGGGGGGCTGAGCTCCAGCTGCCAAAGAGCCATGTCTGGCTCCCTACTGAGCCACGTTTGGTTCACAAACTGTAGGTTGCAGGGCCCTGATCCAGGTCATGCCTGGCAGGTGTGTGCCTAGCCTGCGCTAAACGTCTCCAGAGGTGGAGATTCCACAGCCTCCCTAGGGAACCCCTCCCGGTGCTTCCCCACCCACCTAGGGAAATCGTTTTTCCTAATGTCCAACCTAAACTTCCCTTGCTGCAATTTAAACCCATTGTCACCTGGTCTCACACCCCCTACCGGGCTCAGGTTACAGAAAGCATCAGCTGCTGTGTACCCAAGGGAGACATTCTCACCCAAATTCCCACCACCATCTTGCTATTAGTGCAAAGTCAGGGAAACTGAGGCACGCCCCGGAGTTACCACAGGACAGCAGAAATCACATGCAGTATAACACAGTCAACAGAGTGAATTCAGCCCCCACTTTGTCACAACAGTCCTTGGGCTTGGCCAGTTGTTATGGTCCCCAAAGCAGTGGGGCCATAAGGCTCTGTGCTGGCTGCAGAACGCGTAACGCTGTCGCAGCTCCCAGTGCCCAGAACTGCTAACATGCCAGGTACATCGGGCAGGGCAAGTCCCTGAGCCCGGCGCGCAGTGGAAGTGCCCAACGGTATGACGGGGGCAGCAAAAGTCCCTTACGGGGGGAGGAGCAATTTGCTTGGCTCCCTTGTCAGTGGAATCCATGGACTGGCCTTTCCCCCGAACCAAAAAGCAGTCCCTGGGCATGGCTAATTACTGCAGCCATCTGTGAGGCTCATGACAGCAGCAGGCTGCGCACCAAGGCCCAGGCGGCCCGCAGTGCGGAGGGCAGCGTGGCAGGTGGGCCAGGCCAGAGTCTGACAGGTCTGAGCTGCGCACAGATGCAGCTGACACTGGGTGCGGAACAGTGCGAGAGTCAGGAACAAACAGCTGCTCCGAGCAAACACCTGAGCCTGCTGAGCAGCAGCCTGCCTGGCGGACAGCGCCCGTGATGGGGGCGGGGTTGTGTGGCGCAGACCCTCCCTGCTTCATTGCGGGTTCAGTGTCCTAACCCACCATGCTCCGGTGGGCTGGCTCCACAGGGCCAAAGGTACCACCCGGCTGCATTGGAGAGTCCCCGCCCAGACCGGGATGTTAAGACAACGTGGCCCGGAAAGCCCATCTGTGCATCAGCCATTGGCTGACCCAACGGCATCCGTGTGCGGGGCGGGACTCAGGGGTGTCTTGGTGCCAACCTGCAGAGGGCCCAGGGTCTGGCCTCTCTGTACCAGTTCACAGGGAGGGCTGGAGAAGGTCTCCAATGGAAGCCCATGTCACACTGCCTTAGCCTGCCTGGGCACTCATTAGTGCATTGAACTGTAGCCGTTCTCTGACAAAGCAAAGTCAGGAACCAGCCGGAGAGAGAGCCACAGAACCGGCTGCAGTTGCAGATTTGACACTGTCTCCCAGGGACTGAACAGAGGCGTGAACTGGGTGGGCTGTTACATTCAACACCCGCGGGACAGCGAAAGCTAAGTAAGCATGGGACACTTCCAGCCCACTCAATTAGCCCCCGTTAGCACCGGCCCTGCAACTGGCAGGGTTTTCCTCCCCTCCCTTCTTTTCCTGCTTTACATTTTGGGTTTCCCTCCCGTTTGCTCCGCTCCTCCGAGGAAGCGGCTTGTGCCCACGAAAGCTCATGACGCCGCGCAGATCGATTTGTTTGTCTCTGAGGTGCTACAGGACGGCCCTTCTCTCTTTTGGTCTTAACCATGGGGTGAGATGCACCAGA